>NC_065452.1:53410400-54056471 GCF_917563875.1 Diabrotica virgifera virgifera | reverse complement strand
GATCTGGGATAGACAACATATTAGATCTGGAAAGTGATATTCACGAATCCCTGGCAACGAAACAACATTGTATTGCCGTATTTTTTGACTTAAGAAGAGCGTTTAATACATGCTGGAGATACAACATCTTAAGAAAGTTACAGTCGTGGAATATTCGTGGAAATTGTCTTCACTATATTAAGAACTTTCTAGAGAATAGGTCGTTTCGTGTAAGAATTAACAGCCACTATTCCGAAAAACAAGAGGAAGAAAATGGGACTCCCCAAGGTTCAATTATCAGCCCTACACTCTTCTTAATCGCCATTAATGATATAATCGGAAACCTCATGAAACCTTTAAAAGCACGCTTATATGCAGATGACTTGGTCGTTTACGTAAAAGGCAAGGATATCAATTTAATTTCAACAGTTTTCCAAAGTTTTTTACACAATCTCGAAGAATGGTCTCGCGATACAGGCTTTCAATTCTCAGTTACAAAAACCGTAGGTATGGTGTTCTCTAAAAAGAACCTTACAAATAATCCTAATCTCAAATTTTTCAATACACCGCTTTCATTCAAACCATGTGTGAAATTCTTAGGTATGTGGTTTGATAAAAAACTTACTTGGAAAGAACACATTAGGCAGTTAGTATTGACTTGTAATAAGAAACTAAATCTAATGAGAACATTGTTAAATAAATATTGGGGCTCTGATCGCTCCACTTTGCTAACTATCTACAGAATGTTAATAAGATCAAAACTAGATTATGGATCAATCGCCTACGCCTCTGCATCCCCCACATTATTGAAACAGCTAGACTCTGTACACAATACAGCACTTAGACTATCTCTTGGTGCATTCCGAACATCACCTGTAGAAAGTTTATATAGTGAAAGTGGAGAGCCTTCCTTATATCATCGACGAACTTCCTTAACTTTGTCACATGCAACGTCAATAGCTTCAAACGTAAACAAACCTCTTTTCAATAACACATTCACTAATAAATATATAAATCTCTTTACCAATAGTACTAAACACAAACCTTACTACGAACGAGTACGGTGTTACCTGAGATGTCTCGACGTCGAATTCCCAGATATTCTTCCAATCAATATTAAAAACCCCTCACCTTGGTTAATTAATATTCCCAATATAAATACTGCGCTAACCCAATTCGACAAACATATTAATAGTCATGCAGAGATCCAGCACCATCTAGATTTAGTTTTCAAAGAGAATTATGAGTATTGTTACAAAATCTTTACAGACGCATCAAAGTGTGAGAGAGGAGTAGGTGCTTCCTTCGTTACCCCAAGCAATACTTATCAATTTCGTCTCCCATCTTACTTCTCGATTTTCTCTGCTGAGCTCTATGCAGTGCTCAAAGCTATCATGCATATCAATTCTAATGACATTTCTAATTCAGTTATCTTAAGTGACTCACTAAGCGCTCTTCAAACCCTTAAACAGATCTATCCCAAAGGTCCTATTGAGAAACACATTAAATTCGAACTGATGCAGGCTCAAGAAAACGCTAGACGAATCAGATTTATATGGATACCATCCCACATTGGCATTGCAGGCAACGAAAAAGCTGACCAGTGCGCGAGTGAAATTGCCGTATGTGCCGATATAGAAAAAGATGAGTGTCGAAATTCCGCGAGTGATATAAAAGCTTACTTTAAGAACCGTGTTTTGTGCAAGTGGAAAAACGAATGGCAATCGTCTCAAACTTCACTGAGACTAATTCAAAATGACATTATAGCCTGGGAACCGTCAACTCGTAACAGAAGAGAACAGCTGGTGATAACTCGATTGAGAATTGGACACACGAGACTTACTCATTCATATTTACTGTCTAAAAGCGATCCACCTGTATGTGAAATATGTAATGTCCAAATTACTGTTAATCACTTGTTAATTGTATGCCCCCGTTTTGCCAATTATCGCGTCATGTTTAACATACCTAAATGTATAAGTAATTTATTGGGCACTAATTGTTCAACGGACAATATTACAAAATTTCTAAAATCCACAGGAATATTTTATAAAATTTAGCATTGTATTCTGTAGCCGCCGCTAATCACCATCAAGGTGGATGCGGCTGTACTTTCTAAATAAAAAAAAAAAAAAAAATAGTGACCAAAACCGGAACAATATCAACCGACGAAGAATATAATAGAAAGATGGAGGGAACATTTCGAACAACAGTTGAACGGAGAACAAGAAAACAAAAAAGAAAATTAAAACAACGACTCAGAAGAAACCACTGAGGAAACAGAAGCTATACAGGAAGAAGAACTAGAGGCAACAATAAGAAAGATAGAGACTGGGAAAGCTTGTGGGAGCAATGAAATTAGTCCAGAAATGTGTTATAATCCGTTTGAAAATTATTGATAGCACAGTTTTTACGACGCAGGTCGTTTGTATTGTGTTGCATTGTACTTTAAGTCATAAATTTCGAATACATTGTAACATAAAATACAAATGACCTGCGTCGTAATAACTGTGCTATCAATAATTTTCAAACGGAGAATAGTCCAGAACCCGTGTTGAGCTGTCCCCCCCCCCCACTGGCAAAAATCAAAAAACAAATAGCCCTGATTTATGAGCTATTTATGAACTTTCATATTCCGCACACTAAAAATTTTGAGCTCGTTCCACTGAGCAGGAATTTAATACGTTACTTAAAAATAGGAATATTGAATCGGTTTTTGCGGCAGAATTACGAGCTATTTATGAGCTCTTGAAATTATACAGTTTCGATTTTTGAGCTCATCCCCTTCACCTCCAAACAACCCTTTAATTGATTTAACTTAAGAGAAAAATGCTGAGAAAACTTAAAATATATCGTATTGCGGATGTAATTCCTATAGCTTATATACTCTAGAATAAACTCTTAAATCACGCGCCTTTCGATTATTGAGCTACAACCCCTTCGCAAGAAAACCACCCTATCTTCTCGGCTTAAGAAAAAGTTGTACTTAAAATGCATTAAATTAAATATTTGGCGACTACATATCATTTAATAATTTATAAGCTTATAAATTACGCGCATTTAGATCAGTAAATTGCAATTTATTTTGTATAGTGCAGTCACTGAAGGTAAAAATCAACGATTACCTTCAATTTCGGTGAACTTTCATCTATTTTCACGAAAATTGGTTAGTGGTTAGAGGATACGTCAAGAAACCAAGGTGACATGGTACCACCTTGCGCCTTTACCCTGAGGGTGGATACCGCCCCTTCTCGGGGGTGAAAATTATTTTATAAAAAATAACTGCACAAATCAATAAAAGAACAAATTAAAAGCAAAATTTATTATATAAAGTTATTAAAATAAGTCAATACTTTTTAAGTTATTAAAGATAAAAAATTTTAATTATTCGTGAAAAAATGCATGTTTTGAAGAGGTTTTTCGTAAATCACTGAAAAAGTGTAAGTTTTTACAAAAAAGTTAATAGTAGTTTAATTCGTATAGCTTATATTCTAAGAATAAACCCTCAAATTACGCACCTTTCGATTATAGAGCTACAACCCCTTCGCAAGAAAACCATCCCATATTCCCGGCTTAAGAGAGAGTTGTACTTAAAATAATTTAAATTAATTATTTGGCGACTACATATCGTTTAATAATTTATGAGCTCGCAAAATATACGCATCTCAATTATTGAATTGCTATTTTCTTTCTATAGTGCAGTCACTGAAGGTAAAAATCAACTATCGGGTATCGGGTCTAAATGTAATACAGTTTTATAGCTCTTGAAATTACCTTTCAAGTAGTTGGATGTGCCTGATATCATAAAAATTAACAGAGTGATTCAAAAAAATTCATTTTTTTTTGTAAAAATTTTTGGAGTATAAATTTTGATGCTATCAACTTTTTCTGGAGCTCATTTGATAGGTATTTCTAAGTATGTACTTTGAGAAGTATTTAGTAAGTGTTATAAAATGCATCTCTTTCCAGTTATTTAAGCTTGAATCCTTAGATTTGAATAGTCGCAGAAAAAACTATACATTTAATTACCTATAACTTACTTTAAATTTACATTAAAGGGTTTTTCAAGTCAGCAATTTATTATAATTATTATTAGCTTCAATTTTGGCGATGAAAACTTTTTTGTAAAAACTTACAGTTTTTAAGTTAATTATGAAAAATCGCTTTAAAGCATGCATTTTCTTTCACAAAAATTAAAATATTTGATCTTTAATAACTCAAAAAGTATTGATTTATTTTAATAACATTATATAACAAATTTTGCTTAGAATTTGTCCCTCTCTTGATTTGTGGGGTTATTTTTAATAAAGTAATTTTCACCCCCCGTGAAGGGGTCACATATACCCCCGGCTAAGTTGTTATTGTTAATTTTCTTTCTTGACGTATCCTCTATCCGCTCACCAATTTTCGTGAAAATGAATGGAGATTTACCGAAATCGAAGGTCATAGTTGATTTTTACATTCAGTGACTGCACTATAGAAAGAAAATGGCAAATCAATAATTGAGATGCGTATATTTTGCGGGTTCATAAATTATTAAACGATATCTAGTCGCCAAATAATTAATTTAAATTATTTTAAGTACAACTCTCTCTTAAACCGGGAATATGGGACGGTTTTCTTGCGAAGGGGTTGTAGCTCAATAATCGAAAGGCGCGTGATTTAAGAGTTTATTCTTAGAATATAAGCTATACGAATTAAACTACTATTAACTCTTTGTAAAAACTTACAGTTTTTCAGTGCTTTACGAAAAACCGCTTCAAAACATGCATTTTTTTCACGAATAATTAAAATTTTTGATGTTTAATAACTTAAAAAGTATTGACTTATTTTAATAACTTTATATAATAAATTTTGCTTATAATTTTTTCTTTTATAGATTTGTGCAGTTATTTTTTATAAAATAATTTTCACCCCCGAGAAGGGGCGGTATCCACCCTCAGAATAAAGGCGCAAGGTGGTACCATGTCACCTTTGTTTCTTGAGTGTAGCTCAACACGGGTTAGTCCAGAAATATGTCCGTACTTTTGCATCGTACTGTGTACTCGACTCTATTATTTTATTCGGCACATACACAATTCACTGCCTATAAATTAAAGATATGTTATCTTATAGTTAAATATGTAAAACTAATGTCTTTGTCAAATGAAATACTCACTCATTCGTTTTTAATCATCTCTCAAAATGATCAATTAAATCGAAAGTTTAATTTAAGATCGGTGCTTGACAAACACACTCCAAATTTACATTTAGATTTTCTAATTTTATTGTCAGGTGCTTTCAAAAATCTCGGAAGAATTAGCTTTTCATTTGACAAATAAATAATTAATTATTCTATCAGTCATTGATAAACGTTCAGCTGGTACATGTTTTAAAAACGTATCAAATTATTCGCAAAGTATAAGGCGTCCCAGGTGGCACTTTCCGGATGAAATTTAATTTTTTCGTGACATTGGATTTTAGCAATTTCAAGATCTAATTAGAAAAGCATCGAATTGAAAGAAAATATTTGGATAAGGGCGTTATACAGTTGCGTCAAAAAAATACCAACACGAATTGTGATTTGTGTTTTACTTTATGGGAATTTTATATTTTATGTTTTTAATTTAATCATGTTTACTAATCAGCCAGTTGAACAAGCAGGTTTCAGAAAAGGGTTTAGTACCATAGATCATCTCTTCTCTATGAAAATATTGATAGAGAAAGCAAACGGATACAACCTAGATTTATGTTTGGCTTTTGTGGACTATGAAAACGCGCTCGATATTGTCGAGATATGGGTGATAGAAAGAGCAAATAACGTAAATATTAAGGTTGCTAACGAATATATTTACCTGGGTCAAATAATTAATGCTAATAAAGAGAACCAAACAATTGAAATACAAAGAAGAATCAGATTGGCGTGGGAGGAGTTTGGAAAGTTAAGATGGATACTAAAAAGCACAAAGATACTACAGTATCTAAAAACCCGTGTATTTGATCAGTGCATCCTTCCTGCTCAGATGTATGGCTCAGAAACATGAACATTAACAAAGGCCAACATAAACAGAATAGAAATAACTCAAAAAAAAATGGAAAGATCCATGTTGGGAATAAAACAGCAAAACAGAAAATCAAACAAATGGATAAGAGAGAAAACGAAAGTAAAAAATTTAGCAGAACATATAATAGGGTTAAAGTGGAGATTTTCAGGCAAAAATGCGAGATAGGAAGATAAAAGATGGAATGCTGAAATACAAAACTGGAGACCGTGGACAGGAAGAAGAGGAAGAGGAAGACCTCAGATGCGATGGAAGGACGATATTGTAAAAGCTGCAGCAACTCACTGGAAAAGCGCAGCCAAGGACAGAAAGATATGGAAGATTTGGGGAAGGAATAAATTCAAAGTTGGATAGAAATGGGCTAAAGAAAAAAATGATGTTTACTAATATATACATCAAAATGATCTACATATATGGTTATTATTGTTATTAATAATCACAAAATGTAGTTAAATCTGATAATGTCAACATTGGTCTATATATTGTTTCGTATATTGGCACTTCGTTTTTCTTAATGTTTCATTTCCGTTGGGAAGTCCTCTGTTGAGTGAGTGAAATAATTTTGTTGTGCCCTCTAGTCTGTTATTGAGATATTCTTCCATTCTTCCTCTGTTATGTATTACCTACTGTTCCCGGGAATTTGTATATGTTTGAATTAGACATTAGTCCCTACCTGTTTAATCTTACTATGTATGTACTGACAGAGAAGGTAAAGGAAAAGGCTCCTTCGTCAATACTCTTTGCTGATAAGTTAGTAGAGGAGAGGAAAGAAATGTTGGAGGAAAAGTTAGTGTGTTGGCAAAGGGCTATTATATAGGAAGGTTAGCAGGCCTAATATACAGGGTGTTTTTTTAAGGTCACAATTACTTTATAATTTTTTGTTAATCCGGACCTGGATTTTTCTTGTGCTTAGAATGTCGGTCGTTTTAGTTTTGGATGAGACACATGTGTACCAAATATCAAAAAAATATACAGGTGGTTCTAAAGTTATGGCTTAGGAAAGAAATTGGCAAAATCGATAAAACACCCTGTAACTCGGTTATAAAAGTCGGTAGGGCAAAAAATGTAGTATACCTAGAACCACCTCGGTGACCTCTATTTACAATTAAAGTATTTCCGTTTCCCAATGAAACACCCTGTATAACCCCTTCCGAAAGAATTATTCTCTCTGGTGTTTGCCCAACAATTCCTCATGATGTATTAATTCAAGAACTTGGGTCCATGGGACTTGTTATTCAATCTACAATGTCTTTTTTAAAAATTGGTGGACCTTTACCTGAATTTAGTCATATAATGAGCTTTAGAAGGGAAATCTTTATCAGCCCAACAGACCTCACAATTCCAGAATCGTTTTTAATCAACTACGATAATACTTCATACAGAATATTCTTATCGAGTGGCAACTTAACATGTTACAACTGTAAACAAAATGGTCATACGGCAACTAACTGCAAAAACCCTATCAATCCAAACTCAAATTCTATCGCTCCGACCACACCAGAAAAAAAACCCAACATCTACTCCTCCAGAAATATCAACCAGCATACCAGCACCTATCAATCTATAACCAAATCCTATTGCTCCAATCACAGCAGAAAAAATCCCAATATAAATCCTCCAGAAATATCAACCAACACACCAGCACCTGTTTGAATTCAAACAGCAGCTACCCCAACTACAAATAATCAACTGAACCTCAAAGAAACTGAGAGCGAATCAACTACCTTACATATGAATATTGAGTCTTCAAAAAACAGTTCAAAAAGAACGATTGACGATACCTAAAGTCCTTCCCCTCCCCCTAATGATACCACTGATAAACTGATGTTTACCAATCCAGCAGAAATAGCACTTAATCCCAAGAAAAAGAAAAAACAAAATAAAGGAAAATCTCTAGAAGCATTCATAAACCAGCAGTCGCCACCGTTTATTCTAAGCTATGTTCAGATAACAGACCTATTCGGAAACATCAAGAGTTAACCCGATCCACTTATTACCGTTGAAAATTATACAGATAACTTTACAGCTCTCATCGATATGTTAAACAAAATATATCCCTATACTCAAGACAGATCTACAAAGACCCGAAATACCAAATTAAGGAAAATCCTTCTAAAACACTTACAGATGCAAATCCCACAGGACCTAGTATCCGATACAGAAAGTGACTCCTCACAAACAAATCAATAAATAAATTTAATAAATTAAAATGGAATTTAACAAATTAATACAGTGGAATATAAATGGCTATTTCAATAATTTACCTATGCTACAGATCATTCTTTCAGAACAAAATCCAGATTTTGTATGTTTACAAGAGACCAATTTTAAACCAAATTAAAATATAAACTTAAGAAACTATGTTTGTCATAATCAAATAAGACTTAACCAAAACATTGCTAGTGGCGGTGTATCAATTTTAATTAATAATTCATATGACTCGATAAGAATACCTCTAAATGCTAACTTAGAGGCCATTGCTGTTACCGTTATTGGGAAAACTAATATAAAAATTTGCAATATATCTCTACCTCCTGGAGCAGTAATCTCCAGAAACGAACTAGAGATCTTTTTAAACAAATCCCTACTCCTCGAATCATTTTGGGCGACCTAAACGCATATAATCACATCTAGGCATCAGCATATAAAGATCAACGGGGTACAGCAATTGAAGAAATTATAGATCATCTTAACTTGTCTCTCTTAAATGACGGAAGCCCGACTAGATTTAATATAAGAACTGGAGAAGCTACCCCACTTGATCTAACAATATGTGACAGTGATCTTTACCCACATTTGTCTTGGTATCCAATGCTGTACACATACAACAGTGACCATTATCCATTAATTATAGAAAACAGTCAACATAAACGCACAACCCATTTCTCTCCCAAATGGAAAACAGATAAAGCTGATTGGAAGCATTTTGCCGAACAGATAGAATCATATATAAACAAGTGCTCGACAACAATAATTCATGTCGAAGGATCTCTAGACAACTTGACCCAAATAATTATTAAGGCAGCTAAAAACTCAATCGGTAAAACAGCTCCAACGAAACATTCAACACCAGTTCCATGGTGGAACGAGTCTTGTAAAAAAGTCATTAGAGAAAGTAAAACTGCCTTTAATAAATATAAAAGAAATAAATCACTTGAAAACCAACTAGAATATAAGAGAAATCGAGCCATAACTAGATTGACAATAAAGACAGCTAAACGTCAATCGTGGATTGATTATGTTTCTAGAATAAACAGCTCTACTCCTATGAGTGACATATGGAAGAAGATAAAACGAATATCGGGAAAAAGTTTGAATTTAAAAATCAACTCACTAAATATTCAAGATAAGGTTATTACCTCCGACAACGAAATCGCAGAAGAAATGACTAACACTTATAAACACAGATCTAGTAATACCCAGTATAACCAGAGCTTTATCACACTTAAGCAACATGAATAACGTAATCTAATTAACTTCGATGAGATAGATAAAAGTCCTATAAACTCTCCTTTTGTAATGGAAGAATACAACGATGCCCTTAACTCATTTAAAGATTCGGCAGCGGGACCTGATGATATTCCGGTAAAATTTATAAAAAATTTACCTTCAAACGCTCACCAGTACTTACTAAGGTTATTTAATTTAATCTGGACTCAACATAAATTTCCACCAAAATGGTCAGAATCTATTATTATACCAATTTTAAAACCAAACAATCCAAAAAGTAATCCAAATTCATATATACCAATATCTTTGACATGTGCTATGGGTAAATTAATGGAAAAAATTGTAAATAAAAGGCATTTATGGACTCTTGAGAATCGAAACCTAATCATTCCAAATCAAAGTGGTTTTCGTAGAAATCGATCAACAATAGACAATATTTTAGCATTAGAAAATGACGTACTTGAAGCTTTTGCTGCCAATCAAAAATGCATCGCTATATTTTTTGACATCAAGGGAGCCCATGATGTCATTTGGAAACATCTAATAGTCAAGAAACTGCATAATTTAAATATCAGGGGACACTGCCTAGCGTTCATTAACAATTTCCTAACCAATCGATCATTCCAATTTAAAATTAATGGTATGCTATCACCAAAAATAAAACTAGAGAATGGTATTCCACAAGGAACAGTGTTAAGCACTACACTTTTTTAGTAGCAATAAATGATATCCTAATCAATATGAACTCACCACTGAAAGGTCTCTTATACGCAGACGACCTTGTTATCTATGCGAGAAGTCAAAATATGGAAAACATCACGAATATGCTACAAACGTTCTTACATCAACTAGAGAAATGGTCGCAAAGTTGTGGGTTTCAATTTTCTACAGAAAAAACATAATTTATATTATTCTCAAAGAAAAGCTGCCCTAATCACCCTTCACTCTCACTATATAACAATCCTTTAGTTCGGAAAAATACTGTAAAATTTTTAGGAATGACATTCGACCAACATCTAAATTGGAAAGAACATATTAAGAAACTGGCAATCGAATGCCAAGGAAGACTTAATATCATTAAATCATTGTCAAAAAAAGACTGGGGAGCAGATAGACAAACTATGCTCTCTCTCTCTCTCTCTCTACAGAACTCTAATCAGATCTAAATTAGATCTTCCCTTAAAATTTTAGATTCAATCCACAACACTGCACTCCGCATTGCCTTGGGAGCTTTCAGAACCACACCAATAGAAAGCCTGTATTGTGAAGCAGCTGAACCATCACTATATTACAGAAGAATGTACTTAAAGTTAACCTATGCAATTAAATCAAATGCAAATCCTAATAACCACACTTTCAAATATGATCACCTTAACCGATTATCAACATTTTTCTCCAATAAACCACGTCTACACAAACCTTTCTACCACCGAATCAAAATGGATCTCTCATCTTTTAACACCACCTTACCTCCTTGCTATCCCGTTAGTTTTGAACCTGCTACGCCATGGACTTTGGGAGTAACAAAAATAATTACCACATTAACTTCATTGGACAAACATACTACTAACCATAGTATAATACATCAAAATCTGCAAAACTTATTATCAAAGTATACAAACTTCTCTCAAATATATACAGATGCTTCAAAATCAACAGATGGCGTGGGAGCAGCAGTTATATCTTCGAATGTGTGCCAAAAATATAAGTTGCCAATACACTACAGTACTTTTAATGCAGAATTATATGCCATATACGGGGCACTGACATATATTATATCCTCACCAAATCAGAAATACATCATTTTGACTGATTCACTAAACTCACTACAATCCAAAGGAAAAATATACCCAGAGAATTACATTCTGGGAAAAATAAAACAAAATCTGATCGAGATACAAAATCGTAATAAGGAGGTAATCTTCACCTGGATCCCGTCACATATTGGTATTAGAGGCATACTCCAGGGAAATAAGGCAAAAATATACCATGTTCGGGACACTTGAGCAGCCAGGTTGCAAATGGGTTTTTTGGGTACTATATACCTAATTACAAAAATGCCCGTCTCAGTTCGGACGAGAAATTTATTTATTAACAAGTAAGTGTCAAAAATGGCAGTTTTTTCGTTTAAATCGCTACGGGTAAAAATAGGGTAATTAAATATCTTATTTATACTGTTATTCTCGTAGTAGATGAGCCAAGGTTTAAAATGGCAGTTTTTTAATTTCGGTTTGATCATTTGTTGCTACAGAAATTGCAAAATAAGGCTAAAATTTCGAAAATGAAAAAATTGCTATAACTTTTGTGAAAATAACCTTAAGACTTTCATATTGCACGAAAAGTTGAGACAAACAGTCCATATAATGCACAAAAAATTTTAAGATGATTCGTCAATTAGTTTAAATTTTATTCAATTTGTTTATCTCAACGAGCTTTTTCTTCACAATAATATTGTTCAGAAAATAGTAACGTAATAGCAATTCTGTGAAAAGTACATGAAAGAAGAAAAGTCATGATTTCAAAGTATTTGAAAAAAATCATTAAAAAGTCATTTTTATCATTCCGAAAACATTTTACTAAAGTAGGGTCATTTTTAGTTCATAAACCATTTGAATAACTTTGTTAATATTGGCTGTAGATTAAAACTACTTTGGGATTTGAAAAGATGGTATTTTTATGCGAATTTTCAAAAAAACACTTTTTGCCTAGGTTACTTACAGTCAAAGTTAGCCACTTTTTTTATTTAATTGACTTTGTTTATAACAATTAAGCAACCCAACTAGCGCCATTTCTAAGTTGAAGGTATATAGTTTATGTGTAAAAGTTTGAGTAAACTTTAAACTTCAACAGAGTTGTTAATAAAGCTTTAAAAATAACGTTCTAACGAAATCGATTTGTGGTCGGTGGAAATGAATTATTAAAATCCGTGCACTCAAAAAATGAAACTGATTCTTCAAACATCTGCTGCGATTAATATCTCCAGAGCTTGTTGATGGATTTTGATCATAATTTTTTTAAATTGTATGTACTCGTAGTTTTGTAGAGTACGTTATGTACGTAAATCCCCACCTAACATTTCAAAATGTTAGGGGGAGTTCCCCTTATCACTCAGGGATATGAAAAATAGATTACGACCGATTCTAAGACCTACCGAATATACATATATATATAATTTCATAAAAATCGGTCAAGCGGTCTCGGAGGAGTATGACAACTAACAATGTGACAGGAGAATTTTATAGATGTAAATATATAGAGGGGTATTAACAAATAGGGGTTGGTGATGGAAAAGTGTAAATTAAGGGTTGTATGTATTTTTTAATCCTACATCGTATAAAATTAAGATAGACAATATTGTCCAAAAAACTAAAAAAAAATGTCAGGGGGCAACCCCCTTATAACTTATGGATATGAAAAATAGATTAAAACCTATTCTCAGTCCCATAGGATACACTTGTAATATTTCATAAAAATCGGCCAAGCCGTTTCGGAGTAGTATGGTAACTAACACTGTTACAGGAGAATTTTATGTATATTGAAGTAACTGTGAATTAAATAATAAAAGTGGCTAACTTTGACCGTAATTAACATAGGCGAAAAGTTTTTTTTTGAAAATTTGTGTAAAAATACCAGCTTTTGAAATTCCAAGGTAAATTTACTCTACAGTCAATATTAACAAAGCTATTTAAATTGTTTTCATGCCAAAAATGACTTTACTTTAGTAAAATGTTTTCGTAGTGACAAAAATTACTTTTTAATGATTTTCTTCAATAATTTGAAAACAAGACTATTGTTCTTTCATGTGGTTTTCACAGAATTTCTATATAACTATTATTTTCTGAACAATAACATTACAAAAAAAGCTCTTTGGGATAAACAAATTGAATAAAATTTAAACTAATTGACGAATCGTCTTATAACTTTTTGTGCAGTATATGGACTCTTTGACTCAACTTTTTGTGAAATATAAAAGTCGTAAGGTCACTTTCGCGAAAGTTATAGCAAATTTTTTATTTTCGAAATTTTAGCATTATTTTGCAATTTTCGAAACAACAAATGATCGGACCAAAATTAAAAAAATTGCAATTTTAAACATTGGCTCATCTACTAAAAGCAGAATACCCTAGATAAGATATTTAATTATCATATTTTTACCTGTAGCGATTTAAACGAAAAAACTGCCATTTTTGACCCTTGTTTGTTAATAACTAAAATTCTCGTCCGAACTGTGACGGGCATTTTTGTATGTATAATGTATTAGGTATGTAGTACCCAAAAAACCCATTTGCAACCTGGCTGCTCAAGTGTCCCGACAAAAACCTTATCTCCCTGGAGTAGCAATGAAGAAGCAGATAAGTGTGCGCGTGAAGCCGTCAACTCAGTTGACTCTACTATCGTGAAATATGTGACAACTAGTGATGTTTCAAGTGTTATCAAATCGCGTATCCTAAGCCCGACCGCACATCAAAGAAACATGAAACGTAAATTACGTTTCATGGAAATAAACCACTGCTAAACAAATATACGTCCGGCCATTTATGAAACTCTCCGAAAATAAAAATGTGTCATGAGCATGAATCACACTCGCTTCATTGGTAGGCGGACTTTGAGATTTGTGTAGCAGTGTTTTAGTTTCATGAAACATGTTTTTCGTTTCATGTTTCATGTTTTTCGTTTCATGTTTCTTTAGTGTGCGGCTTGGCTTAGTGAGTGGCAAAACCGGTGGCAATTTTCAGTGTCCAATCTTTGGAATATTAAACCGAACATTAAACCATGGACATGTTTCCCAACCAAAAGAAGGGATCAAGTGACAATAACCCGCCTTAGGTTAGGTCATACTAGTGCCACACACAAGTTCTTAATAACAAAAGAACCTGAACCGAAATGTGATCGGTGTAACGTTAAACTCTCGGTAAAACATATAATTGTAGACTGTCCAGTTTTCTCCACATCAAGAAGAACTTACGGTGTTCCAACAAACTTAGAGAAAGCACTTGGTGCAAATTGTTCGTTCACAAATATGTTAAACTATTTAAAAGCTATTAATTTTGTAAATATATAATATTTAATATTGTAAATCTGCTCCTCGCTAATAACCTTCGGGTTGATGCGAATTTCTCAATAAATAAAAAAAAAGAATTACTAGTACACTTTTCACATTGATGTACAATGATGGACAATTTTCACAACTTTATTTAAGAATTTTGGTGAAGTCGATTTCTGAATTGGAAATCGAAAAGTCAAAAAGAATCTAATCTAATCTAATCATTATAATTAATTGTGTTTTAGGCCTAATACATAAGTTTGTATAAAAAATGCCACAAAGGAAAAATATTTTCCGAACCAGCTTGAAGTTGTAGCATTACATTTGTCTTCTGTTAAATGCTTTTCTTTAATGCTGGCATGCGGTAAAACTTGTAAGTGAAAAATTTCAGAGCCATAATTTTGCAAATATGTAAATCTATTTACACAGAAATGAGATTTGAACCAAGTTCGCGAAACTTGAAAATGTACTTACGACTTGTTTGTTTTTGTTGCTTTTCCTAAACTTTTAGAAAATGTAACAGTTGTAACACATATAACAAACACGAGCTATTTTAAACTTTGATCATTATAGTAGAAATAGTAAATTAACATAATTTTCAAGCTTCATTTATACTTAACATTAAAATATGTTAGAAAGAATATACGCGCTGAAGTTTGAGTTAAGACAGCTGTCCAATAAGACAGAAAACATGTCTGATATGTTTAGAAAGTACACTTCGACTGGAATAGGAATAGATGTTAGCATACTTTCTTTGCCTCCACTATAGTAAAAAAAATTGCAGTTTAGTATTATGGAAAGTTTCTTATCTTTGAGGAAGTAATTGTATTTCCAGAAGGTTCTTTTTCCTACCAGGATTCTTTCATTGATCACTATGCTTCTATTATTAGATAAAATAGCTTTAGGATGGGCAGCGTATGGCAAACTAAGAGACCTGTTCAAGGAAAATGTCCCAATAAAGCTAAAAATAAAAGCATTTAACCAGTGCGTACTTCCGGGACTCATTTATGGAGCTGAAACACTAACATTGACTAAAGCATCAATAACAAAATAACAAGCAGCACAACGAACAATGGAAAGATCCATGCTTGGCCTAACTTTGAGAGATAGAATACGAAATGATGAGATATATCGATGAACTGGAGTAGAAGACATCTTAAAACGCATTACGAAGTTGAAGTGGAAATGGTCAGGACACGTTGCAAGACAGAGAGACAAAAGATGGGCAAAGAAGGTTTTAATGTGGCGGCCAAGAGCAGATACCTTAATATTAGTATTTAAATATTAAAATTAAACTCAGCAGGCTTCCGGGTTGAACAGCGACCATGTTCACAGAACCTTGTAAAGAAAACAGTTGGGTTATTAGTGTTTTTGAAAATTACAAAAAGTGTTATAACTAATCCACCATCTAAAGAAAAATGACATATCAGAACAGTGCAGTAGTTTACAGATGAATAAAGTAACAAGAAGCAGAGAACAAGTTCAAATGAACGATTTTGAAATTGTGATGAAAATATAATACTTAAACTAAATTTGGCAGATCTAATATTAGTTCAGGGCGCATCTGTTTTGAGGTGGACGTTGAGAGGTGACTCATATTTTTTTGCAGAAATTTCGTGGAATTCGATTTTTTTCTTCGTTTTTTGATTATAACTTTCAAACTATTCACTTCCGAGAAAAGATGTACTGATATAAAACTTGAGTAATTAAATTGCCTACAATATAGAATTGGCTACAATATAAAATTAAATTTTAAAAATTGTCACCGTTGTTGCAAAATAGCAGTAATTGCAAAAAAGGCCATAAAAAACAAGTATTTGTATTTTACGTTTTTCAACCATTTATGCTACACTTAGGACCTTCATATTTTAGCCAGACAAACTTTATGCTATAGTTAAAACATCTCATTTCATTGAGATCGGTTCAATAGATTGTCCAAAATAAATTTTGCAAACCAGCGTCATCATCATCATTCTCTTTGCCTTATCCCTATGCGGGGTCGGCTTCCCTAATTGCATTTCTCCACACAATTTTATCTTGGGTCATATCAATGTTAATCCCCTTTACCAACATGTCCTGCCTTATCGTCTCCCCCAGGTCTTCTTTGGTCTCCCTCTCCTACTCCTTCCAGGAATCTGCACTTCAGCTTTTCTTCGTATTGGGTGATTAACGTCTCGACGTTGAATATGACCAAACCTCGACGCTCACCTCATATCTTCCACCATGCAAGATAATATACATTTGACCGTTACCAAAGTAGGTGAAATGGAACCCCCAAGTATTACATGGCCAAGCCACGTCATAGACATAAGGCCCCATCCCGCCATCTATTTAGGTGATTTTAACAGCCATCATCAAGAATGGAAATACAGAAATAACGATGAAAACGGGGAGACACTGCTAGACTGGGCAGAGAGTAACCACCTGCATCACGTCTTCGATGCCAAAGACCGGGGCACTTTTAAATCGGCGGCATGGAAACAAGAGTACAATCCAGATTTATGTTTTGTGAGCAAAAACCAGAAAAGCTACCCCTTACCAACCAAGAGAAGAGTACTTCATGACTTCCCGCATAGCCAGCACAGGCCGATCATTATTGAGATTGGTATCCAAATCCCACTAGTCACAACCATTCCACGACCACGCTGGAACTTTAACAAAGGTAACTGGCCCGCCTTTACCAACGAACTCGATAAAATCCTACGATGGATTCCACCAACATACAAAAATTATGAAAGGTTTAGAGGGGCAATAATTGCTACAGCAAAGAAACACATTCCCAGGGGCCATCGTAAGCAATACATACCAGGATGGAGTGAGGAAAGCCAAAACCTCTACGAAGAATATCTTGAAACCGGTGAAAGTGACATTGCGGACGATCTTCTCCTGAGCCTTGATGTAGCAAGAAGGAAGAAATGGACAAATGTAGTCGAATCGTTAGATTTCAAAAAGTCTAGCCGTAAAGCGTGGTCGCTCCTAAGAAAACTCGGAAGTGACAAACTGGCAATACGACAAATCCACGACTTCAACCCTAATAAAATTGCATCACATATAGTTGCCACCTCCAGAGGAGCATGTGATAAAAAGTTTACCACTACTAAGGGAGCTTAAACATCTAAAAGCTGCCTGTCCATCAGATACAGAGTACTCCGCACCGTTCACTCAGAGGGAGTCTCAAACGCCATCAAAGACATTAAACCTAACAAAGCTCCTGGTACAGATGGTATACCTCCCGAATTCCTGATCCATTGTGGGAAATTTGCAAAAACCTGGTTGTCTAAATTCTATACAGATATACTCAAAACAGGTAACCTACCAAACATCTTTAAACAAACAAAAATCATAGCCATTCTAAAACCTGGAAAACCAACAGACAACCCAGCGAGTTACCGCCCCATCGCTTTACTCAGTTCAGCTTACAAGTTCCTCGAAAGACTGGTCCTGAACAGAATCGGCCCAAAGCTACTTCAAAAAATACCAATTCAACAAGCAGGATTCAGGCCTCAACGAAGCACCACTGACCAAGTGCTCTCTATAACTACCTACATAGAGGCAGGTTACCAAAGAAAACTGAAGACGTCTGTGGCATTCATCGATTTATCGGCTGCATATGACACGGTTTGGAAAGATGGCCTCATCTATAAGCTCCTGAAAATAATCCCCTGCAAAGCAACCGCCCGACTCATAAATACTATGCTGAGCAGTAGAAACTTTCGTGTAACCATGGGAACTACAGTGAGCACACAGAGAACGCTTAACAACGGCCTCCCCCAGGGCTCCGTACTTGCACCGCTGCTATTTAGTTTGTATATAGCTGATATGCCCCCTACCAGAGCTAAAAAATTTGGATATGCAGACGACTGGGCACTTGCAACTCAAAACTCCTTAATACAAAACTCCGAGGCAATCCTAACGGAAGATCTGGAACGCCTGGTTAAGTACTTTAAACAATGGAGACTTAAACCTAACCCCAAAAAAACCGAGGTTAGCTGTTTTCACCTGAACAACAATATGGCCCACACGAAACTTAAAGTGTACATTGATAACCAACTGCTCACGCACAACTATAATCCCAAGTACCTCGGCGTCACCCTGGACAGAACACTCTCCTTTAAGAAACATCTTGAGAACACCGCAGCAAAGCTGAGAATCCGTAACAACACCATACAGAAGCTTTGCGGGACTACATGGGGCTCAACAGCAAGTACACTTCGGTGTTCAGCCCTTGGACTCGTATACTCCGCAGCTGAATACTGCTCCCCTGTTTGGCTGAACAGCGTTCACACAAAAATTATAGATGCTCAGCTCAATGTCGCCATGCGTCTCATATCTGGAACGATCAAGTCTACAACTGTGGAGTGGCTTCCACTTCTGAGCCACATACCTCCACCTTACCTTCGTCGTCAGCATGCTCTGCTTAGAGAATTCCAAAAGCTGCTTAACAACCCGCAGTTACCTATACACACATATGTCGCCGACGCTAACTCACATCGATTGCGCTCCAGAAAACCTCCGACTAGAGATGCAATAAACTTGAGTTCCAACAATTTCCAAATGAACTCCCAGTGGAAGAACATGCAGAGCGACAGACCGAACCTAATAATGAGAAACACACCATGCATCACAGAAACTCCACCAGGTTTTGACCTCCCCCGAAAATCATGGTCAACTCTTAACAGGATAAGAACGGGTCATGGAGTCTGCGCAGATTCCCTTTATAAATGGAAAATGAGAACCTCTGCTGAGTGCGACTGCGGCGCCGAGAAACAGACCATCCAGCATATGATTGCCGAATGCCCTCGGAGAAAGTATGATGGAGATCCTCTGGACTTCGCCTCTGCAACACCAGCGTCGATTGAATATATTAATACATTAGATGTTAGACTATAACATATGTGTGATAATGTTGTGTATCAAATTGCCATACGCTAAATAAAAATAAAATGACCAAACCATCTTAACCTATGCTCTTTCATTTTGGCATCAATTGGTGCCACACCTATACTTCCCCTAATATACTTATTACTAATTTTATCCATCTTTGTCACTCCACTCATCCATCTAAGCATTCTCATTTCCGCCACATGCATTCGTTGTTCCTCTTTCTTTTTCGCTACCCAACATTCAGTTCGGTACATCATAGCCAGTCTTATGGCTGTTTTATAGAATTTTCCCTTCAGCTTCATTGGAATTTTTCTGTCACACAACACACCACTCGCTTCTTTCCACTTCATCCATCCAGCCCTAATTCTACTGCATGCATCTCCATCTATTTCTCCATTACTCTGTAATACCGATCCCAGGTACTTAAAACTGTTGCTTTTTATAATCAGTTCACCATCCAAAGGTACCATTTTATTTGTAGTAACTCCATCTTTAAATGAACACTCCAAATACTCTGTTTTTGTCCTATTAAGTTTTAAACCTTCTTCCTCCAGAGCTTGCCTCAATTACTCTTTCCCATATGTTCTTGGTGTGGCTAAGCAATTTTATAGCCCTGTAGATTCTACATTGTTATATATCTGCCTTGTTTTTGTAAACAGGTACTAGTATACTGCTTCTCCATAATTCTATTAAATAGACCTGCTAGCCACCTTGTTCCTGTCTCTCCCAATGCTCCCCATACTTCCCCAGGAATATCATCTGGTCCGACCGCTTTTCCTTTCTTTATTTTTTGAACCGCTTGAGCTACTTCGTCGTTTGTTATTTTGGTGACCATTGCTGCTACTGTCTCCGTTGACTCTACAGGCTGTCTGTCAAATTCTTCATTTAATAAGCTGTCAAAGTACTTCCTCCATCTCTTTTTGACATCCCTTTCGTGAACTAGTATTTTATTATTTTCATCTCGGATACATCTATTCTGGTTAAAATTTTTTGCTTTCTTTGATTTCTGTTTGGCTATTTTATATATCTTCGTTTCGCCTTCCCTGGTATCAAGTTGATCGTATAGGTTTGAATATGTACGCTTCTGCTTTGGCTTTTGCTACTGCTACTTTCCCTTCCTTTTTCGCCACCTTATAGTTTTGAAGATCTGTGTCGGATCTGGTTTCTTGCCAATTTTTGTATAATTTTCCCTTCTCTTTTATTTTTCCTTGTACTTCGTTTGACCACCACCAAGTCTCTTTATCCTCAAACTTTTTTCCTGACGTGTTCCCAAGTATTTCAATAGCAGTCTCTCTAATACTACTGGCCATTTTTCTCCAAATTGTATTAGGGCTTCCTTTCATGTTCCAACATATCTTCTCTACTATTCTTCTCCTGGATAGACCTTCTTTCTCATTTTTAGCATCCACCACTTGATTTTGTGTGGTCCTCTCCGATATTTTTATTTAGTTTCGCTTTTTACTTCGATGTCCAGAACAAGCAGCTTATGTTGTTGGCTTACTGTGTCACTAACTATTACCTTGCAGTCCTTGCATTCACGTATGTCTTCTTTCCTTAAGATGAGGTAGTCTATTTGGGATTGATGTTGTCCACTTTTGTAGGCAATAAGTTGTGTTTCTCTCTTTTTAAAGAATGTGTTAACAATCGCCATATCCAATGCTGTTGCTAATTCAAGCATGTCATCTCCAGCTTCATTTCTAGTTCCAAAGCCTAATCCTCCATGTATTGCTTCGTATCCTGCCTTGGCTTGGACTACATGTGCATTGAAATCACCTACTATTATAACGTTCTCCTCTGACGGAATATCACTCAGGACGTCTCCTAATTGGTCATAGAAAGCTCTTCTTTCATTCTCACCGAGACCTGTTTGAGAAGCATACACACACACATTCAATACCTCTTTATAAATTACAAATTTCACTGACATCATTCTATCACTCGTTCTTACAACTTCCACTACGGTATCTTTCATTTCACTATCAGCAATTATACCAACTCAACTTCTAGTGTTACTACTCCCTGCATACCACAATTTGTAACCTTCACCTAGTTCTTTCGCCCTTTGTCCTTTCCATCTAGTTTCTTGATCCAATTTTGCAATCCAGCATTCGCAAAAAAATTCCTTTTTTCAAAATGTTGCAGGACTAAAAATAAAGCTGATAGCAAGTTGATTTTTTTACGTTTGAAGAATACTGTACCTTTCATTTGCAATTTTTAAAATTAAAATCCATTAGCTACCACGGCGTCAGGAATTTTTTTAAATAAACATTAATTTTTGGTGCTACGCGCAGGACAGCGGTGTACGATTCACACAAGTTGATTTCCACCAAAATTTCTTCCAATCTTTATCTAATATATTATTTTCTTACTCTATATTTTGTTGTATTTTAATATTTTATTTCCACAAAAATAAAACTAATTTGATTATTGTTTGTGAAATATTGTTTAAATAATTGCATATGTTTAAAAATAATAAACTTTTATTCTGTAACTTAAAATATATGAACAAAAAAACTTTTTGCCAAAAAAAGTGTTATTTCAAAGGACAGAGTATGTGTTTTTATTTTGCAATAAACAAATTTATTTATTTATATCGAAATATACTAGAAATTAGAATGTATAAATCATTATCAAAGGTCATTGGAATGCCCAATCAGAGCAAACTATCCGCTTTCCTGCGCGTAGCACCAAAAAATAATGATTATTTAAAAAATTCCTGACGCCGTAGTGGTTAACCGATTTAAATTTTGTAAATTGCAAATGAAAGGTACAGTATTCTTCTATATGTAAAAAAAATTAACTTGTTGTCCGCTTTATTTTCAGTCGTGCAACATTTTGAAAAAATGAATTTTTTTGCGAAAGCTGGATTGCAAAATTTATTTTGCAAAATCTGTCGAACCGATCTTAATGAAATTCACAGTATTGTTTTCTTATATCATAAAGTTTATATGGGTAAAATATGAAGGTTCCAGGTGTAGCATAAATGGTTGAAAAACGTAAAATGCGAAAACTTGTTATTTTATCGTTTTTCCGCAATTCTATTTTGCAACAAGGGTGACAATTTTTAAAAATTTTAATGAATCACATATTGTTGTAAATTTAATTACGCAACTTTTATGCTAGTACAACTTTTCTCGGAAATAATTAGTTTTAAAGTTATACTCAAAAAACAAAGGGAAAAATCGAATTTTTCCTTCATTTTTTGACATTTTGATTATTTAAACAAAGTTCCGGACCTTTTTGAGTGGGAGGATAACTCAAATATTAGCAAAAAAATATGAGTCACCTCTCAACGTCCAAATGTACTAATATTTTTACAGATGCGCCCTGGTCTATATTAAAAAATGTAATTAACTTGATAAGAAAGCAATTTATTACCGCATATATGGTACCATTATAAACATGTTGCAAAAATATAGACAGAAAAAAGTATTAGTCTTATTGTACCTGATACTATCACGCAACATAAGAAACTAATTACTTTGTAGTAATTTTGTAACAGTCGAAACAAGTTTATTAGCATTTTTATACAGATCAGACATTACGATCTAAGAAAAGCAATCAAAATAAAACATTAATGAAATGTCTTATCTTTCACTCACTTTATACGGAAAATGTCACTATAAAACTTTTCCCAGCGGGGTACGTAACCGAAGGTGCACATGTGTCTCTATTTGCACTTCACTGCATACATAGCTTGGGCGTATCCTCGTTAAAAGGAATGGTTTTTACAGAGATGTACTCACAACTGTTAAAAATATGGATTAGGTATTACATGGTATCTCAGGTTGTGCATTTACAATCATATATTTTTTAATGATCTTAGATAGGGATGACCAGTAAGCCTTAAATAAAATGACCGCACTGGATCATAATAATATACAGGGTAGCTGTATATTACGAAATATATGTAATGGTTGTATACGAAATGGCTGTATAAAACGAAACGGGCACTATCAAGAACTATGACTACATTTTTGAAAAACGCAACGTTCGGTCAATTTTAGATTAAAGGGGGACACATTTTTCCGATATATTCGATTTTTCCAGAAGAATAGCTTCTGCTTTGTTGAGAACTGCTCCATTCGTCTGCTTAGCCATCCACGGTATTTTTGGTGTTCGTTTAGAACCACATTTCAAAAGCCTCAAGCCGTTATATCACGCATTTTTTGTTCGGAGCTCTTAAGAATGAACAAGGTTGTTCTAAAGTTGCATATTCTAGTAATGTTGGCTACCATATTGATCCATCTTATTCTATTAACAGCATCTCGAAATAGATTAAGACCAGTCCATTTCCTAAAATTGGCCAGCCAGGATATACTTTTACATCCAGGGCCTCTCTTGCCTTAGATCTTGACTTGTAGATAGAAGCAACTTTATAACTCGGTATTTATTATTACGCATAATGTAGCCGAAGTAAGCGATTCTCTATTCTTTACGGTTTTAATAATTTCTTTATCTGTTCTGAGCCTCTGGAGAATAGTTATGTTAGTTGTGTGGTGTACATACGAGACTCTTAACATACGTATGTAGCACCACATTTCAAATGCCTCTCTCTAGTCGTTTTATGGCATCTTCTGTAAGATTCCATATTTTTATTCCATAGAGGAGGATACTAAAGAGGTAATTTAAAAATTCTTATGCACATATTGACGGAATGGGACGTTTCATCGCCGCCGGTTCATTGCCGCCGTTTCGATGCCGCCGGTTCATCGCCAGTCCATTTCATCGCCATCCGTTTCATCGCCGGCCGTTTCATCGCTAGTTAGTCAGTTGATTTTGTATTATGGGAGATGACACGACACGACGACGTTAAATTCAGTTCAAAATGTATGGCAAATAAAAAGATAAAAATATTATTATATTAATTTACTGTTCTATTTCTACTTCCCCTAAATTTGATACTAAATAATATTAAATTTGTAGTGTTAAATTATATTTTATATTATAAAAGTTTAAAAGTCTATTAAAAGATTAAGTATGGCAACGGGAATGGTCATATCTCGCATTTACTAGAATTCCTAATGATTACTAAAAATAAATAATAAATGTAACTGTCGAAAATTGGTAGAAAATTCGGAATTATATCAGTTAACGATTAACTGACTGGCGATGAACCAGCCGGCGATGAATCGGCCGGCGATGAATCGGCCGGCGATGAACTGGCGGCATCGAAACGGCGGCGATGAACCGGCGGCGATGAAACGTCCTAGACCCACATATTGATACTTAAAGACAAGTTGCAGATAATCTGCCTAAGGGTAAGAACAGAACAAGTGGGTCGTCTGCGCTGTCAGTCGAGCTAGAACCACTATCAAGTGAAGTAGTTTAATAAAATTTGAATGACAAAAATACTGTGCTTTTGCGATGTTGTGTCAGTCAAGTGATGATAGTGATGAAATGTCAGCTGTTAATAATCAGATCCTCCTTCATATTTCAAAAATTTACTGAATTTAATTATTTTAGAAATTCAAAAATAAACTTAATACAAAAAAGGGATTATATTATAAAAAGTATCAACTCAGATAGCGCAGTTAATGACAACCAGGGCTGCTTTATCCATTAGCCAATATAGGCAGTTGCCTAGGGCGGCACAAATACTGTACAAAAAATATTTGTATATAAAATTATGGATCTGGGTTCTGTCATTAAAGAGTATGAAGGCTCTTTCAAATTACTTTACCGCAAGAAAGCCAAAAAATTGTGCCCAAATAAAACATACTTATAAAGAAAAAAGAAAGAGAAAGAGAAAAATTCAATTTGACGAGGGGGCCGATAATTAACTAAACTTTGCAGCTAGTGATGAGATCCATACATTCTATACTTATTATAATCGACACTCGGATAAGAGACCTGAATAGACATCTGGAATCTTATCGACTTATTTATCAACGTTTTCGTGTTATTAACAGATTTGCCAAAATTAAGCAATGAAGAAATTATTAAAGAAGCTGAAAATCCGGTACACAATAAAGACGACCAAGATACATGATTCATGCATGAATGCATTCGGAATGCATTTGGATACCACAATAAAATCACCGATTGACATATCTTAATATTTAAAGGGAGTTAGTGCAGTCACTGAAGGTGGATATGAGCTACTACTTCTGACTTCGTTGAACCTCCATCGATTTGCATGAAAATTGGTGAGTGGTTAGAAGATATCACAAGGAACAAAGGTGACATGGTGTCAACTTGCGCTTTTACCCTGGGGGTGGATGCCACCTTTTCTCGAGAGTGAAAATTATTTTATTAAAAATATCCCCAGAATTCAATAGAGGGGCAAATTCTAAGCAAAATTTGTTACATAAAGTTATTAAAATAAATCAAAACTTTTTGAGTTATTAAAGATCAAAGATTTTAATTTCTCTGAGAAAAATGCATGTTTTTAACCGATTTTTCATAAATAACTCAAAAATTAGAAGATTTTACAAAAAGGTTATTACTACCAAAATTGAATCTAATAAAAAATGAAATAAACTCCTTACTGAAAAGACCTTTTAATGTTAACTAAAAGTGAGTTATAGGTAATTGAATGTATATTTTTTTTTGGCGAGTACCCAAATCTAAGTATTTAATCTTAAATAACGAGAAAATGGTGCATTTTATAACATAACCTTATTAAACAATAACTTGTCAAAGTACTTAGAAATATCTATCAAATGAGCCCCCGAACAAGTTGGTAGCATTAAAATTTATGCACCAAATATTTTTCAAAATTTATCATTTAAGAATTTTTCCAAAAAAGTTGTTGTTTTTTTTAAATACCTCCGTTAATTTTTACGATATGAGGTTTGCCTTAACACCATTTGAAATTTAATTTTATTGACTATTAAACCACGTTGAATTTAATCTTTTAAAACCCCTTACTTTTTTAACCATAAAAGGTTAAATGATCCCGGTTACATGGTTCTCGCAGCAAAATTTAAGTTTTAAACGTTTCTATCTCGGTTAATTTTTAACCTATAGTTATATACCCTATACTTTTATACCGGGTGGTGAATCGTAAAACGGGCCATAGGAAACTCAATGTTAAATTCTAAACTGTTGAATTCCTGCTTCCCTAATTATTTTACATCTAAAGTCATGAGAGAATATTTGTAGAGGATTGAAATCTATTAAAATCAACAGTTAAAATTGTTCTACGATTTAAACGCATTTCAAAATTTTAAAAAATATAATACATTTGCCACAGTAAGTATGTGTGTAAAAGTTAGATCACACGTTACTATTTAACTGACAGTGCTCACACCATTCACTGGATAAAAATCTTTATTATTAATAGGTACTTTCTCCGCAACTGGTGGTATCTTATTAACTGTATTGTTTTTAAATTATAAATGATAAAATAAAAATATTGATAGTTCAAAAATGTGAAAACAATTACTTCAGTGTGACACATTATTGCACTGTGTGTGGCCTAATTTTGGGCTGAAAAACTGAAAAATGTATTACATTTTTACAAAATTTTGGAATATGTTTAATTCGTAGAACAATTTTAACAGTTGTTTTCAATATAAATTTGAATACTCTACAAATAGTTTCTAATGTCTTTTGATGTAAAATAATTAGGGAAGCAGGAATTCAACAGTTAAGAATTTTACATCGAGTTTCCAATTCACCACCCGGTATCATTATATAAAGTTAAAATAGTTGATACAGAGAAAACTAAAATTTGGTTATACATAATATATCACTTTTTACCTATATTGAGTATTTTTGGAGTTATTATCAAAAGAAAATGAAAATTACGATAATTTTAAAAATTCTAATTTTTTAAAATTATATCTTTTTTTTAAATATGCCTTCTAAACCAGTCAAAATTGTTGAATCATTATTTATGCTAATATAAAGAAATTCTTCTAAGGATTACTATAAATTTTAATTTTTGTGGAACTGGCGTATATTTTATTTTTTACTTTTTCCTAAAAAGTTCTAAAGCGTTCTCTTATTTTCATCATAACTTGCTTAATTGTGAAGATATTGACTTCTACTGGAGCTCATTTGATAGGTACTCCGAAGTACTTTGACAAGTGGTTAGTAGGTATAAAATATACCTCATAAAATGCATCTTTTTCCCATTATTTAAGCTTGAATACTTAGATTTGAACTCTGCTTGTGTTAGGTGTGGGGTGAACTGAGTAGCTTCACACATGATGCAGCCGGTCCCAAGCCCGGATAAAAGAGGAGGGGAGGGGAGTAACAACTCTATAAAAAACCAGGGTTTAGCTGGCCCGGCTAATAGCACCCTGTAAGGGCCCCTTGTCTAGGGTTACAGATAAACCGAATGATTGCCGGAATAAGCAATTCCCCACTTACTGACCAACGGCTTCGGGCGGATGAGTTAGTAAGTGTTTATGGCACACTTTTGCCCTGGAGTTAAGAAATCGGCTCTGAAGGCGGATGAACCAACAATGTGTCAACGGCATAAAGATCAAGCAGGCAAACGGAGAACCACTTGATTACATATTCCAGAGCACGTTATGGAATGACAAAGAAAGTAATATAGTGCTATGCGATCCGGCAAGCAACCGGCGCCACGTCGATTCTGGGTCGACGGGTGTGAAATGGACGACCGGGCAGATGGATGTGGACAACCAGGCTACATCTGCGAAATTGGTGACTGGAAACCCAAAATTAAAATTACGCACAAAACACCGTATAGCCACATGGAACGTCCGAGGTTTGCTAGAACCAGGAAAACTACATATCTTAGAACGAGAGCTTATTAGAGAAAAATTAGACAGATGTGGAGTTTCAGAAACACACTGGGAAGGCCAAGGACACTGGGAATCCAACTACTATAAAATATTCATGTCGGGAGCCAAAAAAACTGGTCAAAATGGCGTAGCAATACTGGTACGGAAGAACCTCGCAAAATGTGTATATGAGTATCTCCCAATAAATGAGCGCCTAATTAAAATTACTCTTGATAGACAGCCAACAAAGGTTCATGTACTACAAGTATATATGCCAACATGCGACGGGACAGATGAAGAAGTAGAAGAGATGTACCAGTTAATAAACAGTAACACCGCTAACATACCCAAAAAAAGAGCCAGTCATAATATTGGGTGACTGGAACGCAAAAATAGGCAAAACAACATCAGAAGAGCTGCTGAAAGGAACAGTTGGTGGGTTTGGAATAGGCGAACGAAATGAGAGAGGAGAAAGGCTATTACAATTTTTCATCGACACTGAACTTAGTATCATGAACACCATGTTTAAACATTACCCGCGAAGACTATCAACTTGGACTTCACCAGGGGGAAGATATAAAAATCAAATAGATTATATTCTTGTCAGCAAACGATGGAAAAGTTTGGTAGTAAATGTAAAGACAAAACCAGCGGCGGATTGCGGATCAGACCATAAACTGTTACAATCCGAATTCCGTAACAAATTTTGTAAGAAAATTGAAACAACTAGAACAATTAAATATATTCCTAAAGAGCCTGGAAAATACAAAGAAACACTAAGACATAGTAACACACCAAACATTACTGGCGATCCCAATCAAACATGGGAACATACAAAGACGTGGATTATAGACGCAATAAATATTACAAACCCCAAAGAAACCCAACGGAAAGAAAAACACTGGATCACTGATGAGACACTGAACCTAGTAGAAGAACGAAGAAATATTAGAAACAACGCTGCAAATCCAACAGAAACTGAAAACAAAATAGCAGATGTAAACAGACGCATAAAATCATCAAGTAGAAGAGACCAAAATAATCACATTAAAGAAATATGCAAACAACTAGAAGAACACTCCGACCGTCAAGAATCTAGAGAACTGTTTGCCAAAGTGAAATACTTAACTACAGAGTTTAAACCACAAACGCAGGTCATTAAAGATAACTTGGGAACGATCATCACCAATGCAGAGGGCATAGCAGCGACATGGAAACAATACTGTGAAATGCTGTTTCATAGTGACCACGAAGACGTGAATCCAGAAGAAATAAATGACGAAAAGGAACCACATATTTTAAAATCGGAAATAGAAACCGCGATAAGAAAATTGAAAACTAGAAAATCTCAAGGAGAAGACGGGATCACGGCGGAAGCACTTAAAGAAATAAGAGACATAGGAGTCGAAGTGATGTTCAAACTGTGTAATGAAATCTGGAACACAGGAAAATGGCCAGATGATTGGTGTAAGCTTACTTTCATACCCATTTATAAGAAAGGCTCACCAACTGATTGTAATAACCACCGCACTATAGCCCTGATCTCCCACGCAAGTAAAGTCCTTCTAACTATAATTAACGAGAGATTAAAATCAAAACTATTACCACAGATCCCACAAGAACAATGTGGATGTCCCTGGAAGAGGCACACGAGAACAAATTCTTAATCTCAGACAAATTATAGAAAAATCTAGAGAGTTTAATCTAGAAACATATTTGTGCTTCGTCAACTACTCGAAAGCGTTCGATAATGTAAAGTGGCATAAAATGTGGGGAATACTGAGAGACATGGGTACCCCCGAACATCTAATATACCTGCTGAAACAACTGTATATCAACAACACAGCAAACGTAAGAGTCAATAACACATACTCCGATAATTTTAAACTAAAAGCCGGTGTTCGTCAAGGATGTATTATCTCTCCCACGTTATTCAATATATATAGCGAACACATCATGCGCATTGTATTTGACGGATGGCTAGGAGGAATATCAGTCGGAGGCCGAAAAATCAGCAATCTCCGCTATGCTGACGACACTTTAATACTAGCATCATCAACAAATGAACTTGAATATATCATGTACAGACTAGATACTATTAGTCGTGAATATGGACTTAAAATTAATGTATAGAAGACAAAGGTAATGATAATCGATCGAATTAGAAATAACCAGCCGGAAATACGAAACGTAGCGGGGTTTGAAGTGGTAAGCCGTTTCAATTACTTAGGTTCTGTTATCACAAACAATGGTGGATGCAAAGAAGAAATATGCCGACGCCTTACAATGGCCAGATCAGCAACGGTCAAACTCACTAAAATATGGAAAGATACGGCCATAACCAGGAACACGAAACTGCGCCTGGTACGGACGCATATCTTTCCTATCGCTACCTATGCTTCAGAAACTTGGACCATTAAAAAGTCCGACTCACGACGTATAATGGCCTTTGAAATGTGGGTATATCGTAGAATGATGCGCATACCCTGGACAGCACATCGCACAAATATCTCAATATTATCAGAACTCGACATCAACACTAGGCTTACCACCATCATCAACCAAAATATATTGAGGTACTTTGGACACATTACCAGACGAAGAGAAGGCATGGAGAGGTTGGTCGTTGAAGGCAAGGTAGAGGGTAAAAGAACTCGAGGAAGATCGCCACTCCGATGGTCAGACCAAATAAAATGCGCCACCGGTTACTCTCTGTCTGAGGCAACACACCGCGCCCAGGAGAGAGAAGAATGGATAGCAACTATTCGTCAAATACCATAACGTCACCACATCCTTACGAAGGATAAAGGATAGAGGAGGAAGAATTAGATTTGAGTACTCGTCTAAAAAAATATACATTCAATTAACCATAACTCAATTTGAATTAACACTAGCTTAGTTCTTTAAGCAAGAAGTGTATTCACCTTTTTATTAGCTTCAATTTCGATAATAATAACTTTTTGGTAAAAGCTTACAGAATTGAGTTCTACGTGAAAAACAGCTTTAAAATATGCATTTTTTAGGAAAAAATAAAATCTTTGATCTTTAATAACTCAAAAAGTATTGATTTATATTAATAACTTTATATAACAAATTTTGCTTAGAATTTGTCTCTCTATCGATTTATGGAATTATTAAAAAAAAATAATTTTCATCCTCGAGAAGGGGTGGCATTCACCACCATGGTAATAGCGCAAGTTGCCATCATATCGCCTTTGTTCCGTGAGGTATCCTCTAACTAGTCACCAATTTTCATGAAAATTGATGGAGGTTCAACGATATCGGAGGTGAAAACTTTCAGTGACTGCACTAAGTGGATTGAAAGATATTTCCCCTAATTTTACATTGCTTTGCACATTTACTTGTGCATCCAGGTGCCAACGTGTCCTCTGAAAGTTCATTTTCGAAAATGTCATGAATTAAAAATAATTTGTCATCAAGTATGACGCAAGAACGTGCAATTTGTCGATTTTGTCAAGAAAAATTTTTTTTTGAAAAGTGTTTTTTGAAAAGACATCTCTGATGTGATCGAACTGGAATGACAATTTTTTCTGTTATAGGTATATACACATCGTAGTTTAAATCCATTTTTAGTGTTTTTGCAAATTTCTGCAATTTTTTTTCGCAAAAATGGTACATGGTTGAAGTGCGGCTACTAGAGAATTGCCTAGGGCGTCAATTGACCTAAACGCGGCCCTGATGACAACTTGGCTTCGAACGGATAAATCACAGGGAAGCATCCTTGTAGACCGCGCAGTAGACTTTTATGTAAAACAAACTCATTTTATTTTCAAAACCATCGATATAAACCTCCTAGATGGCATCGCGCTAAACCTCCACCGCGACTAACCTGCTCTGTTCTCTTCTATTCACTACAATGTGTTTGTTTTACATGGATATCGACATCGACCGCGACCTACACATCCACCTCCACTGCGACCCACTTGTTCTGTTCTTAGACTGTTTTCAATACGAGTTATTTCGTAGCTATGATCCCATGTATCCTTAATATTGCAGCCCAAATAGCATACTTTCTCGACTCGTTCCAAAAATTATTCTGGGGAGCCTTTGTGTACTATCTGTCAGCAATACTGTATCGTCTGCCTATATAATATTCTTTATAAGTTGGCCATTTATTGCAATACCATCTATTGATTCGTCCAAGACTTCCTTAAAGATGGTTTTCGAGTATATGTTAAATAATGCTGGTGATATTATGCAACCCTACTTAATTTCTCTTTAGCCTGTGAAAATCAGGAACAGTTCATTTTAGAATCACGCTGTTGCTTTTTATTGGAGATATAAATTTTGAGATCAGTCGTATATCCTTACCATCGAGTCCTGATGTTTTAAGGATATCGATTAGTTTCCCGCGCGTTTGTCAGATGTCTTCTCAAAATCAATGAAATATGCAAACACATAGCAGTTGATATCCCTGGCTTGCTGCAGCAGAACTTGCAGCAAACTGAAAAGTGCTTCCCTCGTTCCAAGTCCTGCTCTGAATCCAAATAATTGAACTTCATTTAGGTTTTCTTCTAATTTAGTGTAGGTATACACTAAATAGTTTTCTATATATAAATCGGTTGAAATATTGGGCAAAACAAGGCCAGAAAACCGAAACCATTGGTTTCATCATGAGTGTGAAATGGCCACAAATAGAAAGAATGTAGCATATCAAAAAACCATCGACGCAGGTTGTACACGGAGAAAAAAAAAGAAGAATATAGACGTCTTAGAAGAGAGGAAAAACGTATCCATCGACGTAAGAAGAGGAAATACGAACAGAATACTCTCAATGAGATACAAAGTTTATTTGATAAAAATGAAACAAGAAAATACTACAAATCCTTAAATAATAGCTGTCTAGAATTTAAACCACGATTAAAAATTTGTAGAGATACTAACGGTGAAATTCTACACAACAAAAACTCAGTTCTTTAACAGATGGGCACAACATTTCAGCGAACATCTAAATATAAACGATATTAAACGAGGTTACAACATAGAAAATCAACAAAATCTACATCTTCACAGTGAAGACCCAACAAGAGAAGAAGTGTCAAATGCCATCCTAAAACTCAGAGACAATAAAGCCCCACGAATCGACGAAATCTGTTCGGAAATGTTTAAAAAAGGTGTTCATCAACTTTTTTCAGCAATCCATAAAGTGATAGTTCTTATATGGCAGAATGAATTGCTACCAGAAGAGTGGCTAAAGGGAGTAATATGTCCGTTGTATAAAAAAGGTGATCAACTGAATTGTAAAAACTATGGAGGCATTACTTTATTAGTATCTGCATATAAAATCTTCGGCAATGTATTGTTTGAAAGACTTAAACATTTTACAAAGGACATTGTAGGTCAATACCAATGCGGATTTACTGCTGGAAAGTCAACTATACATCAAATTCAAGCACATAGGCAGATTCTAGAAAAGTCACTAGAATGTAACATAGATACCCACCATCTCTTCGTCGACTTCAAAGCAGCCTATGACAGTGTTAAAAGAAGTGCATTATATAATGCAATGATGGACTTTGGGATCCCACCTAAGTTAGTTAAGTTGACCCAACTAACAATGCAAAACGTAAGCTCGTGCGTTAGAATTCAAGGAGAAAACTCTACGTTCTTTGACGTTAATAATGGTCTAAGACAGGGAGACGCGCTGGCGTGTCTCCTCTTTAATATTGCCTTGGAAAAGACAGTCAAACAATTATACAGGGTGTAACAAAAATACAGGTCATAAATTAAATCACATATTCTGGGACCAAAAATAGTTCGAACGAACCTAACTTACCTTAGTAATATGTACATAAAAAAAGTTACAGCCCTTTGAAGTTACAAAATGAAAATCGATTTTTTCGAATATATCGAAAACTATTAAAGATTTTTTATTGAAAATGGACATGTGGCATTCTTATGGCAGGAACATCTTCAGGAACTAAAAAATTATAGTGAAATTTGTGCACCCCATAACATTTTTATGGGGGTTTTTTTCCCTTAAACTCCCCCAAACTTTTGTGTTCGTCTCAATTAAATTATTATTGCGGTACCATTAGTTAAATTCAATATTCTTAAAACTTTTTTGCCTCTTAGTATTTTTTCGATAAGGCAGTTTTTATCGAGTTGATGCTTATTTTTTAATATGTTTACATAAAAATTTTATGGGTGTTTTGTTCTTTTAAACCCCCCAAATGTTTGTGTACGTTCCAATTAAAATATTACTGCGGTGCCATTAGTGTTTTTAAAACTTTTTTGCCTCTTTGTATTTTTTCGAGAAGGCACCTTTTATCGAGACCTGAAAATGTAAATCATAAATAAATGTCCATATTATTACCAAGTCTCCATAATCGTACTTAACCATATACAAATATGTGGTGGATTTGACAAATATTCAAAATATCTTGATAAATACTGACTTTTCGAGAAAGAATTAAGAGCCAAAAAAGTTTTAGAAACATTGTGTTTAACTAATGGTACTACAATAATAATTTAATTGGAACGTGCACAAAAGTTTGGGGGGTTTAAAGGAACAAAACCCCCATAAAATTTTTATGGGGTGTCCAAATTTTAGTATAATTTTTTCTTAAGATACTACTGCCATAAGAATACCACATGTCCATTTTCAATAAAAAATATCTAATAGTTTTCGATATATTGGAAAAAATCGATTTTCATTTTGTAACTTCAAAGGGTTGTAAATTTTTTTATATGCACATTTGTACTAAGGTAAGTTAGGTTGAATCAAACTATTTTTGGTCCCAGAATATGTGATTAAATTTATGACCTGTATTTTTGTTACACCCTGTATATTAAGGCTGTATGACACTATGCATTTTCTTGTATCATTTCTAATATCGTTTCTGATATACATTTCTTGTATCGTTTCTTGTACGTACATTTGTGCCCTGTATGACACTATGCAAGTTCTTGTATCGAAAATTGTATGAAATTCGGCACGTGATTGGTCGAAATTTTGTTTGTCACCCTGTGTCACGTTACATTGGTATAGTACTTCTGCGTCTACAGCTGATTTTAAGGATTTTATAAAATTTATAAACTTTTAAAAACATAAATTTAACATTTTAATGTTAACCAGATTTTTTTACGTTGACTGTTGATTATTTGTGTTTTTTATTTTGTTTGATATTTGTGCTAAAATATTTGCATTAGAATTATCTTCAGTTTGATCCAAATCAGGAACTATTGTATTTTCCTCTATTAAAAAATTATGCAACATGAAACCCAAAGTTATACATAGTTTGAACTTTACTAATAGGAGCTAAATATGGTTATTAGTAGAACAGTAGTCCATACCAAACGGTATATTAAGTATCAATAAAAGATTTATAAATAATACCTGCAAAAACAAATAAATTCATCAAGACATAAATCATATGATCTCATTTTCAGCCGCCATTATGACATTTACATGTTTTACCAGCAGGTTTTACGTTTTTGCTCTTTGCGCAGAAATTGGCGCAGTTCTTGTACAAGAATCTGTGCCTGACACAAATTCTTGTATCGTTTCTTGTATCTGTGTATGACACTATGCATTTTTTTGACATATCAGAAACGATATCAGAAACGATACAAGAAAATGCATAGTGTCATACAGCCTTTAGAATGAATGGAACTATTTTTAATAGATCGACGCAAATTCTCGCATTCGCTGATAACAGTTATAGTGGGCAGAAGTATGAGAGACATGGTGCAGTGTTTTACAAGGCTTGAGGGCGCGGCAAGTAAATTAGGACTTGTGGTAAACGAGGAAAAAACCAAATATATGTTGGTTTAACCTCCCGAAATATCCAACAGAGAATTCAAATTAACAATCACACCTTTGAGCCAATCAAGGAATTCACATATCTTGGATCGCTAGTAAACTCAATAAACACGACAAGCGATGAAATAAAAAGACGCATAGCAATAGCAAACAGAACTGTTCACGGTCTCCATAAACATTTAAAAAATAAAAATATAAAACGTGCAGTAAAGCTCAATATATACAAGACCTTAATAAGACCGCTTTTGATATATGGAGCTGAAACGTGGACCCTATCTCAAAGTGATGAAGGACTTCTTGGTATTTTTGAGAGAAAAATTCTTAGAAAGATTTTTGGGGCAGTAAATGAAAATGGGCTATGGCGTCGAAGATACAACTTTGAACTGTATCAGTTATACACCGATCCAGATATTGTGAAATTCGTTAAAGTGCAGAGACTTAGATGGGCTGGACACATTGCTAGGATGTCAGATCACGAATAAACATTTTCAAAACCAGAGGGCGCAAGAAGTAGAGGACGACCACGAAGAAGATGGATTTATGATGTGGAAGAAGACCTAAAGATTCTAGGGGTCAGAAGATGGAGGGAAGTTGTCAGGAATCGACAGGAGTGGCGACTTCTTTGTGAGCAGGCCAAGATCCACAACGGATTGTCGAGCCACTTATGATGATGATGATAAATTTTGAGATCAGTCGTATATCTTTACCATCGAGTCCTGATGTTTTAAGGATATCGATTAGTTTCCCGTGCGTTTGTCAGATGTCTTCTCGAAATCAATGAAATATGCAAACACATAGCAGTTGATATCTCTGGCTTGCTGCAGCAGAACTTGCAGCAAACTGAAAAGTGCTTCCCTCGTTCGAAATCCTGCTCTGTATCCAAATAATTGAACTTCATTTAGGTTTTCTTCTAATTTAGTGTAGGTATAAGGAGTACTCTAAGTATATGGCTCCTTAAGTTATTTAATATATTATGTTCTTCACATTTCCTAGCTCTGACTTTTTTGGGAACTGTAATGAATATGGATTGCCAGTGTTTTGGTAAGTGACCAGTCTCATATATATGTTGTTGAATAGCTTTGTAAAGGTAAGAACATGCCGAAGATACATAGATCTGCGCGGTGTAGGTTGCGGTCGAGGTTTACATCGATGTTGGGCGGAACATACCGAAAATACCTTCCTCTCAGTATTCTTTGCAGTTTTTGAGGTAACCGACACGTGTTCTGTGAAAGTTAGCTTTTTAACATTATAAAATTATATACATAAGCAATAGTAGTGACGGCAGTTCAAGTGAAAAGTGGTGGATTATTTGTAATTCTTCAAATCGCCAGTTTTCGGCTCATCCTATAAATCAAAAGAGGCAGTATCCAGACAGATTTTATGTTTACATATAAGAGAATGAACCTGGATACATTTCAGTATATTTATTCAGTAATTTACCACGCGATCAACAGCTCGATCGCGATGTAAAACAAACTAGGTATTTTGTTGTGGCAGAGACATCGCTGGAAACCGTGATGATAGGTCACGAGGGTGAACGGGTGACACATCCTTGGTATGTGCGATCTCATAAGAAAATCAAGGTTTGTTTCGACATCTACATGTGCGTACCCTAAGAGCTGTAGATTAGAGAGGTAGAGTAATCAGCTTCTAAATCGCATTTATTTGCTTCCAAACAGTTGGATGAAATCAACGCATTGACAGTTCAAGAAAATTTAACCTACAATTTTTTTCATCCTATATCTGTTACCAAATGAGTTTCAGTAGGTACTTTACTCCAGAATTTCTAAAAAATCTGCCTCGTAAAGCCATACTCAAATTGACCAACATCATCAATGCTGCATTCAAATTAAGATATGTTCCAAATTTATGGAAAATAGCTGAAGTTATAATGATTCCAAAACCAAGAAAATTACCAAATAAAGTGTCTCCATATAGACCGTCATCACTTTTACCAGTAATGTCAAAGATTTTGAAAAACTTCTGCTAAAAAGAATGAAACCAATAATAGAAGAGAAAAAATATATTCCAAACCACCAATTTGGCTTCAGAAATAAACATTCTACGATTGATCAGGTACACAGAATTACTAACATAATTGAAAAATCATTACAAGAAAAGAAAGTTTGTTCTACAATCTTTTTAGACGTAGCTAAGAACTTCGACAAAGTATCGCATGAAGATTAAGTCTACAAACTCAAAATTCTTATGCCTAAACAATATTCAGAAATTTTGCAGTCATATATATCTGACAGATATTTCAGAATTAAGCAAGAAGACGTGTACACTGGTCTAAAAGAAATCAGAGCAGGAGTCCCTCAAGGAAGCGTATTAGGTCCTGTCATCTACCTGTTATACACATATTATGATATATCTGAAATGGAAAATGATACTGTAGCCACATTTTCAGAAGATACTGCTATCCTAGAAGTAGGTGATACCAGCGAAGAAGCAGTAGAATAATTACAGTTGGCAATTAACAAAATACATAACTGGACTAAAAAATGGAAAATCAAATTAAATGAATCTAAATCTTTTCACGTAAATTTTACAAATAAAAAAATCGAAAACATTCCAATTACAATAAATAATGCCCAAATACCATAAGCATCTTCTGCAAAATATTTAGGTACATATCACACTTGATGCAAAACTTCGCTGGAAAGTCTACATTAAAAAGAAAAGGGAAGAATTAGGTATCCGTTACAAAAAAATGTATTGACTGATGGGAAGAAACTCTGCATTGTCCACAGATAACAAAATACTTCTGTACAAACAAATACTGAGACCAGTATGGACGTATGGTTGCCAACTCTGGGGCTGTGCTAATTCAAGTAATATCCAGATTATCCAGAGATTCCAAAATAAAGTGTTAAGGAACATCGTTGATGATTCTTGGTATATCCGAAATGTCGACCTTCACAAGGACCTTGAGATGGAAGATGTAGACAGTGTTATCAAGAAGATGGCAGTTAGTCACGAACAACGGCTCCATAGTCATGTAAACATCGAGGCCATCCAGCTCCTCGATAATACTGGGTTAGAAAGAAAACTCAAACGAAGAAATCCATTTGAGTTAGTGTAAAGTGATAGCGTAAAAGCAGAGCATAATGTTGTATTGTGTGCTAGCTTTAAAGTGCTTTAAACTTCTTAAAAGAAATAAGAGGACAACATAGGGTTAAGATCTTAGATTATGCATAATATATTTAGTAATTTGAGTTAAAGAAGAACTGATAATTGGTCAACTGTTGACCAGATTGTAGTAGTATAAACACAGCTTGTGTTTAATAAAAAAAAACTCCAGTATTTTATTTGATTTATTAGGAAAAAAATAAATTTCCAAATCAATATTTTTAGGTGGTTATTTATTTTATAGGTTCTGAATAGGCCTAAAAAGGCAGTTGTCAACGACTCTACTAAGCGTTGCATTTATTTCGTAAGCTACAATTATTGTACCGAAATATCGGAAACCGCGACGAGCACTCAGACAGAAAATCAAGGAGGGAACTTCTATTGAATGCATTGGTGCAAATAGTAAACATCCATTTAAAATGAATTGTGCACGAACTCAGTGGTTTTGCGACATTTCCCGATAAAGTCGTCAAATAGTTGTTTATTTAGAATATATTTAATATTTTTTAAATAAACATGAATATTACAAGTGCCGTAAAAATAGGAAACTAAGTGCAAAATCCCGTGAAATTATACTCAATAATTTGAAATTTACGCAGAAAGAAGCAAAAGGAAATTTTACTGTGAAACAGAATAAATAAAAAACCGAAAAACCTTTGAAACCCGATTGATCTGACAACGTCGCGTAACCAAAGTTTTCAATCGGTCTGACCTTGACAGTTTCAGATATTTCTGACGACTTGTACATACATAACGAAACACCAGAGAAAATTAAACACAAATGAAATGAAGGAGAAATTAAATGAACGTTATCCACAGCGGTCTCTAATTCCTGGGGAAATAACCTGAAACCAATATAAATACCAATACTTCTTCTAGTATGTCCAAATAAAACCCTCACCACTCAGGAAACATTTACACTATCAAATGATTATTTATAACCTAACGAAAGTCGTTTAGTAAATATTTCCTGCCATCACTCGGCTATTATTTTTGTTGGTCCCTTCTGGTGTTTGGAGGTAAGTCATTACTGCCGATTACAACAGTAATTAATAAAAACAGCGAATTTGAAGGGATTATACTTTTATTACCCTGAAACCAAAAGGGAAATTTTGTTTTTATAAAGGCCATTTCACTTAAAAATAATATTTTATATTTTGGGAAGAAACCAAAATAATTTTAATTCAAATAAAATATACCTCTATTGGTGTGAACAAAATGTTATTTAGAAGTTAGAAGGATATTGATTTTGTTCCGGTTGAGGTATTAACCACAGACACAATTTTTTTTAAATATGAAATTATACATTATTTTAAGCTACTATCAAAATAAAGAATGTGTGTGTATTTTGTACGCACGTAAGAAGCTATACTTCTATTATATGATTTCAACGAAATAAATATACTTTCAACAGGTTATTTGTATTTTATTTAAAGATTAAACTAATTTTTACTTACTACTTTCCAAATTTTTTTATTAAAACAATACCAAAAATAAAAAAAATAGAAAACACACGGATTCGAACCGGCGACCTCTCGATCTCCGGTCACACGCTTTACCACTATGCTCCCTTTGCTTTCACAGGTTACAAGATTTCTCATACATACTGACAAATTTAATAGACCAAGTGAAGTATACAAGAATACGACGAAGTAGTTGCATTGCAACTGAATAAAAATGGTATACATTTTTATTTTATAGTCGTATTACTCCGTAGAGTAACTAGGTGCATTTTTCCGTTGGAACTTTACCAGCTGCAGACGGGGGATGTGAATTGCATAGTGTAGAATTCCTTCCCTCTCGTCTTCACTGCAGCATCCATTTGACTTGCAAATTGTAGAAGTCTTGGAGGTGTCACCAGGAAAGTGTACCAATAAGTTTTCAATTTAAAAATCTTTTAGTAATATTTTTAATATTTCCAATATTAATAATTTACTATTAGGATTGAAAACTACTTCGTCTTTCAATGCCAGATGGCGCTAGCCACCTACTATCATCACTTCAGTTGCAATGGGTGGGAAAACCTCTCGATACGAATCAGTTAAAATATGAGTAGTATAGCAGACGGGGTTCTAACTCACTTTGGTAACCTGTCCATCAGGGTCTCCGAAGCTGATGGACAGAAGAGCCTCCTTTGACCTTGGGGGTGTACAAGAATTACAAGAAGTGATCGTCAATGACCAGAGGGTTGTAAGAAGTGGTCGCTTATCTCTACATCTCTTCTTCTTTCCCGAAGAATTGTCACCTTGTCACCTGTCTCACCTGTATTTTCTTTGTCTTAAATGTTATGAAGAAGTAAAAGAAGCGGTCGGCAATGACCAGAGGGCTGTGTATTTGACCACCTTGTATATCGAGTGCAAAACTCATCGCTTATCGCTTCATCTCCTCTTCTTTTAGTTAAATTTGTACAGGGTGATCGAAATTTGAGACTTTAAAATTGTTTTTGTAGGTGTTGGTGAGTAAAAAAAAGAACTTGTGTGACTTGCTTAGTCGTATCCAACCCAGCCTAGCCTAGCCTAGCCAGATAGAAATGTTTTAAATTTGGAACTTAAAGAAAAAGCAACGTACCAAATCTAAAAGTTTGAGGGAAGTTAATGGTAGAAAAGAAAAACAAAAAATAACTATAAATATTTATTAATTAGAAACAATACAAACTATACAATATACTTAACTAAAATTAACCCTATGCAGCTCCACCAACGGAAAAGGTAACTGCCGCTCTCTTGTCCCAATTGGAAAGTCTCTGTCGTTGTGCAACTCTATTATCCGGCGACGCCCCTGTGGTGGTTGAACTGTAGGAACGACACCTGCATACCTGCTCCGTTCCTCCTCGTTTAATCGGTCAGCGGCATTAACCTGCTGCTGATGGTGGAACTGTACTACAACGTTTTCAAGACCCATTATGTTCAGTTGTGGTAGATATAATGCAATTCACACATCGGATTCAATTTATATAGTGTAACTGCATTTTTATATCAAAAAGGTTAAGTCGTACGTAAATAGATTTTTATTCTGCAAAATGTAGCTAATTATAATTTTCAAAATCATCTTGTTTTACTGATTGACGTCAATATAAATGATAACTGCATTTTTACGGGTCAAAAAGGTGAACAACTGATGTAAATAAGTATGCATTTTTCCAGGTCAAAAAGGTGAACTTTGATGTAAATAAGTTTTCATTGTTTATAAAATTTACATTTTTACAGGTCAAAAAGGTGAACTATGTTTCCGCTGGTGGTTTTGTTATCGTCCATGGTTGAATATGTCCTAGTGGATATGTTCTATCACTAATATGTAGGTTCTCTAATTGTTTAATAATTTTTCTTAAATCCTGATATACTTTAATATCTTTTTGTAACTCAATGACTTTCTCTTGAAACTGTGCAACTTTATGTCTATACTCACTCAAAGACATGATGCTACTAATAAATGAGTTGGTATCAAACTATACATTGTATTTTATTTTTTTATTTGGTTGGTTATACGTAGTATCATTATCATCACGTTTTCGTTTAGGGGTATTGTTCAATATTTCGTTTACATCAGTTTTTTGTTTTTTAGCATCAATAACGATATTTTCATCATTTATTTTTCGTTTTTCTCTTGTGTCTCCTCTGTTTATAGAGTCATTAGCGAACTCATTTGAAATGTCTACATTCATATCATCTAAAATTTGTTGTTTTGCTCTTTTGTGATTTAATAGCTTTTGTTGTATTTTCTGCTTATTTCTATGCTTGACATTTTGTGTGCGTTTTCTTGATTTTGAAATAGTTAATCCCTGTAGTAATAAGGTACAGTGGTTTATACTTGCAGCTAGTTTTTCTAACATATCTTTAGATTTATTTAATTCTTTAGTACAACTTTTTGTTACAGCTTTATAATTAACAGAACTAAGACCCATACCTAATTTCACTTTTGCTTTCATTGCTCCAGCTACACCAAGTGCTGCCAACTTTTCAGAAAATGCTGTATTTTTTGATCGAAACTGTTCAAGAGCTTTTTCAGCTAGAATCTTATCAGCTTCATGTCGTTTTGATAACTCTTTATTTTGAGAGTATGCAATATCATGTTCACGACACGCTTCATCTAACCCATTTATTCCCCTATCTCCTCTTGCTAATCGTTTATGCAATTTGGTTCCTGGTCCACAAAACCTATATCCACCAGGGATGTGCAGCTCAAAAGGTAGTTTATTAATGGCAGCGTTTAACATCTTCATCAACGACTTACAAATTAGTAAATAAATAGTCTAAGATAAGTGTTTATATATATATTTTTTCTATTCTTTAAACAAATAACCTCACATTTCCCCAAACATACTACTTGGTATATTCTTAGCACCAGATTTCGATTTCAATAATTTTATGTACTCACAATTTATACAATTTAAATTAGGTATATCAGTCTCTCCTCCACACTTTGGACATTTATACTTCACAGGTACAGGCATAATTTTATGTTTTACAGGTACAGGCCTCACTCAAAATTTTCTTTATTGTTGTTGATTTTAAGAAAAATAGGATACACTCTTTTTACAAAAGTACAATCAGGACTGAATTTTTTGTGATCTCCGATTATATTGTCATTTGATTCCCATTTGTATATTTCTACACCACATTTGAAACACTTAACTATATCTTCTACTTGAAGAAAGTAAAATCCACAAGCAGCTAACTCTACTTCTGATTTCTTCCCCTTCCAATTGTTAAAAGTTGAAAGTCTTGAATAGAAATCTTCCGGGTTAAGCGTGTACACCTCGAGACACATATTAATTACTGACTGACAAAATGTCGCTGAATACGCTTATTATATACCCGTAGGACAGTAACATGAAATTTGAATATAAAATCAGATCAAATGCACAATACAGTTAGTTCATTAGAAACTGTTAACATGAATGCTAGTAAGAAAAAGACAAGAAAGACCTCTAAAAGGAAGGTCTCTAAGAAAAAAGGTTCTAAAATTCCAAAACAAAAGTATTTCAGTTTAGTTAAAGTAATTCGAGACATTAGAAAGAAACTATTGGAAAGCAAACCAAGAACGTTAAGGGAAGCTATTCAACAAGCATTGCGAATTGTGAAATCTTACAAGAACATAAAAAAACCACGTGGTCGAGTAATTCAGGTTCCGAAAACTGGAGGTATATTACCTTTAATACCCATATTTGCAGGATTAAGCGCTTTGGGCACTATTGCCGGTGGCACCTCCGCCATCGTGAAGACGATAAACGATGCAAAAGCAGCTAAAGAAGATTTACTTGAAAAACAACGTCATAATCGTAAAATGGAAGCATTAGCAATTGGAAAAGGTTTATACTTGAAACCATATAAAAGTGGAATGGGTATTTTTTTATGAAGAAGGCGGATCAAATAAATATTCCAAAACATGCTTTGACAAATGTAGAGTTACAAAAATACGCAAAATTAATGAAAATTCCATATTTCAGAGGTGTATTTATGAGAAACGCGTTTCCGAAAAAAATTTGGCAACATGAGAGTGGAATTATTAATTTAGATAATAAAGACGGTCCTGGAACTCATTGGACAGCGTACAAGAAGAACAAATCTAAAGTTGTGTATTTTGATAGTTTTGGAAACTTGAGACCGCCTATGGAAGCTATATCATACTTTAATTCAAATGGCTATTGTCACATTGTATATAATCATAAAATTTATCAATCTTATAACACTGTAAATTGTGGACAATTGTGTTTAGATTTTTTAAATAAATACCTGTTTTAAAAGAATAATTTTTATTTACTGTATGATCTCCGTTTGAACATGTCGTTCACTTTTGTGTTATCTGGAAGAGAATCGGTGTTATCAACAAAAATTTATCCACCAATTATTTTAAACGAAAATGAACAGTATGTACTGGGTTTAATTGATTTTATGACATACAATACAATTCCAAATATAGACCAAACAAACAACAAGTTTTATATAAATGGTCACGATATAACGATTCCACATGGTGCTTATGAAGTTGATGATCTTTCAAAATATTTAACTGAAAAAATAACTGAATTAGAATTAAAATTAGATCAAACACCAGGTAAAGATGATACAGAAATTGATAAAAATATAATACAGAAACCACTGCAAGGAAACGTAGTAAAAAGTGTGGCTAAAAAACATCATCATAGTGAACAACCTACAAGTCTGGAAATGAGAATTAATAACAATACACTCAAATGTGAAATAAAAAGCAACAAAGTAATTCATTTTGAAAAACCACATACAATTGCCTCCTTATTGGGATTTACATCAAAACGGCTTTCACCTTCAAAGACTCACGTAGCCGAGAATCCTGTGCATATCACAAAGGTTAATTCTATTTGTGTGGAATGTAATCTAATCACTAATTCATACGTCAATGAAAATCAAGGTCATATCATTCACATGTTTTATCCAAATGTCTTACCGGGATACAAAATTGTTGAAATTCCAAAAAAAGTAATTTATCTACCTGTCACAAATAGATATATTGATGAAATTTTCATTAAAATAGTTGACCAGGATGGTAATCTTGTTAATTTCACACGAGAAGTTATTACGTTAAGACTACATTTAAAAAAAATATAATAATGGTTGTAATTTATAACTCTAATCCAGGTGTGAACAGTGTATATAATACTAAAAGTTTTGACAATAATATTAGTGATAAGCAGACGCTCAAACAGTTGACAACTGAAAACAAAGTATTTTTAACCTCACTGGGATTTAGAATAAAAAACAACAACAACAACGTCAGGAAAAAAGAAAAGCATAAGAAATACTTGGTGCAGAATTAGATTTTTTATAAATACTAGAATACTTAGGATTTTCTTGAGGTGTACTTGTAAAAAGAGCGAATATGAGTTTTAACATTTTGAATATTGGAGGTCATGTATTGGTTGATAACTCAGTTGTGAGTCGAGAAATGCATAGTCATTTACCCTATGCCAACGCAACTTTTAACCATTGTGATGAAATAAGGATACCTATTCAGACTCAAGATATATACACCTTACCTTCTGAGAGTTATCTGTATATTGAAGGGCGTCTAACGGATGATGGGAAAGAAAGCACTACTTTGCGTTTTGTTAATAATGGTTTGATGTATTTATTTGATGAGATACGATATGAAATTGGAGGCTGTGTAATAGATAGAGTGAGAAATTTAGGTATAACAACGACAATAAAAAACTATGTTTCGTTTACGCAAAGTGAATCTAACCGATACAAAAGTATAGGCTGGAACTATGAAAAACCATCATCAATAACAACTGACGCAAAAGGAAATTTTAGTGCGTGTATTCCACTCAAACTGTTACTTGGTTTTTCAGAAGATTATACTCGAATCCTGGTTAACATCCGCCAGGAACTTGTATTGATAAGAAGTTCAACAGATTTAAATGCAGTGACGTCTACAATGGAAAATGCAAAACCAAAAATTGAAATATTTAAATTTATATGGAAAATGCCGCATATTCAAGTGTCAGATTCGGAAAAGTTACGTTTATACAAATTTATTGAAAATGGATCTAATTTAGAACTTGCATACAGAAGTTGGGAATATCATGAAATTCCGCTACTACCACAAACAATGAAATTTAACTGGAACGTAAAAACTACTAGTCTACTAGAAAGACCACGATTTGTTTTGTTTGCTTTACAGACTGCCAAAAAGAATGCCATAAAAGAAGATGCGAGCCATTTCGATCATTGTAATATTACAAACTTAAAACTATTTCTACATTCTGAAATGTACCCGTATGACAATTTGAACTTGAACTTTGATAAGAAACAGTATGCCATTGCATATGAAATGTATGCACAATTTCAACAGTCGTACTATTATAAAGTTGGAGATCCATGTCTTAGTTTGGAGCAATTTGGTTCTTTTGCCCCCATATTTGTTATTGACTGCAGCAGACAAAATGAATCAGTTAAGTCGGGAAGTGTTGATATGAGAATAGAAATTGAAACCAATAAGAATATACCAGTTAATACAGCAGCTTATTGTATAATTATACATGACCGTATTGTTAATTATAATCCGCTAACTAATGTAGTTCAAATGTTTTAACTGTATTTTATCTATTGTGAAATAAATATGTAATTTTTTAAATAAAAAGTTTAAAAAAAAAATATTGTTTTTTTTTGCTGACACTACAATTTTATGATATAAAAGCCGGTAACAATCTCATAAACAGTTAAATGAATAAAATCCATCAAAGATGTTACTACACAAAATATTTTGGTTCGTCGCATTGTTAAATGTGTGTTTTGCGTTTAACGTTTTTAGAGAACCATTTATTATTAATAGGCAACGAATAACATGGTGTACTTTAAATGCAGACTCTTCAATTACTAGAGTAGTCCATAAAGCTATCAATACATGGAGCAATGCAAGTGGAATTAAGTTTAAGCAAGTTAATTGTACAGCAGAAGAAGCACCAAAGCTATCAATTTTATTTGATACGCATACCCATAGAATAACAGGTTTATGTTTACCAGCCGAGGAATGTAAGTTATTTTTTGACATTCAAAATGTTAGAAATGAAATAGCCCATACAATAGTTCCTACGTTGAATAATCAAATTCCATGTGGGGAAATACATATATTAAAAAATGTTTTATGGAACTTAAAACTAAACGACTTTGAGACACCAGGTTTTAATTTGCAATTGGTTTTAACGCACCAAATTGGTCACTATTTAGGGCTAACCGATAACCGAAACTACAATTCGATAATGAATAAATTATATCTAGAACGCCGTCCTCAAGAACTGAGCAACGATGATATAAGTGCTATAGAATATCTTTATAAAAATGGAACGGTTAAACCCCAACATAAACTAAACTTTACCTACGTTCCTAATCATCATCATCGTTCTTATGGAATCTCAAGGATCCGTTATAGGGCATTAAAAATGTATTCATTTGTATAAATAATTGTTTCTCAATAAAAATATTTACTTTTTTTTTTTTTTGTGTAATACTTATTTAACACCATGTACACAATAAATAATTTCATAACTGTTCTGATATCGAACAAATATATTTAGACCAGTTTGAAACCTGTTCAAACCTGTTCAAACCTGTTCAAGACCTGATCAAAACCTGATCAAACCTGTTCAAGACCTGATCAAGACCTGATCAAAACCTGATCAAAGCTGTTCAAGACCTGATCGAGACCTGATCGAGACCTGTTCGAGACCTGATCGAGACCTGATCGAGACCTGTTCGAGACCTGATCGAGACCTGTTCGAGACCTGATTCAAAGCTGTTCAGAGGTTGCGAGCCCTACAATGAATAAGGATATAAAGAGACAACTTATAACTAAACGAAAAAACATTCAAAGTAAATTGAGACAACTAAAGCAAGGACAAATAATCCAAGAAGATTTATTTAATCCAATTACAAAACACTTAAAAAATATTGAGACCAAGTTGAATAAGAATTCAGGTTCTGAAAATGAAACAACCAAATATGAACCTTTAAGGTACATTAAAAATGATGATGACATCAAAGAAGACAACATTGAAGTGGATGATGAAATCAAAGAAGACAACATTGAAGTGGATGATGAAATCAAAGAAGACAACATTGAAGTGGATGATGAAATTGATGAAGCAGAAGGAGACAACATTGAAGTGGATGATGATGAAATTTATGAAACAAGTGATATTAAAAACTCTATATTAGAAAACATTGAAGTGGATGATATAAAAGAACAGATTAAAAATGATAAAAACTCTGAAACTCGATTTGAAGCTAACCAGGAACGTACACTTTTTTTGGATCAGTATGATCCATTACCTAGGAAATATATTACAGAGATGCAGGCTGATTTTTTAAATAAAGAATTTGATCATAAATATGGAGTTAGATTTGATGAAACATCTGAAAAGCTGCTGATTGGGAATTCCGAAATCAACATAGATGGTGCTGATGTTCTTTTAAAAAACAAAAGATATAAAGGTACGTCTGGATTATATGAGCTTTTGTTTAAGAAACACCCAGCTAATTTTACAGATCAAGATGTAAATAACTATGCAAAAATAGTTGTAGCTACGAATGCTCACAGAAGACATTATTTATCAAGTAAACAGATAGATGGTAGTAAATTAAAAAAATATAAAAAAATAATTGCACCAATAACAGAAGGTAAAGGACTACTTATGGAAGTAAACAACAATAAAATAGATTACGTCCACTGGGATGATCCAAACGAACTTGTAGCTAGATTGAGGTTATTACTATCATCACAGTTAGCTGGGCATACAGGACATACAAATGAAATAAATTCAATTATTGAAGAACTAAAAGAGGCAAACATTATAGAATAAATATCATGTCTGTTAAAAGAGATATTGTTAATGAGTTACACAAACCTGCAAGAATTAACTTTAAAAGACGAAGAATTATTATAAAATCTCTTAATGATTTATTCCAAGCTGACTTGATTGATATGCAAAAGTATTCAAATACAAACAGAGATTTCAAATATATCTTGGTTGTAATAAATTGTTTCTCAAAATTTTTATGGGCTTTACCTCTGAAAAATAAATCAGGTGTCGAAGTAGCTAAATGTATGGAGCATGTGTTTAAAGAACAAACACCAAATAATCTTCAAACAGATATGGGAACGGAATTTTTTAATCCATATATGAAAACATTGTTGAAAAAATATAACATTAATCATTACAATGTATACAGTGAGAAAAAGGCTGCGATTGCTGAGCGAGTTATTCGCACGATTAAATCAAAGATTTGGAAACAGTTTAGTTTCAATGGTAACTACAAATGGATTAATAATTTACATCAAGTTGTTAATGAATACAATAACAAAGTTCACACAACAATAGGCATGAAACCGGTTGATGTTAAAAAGAAACATGAAAAATTATTGTTGAATACTGTATACAATCACATTAAAATGGTTGATTTGGAAAGTCAAAAATTTCATATCGGTGATCATGTACGCATTTCAAAATATCGAGGAGTTTTTGACAAGAAATACAATCCAAATTGGTCTAATGAAATTTTCATTGTTTATAAAATAAAACTTGGGAACCCTATTACATACTTGTTAAAAGATTATAGAGGTGAAGAAATTCTAGGAGGATTTTATAAAGAGCAATTGCAGAAAGTTAAACACAAAGATAGTTATTTAGTAGAAAAAATATTGAAGAAAAAAGGAAACAAAGTTTTTGTCAAGTGGCTAGGTTTTGACGATTCTCACAACTCTTGGATAAATAAAAGTGATGTAATATAAGAAGTGGGGATAGAAAAATATTTAAAAGACATTCCACTTGCAAGATTTTGTTGGTTGTTAAAGAATATCGAGAGTGAAAACATGTTCATTGTAGATATCCAAGGTTTCTCTTTTCCTGCGGAAGATGTCTTTCTTTGCAGGGAAATTGCTATTTTAGATCCTACTACAGAAAAGATGATACACAGAATGGTTGTGTTACCAGTAACAGAAGCTATGGTAAATAAATCGTATATGAAATGTATCGAACAACAATTTGTTCAAAACCATGGTTTAAGTTGGCAATCGTGGCATTGTGATACTCATCTAAAATATGAAGACATCTCAAAATTTTTACACGACAACATACTGGATGAAACAATATTGGTGAGAAATCATGAAACAAAGAAATATTTGGAACAATTCATGGAAAACCGCATTGATTGTGTAGAAGATGAACCTAATATACTTTCAGATGAAACTATGAAACATATTTTTAAAGCTCATACGTGTTTTCAACATACCAATGAAAATTTGCAATGTGCTCTAAACAATGTATTTAATATTCATTATTGGTATAAATATTGTAGAAAATGTTGATAATAAATAATAAAAATTAAAAATGGTCTTTTATTAATAGATGCACAACACATTTATTTTCAAATTGATACCAGACATGAAGCTTGTAAAACAAAAGACTACGCTTGATGTGGAGAATAATTTATTGGAGCCAATTGAGAATAAATTTAAAAAGCATGGAGTTTTGTTTCCTTCAACTATTAGATGTCTTATAGTTGGTCCTTCAAATTGTGGTAAGACCAATGTGATGATAAGTTTATTGGAACATGCTAATGGAGTAAAATTTGAAAATGTGTATATTTACTCAAAATCATTAATGCAACCAAAGTACAAATATTTAGAAACTTTATTAGAACCAATTAAAGGAATAGGATATTATACTTACAGTGGAAGTACTGATATAATGCACCCATCTGAAGCGAAGCCCAATTCCATTTTTATCTTTGATGATGTTGCGTGTGACAACCAAGATGTTATTCGGGAATATTTTAGCATGTCTCGACATTCTCAGGTGGATCCATTTTATTTGAGTCAGAGTTATGCAAAAATACCTAAGCATCTTATAAGAGACAATGCAAATATTTTAATTGTATTTAAACAAGACGATTTAAATCTAAAACACATTTACAACGATCACGTTGGAACAGATATGACTTTTGAAGATTTAAAAAAAATATGTTCAATATGTTGGAATGAAAATTACGGATTCTTATCCATTTTCAAAGATAGCGACATAAATGATGGTCGATATCGCAAAAAGATTGATCACTATTTTTTAATCAAGTAAAAGGTGTAAATGAGAAATAAAAGAGATAATAATTAAAAACGCATTTTATTTAATAAATCTACATACTTTTTTCCAATTTTTCTATTTCTGACTCAGGAAATGATCTATATTAAGTTCGTCAAGATCTAGTACCTCCTCTGGGTTTTGTGATGTCGTCGTCCTCGTCATTTTTCGTTTTTGTTTTTTTGCTGGTGATTCTGCTGATGTTGTTGCCCAATTCGTTGGTGGAGCAGTTGAATTCGTTGGAGTCATTGGTAGAAGAGAAGAGTGACCAAAATGAGAAGGAGGACGAGGAGGAGGAGGAGAAAGAAATGGTCGCTTTATACCCACCAGCTGTTTTTTTTCTTGGTACCTTTCAAATTCCTCCACCTCATCGTCCAGAAGGTTGAAGCGGTATCTTTTGCAGATATCTTCCAGTACATGGAACTCCTCCTCGTTGTCTATTTTAATTCTCATATACCTTATTGGAAGGTATCCAAACTTCTTTTTTAATGTCTTATTATTAGGTGAGTACGATAGTTTGACAAATATTTTATCTCCCTTAAGTGACACATCCTCTACACCATATCTGAAATAAAAAAAAAACAGAATCAACCAACAGTCTTTCAAAGAAAATCAGAAATCAAATCAGAACATAAAATTTACAAATGTAATGATCTGGAATAACTTATAATGCTCCAATAAAATATTCATAATAAAAAAAAATTAAACAGTCAGACGAAATAAAATCATGTAGAACAAATAAAAAATTAAATAAGTAAAATACTTACATAAATAACTGCTTTACAATAACAAAGGCGTCCTTTATTGGTAAGTTATCTGGATCCTCGGAAATAATCACTAATTGACAAGGTACTCCGGTCATTTTGCTAGTGTTTAGTTATTCGTTTACTGACTAACTGATGGATTCATTTAAAATTACACGAGTTTAAGTAGTAAGAATAAAAAAATAAATTAACGTCAGTGATATCATTGACCTATTTGATCTTTATTGAAATGCAGAAAACATGTTTATCATTAAAACGTTTATTATTACAAACTTTGCTTATTTTGAATAAAATGTGCTTATCTGCATATAATGTATTTTCGTGAACTATTTGACTTAAAAATGTATTAACGTCAGCGTTAACCTTCAATGTGTTTTCGATAATATAATCACGTTGAATAGCGTGTTGTAGAAATGCGTCACTGTATTTTTTTTTCTGAAATGCATAAATACAGGATTTTATTGGTATAACGGTTTGGTCTGTATAACGTTTTGGTCAACATGAGTGCTAAAGTGATCGATGAAATTTCCACTGAAATGGTGAAGAAGATTGAAACAGTAAGTAGATTAATTAAAACTAAAACTGATTTACAAAAATATATAAAATATTTGAAAAAACAAATTTTACTTTTAAAAAAATGTATAAAAAATAGGGCTACCTGTATTAGAAATTTTCATTGTGTAGAGGCGAACATGTCCATCCTTAAAACCTATGTAGAAAATTTTAAAAACAGATTACATGTTAGAAAAAATAGTAATAGAGGGTTATTGTGGCAGGATTTGGAATCTTGTTTTAATAGCAGAGTTAAGACAGGCGTTATTATAAATTTAAAATATAAAGACCCCAAACTATTTATGGAAAAGGCTTTTAAAAGTTTTTCAGTTCAAATTAAGAAAAATTTAGTTTCATGTATGTTAAAAGTTAATGTAATTTTTTATGGACTTTTCATCAAACCTCAAGATGGGGAAACGTCTGTTAAACATTTTTCCACGAAAAATGAAATAATTGATCAAAATACAAACATAAAGGATTGGTATAAAATCAATTGTATAGATCGAGTTTTAAGAAAGTTTGAAGATTTTCAAGAAAAAGACAGTGGATGGGCACTATCTCACATTTTAAACTTAAAAGTTAATATAAACAAATATGATCCATTACTTGGTGGTATTTCAACATACGTTGAGCTACCTAAGTCTATAAAAAATACTAGAAGTGTAATTAATGTTAGGAATTCTGATCCTTATTGTTTTCTTTGGTCCGTTGTTGCTGCCTTACATCCTGCCACAAAAAATGTTGACCGAACATCATCCTATCCTCACTTTAGTAAAATATTAAACTTTAATAACATCAGTTTTCCCATTGATCTTAAAGATATTCCAAAATTTGAAAAATTAAATAAACTTGCTATAAATGTCTTTACATTAGGAACAAGAAACGAAATTCTACCTTTGATATTTAGCCAGACAAATTTTTCTCCTCGTATAAATCTACTTGTATTAAATGCCATGGAGAATAGTGTAAGTGATGATAATGATGAGGAGGAGGACATAAAACAGAGGGTATTTCATTTTGCTTATATTAAACATTTTTCAAGATTATGTGGTAAAAACATTGGGAACATTCGAAATAAAAAATGGTTTTGTGAGCGATGTTTTAATCATTTTAGTAGTGAGACATATTTACAAAATCATTTAGACGATTGTTTTAAGCTAAATTCTGTTAAAATGGTTTTACCTACCGAAAAAAATTATATAATGAAATTTAAAAATTTTAATCACAAAGAACGTGTTCCGTTCGTTATATATGCAGATCTTGAAAGTATTCTTACCAAATGTAATAATAATATTAATTTGAAAACTTGTTTCACTGAAAAGCATGAAGCTTTCAGTATAGCTTATTATTTTAAATGTTCTTATGATGATTCTTTATCCTATTTTAAAATATATACGGGTCGTGATTGTCAAACATGGTTTGTAAAAGAACTGGAAGAGATTGCTTGGAAAATATATAGAGAAAATTTATTTCAAAAATTTCAAAAAGTTATAACATTAACTGATAAAGAACAGAAAGATTTTAATTCCAGTAATTATAGGACTTCGTACACAATTCCTGTCACATTTCATAATCTCTCTGGCTACGACGCCCATTTTTTAATTAAAAGTCTTAACTCTGATATAAAAGGACATCTATCACTATTACCGATAAACAAAGAGAGGTATATATCATTTACCAAATTTATCCATGGCACTAATATTAGTTTTAGATTTATTGATTCCTTTAGATTTATGTCTTGTTCATTAGATCAACTTTCCTCATATCTAGATGATAACCAAAAAAATATTACACGCAGATATTTTAATGATGATTCGAAGTTTAATTTGGTTAAAAGAAAGGGTATTTTCCCTTATGAGTATTTAGACAGTTGGGAGAAGTTACAGGTCACTTGTCTTCCATCTATTGACGATTTTTATAGTAAAGTCAATAACGAGGGAATTACTAAAGAGGACTATCAACATGCCTGCAACGTTTGGACTAGATTTCAGATAAAAAACCTGCAGGAATATGCAGAATTGTATTTAAAAACAGACGTACTACTTTTGACTGATATTTTTGAGAATTTTCGATCTATGTGTTTAAAAACTTATGGATTGGATAGTCTTCATTATTATACTTTACCAGGATTAGCCTTTGATGCTATGTTAAAAGTAACCAATATCGAATTGGAATTATTAAGAGAGAGTGAGATGGTTTTGTTTTTTGAAAAAGCAAAACGAGGAGGAGTTTCACAATGTAGTAATAGATATGGAGAAGCTAATAATAAATATATGAAAGATAAATACAATCCTGATAAAGAAGTCTCTTATCTAATATATTGGGATTTTAATAATCTTTATGGTACAGCGATGAGTTACGCGTTGCCATATGCAGGCTTTGAATGGATTAATTTGACTGATATTTATAAGGAAAACATATTAGATTGTCCCAATGATGGAGAATATGGATACATACTTGAGATAGACATCGAATATCCAAAAGAACTTTTTAATTTACATAAAGATTTGCCTCTTTGTCCTGAACACATAATCCCACCATCTTCTAATTCAACAATTCCTAAATTATTAACCACATTGTACGATAAAAAAAAATATGTTATTCATTATATATATTTGAAACAGATTGTTAGCTTAGGTTTGAAAATAATAAAAATTCATCGATGTTTGAAATTTAAACAATCCCCTTGGTTAAAAAAATATATTGATCTAAACATTGACTTGCGAAAGAAAAGCAAAAATGAATTTGAAAAAAACTTATTTAAACTTTTTATCAATGCCCCTTACGGAAAAAGTATTGAAAATGTAAGAAAACATAGAGAAATAAAAATTGTTAACAAATATAATGGAAGATATGGAGCAAATTTCTATATCTCACAACCTAATTTTCATAGTTGTACTATTTTCGATGAACAGACTGTAATAATTGAAATGACAAAACAAAAAGTCAATTTTAATAAACCAATATATATAGGGATGTGTATTTTGGATATTTCCAAAACCATTTTATATGACTTTCATTATAATTATGTCATAAAAAAATTTAAAGATCAAGCAAAATTGTTATATACCGATACAGATAGTTTAATATATCAGTTTTTTGTTGATGATTTATATAAACATATTAAAGAAGATATTGACAAATTTGACACATCAGACTACAAAGAGGATAATGTATATAGTATTCCATTACGGAATAAAAAAGTATTAGGTCTCATGAAAGATGAGAACCAAGGGGAATTGATGACACACTTCATAGGATTACGTTCGAAAATGTACACTATGAAAATTTTAAATCAGCAAGCGGAAATAAAAAAGGCTAAAGGAATCAAAAAATCTGCATTAAAAGAACTGTCATATGATGATTATTATGCAAGTTTATTTAATAAAGTAATAGTGGAAATTTACCAAAATTCAATCATTTCGAAAAAGCATGATGTTTATACAATGTCTCAAATAAAGGTAGCACTCAGTCCATACGATGATAAGAGAATAATAAATTATTTATCCCCTGACACTCTTCCATGGGGTTTCAATGATAAATAATTTATTATTATTATTTTATAAAATTTTGTAAATCGTTTTTTAATTAATCTACAGCCACTCAACACGAAGCTCAGCTGGTACGGTATTTATACATTGAATAAAATATGTTTTTAAATAAAGCTCCTTTTTATTTTAGTCTCAATTAAATAAATGGGAGGCAGTTTTCATAGACCAAAAACGATTTGTAAAATTAAAATTTAAGACTGAAAAAACCATAATACCTCAAACTCTACCTACAATCTTCTGGGATACAAAAACATATGGAACAATACCATGTTTTGATTGTAAGAGATTTTTTTGTTTTTGTGACAGATCCTTAGAAATTCACAAGGACACTAATATGTATTGTTATGAAACTATGCCTGATTCATAAAAAGGTACACTAGTACGAAATATTCATCTATTAGTGATTAATTTTTTTTATTATTTCAGCCCTTAATCCATCGACCATTACCAGCTTCTGGTGTGGGTGTACTTAAAATTAAAGAAGAGATTTTGTCCGATGAAGATTTTAATTATAGAAAAAATTACAATGCCCAAATACCAGATGACCATCCACTACACAGAGACGACTTAATTTGGGCCCGGTACATTGATCAGGTGACGTGGTCGTATTGGATGGATATTAAAACAACCTTATGGAACGACATAGCTGTGTATCACTATTATGAATTAAACTATCTTGTATAATAAACTTTTAGATTTGGTACGTTGTTTTTTCTTTCAGTTCCTCAAAAAAAAAAAATGTAAATTGATCGATCTTGTATAATAAACTTTTAGATTTGGTACGTTGCTTTTTCTTTAAGTTCCAAATTTAAAACATTTCTATCTGGCTAGGCTAGGCTAGGCTGGGTTGGATACGACTAAGCAAGTCACACAAGTTCTTTTTTTTACTCACCAACACCTACAAAAACAATTTTAAAGTCTCAAATTTCGATCACCCTGTACAAATTTAACTAAAAGAAGAGGAGATGAAGCGATAAGCGATGAGTTTTGCACTCGATATACAAGGTGGTCAAATACACAGCCCTCTGGTCATTGCCGACCGCTTCTTTTACTTCTTCATAACATTTAAGACAAAGAAAATACAGGTGAGACAGGTGACAAGGTGACAATTCTTCGGGAAAGAAGAAGAGATGTAGAGATAAGCGACCACTTCTTACAACCCTCTGGTCATTGACGATCACTTCTTGTAATTCTTGTACACCCCCAAGGTCAAAGGAGGCTCTTCTGTCCATCAGCTTCGGAGACCCTGATGGACAGGTTACCAAAGTGAGTTAGAACCCCGTCTGCTATACTACTAATATGGAGAACAGTGCGTACGTTCCTTCCGATGAAGGCTCCAATAAGAGCCGAAAATCGCGATTCAAGGGACTGAACTGCGCTCCGTATTCTAATTGAAAAGTAAGATTGTTTTGCCTTCGCATTGCAACTGAATAAAAATGGTATACATTTTTATTTTATTTTATACAAGAATACTTTAAATATACTTACTATTATTATAAAATATCTTATTCCCGAGGAAGATAAATCCAAAGACACAAAAATTATAATAAATATATTTACTAAAAACACTAATAATATATTCTTTTCACGCACCCATTATTTGCTCTACATTGAAAATATTTCGATTTTCAATGTAGCGCAAGGAGTTTTGAAAAAACTCCAACCATTAATTTTATATCCTGTCCGAAATATTTTAAAGCCCACCCTGTTAGAATGTTTCAAAATATGTTATAATATTGAGAGAGTACCCATTTCCCCTAAAAAAAAAAACATATTGGCCTAGTCCCAAACTTGTAGAGTTGCATCATTAAGGGCGAATTTTGCTTACAAGTACGCAGCAAGTTCGCAGCGGTGAAGGATTTTGCCGCGCGGAGAGGTTAGTTCAGGTTAGTTCCACAAGTATCTCTTAGCTAGTAACTTGTCCAGCCAGCAGTGGAGCTCCAGAGACCGCTACCTACCGGCTTAAAATTGTCTTTTGTCGCTATGTTGGATCAAGTGGATGGTTCATCCTTTGTTCTATAACCGTTGAAGAAAACCTGTGCAAAGTTTCACTCCATAATGTTGGATTTTTACGGTGGAAATCGGGTGTGTTGGGATACACGGCATCTCTTAGTAATCTTCTTAGCACATATCAGTGTAACAGTTTAGGTTTGACCAAGGTCGGTTTGCAATAACAATAGTATTCATTATTTTTATAACCGAGTCGACTCAGCGCTTTTAACCAAAACAATGTTACTTTCATTATATACCAAAACAATAAACAGGAGAAGACTAGTTATTATCTTCTAATTCCATTGCGAAGAGTAAGCCATTAATATTTGAGATCCCAAAGGGAAAACATCACAGCTACTGAGAACTAACGTACCACCAGCTATTTACCGTTAGTACTCTAACTTATAAAATAAATGCATCTACGGTGATACGAGTTATTTCATCAACCCTTATGGTAGGGGGTAACCAACCCCTAATTATCCAAGGTGGCTCAGAAACCAGGAGCCACCATACGGGTACGCAGTGCAAATAGCGTGACGCGTTGTACCTAGCCGGTATGGTAGTGTGTGTTCTGTTCCTGTTCCCGTATTGAAGTCCCGATGAGATGCCTGATTTGGTCTTAATAGTCTCGTTCCAGTTCATGCTCCTGTTTTCAAGTTTCCAGTTTCCCAGAGCCCCTTTGTATTATTGAATGCCTGCCACACCCACCTGTTAGATGGAAAGTTCGTTTGTTTTGTTTAAGTGTGACCCGTGGACAAATGAGATGTTTCTTTAGGAAAAAGAAATTTGTTTTAAAAGGTACTGTATTTATTTTGTTACTAAAAGTGAATAAATCCCGAGTAAATAGTAAAATTTACAGTTGGTAAATTTTTTAATGTTTTTTTATGTAAAGATATTTTGCTTTCAAAAGGGAAAAGTTTTTTGTAACATTTGTTTAATATTTAAAAGTCCTGTTTTGGCTATTGTAGCTGTCTAAAATTATTTTGATTAAAAAAACTGTAATTTGTAAATTAAATAAAATGACAGTGACATTTGACAGCTGAATAACTTTGAAATATATAGGTCAAACCTTGTTTTGAAATACACTTCCCGATAAAGTTGTAAAGTTTTGTGATTGTAAGTCATGTAAAGGTTGTATTTCTTTGAGAATATGGTTTCTCAAAAGAATAAAAATAAAGTTTTGAGGTTCAAAATAAATATTTTGAAAATGTACCTATTTTTATTTTCTCTAACCTTTGGAAAATTATTAACTAGATTTCTAATGCAACTGAAATTGAGTTTTAGTGTAGAAGAAAAAGAATATGGCATAGAATCCAAAGAAAGACGTTAAAGATAGCCCAGTTTTACCCAAAAGAGGAATCTCAGATGAATGTCCCCCCAATTGGTATCCGTAAGTACCGTAATGTGTCCAGTAAGTACCCAATGTGTGAATTTGAGGATTTGTTCCAAACAGCGCCATATTTTAAATAGTAGGAAAGTCCTCAAGTCTGTGTAAGTATCCTTTGCTTATTTGGTTATGGTAGTTAGTCCTCTGTAAACCCTCTTACTACCCCCTAAAGAATCCACGACTCAGCTCTCCGAACAACAAACTGATGCGCCGTTCGTAATGAAGTTTTGAGTGTCTGCTTCTTCTACTTTAGCCCCATTTGGACTCCCAGTATTCAAGTAGTTAGTCTTAGCCCTGACCCCATCCGAGCAGACATGCAAAACGCTTCAACATAACTTAAAAAATGTAGCGACTAATACCGTACTGTCGGTGTGCGCATGCGCCAGGGAATGTAAAATTCACTCTCATGCCCAAAGAAGTATAACTTCAAAACTTGAGGAATATCCACTGATTTAAATAAAAAACCATTTATACTACAATCAGAATTAAGATGCACCAGAAATAGACAAACCAAGACACTTGATGTTATGAGGAGCACTTCCAAATCATGATTTATAAAGCTTATGCATTGCAAATCATGATTCGGGAGTGCTCCTCGTAACATTTAACTTATCTTGGTTTATTTATTTCTAGTGCATCTGAGCAGTCCCTTAAAGTCCCAATTTATTTATACTTGACGGATGTTTTTAGATATTTTATGATAAATATCAGGCTTCATTTAGTGTCGTTTAAAGAAAAGGGACAGAGAAAGCCAAATAGTAGGTTGCTTTGATATAATGCAGATTGCACTAGTCAGCGAATGACTGTAAGGTTTTGTGGTAGCCAGTGATATGCGAAAGGATATTTTCTTTATCTCGTCTTTACCAGTAAGTTCTGTTTGATGAGCTAACAATAGCGAAACACGTGTCACAGAATGGCAGATAGACGAGGTGTGAATATTTCTTTTCGTATATTACTTACATATATAGGGAACAAGGTCCCTTGTTTTAAAGCCGGTACTGCCCCACGTAGCGGACCGCTGTGTGGTCCCCATAAGATTTCATTCATAAATCCTTTCATTTCCCACACATGTATAATCTCTCTCTTCAATCCTGACCCACGGAGGGAGTGTAGTAGTCGACGTGATGTCGAGAATTGTCCGTCTCCAAAGATCTCTGTCTCTGATCCTGTAATTTCTTCCTCGTAATCTTCGGCCTTCCACCTTTCCTTGTATAATGGATCTTTCCATGTTTCCGTCTTTACTCTCATAACATGTCCAAAGTATTTTAATTGTTGGAGATGGACCTGACTGGAGAGTCGTTGGCTAATTTTAACTCTCTTATCAAATTATGATGGGTAAAATCGAAGGACGCAGAGGAACTGGTAGAAAGCAGGCCTCTTGGTTAAAGAATATTAGGTAGTGTTGCCCAAATGCGAGACCAAGACGAGACTTAGAGAGTCTTGGTCTTGGTCTTGCAGCAAGAGTCTTGCAAGTCTCGCAGTTGCCCATTAGCCTAATACATATCTTAGAACATACGTAATAGAGTACCTAGGTCAATTTTAAACTTTAATGTCACAGCCATGGTAAAGACCAACCAAATTAATAAATATCTAAACAACTGACACCGGGTGGGGTTTAAACCTAAGATCTAAGCGATCCGTGTCTATGTTCCAACTAACCAAAGTTTATTAGGAACTTACGTAATTTTTCGAGTATTTGCCATTTACAATGTGTGATTTGAAAAGCATTCAATCCGGTGGCAGATGTGCACAATATGAAGGGTCAGAGGAAAAAGGATGAATGTCAATTTTTGGTCATTTTGAGATTTTTGTGCAGTCTGTTAGCTTAGAAAGAGTACTATCAACCTGTGAATGGACAAGGGGAAATAAATATGATAATCGTCTTAAAATCACGTCACAAGATTGGACGCAAGGGTAAAAACAATGAATATGTAACTTTGTTTCTCATTTTACCGAAAATGCATGCAGATAGACATTCATCGTTCTTTCCCCTGGCCCTTCATATGTCAATGCCAGTTCTCATTTTGGTACCGAATACCAAACCGAGAATTATACACTTCTCCAAGAAATTAAGGCACCTCCTTAAAATGGGTCATTTTTGATGTCTCTAATTTCCTAAACCTGTTGTCTGATTTAAGTGATTTTTTAATATTATATTATTCGTTAACAATATCGCTGTAATAATATTGTTGCTAGAAGTTAAATTGTCGTTGTATAGGTACCGGATACCTTATCGGTACTAATGAGTGTACCAATCAAACTGTGTTTTTTTCTCAAAGTTAGCATCATCCTGTGAAATATTCTGGCATTTATAAAATACTAAAATGAAAACCCAACTACAGTCTGATATTTTTTAACATTTTGTTTTTTCATCCACTTATGTTGGGTAATAGTAAAGTTAGGTATTTTAACAACTAGCCATGTTTTTCATAAATACAGGGTGTTTCTAAATAAGTATGGCAAATTTTAAGGGGTAATTCTAAACAAACGGGTCATGTTTCCCGTGTGCCCGCCAATGGTGAATATTAAATTCTTAATTGTATGTCAAAAATGCGTAATAACTACCTCTTAAAACCCACCAAATTTCATTTGCGTATCTCAACCGGTTTTAGAGCAATAAATAAATCGTCAGTTTATAAGAAAAATTTTAACACCCCCTATTTCGGAAACGAAGCATTTGCGAAAATACATTTATAACGCAAACTGTCAAATTATTTTTCGTGCAGAATTGCCCCTTAAAGTTTGTCATACTTATTTAAAAACACTCTGTATTGATGAAAAACATGGCTAGTTAAAAAATACCTAACTTTTTATTATCCAACATAAGTGAATGAATCAAAAAACAAAATGTTAAAAAATATGAGGCTATAGTTGGGTTTTAATTTCAATATTTTATAAATGCTAGAATATTCCACAGGGTGATGCGGACTTTGAGAGAAAAAAATACATTTTGATTGGTACACCCGGTATACATTGACAATTTCTAGAAACAATATTATTACAGCGATATTTATACAGAATAAGGCTATATTATATTATTATGAAACATTAAAATCAAATAAATAAAAAATCAAATTATCAACCACTTAAATCGAACAAGTTTAGGAAATTTGAGACACCAAAAATGACTCGTTTTTAAGGTGGTGCATTAATTTCTTGGAGTAGTGTATATCAACCAAAGAGTAAAAAAAGAACATTCAATTGATAAAACAAATGACCAATTTAATTTAACTACCTACAGAAAAAACTGCTATAAATGTCCTTTTTTTTTCCATGTATTTCACTGTAAAGATTCCTTTGATGAATGCCTCGTAGACATTATATCGTATCGTTACTAAATATTTAGGTATTTGGTTACACGGTATAGCCGGCACTCAGACTCAGCAGAGAAAATATACATAATAGTCTTATTATTCTATATATCGATATGAGTTGTGGTGTTTAAATTCCTAGAAAACTAATTAAGGAAAAAATGAACTACTTATTAGGTAGGTATATTTTTTATCAGCTAAGGCCTAAGGTGACATATTTTTAAAAAGTTTCGATACACTAATTTATGAATAGAGGGCGGCTATTCTCAAAACCTGGACAATTAATTTTAGAGCGAAGAATGTATGTTTGTTTATGGTATTGTTCGTAAGGTGCATAAGTCCAATTTTACAAATTTTTTGCTTCTCATAGAGTACCTAAGAATTATATACCCGAACTAATATACTTCATAAAACGACCCTCAGTTCTAATTGCAAGACCCAGGAGTCTTGAAGGCTTAGTCTTGTTCTTGCTCAAATCTTGCACGGTAAGTCTTGGTCTTGGTCTTGCTCAAATTAGGCGGTCTTGGTCTTGCGAAAACGCAAGAACAAGACAAAGACTGCAAGACCAAGACTGATTTTGGGCAACACTAATATCAGGGAGTGGACAGGAATAAAGAAAGCAGAACAACTATTTAGAATAGCTGGAGACAGAGACAGTTTCGTCATGATAGTGACGATAAAGTTTTGATGTCAAGGGGACTTGATAGGACACGTTAAGAAGAAGAAGATCAAATTTTTCAATTATTAATTGAATTATTTGTCCTATGGTCTGTCCAAGAAATTCGTAGCATTCGCCTCCAACAGAACATTTCAATGGCGTATGCACATGTATAATATTTATCGGGTAAAACAAAACTCTCATGACGATTTGTACCTAGCAAACGATTGGATGAGACCAGAGGAATATGGCAGGAGTTATCTGTCAAATGCCTACAATCACTTTTAACTCTCTGAGCGAGAGTGTCCCATGCAAATAAATGATACAATTTTGTTTATTCCAATCAACGCTTCTAAAACGCAATTATTGCAGTTAAAGCGTTATTCGGTGTAATTAAGACTATATAGGCAAATACTCATAGTATGGCTTTTCATTCGAAATTCTAAAACCCAAATTCAAACAAAATGAGATTTGAAATAAATGAATTACCTCATACAGGATATAATGTGAACCACGTGAATTAAAACTTATAGGTGTTTCGGATAGTTACTTTACTGCTCAAAAGAAGCTTCACGATATTCGATAAAAATATTGATATTGTATTAATATCGCATCAAATATCAATACGATACCGATAAAATACATACCTTAGCAATATTAATGTCGATACGATACTCATTATTTGAAATCAATACAATATTCTTGTACTGTCGATATGCTTGCCCCGATATTATTGAGAATATCGATACCGAGAAAAAAATAAAACGCCACGTGAGTGCTGCATGATGTCTATTATACAGTTAAAATAATATTAAGACGCACAAGCATGTATACTCCATTAGTGCGAGAGAGAAGGAGGATGAACCCAATGAATCAATAATTAATTTCGCTATTTTATTTTTAAAACCATCAGATAATGTCGATATTTTTGAAAAGGAAACTGAAAACTACTTGCAATCTCCAAGACCTGGACCAGATATTTTGCGGGTCCAAGCTACGTCCGTACCAGTCGAGCGGCTTTCTTCTGAAGCAGAGCTCGTACTAACAAATAAAAGATGATCTTTAAAAGATAAAATATCCAAGAACTCATTTGCGTGAACAGATAAATGAAGAACTTTTCAAAGAATAATATTTGTGAGCTTACAATGTAATTCATCCTGTTTCTTTTATATTTTAAGATATTTTTTAATAAAAATAGTGATAAGTAAATAAATAAATAATAGTTTTTTATATTAATTTAATCCTTTTTATCTCGGTATTTTATCGAGTATTTTATCGATATCGTATCGAAATCAATATCAATATGATATTTTTTATAAGAAAGTATTGCCCATATCGATACCGATACCATACTTCATTGGCATAACCAACACAACAATCAATACTTAAACATTATCGATATTGTATCGTACCGTGAAGCTCTACTGCTCAAACGCGAGTTTTAAAACCAAACAGAAAACTTTTTCCTTGGTTTTAAAACGGGACAAATCAGACGCAAAGTCTTTATGTTCTCCGCCTATATATGTGTTATTTATGTAGTTGAAATGGTAGATAATATATTTGTGTATATTAATCCTGCACCTAAACTCAATTTATTTTATTTTATTTTATTAAATACTAATTTTTATGCTAAAATCAATAGTTCTCGATATAAATGAAACGAAAAACGTGGATTCCCTTTTTACTATTTTAAAGAGAGTTGTTAAAAAATACAATATTACCCCTTCATGATTTGCTTAGACATTGGCGAGATTAAGCAATAAAATCCCGGTTATAACTTTTTAGCAGCAACCATAGCCACAATCACCAGAGAAACTGGAAAATCTAAATTCGCGAATATATATTTATGCATTTAACTCCTCAAACAAGTTTTAAAGCTATTGCAAATTTTCATGAAACAAAACTCGTCAAATATTTTGCAATTCCTCGGTAGTATTAATTTTCCAAGTAATATTAATTTTAGAGCTGTATTCAAACATGATTAGCGACAAAACTACGCATATACAGCTTTCCGCGATTTTGTCCTGTTCTTTTATTAATTGTCTGTTCATTCTGATAAATAAACGCCATTTCAAGAAAAGTCCTTTTGTGATAGTTGTTTTCATTTGCTAAAATTTTTACAGACTCAAAGTCCATATTATGGCTTTCATTTACAACATGTATAGCTGAAGGGCATTACAATCACTTTTATGAGAGGTAGTACGATCTTTGACTTGTCTAGTGGTTTAGCCAATGTATTGTTTGTCGCAGTCAATACAGGGTAAACTGTAAAATACATCAGACAATAGCTCCTTTGAATGAAAGGATATGATATGAAAGGAAATTAAAGGATTATATACACTAGTATTATTAATTTTAGAGCCGTATGCATACATGATTGGCGACAAAACTACGCATATAAAGCTGTCCACAATTTTGTCCGATAGCTTAAATAAAACTAGTAAACTTTCTATATGCTTCCAGTTAATTAATTAAAAGAGAAAGTACATATTTACCAAAGATCAAACAAATATAATAAGGTTCCGTGTCTACTGTATTATCTAAATTAAAAAATCGCAAACAACGAGAAATGAAAAACCTTCCTTCTTTGAATAAAACGGAATTATTACTTAAAGCCGTATTTAAGGGCGCCTATCTCATTTTCTTAAAACAAATCTAATCAGAGGACAAAGGGACCACCTTACTCATTTTCTCCGAAATGTTTTAATTTTTCCTGTTTCTTACTTTCATTAACACCGAAAGTGAAAAGTTTATGGAAACAGACATAATCTCACTGCTAAATGAAAAGTGTCAGGTTTAACATGGTTTTAAAGGGAAAAGAATTTATCGAATTTGTAATAAAACTAGTTTAAAACGTGTGATACAGCTATATGTTTTAAAATAACTACCAACACTTGGTGTACTTTAGAAATATTAGAGTACAACAACGAATAGCAGAAAATATTACTTTGTTAAAATAATTCTTAATTTTACCAAGCTAACAACAATAGAAATTTTCAAAAAGAAAACAGGAAATCCAGAAATGCAACTATTTTCTCTGCAGTGTTTTTTTCGAACCCCCAATTTTTCAGTTCTCCTATGCACTGAAGGTATGGTTAATATTATGCAAAAGATATAATCCAACATAATTACAGATCCTATTTAATATAAGAACTTCGTAAATTGCTCTTCTACCTTCCTAATTTTTTTCTATGTAGTTATATCTCCTGTTATTTCTTATTTGATTGCAATAATATGCCTCTAATTTCGATCTTTTAGTTCTAATATAATAGTTCCCATCTATTTCGTCTTCTCTAATGCCACCACATAATATATCGAATGGGAACTTTATGAGTTTCTACATATTTTTCTTCTCCGTATGTCGTACGCCATCTTAAGATCTATAAATACCATATGCAGCTCTCTTTTCTTCTCGCCGTGTTTTTATATCAACTGCTTAAAAGCAAGAAAGACATCTGGTGTCCTCCTTCCTGACATAAACCCAACCTGTTTTTTCCTATCGATGGATCTCTTCTTAACCTTCTCTCTATAGTTCTCCCAAACTTTCACTGTGTATGACATTAACTTTATCCCTTTATAATACTCACTATCTCTGAATGCCCCCTTTATACAATGATACTATCACACATCTAGCTCCGTAGAATGGGAATACCTTTATCCTCATATATATCCTACTCATCATTTGTCACAAAATATCAACTCCTTCCTGCCCTAGAGTCAGCCAAACCTTTACAGGCATTCCATCAGGTCCTACTGCCTTACTACTCTTCAACCATTCTTCATCCTATTTAACGCTTTGACCATCTCATCTCTCGCTATCCCCCGGTATTACATTCTCTCTTCTGGTGTTCTTTGTTGAGCAACTTTAAGTAGGTATTCATAAAATCGTTGCTTTATTTGTACGTTGGTTTTTAACACTTTCGTATTCATACCCTTAATCAGTCTTATGAGTCTAATCTTTTGATGACTTCTCCCTTGCTTTACCAATGCTCTAACATTTTCATCCCCTAGGGTGTTTCCAACTCTTCAGATAGCTGTGTAGACGATATTTTCTAGCAGTAGCCCGCTTTGCTTATCCCTTTGTTAACTTGTGTATCTCCTGAATTTTCTCTGTTTTGGACCTGTCATGCATTTTTTATAGCCTCTTTCTTTGCAAGTTTCCTTGTGCTTAGAAGGCTCTTTATCCGATGTTTTTCCTAGCATTTCCTCTTCCACTCGTACCACAATTTTGCTCTTGGTTTCCACCAATCATTTACCGTATCTTTTTCTTCCTTTTCCTTCTTCTTTTATTCTATAACTTCCACCAAGTTAGTTTCTGGTATCCTACTTTCATTTCTTTCTCATCTATATCTCCATATCCGGTCGGTGTTTAGGTATACACTCATTCTTTATCACTTTATAGTTGGTAACCTGTTCTAGCTAACTTTTTCTATACATCATAAAATCTATCTGATTTTTCCTTCCTCAGCTAATATCGGTAACATACTGGTGTTCAGTCTTCAAAAATAACGTATCAACCACAGACACATCACATGTCACTGTAAAGCCATTCACACTATTTCCTGCACCATTTCTTGTTCCCTTCCAAAAACGCCTATGAACTCTTTCTATTCCCATTCTTTCTCTACCAATAAGTCCATCCAAATCACCTCCAATGAAACACTTTCCGGCTTCAGGAATCTAGCTAGAGCATCTCGCAATCAAAAGTACTCCTGAATTCTTCTTTTTCCTTTTCTTGACACCCTATCTTTAGCGCGTAGGCACATAATATGATGTTCATGTTGGTATTGCCTGCATTCATTTGAACACTCATTATCCTATCATTTCATCTGGTTACCCTTTCAAGATGTTCCTTGCACTTATTGTTCAAAATAATGCCTACACCATGTCTGCCATGACCCTTTTCTCCTCCTAAGTGCCTTCTCTATTGAGGTTGGCGATCAATATGGCAAGTTTCTCTCTGTTCTGGGCTTGACAAATTAAGCCACTCCCAGTTGTGCGGGTCAAATCTCTGATGTTACGGAGTCAGGATTTTTTCTTTCTTGACACATTATGCGCATTATGTGTCCATGACTCTTTGCTATACTATTAACTTGAATCCATCTCCAGGATGCACACAAAGTACACAAATCCTTCTCCTCTACATGAAGTCGGCGAGATCTCTTCCTCCACCTGTTATACTTACCAGGGTTGCAATTTCTGACCGTATTTAAATCGGCCTATTTACTAAAAACTTTTTAGAGTGTACTTATCGGTTCTCCATAATTTTTTACTGACTTTTCTTATCACTCTCCTTAATTTATTGATTTATTTTGGTCAGTGACATTTTACAAGAATTTTTCTTGTTATTCTCGAAAATCATGTTTATTGCAGACTGAAAATAAAATTCGCCATTCGTCCATTTAGGCATTATGAATAAGTTACGTTTAACAGTTGATAGAGTTCGTCTTGAAAAAAATTAATTGAGTCAAAACAATGTAAATTTTAGGTTTTAATAAATGCTGTGATAAAACTAGCCAATATATATGAAGGAGGATATTTCTACACTATAAAGGAGAAAGATAATAAAGTTCTTATAGGAAACGTCCTGCAACACCTGTGCAAAATTTTATATTCGTGAAAATTCCCTAGAAAAGAAAATTTATATGAGGTAAATATAGCGTGAAATTGAATATATTTTGTCTGTGTATTTGTAATGTGTCTTAGAAAAGCGCGAGAGCGAAAAAATCTTAGTTTTTGTTTTCAAAATTGGAATTTTTTAATATATTTGTAAAACAAATACACAAATAGTTTTTTATTGTTCGTTTACTGTGAAATCAGTCAAAAAAAAAAACATAAACACATTTGTGGACTCATTAGTGATGAGGATAATAATGATGCATTATTGGCGCGAAGAGAAATATCTCAACAAATATTGACTCTACATGAATATTACAATCAGCGATTTTTAACTGAAGGATGGTAAATCTGATGGTAATTTTTGGAACTGGTAATTTTGTTGACTATTGTCCAATAAGTTTAACGCTAACATATTCGGGTGGTTCTCTAGTAAATATTTAAAACAAAAGTTTTCAGTGTTTTATTGTTAAGGCGGAGATACATATCCGCGCCGTGTGAGCGCCGCGCGTTCGTGGCGCGGTTAATGTTCGTTAAAATTTTTCATTTTGACGAACCTTCCGCGATCCAGAGGAAACTTACGAACATTTAGTAATTGTAGATAATTAATATTAAATGTGGGTGCCTACATTGGATCTGTGTTTCTCCGATCAGATCAGATCCGATATCGGCCGACGTCGGGAGTAGCTTCTCCTATTCTCATCGAGAAGTGTTTGGTTTCATTCCGATTGGTTGCAAGTTGAGTTGCAAGTTGGTTGCAAGTTGGTGGCAAATTGGTTGCAAGTTGGTTGCAAGTTGGTTGTAAGTTGGTTGCAAGTAGGTTGTAAGTTGGGGGTTGCAAGCTAACATGTTTAAATATATTCAATGTCATCATCTCATTTTCATTTTCCACGGTAAACATCAATAAGTTTGATATTTCCTTCCGACCACTCCATTACTAACAAATATTCAACTCAGGCGCCCCAAAACCAACAAACCACTCGCAAACCCGTCCAAATACGTACTGCGAACCAGCAAAGCATTTGTTGAAAAGCCGACAGAAGTTAGATCGTGGTGCGCCGTGTGCGAGCCGTTTGTGTGCCACTTGAAAACACGTACTAATCTATATGCTGCGCGCGAGCGGCTCGCACACCGAGCAGAGCGCATATGTATACCCGCCTTAAATTTATCACTATATGAAACTGTTGGGGTGTACGAGTGTTTTATAGAGGTAGCACCTTTTATTGGAACGACCATATCAAACGTCATAGACGGGAGATTGTTTTTGATAACCGGTCCTCATAAGGCACTCAACTCTCACTTATGGCTCCACGTGCCACATCCCGGGCAACTGCATTGGTCTGCAGGCTAAACTAAGTGAGGGTAGCCAGACATGGTGATAGGTTTGACAGTGGCAGCTGGCTGTTCAAAACTGACCATGCGGCGAGAATAATAGCTAAAGAAAAAGCAGATATACAGCGGTGCAGAAGGCAAAGGGAATCCACTGCACTATTTTTCCAAGAGAATTTCTTCCCATAACGATGACAATTTTGGTAAGTGAAGACGGAATGTGCAGCGACCCGACTCACGCTCGGCGCCATCTCGGTTCCGGGTCGGATGGTGTGAAATTTGCTACCGGCTGCCAAGGTTTGAGGGACCAGGCACCTGGCAGAAATTGTGCGACTGAATCCAAATTTTCATTTAATTTAAGAAAATGTCAGCGAATTGGTACATGGAACGTCCAGGGACTGATCCAAAACCCTGGAAAGTTACACATAATTGAAAAAGAAACGGCAGACCACAATTTTTCGGTACTGGGACTCTCAGAAACTCACTGGAAAGGAAAAGGGCATTTTAAAAAAACTGCTGGCAACGTCGTCTATTTTTCAGGCCCATATAACAAAAGTGCAAGTGGAGTCGCAATAATTGTACCCTCTAAACTTAACGACTGCGTAATTGGATATAATACTATTGATGACAGGATAATATCCCTTAAAATGAGAATATCCACCAATACCCTACACCTTGTCCAGGTATACGCTCCTACAACAGCTGCACAAGAAGAAGACATCAACAGGTTCTATGGTCGTCTAGAAGAAACTGTTCGCGCTATTCTGAATCGTGAACTCGTCATAATTTTAGGAGATTTTAACGCCAAAGTGGGGTCATCTAATGAAAATATTAAAGGAGTGCTGGGCAAAAATGGACTGGGACAGAGAAATGAGAATGGCGACCGTCTAGTGGAGTTCTGTGTAGAACAACATCTTATAATTACAAACACGTTATATCAACATCATCCACGGAGATTATACACATGGCGCAGCCCAGATAGACGAACATGGAATCAAATAGACTACATCCTAATAAGATCAAGATGGAAGTCGTCGTCCATCAACTGTAAAACATATCCTGGCGCAGACTGTGGAAGCGATCATCAACTCCTGGTATTGAACGTTCGACTACGTTTTAAAGTCCCCAAAAGAAGACCCCAGAGAAAAGTCATGTCTCTAAGTCCATCAAAAATCAATGACTTCCAACAAAACCTAGAAGATGCTTTTTCTCTAGACCAAGTAGATAGTGACCCTGAGAGCACTTGGATCTATCTCAAAGATAAGGTAATCGAGTCTGCAAAAGACTGTGAGGCAGCGGTTTTCACTGGCCGTAAGTCATGGATATCCTATAATACGTGAACTGTGACTCAACGCAGAAAAGAACATAAAACTAGATACGGAACAAACGATGAATACAAAGCGTTATCGAGAGAAATCAGAAAACAGTGCCGCAAAGATAAAGCTGATTACATCTCTCAAATATGCAGAGAGATAGAGGAACATGGCTGTCGAAATGAACCGAGGGACTTCCTCCGGATTCCAGAAGATCAAACTCCTTACCAGAGAATTTAAACCTCAAACGTTGTCTGTAATAGATAAGGAAGGTAATTTAAAGACCGATACTGATGAAATATTGGAAACATTGCGAAACTACTGTGGCGAGCTATATAAAAATAACGAGGTATCAGCAGAAAACCAGTGGCCTTCTGACTACCCTAGAGAACCTACTGTCTTACTCGCTGAAGTCAAAGATGCAATTAAATCACTAAAGAGAAATAAATCCCCAGGCATTGATTCAATACCATGTGAAATACTACAGTTACTAGGTGACAAAGGATTACATATCATCCATTCTATCTGTGTCGCTGTTTGGAATTCAGGAAAATGGCCATCTGATTGGTGTACCTCAATTTATATCCCACTACACAAAAAAGGAACTACTACCAGATGTGAAAACTACCGCACACTGTTGCATATCATCAAAAACAGATTAAAAACCTATCTACATTACCAAATACCTCAGGAACAAGCGGGGTTTGTAAAGGGTAAAGGTACAAGGGAACAAATCCTGAACCTAAGACAACTTATTGAAAAGTCTAGAGAATTTCAAGACCTATGATTATATGCTTTGTTGACTACCAAAAGGCATTTGATTGTGTAAGCTGGATAAATCTGTGGTCAATTTTAATAGAAATGGGCGCACCAATGCACCTGGTGACACTTATTAAAAATCTGTACCAGTCTAATATAGCGACAGTACGACTAGATCGGAAGTTCTCAAACCAATTCAAGACCGAGAGAGGTGTTAGACAAGGATGCTTGTTGTCACCTGACTTAATAAACATTTATGGTGAACATGTCATGAGGATGGTTTTAGAAGGATGGGCCGGTGGAGTAACAGTAGCTGGTTGGAAAATCTCCAATTTAAGATTTGCTGATGACACTATACTTATAGCAGCAAATGAGCAAGAAATGTTTGATCTTCTGCGAAGAGTTGAGTACGATAGCAATAAAGTTGATCTGAAAATCAATAAAGCTAAAACAAAAATAATGGTGGTCGACAGATTTGACACTATTCAACTGACTAACATATTACAGGAATACCAGATAGTAAACGCCTTTGTCTATCGCGGGTCTAGTATAACTAACGATGGTAACTGTGAAACAGAAGTTCGGAGATGTATTGGTATGGCAAAAAATGCGATGAGTCGCCTAACTAAAGTTTGGAAAGACAGATCTATCTCTCAAAATATTAGGATGAGACTGGTGAATGCCCTTGTATTCTCAAACGTTTCCATTCTAAACCAACTCAATATAAAAAAAAGCCTGTCCACAATATGTCTGCAACGAATTCTGCAATTCTTTGGTCACGTGGTTCGCAGAGGTGACGACAGTTTGGAGAGATTATTTGTTTCTGGAAACGTTCCGGGGAGAAGATCAAGAGGACGATCACCAACTAGATGGTCTGACCAAATAAAGCATTCAGCTGGAAACTTATTCTGCGAAGCTCTTAGAGCAGCTGAGGAGACCAATGGAGAAACATTGTTAGGAATATTGGAAGAAATCACGATCCTCAGTAATGGGGAAACGACAGGAGAGAGAGAGAGAGAGAAACTGTTAAGGTATGTATAGATATGGGCGCGCACTTCGCGCCTTGCGTTCTTGTCACCGACAGAAGTTGGATCGTATGCGCACCGTTTGTGTGTCACTTGAAAACACGTACTAACGCGTACTAATCTAACGAATCCGCCATGAACGCGTACCCCACACACGGCGCGAAGTGTTCGGCGCGCATATCTATACGTACCTTTATATTATCACTTCACTCACAGTTGGCACCAGGGGCGGATCCAAGGGGTGGCACGGGGGTAAGACTAAGTGACCTTGCATCAGAGAAAGTAATTAAATCACCCTCACGGTCCGTGACCCTCCCCCAACTTTCTGGATCCGCCACTGGTTGGCACTTATGTCTTTGTTGCTTACAAACCATGGCGCATCAGTTATTGCTCGTAACATCTTGTTTTGAAATCTGTTCATGATTGCTAGGTTGGATTTGAATCAGTGCCCCACATCTATATTCATTCTTCTTCTTCTTCTTTTTGTATAAATATGACTCTGTCTGTGTGCCTCTAGTAAGTTGTCGTTCCATCGTTTTCGTGGTCTTACCACTGATCGTCTTCCTATTGGGGAACCGTCTATCGCTGTCGTGACTACCCTATTTGTTGTCATTCGGTTTATGTGGTCATTCCATTCTATTCTTCTGTTTCTTACCCAGTTATTAATGTTATACATCTTGCATCTCCGTCGTATATCTGTACTTCTAGCTCTGTCCCATAGAGTCTTACCATCGATACATCTGTATTCCGTACGTCCAAATTGGCTTGAGTATGGCATTGTACGCTAGTACATTATATTTCTCAACAACTTGGACTTCCTTCCGAGTAACCAATAATATTTTGTATTTGTGGTCTCAAGATGTTTTCTTTTTTTCCATAATATATGTGTTTTCCAGGTGAGTCTCTTGTCCATGCTGTAAGCCTCAGTTTAGAGTATCCACCTTTGGAAGATATACATCTTTTCTGTAGGTAATTCCACAAAACAAAAACTAGTGGCGTAAAATCTGGAGCCCGAGGAGGTCAACAAATGTCAGAATCCCGAAGCATAACTACTCTTCCATAAAAGATTTTTAAGGTAGTGCCTTACATCTAGCTCTAACCTACCGTTACATACTTAATTAATAGATACTTAAATATATCTCTAAAATGTTAAAAGACAGCCTAAGGATGGCGGTTGTTGACAAACCACCGGTTTTCGGTTCTACTTTTTTTCTTACGGTTTAACTTGGCGGTTATATCCTGTCAAAAAACTGGTTATTCGAAAAATCGGTTTTAGTTTTTTTTTGGTCAATAGCCCAACACATAGGTTACAATGTTACATTTACATTGCACTTTGGTTAGCGATACTCCATTCGAATCGATATCAATATTATCGATATCGATTCTATCGAAAGAATATGTAGATACCAAGATAATCAATCGATGTGTAAGTGGCATCGGTATAAATGGCATTGGAATGGAGAAGGGGAAACTGATAATCAATTGGGATTCAACCGCTTAACCAGAATGATTCTACATTACAACTACTGGAGGGCTTCTGGGGGTTATGGAATACCGCCAATTTAAGCTGAGGGGGGTTACAACCCCCAAAACCCTCCCCCTGCACTGTTGAAATTGATAATAGAAATTAGTCCAAGTTTTCATCGGTTATTACTTTAAAAAGAAAAAAACCAGTTATAACCGAGTTAAAAAAACCGGAAAAGCCGATTATTGCGGGTGAAAACCTGTTTTAGGCTGTAACCTGTAGATTTTCCCCACCCAGAAGGCAGACAATTGACAAAAGGCTAATTGAAAGATTATTAGCTCTTAATGTTTATTAGATTTTAATGAATTTTGTTTTGTGAAAATTTGCTTATCGTTTTTTATCGGAACGGAATAGTTATTTTATTAGCAAAAAAATGTATTTTTTTTAATTAGAATGGTTGAAATACGATAGAATCGATTAGATATACCAATAGAAAACATAGTTTTTAATTTCAAACAATTTTCATAGTAACAATTTTCGATATTGAGAAATATAACGGTACTTTTTGATATACTTCGTACAATATTGATAAAATTTGAAATCTGATGGTTGCATCTTAGGTTTAAGACCATGCAGAGATTTTTATGTAGAATTTTTTTTTTCGTGAAATTAATAAAAAGTTTCCCATATGGTTCCAATTTACGCAGACCCACTGTATGGTGTATATTATTCACTTATTTTTTCCGTTTTCTTATTTGACTCATCTTTTTTGTTTCCTTGGTGATTTTTATAAACGAATTTAATCAACTATAGAGTTCATATTTCTATTACCACCAGTCGTATCATCGGATAAAGAAGACTCGTATTTTATTGAAATTTCCAGTTATTTTGAACTCTTATCTACACTTTATAGTTCTAATAAAGTTCATATTATCGAATAAAAGTTTCCATTTCGCTTTGTCCCTTAGGATATATCCACTTCAGCTCACTTCTATTCTTGCGTATTGAACTTGTGCACCCATGTTCGGAAAGTGGAAATCTAATTTAAGTATTTTCACATTAGGATGGATTTTTATTGATAGGGGAGTTAGGACTCTGTTTGGAAAGCAATTTTGTCCTCCTGTAAATACTACTCTAATGGTTTATAAATCAAATTACATAGAGCATGTGTAGAATAGAATATTTGGAGAAAGAATTTAATTTCTGATATGGCTATCTTAAGTCCATCCAAAAATGTCCTCTTAACCCTAGAGGGACCATGGAGGGTTAAAAAGTATCCACAACATTGCATTACATCCGATTTTCTAAATACTTTTGTTCCTAAAAATCTCAAATAATTAGTACTTGTCGGCGTACTGCACTATTAGATAGCATAATTAGCATTTCTATAATTTAATTTATTTACTCATACTTTTATAAAAACTTACAGTGGACTATAAATAATCCCCTTGAATACCTTCAACACCATCCCAAAATGGAAAGAGACCATACCATTCATATGTCAAATGGGGATAACGGTTGTTGGTAAAACACCGGTTTTCGGTTTAACCGGTTTTTTTAACTTACGGTTTAACCAGGCGGTTATAACCGGTCAAAAAACCGGTTATTCCAAAAACCGGTTTTCGGTTTTTTGAATCAATATTCAACACCCAATAGGTTACAACGTTAAATTTACGTTGCCCTTTAGTTTGTGATATGCTGTGACATGCTTATTTTCAATATAAAATCTCACAGTTGGATAAAATCATATTATATCTATTGGAAAAAATCAATTTTCATTTGGTAAATTCAAAAAGCTGCAACTTTTTTTAAGTGCACATTTGTACTAAGGTAAGTTAGGTTCATTCGATCTATTTTTGGTCCCAGAATAGGTGATTTAATTTATGACCTACTTTTTTGTTACACCCTTTATAATAAACTAACGCAATAAAAATTTCGGGTCAAAATAATACCAAATAATTGAAAAATACAAAAGTAGTGAAATTAGAAATATATTACTAAGACTATAAACGTAATATACAGTAAATAAGACTATAACGTGTATGTACATGTATATGAATAATTATAAAAATAAAAATTTAACATCAAAATTAGTAGAAACAAATAATTAATTATTGTTAAAATTCTAAATTGGATGTACTATGGTCCTAAATATTTTTGAAAATTTGTTGCATTTCCGAAAAAAATCACTTTTTACACAAGACAGGTAAACAAAACTATTTTATTTTTTCATTTTTTAAGTGATTCCACAGACTCATTTGTATAGGTATAACATTCATTATGGTACAACTATGACTGAACAGCTGATTGATACTACCTAATATGTGTTAATGTGTTTTTAATAGGATTCTCCAATTCAGCAAACAAGACTGTGCTTATTCTCAAGTTCATCAAAATAGACTATTCAGCTTATCACATTTCTTAAACATATTTCAGTGAGGGTGAGAGTCATTAACGAATATAAACATTAAACAAATCAATAATTATTGATGAATTTTTTTTTGAGGTAATTTTTATTCGGTTTTTCACCGGTTATTACCCTAAAAAGAAAAACCGGTTAAAACCAGGACAAGAAAACAACCGGTAAAACCGGTTATTGCAAAGTAAAAAACCGGTTTTAGGTTATAACCGGTAGGTTTTTCTTATCCCTAGTGTAAAATTAGCAAAATTTAAAAGAAAAAAGGCCAATAAGTGGGCAAAAACAACCGTAGTTTGTTCAAAATGCAAGTATGCGGTAAGCACAGCAAGAAGTTAAAACTGTTTCTTCCACTGAAGCCGAAGACTCCGGGTAAATTATAAATTTGTATCTTTTAACTGTTCCATTAACGTCTAGGAATAATATAAAAGTGATATTTTTAAATTAGTTTAAATAATGAAGCACGTTTTTTATTAATTTATGTGTAAACATTTATTGACCTTCCTTGGTCCTCGCTGTTTCTACTAAAAGGTTGGTCCTGCGAGGGTTAAGGATGGGGTTAAAGAGTTAATTAATAGAAAAAGAATGTATGACCAAAAGTACACACACTTCTAGAGTATGTTCTTGTAAGTTGGAACCATACGAAAACCTTTTTATTATTAACTTTACGAAAAAAAGTTATTCTTTATAAAAAGCTCTGCATGATCTACAACCTAAAATTCAACCATCAGATCTCAAATTTTATGAATATTATACGAGGTATGTCAAAAAATATAAATTTCACTCAATATACTAGAACACACTAGAAAAGTAGCTTTATTTTTCACAATATTAAAAAATATTATTATGAAAAGTTGTTTTGAATTAAGAACTATATTCTATTATGCAATTTCATCCTTTTAATTGAAAAAAAAATTGTACGAGGTATGCCAAAAAAGATGAATTTCGATCAAGAATAAAGTACCTTTATAGTTCAGAATATTTCAATAAGAAGGATGTAATAATTACATATTGGAACATGGTTTTTATTTCTAAACAACTTTACATAACCACAATTTTCGATATTGTGAAAAATAACGGTATTTTATTTAAGTACTCCTGAGCCAATTCATATTTTTTGACATACCTCGTATAAAATTGATAAAATTTGATATAAGATGGTTGTATTCTAGGTTTTATACCATGCAGAACATTTTATAAAGTATTAGTGTTTTTCGTAAAATTAATAAAAAATAGTTATCATAATTGAAATAACTGAAAATAATATTGGTTATCCATAATTACAGAAACAATTTCAATTTTTTTTTCAATTAGAAGGATGAAATTGCCTATTAGAATATAGTTCTTAATTCTAAACAACTTTTCATGATAACAATTTTCAATATTGTGAAAAATAAAGCTACTTTACTCTTGAGTGAAATTCATATTTTTTGACATACTTCGTATAATATTCATAAAATTTGATATCTCATGATTGAATCTTAGGTTGTAGATCATGCAGAGCTTTTTATAAAGAATTACTTTTTTTCGTAAAATTAATAATAAAAAGTTTTCCTTGTGGTTCCAACTTACAGGGACATACTGTATATAACTCAAAACGGCAACAGGTGTATGTTCTCAAAATTATTTTGAGTTAATTAACCCTATCCTTCAAGTGGTAAGTTTTGCTATTATGTAATATTATGGGATTTCCATGTTCCTGTGTGTATCATTTTATGGAGAAATCTTGATTTTCCTAGTATCATGTTTTTGGTTACCTCCCACTAAGGAGAAGACAATAAAAGAAATCATTGAAGGCATGTGGGGAAAATTAAAAATACTGTCCTGGAAGCAGCAAAACAAAATATACAGAAATAAAACCTTAAACAAATAAAACCATGGATGACAAATGAAATATTACAAATTATGGAGAGAAGACGGATGGTAAAAAACAAAAATGTAACAAGATACACAGAACTCAACAGGGAAATTGAGAGAAAGATAAATGTAGCTAAGGAAGAGTGGATGAAAGGAAAATGTAAAGCGGTAAAAAATTCGCAAATGAAGCATAAATATAGAGAACTACAAAAAAAAGGTTACAGAATTCGCTGGAATGTGGACACCGAAACATTTCTCTATTATAACAAATAGGAAAAACCCAAATAAATGGAATTAGACCCTGAAAAACCGAAAGAATTATGGGAACAATATCTAAAATATTTGTTTGGTGATCAGAGAATAGAAGAGTAGACACAAATAGATGAAGAGAGAAAATTAAATATTCTAACCGAAGAAGTTATGCAGGCAATAAAAGACACAAAAAACAACAAGGCACTGGGCGAAGATCTAACAACAGCCGAACATTTTGACACCTAAAAATGATAATGCTGTAAGGAAATTAACCTACCCCTTCAACGTTATATATGAACATGGTACCGCATGACTGGCTAACATCCACATAATATGTAGAGTAGGGATGGGAAAACCTACCGGTTTAAACCTAAAACCGGTTTTTTTACTTCGCAATAACCGGTTTTACCGTTTTTTTTGTCCCGGTTATAACCGGTTTTTTCTTTTTAAAGTAAAAACCGGTTATTAGGTTTTTACGGTGATTAGGATTAGGTTAGGTATTATTTTGGATCCCAATCATAATTATTATTCTCAAGTAATTATTCCAAACAAAACCATAATTCAAATTTTATTTTATTTTCTAAATAGAAAAGCAAACTGAAAGTGCAATCTCACATCAGCCAGAAACAATTATTACGTTATAATATTTCCTTGAAAAGGTATTTGTAATCATAATATTTACATAAGAAGTGATCTGGTTGAATTAGACGCAAACATCATCTATTTTTCACACTTAACTCTTGACATTGAAAGTGGGTGAATGACTTTTTCTGATTACCAAAAATAATGCTCTGACTATGAATATCGAATTACTGATTACGAATACGAATCTTCAAGAATTTCCCTACGTTTTCAAAACGATACACCCATACAGGAAGTATTAAATGAGTTAAAATGTACCTATTCTACAAATATACAAACGTGTTAAAAGTAATACATGATCAATTTTTTTGATGGTAGTAAAAATAAAAGAAAATTGCATTATCCAATTTATTTTTAAGTAAAATATTTATGTTGATATTATTTTTTTTAAATCCCATTTCAAAGAGTCTGGGAAATTTTTTATAAGTTGAAATGGTTGGGGAATTTTTTGGGTTTGGGAGGAGAGGAAAATTGGTGAGTATTTTAGAGGATTATATTTTTAAATGGTAAATTAAACTTGCATAATTAATTGAATACAATAATTGCATATTATATTGTACTCTCATATATATTCAATGACGATAGAATCTGAATTATTTCAGCGCTCTCTGTTGAGCAGTAGTATAATAATTTTGGTTTACTGTTCTCTACATCTGATTACTGAAATTCACAAATCTTTGGGATTCACACAAATCAAATTTTATTTCGATCCAATGTATATGTTACAGTTCAAGTTGATTATCCAGTTGGAGTTGACTCCAACTAGTTGGAGTCGACTCTAACGGCTGGTTTCAGTAAAAGTTGATTATAAATATAAAATGAAGATTTATATTCAACATTTACTAGTAAAAGTAGACTCCAACTAGGAAAAGTATACTCTTCCCAATGCCATTTAGTAAAAGTTGATTCTGATTCACACAAACAGCCGATTCTAGAAATTAAATGTTACTGAATATGTTCAAATTAGTCTAGGCTGTATCGTCGCCCCCGTTAGGTAAATTATTCCAGTTCGATTTTTTTGCACAAACTTACTAAAAAAGAGGTCCTCTTCGACCAAATAACGAATCCACAGGGTGTTTTTTAAACAAACTCACAAAAAAAATTTATTTAGGACAATTTTCTTTACATCATTTGGGTCATTCGGAGCAAAAGAGGTCTTTTGTTATTTTTCTGTAAAATTTTGTTGTTCTTGAGTTATACGCGATTTAAAATTTGCAAAATACGAAAATGACCATTTTCAAGGCTTAATAACTCAGTGAAAAATTATTATTATGAAAGTCCGAAAGTCACCAAATAAAATTTTAACGACCCCTTACAAGATACTGAATAAATTTTTGTTATTATTTTATTACTAAGCGGTTATTTTTAATTATTAACAGTGAGCGCTAGGAGCGTATTGACGCAGCTATCAATGTGAGTGCGAGTGAGATGCACCATTGCACCATTTTGACATTTAAAAATTCAAACTTCTGTCAAACCACAAAACTGTCAAAACTTTTTTTGTAATTTATAGCTCACATGTCATCACCATGACAAGTCGAAAGTTCTTCTTCTTGTGGTGCTTTCTCCTTTAGTGGAGGTTAGCGACTACACTGGCAAATCTATCTCTGTCCAATGCGGATGTAAACAAAGATGTTGAATCAAGGCCGGTCCAGTTTCTGATATTTCTAAACCATGAAATCTGGCGCCTACCGGGACCCCGTTTTCCTTTACTCTTACCCTGGATGATCAGTTGCGTGAGGCGGTACTTTTCGTTTCTCAGTATGTGTCCCAGGTAGCTAACTTTTCTGACTTTAATGATTTTTAGCAGTTCCCTATCTGTACCTATTCTCCTCAGAACATATTCGTTGGTGGTGTGGGTTGTCCAAGGTATTTTCAAGTCTCTTCTATAAAGCCAGAGTTCAAAGGCGTCCAACTTGTTCATCAGTGTTGTGTTGTGTCCAGGCCTCCGTTCCATACAAAAGTATTGACCACACATAGCAATGCAGAAAATGACATCTAAGGCTGATATTAATGCTACTGTTACAAAATAAGCTTTTCATTTTGATAAACCCCTGTCGGGCTACCTCTATTCTCGCTCTTGACTTCTTGTTTTTAATCAAGTTTATTGTTGAACCAACAACCAAGATATTTGTACTGGCTTACGTATTCAAGCTGTTGGTGTTTCACATATTTATTGGAAGAGGTAAATTTTTGTTCCTTGATATTCTTATAACTTTGGTTTTCGCAGTATTGATCTTCATCCCCATTTTTCACAACTCTCAGTAACCCTATCCAACAGTATCTGCAGACTGTGGTCCGAATCAGTCATTAATACTGTGTCATCTGCATAGCGGATGTTATTTACTCTCTGACCGTTTATCCTGATTCCTTCTGAAGGGTGCGATAAAGAGTTTGCAAATATTACCTCAGAGTAGACGTTAAAAGTATGGGTGATAACACACAACCCTGTCTAACACCTCGTTGTATTTCAATTGGCCTTGACGTATTACCATTGGTCTTTATGATTGCTGTCTGATTACAATAAATAGCCTCTATAATTTTAGAATCTCTTTTGTCGACTCCGATGTCATACAATCTTTCTATCAAGGTCTTGTGCTTCACCCTATCGAACGCTTTCTCAAAATCTATGAAACAGATAAAAAGGTCTGCTTGCTGATCTTTGTATCTTTGTGCCAGAGTTTGAAGACAGAATATTGCTTCTCGTGTCCCCATACCTTTCCTGAAGCCAAATTGTTTTTGACCGGTGACCTCATCACATTTTTTATAATATATTCTGTTCTGTATGATACGCAAGAAAAGCTTCAGAATGTTATTTAATAGACTTATAAGGCGGAAGTCCTGGCATAATTTGGCGTTCTTCTTTTTAGACAGTGGTATGAAGACTGATTCAAGCCATATTTTAGGGATAGTCCCTGTATTGTAAACATTATTAAATAGTCCAAGAAGAAGGTTTTCCTCGTTGATTAACTTCAATAGCTCAGCTGGTATTTCATCTTTTCCTACAGATTTGTTGTTTTTTAGTTGACGTAGAGCATATTCCAGTTCAGACTTTAGTATTGGAAGACCTTCGTCGTTTTCGGTATTTAATGTAGGAGGTTCTCTGATGTCATAGAAGAGTTCCTTTATATTATATAGTCTTCCCACATGTTTATTTGTTCTTCAGGGATTGAAATCAGTTTGCCTTCTGCGTTGATTAGATTATTTGGTCCTTGTGAGTATGTTGTGCCTGTGAATTCCTTGAGTTTCTTATACAGATGGAAGTCATCATGTTTTTTATACAGGGTGTCCCGAAAAGATTGGTCATAAATTATACCACACATTCTGGGGTCAAAAACAGTTCGATTGAACCTAACTTACCTTAGTATAAATGTGCTCATAAAAAAAGTTATATATATATCGAAAACTATTAGAGAGTTTTTATTGAAAATAGACATGTATCATTTTTATGGCAGGAACATCTTAAAACAAAATTATAGTTAAATTTGTTAAAAATTGTAAAAATTTTATGGGTGTTTTCTTCCCTTAAACCCCCCAAACTTTTGTGTACGTTCCAATTAATTCATTATTGTGGTACCATTAGTTAAACACAACGTTTTTAAAACTTTTTTGCCTCTTAGTATTTTTTCTATAAACGAGTTTTTATCGAGATGCGGCTTCTTTTTTAATATATTTACATAAAAATTTTATGGAGGTTTTGTTCCTTTAAACCACCCAAATGTTTGTGTACGTTCCAATGAAACTATTATTGTGGTACCATTAGTAAAACACAGTGTTTTTAAAACTTTTTTGCCTCTTAGTCTTTTTTTGATAAGTCACCTTTTATCGAGATGTGGCTTCTTTTTCAAAATATACCTAAAGATGTAAATTATAAATAAATTTTCAGATTATTAACAGGTCTCTATAATCGTACTTAACCATATACAAAAAATATGTGGTGGATTCGACAAATACTCAAAATATCTCGATAAACGCTGGCTTATCGAAAAAACACTAAGAGGCAAAAAAGTTTTAAAAACATTGTGTTTAACTAAAGGTGCCACAATAATAATTTAATTGAAACGTGCACAAAAGTTTGGGGGGGTTTAAGGGAACAAAACCTCCATAAAATTTTTGTGGGGTGCACAAATTTCACTTTAATTTTTTTTTTAAGATGAAGCTGCCACAAAAATGCCACTTGTCCATTTTCAATAAAAAATTTTTAAGAGTTTTCGATATATGAAAAAAAATCGATTTTTATTTTGTAACTTCAAAGGGTTGTAACTATTTTTGTGTGCACTATTGTATATAGGTAAGTGAGGTTCAATCAACCTATTTTTGACCCCAGAATCTGTGGTATAATTTATGACCAATCTTTTCGGGACACCCTGTATAAGTTTTCGATTTCTTCACATTGTTCTGTTATCCATTTTTCTTTTGCAATTTTTATTTTTTGTTGAATGGTTCTATTTAATGCTTTGTACATTGCTTTGTGCTGTTTGCATTTTCTTCTTTCATCCATTAAATCCAATATTTCCTCTGTCATTCATCTTTGCTTCCGTGGTCGCTGTTTTGTGAGCATTTCAGTTGCCGTTGTAAGGGCGTGTCTGATTTCCTCCCGAAGGCGAAAGTTAGGGATGTTTAATTATATGAAAGTGTGCTAAAAAACAGTGCGAAGAAGTAAACCCCATTTAAAATACATTGTTACTTCAGACACACTTTAAACTCTTAATGTACTGCTATCTATATTTACAATTTTCACACAATAAAACCTTTACATTTTTACATAACATGAGATAGAGTAGATAAAAATTATTTTTGTGAATTTGGTTAACAAAAATTGGTTAAACAATTTTTCGACCGCGGTACCGCGTGACACCCTGTGTATATGTTATAAGGATTGTTATACGGATGTATTTCTTTGAGTAAGTTTGTGCAAAAAATCGAATCAGAATAATTTACCTAACGGGGGCGACATTATAGACTATACTATTAAGTAGTTGAAACGGTCAAAACAAAGAAACGCGCACTCATCAAAAATGCACTTGAGATTCTCGTATAATCAACATTTACTGAATCGATCCAGGAAGAGTCAACTCCAACTAGTAAAAGTTGATTTAAATTTTTAAAATCAACTTTTACTGCTCGTTTCAGTTGGAGTTGACTCCAACTAGTTGGAGTCAACTCTAACTGAGAATCAACTTGAACTGTAACATATATATTAATCTTACGCTATATTATTTAAAAATAATCAATAAATATATAATAAAAATAAAATAATAAATAAATATGTTAATTAATAGAATAAAATCGTTTTATGAAAAATTGTGTTTTATTTATATTGATATTGATGTTCTTTCGATAGTACTAATTTTGATCATATTGGTATCGAGTTGAATGGAGTATCGCAAACTAAACTGCATTGTAAATGTAACTTTGTAACCTATTGTATTAAAAAAACCGAAAACCGACTTTTCTAAAAAACCGGTTTTTTTAGCCGCTTATAACCGCTAGGTTAAACCGTAAGCAAAAAAAACCGATATAACCGAAAACCGGTGTTTTGTCAAAAACCGCCATCCCTAATATAGAGCTCTTCCTAAAAAACAAAAAGCAAGGAAATGTGAAGACCATCGAGCTATATCCCTAATGAGCCATGCCGCTAAGATTTTTATGTGAACAATTTATAACCGAATTTACAATAAATGTGAATAATATCTGACTCGTTCTCAATATGGTGTTAGAAAAGGTACAGGGCACCAGAGAAGCAATTATGGGATTGATATTGATGGCAGAAAGGTATCTTGAGGTTCAAAAATGGCTGTATGTGTGTTTTGTGGATTATCGAAAGGTCTTCGACTGAATTTAGAAAACTCATGAACCACGAAGTAAGAGGACTTCTGAAAGGAGAAGACATCATCAGATTTATCAAGGCACAGAGACTCAGATGGATGGGATATATAGAAAGGAGTAATCCAGAAGCCGTTATCAAGAAAATTTCCAAATGGAGACCTGTATCAGGCAGACCACGAGGAAGACCCAAAACTAGATGGGAGGACCAGATAGTGGAGTACCTTAAGAAGATGGGAGTCAGAGAATGGGTAACCAGAAGCCAAAACAGGAACGGATGGAGGAAAATTGTAGAAGATGCCAAGTCACACAACCAATTGTAAAATGAAAATGTTAATGCGGATTGATTCACCGCGACAAACGAATCGGAAGAGCCCAAAAAGGGCGGCAATCACTCCGCTAGGAGTGTAGATGCCATGATGATGATGATATGCTGAAGTCCGGAGAGGCTGCATGGCCTTACAGACCTCACACAATCTAATCTAAATACCTAAGCGTGAGATAAATTCTCATATTACAAATTAGTCCAGGGCGCATCTGTTTTGAGATGGACGTTGAGAGGTGACTCAAAAATTTTTTTGCAGAAATTGCTTGAAAATAAATCAAATAATAATATTTGAGTTATCCTCCCTCTCAAAAAGGTCCGGAACATTGTTTAAATAATCAAAATGTCAAAAAATAAAGGAAAAATTCGATTTTTTTCTTCGTTTTTTGATTATAACTTTAAAAGTATTCATTTCCGAAAAAAGTTGTACTGACATAAAAGTTGCGTAATTAAATTTCCTACAATATAAAATTGGTTAAAAATTTAAAAATAGTCACCCTAGCTGCAAAATAGCAATAATTGCGAAAAACCATAAAAAAACAAGTATTCGCATTTTACGTTTTTCAACCATTTATGATATACTTAGGACCTTCATATTTCACCCAGAAAAACTTTATGATACATTAAAACAATACTGTAAATTTAATTAAGATCGGTTCAATAGATTTTCCAAAATAAATTTTGCAATCCAGAATTCGCAAAAAAAATTCATTTTTTCTAAATGTTACAGGACTAAAAATAAAGCACGTAGCAAGTTGAAATTTTTTTCGCTTATAGAAGTGTACTGTACGTTTCATTTGCAATTTGCAAAATTAAAATCGATTAATTACCACGGCGTCAGGAAATTTTTTAAATAAACATTAATTTTTGGTGCTACGCGCAGGACAGCGGTGTTCGATTCACACAAGTTAATTTCCATCAAAATTTCTTCAAATCTTTATCTATTATATTATTTTCTTACTCTATATTTTGTTGTATTTTAATATTTTAATTCCACAAAAATCAAACTAATTTTATTACTGTTTGTGAAATATTGTTTAAACAATTGCATATGTTTAGAAATAATAAACTTTTATTCTCTAAGTTAAAATATATGAACAAAGCAAGTTTTTGCTAATAAAAGTGTTATTTCAAAGAATAGAGTATGTGTCTTTATTTTGCAATAAACAAATTTATTTATTTATATCGAAATGTAATAAAAATTAAAATGTATCAATCATTATCAAAGGTCATTGGAATGCCCAATCAGAGCAAACTATCCGCTGTCCTGCGCGTAGCACCAATAATTAATATTTCTTTAAAAAAATTCCTGACGCCGTGGTGTTAATCGATTTTAATTTTGCAAAATGGCAAATAAAAGGTACAGTACACTTCTATAAGCAAAAAAAAAATCAACTTGCTATCTGCTTTATTTTCAGTCCTGTAACATTTTGAAAAAATGAATTTTTTTGCGAAAGCTGGATTGCAAAATTTATTTGGCAAAATCTGTTAAACCGATCTTAATAAAATTTACAGTATTGTTTTACTGTATCATATGGTTTTTCTGGGTGAAATATAAAGGTCCTAAGTGTAGCATAAATGGTTGAAAAACGTAAAATGCGAATACTTGTTTTTGTATGGTTTTTTCGCAATTATTGCTATTTTTCAACAAGGGTGACTATTTTTGAAATTTTTAACTATTTCTATATTGTAGGAAATTTAATTATGCAACTTTTATGTCAGTACAACTTTCCTCTAAAATGAATACTTTTAAAGTTATAATCAAAAAACCAAGAAAAACATCGAATTTTTACCTTTTTTGACATTTTGATTATTTAAACAATGTTCCGGATCTTTTTGAGAGGGAGGATAACTCAAATATTATTATTTGATTTATTTTCAAGCAATTTCTGCAAAAAAATTTGAGTCACCTCTCAACGTCCAGAAGTACTAATATTTTTACAGATGGGCCCTGGTCTAAATACAGATCTGTGGAAATGGCATATACTAAATAAGAAATGATTTCAATAGCGTTATTGTTATTTACCAACATTAATAAAGAGGATATTTATTGCAAAACGAAACTACTTTAGGGTGTTTAAAGTTACTGCTGTTGTAAAGAAAGTTAGGATTTTAAAAACAGAATAAAACATCACAAAATTGAATTCTACTATCTGCTATTCTTGAGAAAACTTTTAAATAAACGACTCTGCTATCGGTTAAAGAAAGTAAAAAACCAACGTGTTTTCCTCTCACTGACAATTTAATAGATTTTTTTTTCTATTTAGTAATTTAGTGAAGGCGTTTTACAAAATTATGGGAAAGTAGAGTAATAATTTACAAGGATTCGTAAAACTAGTTTTTAATTAAACTTTTTTGCAAACAAATTTTAAATGGATAACATAAATGCATTACTGTATCAAAGTTATACCGTTATACCGGCAGTATATCCTTAAGTACCACATTTGCATGTTTTCAAGTTGCCTGCACTCTGCGAGCAAGTTGCTTGTTCTCAAACCAAGTTTCCCGTCAACACACGTTTCTTGGCGTAAGTACACGCTAGAAATAAACAGATCTGTATCTACGTTGAAATCGATCGCGCGGTCAACGTGTACCTACTTAATGATTGCCCACCAGCAGAGACTGCTAAACCGCCTGATTGTTTTCAAGTGACATGCACGTGGCGGCGTAGCAGAAACTGGCGTGCTCGGTCTACGCGGCTTGGAAGTCACTTGCAAGCAGCTTGCACGCCGCAGCTCAGCTCGAATGTGCAGTGATTAAACTCAACTCATGTACTGCTGAACGGCCAGCGATCTTACGTAGCTTGCTCGCAGCGTGAACGCAGCTTGAAAATACGCAAATGTGCATCGAGCCCAATCAGGCATTGCACACTCTAGCTGAACCGCGGCGTGCAAGTAGTGATGAGCGAGACTGGTCTTGGTCTTGCAGCAAGACCAAGACCAAGACCGCCTTTTGGTTTGCAAGACCAAGACCAAGACCAGGTATTCAAGACCAAGACCAAGACCGAACCTTGCAAGACTACGCAAGACCAAGACCAACCTGCAAGACTGTTGCACTTTTTTGTGAAATTGTTTTTTTTTTATTTAACTTTATTTTTTTAGTTCAATAATATATACTGACATTGTAATAAACCTTCAACAATATCGAATTTTTAAAATACATGATATTTTAAGCTAAAAATCAACAATTTTGATATATACTTTGATCGGTAGTAAAACAGATTAAGGGGAATTGGTTTTAACATTCCACTTCTAACTTTTCTAGCGTTATCTTATAATTTTACAACAGTAAGTACAGGGTATTTAACGTAAGCAGGCCACTCAAATAACAAAAAAAGCAATCGAACGTCAAAAAAAGGGGAGCAAAACCGAATTAAAAAAAAAATGCTCCGTATTAGACTGTCGTATAAGAACACATTTTATGAAAAGAATACTGATGACGTCGTGTCTGTAGTACCCAAAAATGACATTTAAAAAACCGTATATGCGTAGAAATAGAAACAAAATTATTCCTATGACAGTTCAATAGTTTCCAGTATAATAGATTTTCCGCCATATTTATTTCTAATTGGAACTTAAAAGCTAAAAAAATGAAATTTTTTTTGAGTGATACTGGATTCTTTGGAAAAGATTTTCTTTAATTTTTCTATTTTCAGTTATTCTCTATTATGAACAGTTTCCGAGATATCGAGCTTTGTCACATTATACAGCCACCCTGTATATGCAGAATGTTTACTAAGTATGTGTACAGACTTTATAGGTTAAACGTTCATATGAACTGAAAATAATTTTTTTTAATGAGAAATCAGTGTTCACGTTCGATGATGCATCATTTCAATAGGAATTTTACATCTGGTTAAAATTGAAGGTTTTTTAAATTTTTTCTCCACATAAAAAACACAGTTTTGCTTTTGCCTTGTATATAAGTATGTATAATTAAATAAACCGCGTATTTCCTGCAAATAAAATAAAATGTAGCTAATAACTTTTTCTTTTTCCTTTTTTTTTCGCTTTTTTTTTTCTTTTATATCATATATGCTATTGAATGTATAAAAATCAAGTTGTGTCTCAATTCAACTTAAAACTGAAATTTGAAAATAAACCTTTATATTTGAAACATACTTTTAATGAAATAATTAGGTAAATGTATAATGTTAAAATTGGTATCCGTTTAAAACTACATTCTACATTCTTTTAAAATTTTAAAGCAAAAAATATAGTTTCATTCTTCACAACTTTATTTCAATGTACATTTTATTCGAAATTGTTTGGTTCAAATTATTCCTACCAAAAAAGCAAGACCAGCAAGACTCTTGCAGCAAGACCAAGACCAAGAACAAGACCGGCTAGTGCAAGAACAAGACCAAGACTGCCTTTTAGCTGCAAGACCAAGGCCAAGACCAAGCTTGCAAGAACAAGACCAAGACCAAGACTAGCCTGGTCTTGCTCTTGTTCTTGTTCTGCTCATCACTACGTGCAAGTGACCTGGAAGCAGCGTGGACCGAGAGCGCGCCAATTTCTGCTACGCAGCCATGTACAATGTACACTGGGCTTGAAAATAATCCAGGGGTTTGGGTTTGGCAGTCTGTGCTGGGCAATCAGTGAGTACACGTTGACCTCGCGATGGATTTCAACGTAGATACAGACTTGTTTATTTCTGGCGTGTATTGACGCAGAGAAACCGCTCAAATGTGTATTGACGGGAAACTTGGCTTGAAAAGAAGCAGCTTGCTCGCAGAAAGCTGCGGAGAAAACACGGAAGTGTGTATCAAGCCTAAGCATGGCAGGAGAAACTTGTTCTAATAGCGCTGCAGATATCAGTGATATACTTTGCAGAAAATGAATGGGTATCTCAAGTTGTTTCACCGGTGATAGCTGTTATCATCCCAACTGTGTGTGTGAGAAATCATGGCATCAGACAAAATCTATTTGCCACAAAACATGGAAATTTATTATCATCATCATCATCATCAGTGGCGTTACAGCTTTTTATGAGCCAAAGCCTTCTTCAGATCAATCCTACATTCGCCCCTGTCTTCGGCAACTCTTCTTCATGCTCTAATTCCAATATATTTTAAATCATTTTCTAAGTTGTCTTGGTACCTAAGTCTCGGTCTTCCTCTTGTTCGTTGTCCCATCGGCCCTCTTCGGTCAAAAACTTTTCTGACTATGGCATCTTCCATTTTCCTCTCGTCCGATTACAGGCCTATACAGGGTGTTTCATTAATAATTGTCCATATGGTAACTGGAGAAACCTTAGCACAAAATACGAAGATTTAACCTAAAACACATAAATAAAATGTGGTTCCTTACTGAGTTACAGGGTGTTTTATCTAAAAATTTAAAAATTATTTTTGCTCAGCATTATAAAACAATTCGACATATCGTTTTCATACTTGGCAGGAAGTATAGATACTGTACAAGCTACTAAATTATGATAAACAAACGTTTCTAGCTACTGCCAGAGGCGTACGACAGGGGATAGTGAATGGTTGACCCTTCTCAAATTATACGCCACTGGATAAATTACTATTTTAGTGCCATTTTTAGATTCTCCAATACTTTCTACGTAAATAATATACTCGTCATTGGTAACGATACAGTTATTAGTTTACGAGATATTTGAAGTTAAATATGAAACGGCACAGTTATTTTGATTAATTTATGATATGATTCATATGATTAAAATTTAAAAATTATTTGTACCTAGTACTGTAAAATTATTTGGCGTATCCTTATCATACTTGGCAGAAAGTGTAGGCACTGTACACCCTACTAAATTAAGATAAATAAACGTTTCTAGCTACTACCAGAGGCGTACGACAGGGGATAGTGGCTGGTTGACCCTTCCCAAATTCTACGCAACCGACGAAATTGCTATTTTAGTGTAATTTTTTGATTTTCCAATACTTTTTGTGTAAATAATATACTCTTCATTCGTAACGATAAAATGATTAGTTTTCGAGATATTTGAAATTAAAAATGAAGCGACAGAATACGTTAATCAAAATAACCGTGTCGTTTCATTTTTAACTTTAAAGATCTCGAAAACTAATGACTTTATCGTTACGAACGAAGAGTATATTATTTTCATAGAAAGTATTGGAGAATCCAAAAATTGAACTAAAATAGCAATTCCGCCAGTGGCGTAGAATTTGGAAAGGTTCAACCATTCACTTTCCCCCGTCGTGCGCCTCTGGTAATAGCCAGAAACGTTTATTTAACGTAATTTAGTAGTTTGTACAGTACCTATACTTTCTGCCAAGTATGAAAAAGATACGTCGAATAGTTTTAAAATGCTGAGCAAAAATAATTGTTAAATTTTTAGATAAAACACCCTGTAACTCAGTAAGGAACCACATTTTATTTAAGTGTTTTAGGTTAAATCTTCGTATTTTGTGCTAAGGTTTCTCCAGTTACTATATGGACAATTATTAATGAAACACCATGTATAAGGCGCGCTACCTTAATGAATTTTACGTCAGGTTCTCCAAAACTTCTATACAACTCAAAGTTGTAACGCCTACGCCACACACCTTGTTCTTTTATGCGTGCATATATTCGTCTTAGGATTTTTCGCTCAAAATGTTTGAGCAGTTCTTGATCATTCTGTGTAAGTGACCAAGTTTCTGAACCATATGTTAGCACTGGTCTTATTAGTGTTTTGTAGACAGTCAATTTAATTTTTCTAGGTATTTCCGAGGCCATTTATCTTCTTAAGCCATACGAACACTTATTGGTCAGCACTATTTTTCTTTTAATTTCTTGACTGACATTGTTATCTTTAGTTAGCAACGAGTCTAGATATATGAATGTGTCAAAACCATCCAGTACTAGGTCGTCAATTATTATTCTTGTAGGTGTCGAGTTGCTTGAACCAGTGCAACACACATATTGTTTGGTCTTTTGAACATTTATATTTAGTTTCATTCTCTGTGCAGATCGAAATGCTACAGTCAGAGGTTCTGTGGACCTACCTATGATGTATAGGTATGTCATCTGCGTATCCGACACTCTGTAATGACTTGTTAAATATAGTACCATTCGTATTAATCTGGGACTCTCGAATTATCTTTTCTAATGAAAGGTTAAATAAGAGACACGATAGCCCCTCACCCTGTTTTATTACATTTTTGCAATGGAAGGGTCATGAGAAATCGTTTTGGATTTTTAGCATGCTCTCTGCTCCTGTGAGTGTAAGTTCAGTTAATTGGACAAGATGAAGCGGTATTTGAAATTCTACCATTAGCCTAAGGGCTAGTGAACCCTCCGACTAACGGTCTTCCTGTAAGGCTAGAAATTTGTATAGTGATAATTCATGGCACACCAAGGCTAAAAACCATGACCTGGCAGGCATCAGCCCTGCACGTGTATCTACCAGGTGATTCGAAAAGTGCATAGTTTAGGGGTAAAATAAACTTTCTACTGTAAGGTTTAAATTTAAGTATCTGCTTGAGTAAGTCATTTAGAAGAAATGTGTACAATCACAAGCGATTCTGAAGAGCATAAGACCTTGCCAGGCGAGGGGAAAGAGTAGGGGTTGTGTGATAGCTCATTTGAAAGGTTATTTAATTCTCTATTCAGTAATATAAACATTAATATAATTATTTATACAGGGTGTACAAAAAAATTTTTCATCTATTTGTCAAATTTAATCAAAGATAATTTAATAAAAAAAATGTTTTTGTATACCCTGTATAAATAATTATGTTAATCGACGACGAAGTAGTTTTCAATCCTAATAGTAAATTATTAATATTGAAAATATTAAAAATATTACTAAAAGATTTTTAAATTGAAAACTTATTGGTACACTTTCCTGGTGACACCTCCAAGACTTCTACAATTTGCAAGTCAAATGGATGCTGCAGTGAAGACGAGAGGGAAGGAATTCTACACTATGCAATTCACATCCCCCGTCTGCAGCTGGTAAAGTTCCAACGGAAAAATGCACCTAGTTACTCTACGGAGTAATACGACTATAAAATAAAATTGTATACCATTTTTATTCAGTTGCAATGCGAAGGCAAAACAATCTTACTTTTCAATTAGAATACGGAGTGCAGTCCAGTCCCTTGAACCGCGATTTTCGGCTCTTATTGGAGCCTTCATCGGAAGGAACGTAGGCACTGTTCTCCATATTTTAACTGATTCGTATCGAGAGGTTTTCCCACCCATTGCAACTGAAGTGATGATAATAGGTGGCTAGCGCCATCTGGCATTGAAAGACGAAGTAGTTTTCAATCCTAATAGTAAATTATTAATACTGAAAATATTAAAAATATTACTAAAAGATTTTTAAATTGAAAACTTATTGGTACACTTTCCTGGTGACACCTCCAAGACTTCTACAATTTGCAAGTCAAATGGATGCTGCAGTGAAAACAAGAGGGAAGGAATTCTACACTATGCAATTCACATCCCCCGTCTGCAGCTGGTAAAGCTCCAACGGAAAAATGCACCTAGTTACTCTACGGAGTAACACGACTATAAAATAAAAATGTATACCATTTTTATTCAGTTGCAATGCGAAGGCAAAACAATCTTACTTTTCAATTAGAATACGGAGTGCAGTCCAGTCCCTTGAACCGCGATTTTCGGCTCTTATTGGAGCCTTCATCGGAAGGAACGTAGGCACTGTTCTCCATATTTTAACTGATTCGTATCGAGAAGTTTTCCCACCCATTCCAACTGAAGTGATGATAGTAGGTGGCTAGCGCCTTCTGGCATTGAAAGACGAAGTAGTTTTTAATCCTAATAGTAAATTATTAATATTGAAAATATTAAATATATTACTAAAAGATTTTTAAATTGAAAACTTATTGGTAAAATTTCCTGGTGACACCTCCAAGACTTCTACAATTTGCAAGTCAAATGCATGCTGCAGTGAAGACGAGAGGGAAGGAATTCTACACTATGCAATTCACATCCCCCGTATGCAACTTCAGTTGCAATGGGTGGGAAAACCTCTCGATACGAATCAGTTAAAATATGGAGAACAGTGCCTATGTTCCTTCCGATGAAGGCTCCAATAAGAGCCGAAAATCGCGGTTCAAGGGACTGGACTGCACTCCGTATTCTAATTGAAAAGTAAGATTGTTTTGCTTTCGCATTGCAACTGTATAAAAATGGTATACATTTTTATTTTATAGTATTATTACTCCGTAGAGTAACTAGGTGCATTTTTCCGTTGGAAGTTTACCAGCTGCAGACGGGGGATGTGAATTGCATAGTGTAGAATTCCTTCCCTCTCGTCTTCACTGCAGCATCCATTTGACTTGCAAATTGTAGAAGTCTTGGAGGTGTCACCAGGAAAGTGTACCAATAAGTTTTCAATTTAAAAACCTTTTAGTAATATTTTTAATATTTTCAATATTAATAATTTACTATTAGGATTGAAAACTACTTCGTCTTTCAATGCCAGATGGCGCTAGCCACCTACTATCATCACTTCAGTTGCAATGGGTGGGAAAACCTCTCGATACGAATCAGTTAAAATATGGAGAACAGTGCCTACGTTCCTTCCGATGTAGGCTCCAATAAGAGCCGAAAATCGCAGTTCAAGGGACTGGACTGCACTCCGTATTCTAATTGAAAAGTAAGATTGTTTTGCCTTCGCATTGCAACTGAATAAAAATGAATGGTATATATTTTTATTTTATAGTCGTATTACTCCGTAGAGTAACTAGGTGCATTTTTTCGTTGGAACTTTACCAGCTGCAGACGGGGGATGTGAATTGCATAGTGTAGAATTCCTTCCCTCTCGTCTTCACTGCATCATCCATTTGACTTGCAAATTGTACAAGTCTTGGAGGTGTCACCAGGAAAGTGTACCAATAAGTTTTCAATTTAAAAATCTTTTAGTAATATTTTTAATATTTTCAATATTAATAATTTACTATTAGGTTTGAAAACTACTTCGTCTTTCAATGCCAGATGGCGCTAGCCACCTACTATCATCACTTCAGTTGCAATGGGTGGAAAAACCTCTCGATACGAATTAGTTAAAATACGGAGAACAGTGCCTACGTTCCTTCCGATGAAGGCTCCAATAAGAGCCGAAAATCGCGGTTCAAGGGGCTGGACTGCACTCCGTATTCTAATTGAAAAGTAAGATTGTTTTGCCTTCGCATTGCAACTGAATAAAAATGGTATACATTTTTATTTTTAAATTATGTTAATGTTTATATTACTGAATAGAGAATTAAATAACCTTTCAAATGAGCTATCACACAACCCTACTCTCATTTAAAAAATTATCGATTACGTCATCACGCCCAGATGGATGACGTCACTAGTATTATATATATGCCAAAAAGTCCTAATTGAAAATAAAAATCGACCTGTCTGAGGATATCTCTTCAAATTTGCTCATTCTCGAGATATTTAATTTATGCCAACTCAAACGTCCTCACTTATACTACAGTGTCGCGGCCGCTTTATTAGCAATTAAACAACAAAGGGGTTTCCGATATTGTAATGCAAAAACTCTTTGGGATTTCATAAATCAATGTTTAAAGAATATCTTCCTACCTTGGCAACATTGAAAGTTGTAGTTAAATGTCCGATTTAGGGTTAAAAATGGCCAATTTCGCAATTTTAAAAATTTTTAATCGCTTATATAACAAAAATTATTAACCTAAGAGAAAAGTAACTAAGGACCTTTTCTGTTTGGAATGATTCAAAAAACCTAAAAAATTTTGTTCAATGCAAAAAAAATAATTTTAGGAAAAACTCCTAATCTTTCCCCTCGCCTGGCAAGGTCTTATGCTCTTCAGAATCGCTTGTTATTGTACACATTTCTTCTGAATGACTTAGTCAAACACATACTTAAATTTAAACCTTACAGAAGAAAATTTATTTTACCCCTAAACTATGGACTTTTCGATTCACCTGGTAGATACACGTGCAGGGCTGATGCCTGACAGGTTATGGTTTTTACTCTTGGTGTGCTATGAATTATCACTATACAAATTTCTAGCCTTACAGGAAGACCGTTAGTCGGAGGGTTCACTAGCTCTTAGGCTACATGGCAAGTAGCAGTTTACCTCATTTAACTGAGTCGTATGCGGCTTTGAAGTCCACGAATATGTGGTAGATGTCGACGCCGAACTCTAGGGTTTTTTCAAGGAAACATGGAGATTATTGGCAGAAAATATTACAGATCTACAAAGAATTTTAGATAAAGTTGTTGCAACGAGTGAAGAATTTGGTCGTCACTAAACATAAAGAAAACAAAATTCATGGTTATATCAAAGAAAAATATTAAAAACATCAATCTACACGTAAATAATAAGATAATAGAACAAGTTCAGAATTATAACTATTTATGGACAAACATTAATTAAACAAACGATTATACTAAAGAAATCAGAAATAGAATAGAAACGGCTAGTAGTGCATTCAATAAAGACATGTACTTATATTGAAAAAAGACAACTCTAAAATTTTCAATACTAAAGCTATTTTGCAGTTATATTTTCACAAATCTTTTATATATTTGCTCAATTCACTTTTCAATCTTAAAATTGACTTACAATCTTTCAAATGCATGGGCAATTCATTATATTCTTGAAAACTCTTAAATAATAAAGATGATATTGAGTTAGTTAGATTAACTCTGTTTACATAAATGTTGATTTTATTTCTTGTGTTATGGTCATGTATGTCACTATGAAAACAAATAAACTGGTAAAAATAAGGTGGAGCTAAGCAGTTAATTATTTTATAAATTAACAACATTGTAAAATAGTACAGTCTCTGTTTTACTGAAAACCACTGAAGGGTCTTTAACATAGTTACTATAGAAGTAATTAAGTATTTTCTATGGGAAATAAGCCACAATTTTACTAAAAAATGAATTTATTAACGTTTCGAAGCCCAAATCGGGTTTCGTTGTCAAAATACAAAATACTATTAAAATAAACAAAAATGTTGTTGCTAAGTAAAAAAATTCTTATAATAATTTATTTAATCTGACTCATTTATATTGGCAATTCAGACGTATATTATACATTTTAAAGTAGAAGACTTTAAAATGATATCGCCAATATTTATGAGTTGCGTTCGCAACTATCCGTCGCAAAAAATCATAGCATGTGATCTGTCTTTAAAAAGACAACCAAATGCAACGATGACAGTAAAATTTTCGCGTTAGAGATTCCATAGTAAATCACGAGGGAAAACCAGAAAAAAACCTCGTGATACTATCCAGACATCGTAAGTATTTGGTCTTTCATTTAATTTACCTTCAAAAAACTAATACCAAATTCTGACTTTAATATGTTTGAATTATAAATATTATTCTTAATACATAGATATACAATAAGTAATACTAAAATATAAAATTTGTACTAACTCGATATGTCATTGACTTACTAATCGTGGTATTTTCTTTCTATTGACTTCCTCTTTCAGTATGGGTAACCACATCCTACTGCATTCTATTGAGGAATTTGCGACACAATTGGTTTCATTTTGCATAATAAGAGCCGCTTCTTTGATTTTTCTCTTTTTACTATCTGTTTCTTTCAGGACTATACTTGAATCTCTCCACTGAACTCTATGTTCATTATCCCATGCGTGTTGACATATTTGAGATCTATCAAATTCTCTATTTTTAATATAAGACTGATGTTCACTTATTCTAACGTTTAATGGTCTTGATGTTTCACCTAAATAAAATTGTTCACATTCACACGGTATTTTATAAATGCAATTCTTTGTTATTTCAGAAGAAAAACAATTGTTAACATCTGTTTTATTAAAAAATGATTATCCTTTATCGTTTATAAATAAGGAATTGACAAGATTGGATCGAATGGAACAGAACAACTTAGAACGGGATCCTACAGCATTCACAAGAAATAATACGAGGAAAATAACAATACCATATATAAAAGGACTATCCGAGAAACTTAAAACAATAGGAAATAAATTCAACATTTCAACAACATTCAAAACAACAAACACATTGAGATCTATTCTATCTAAAACTAAACCTACCAATGAACAAGAAAGAACAAAGAATTGCATTTATAAAATACCGTGTGAATGTGAACAATTTTATTTAGGTGAAACATCAAGACCATTAAACGTTAGAATAAGTGAACATCAGTCTTATATTAAAAATAGAGAATTTTATAGATCTCAAATATGTCAACACGCATGGGATAATGAGCATAGAGTTCAGTGGAGAGATTTAAGTATAATCCTGAAAGAAACAGATAGTAAAAAGAGAAAAATCAAAGAAGCGGCTCTAATTATGCTAAATGAAACCAATTGTGTCGCAAATTCCTCGGTAGAATGCAGTAGGATGTGGTTACCCATACTGAAAGAGGAAGTCGATAGAAAGAAAATACCACGATTAGTAAGTCAATAACATATCGAGTTAGTACAAATTTTATATTTTAGTATTACTTATTGTATATCTATGTATTAAGAATAATATTTATAATTCAAACATATTAAAGTCAGAATTTGGTATTAGTTTTTTGAAGGTAAATTAAATGTAAGACCAAATACTTACGATGTCGGGATAGTATCACGAGGTTTTTTCCCGGTTTCACCCGTGATTTACTATGGAATCTCTAATGCGAGAATTTTACTGTCATCGTTGCATTTGGTTGTCTTTTTAAAGACAGATCACATGCTATGATTTTTTTGCGACGGATAGTCTTGAGTTGGGATTGATTTCATGTAATCGAATGAACTATCTTTTAGTAAAGTCGTCCCAGGAACGCAACTCATAAATATTGGCGATATCATTTTAAAGTCTTCTACTTTAAAATGTATAATATACGTCTGAATTGCCAATATAAATGAGTCAGATTAAATAAATTATTAGAAGAATTTTTTTACTTAGCAACAACATTTTTGTTTATTTTAATAGTATTTTGTATTTTGACAACGAAACCCGATTTGGGCTTCGAAACGTTAATAAACTCATTTTTTAGTAAAATTGTGGTTTATTTCCCATAGAAAATACTTAATTATAAAAATGCCACAAGGAAATAGCGTCAGAACAACTATAGTAGTATAACGATTAGTTTTTAATATAACACGCATACCACGATTTTTTGGGGGTTCTGAAGTTGGTTCATTTTATTTAGACTAAATAGATGTAGAACAGAAGCACTATAGTCGAAGTGAGGTTGGAGTAGTAGAATTATGTAGTAGAGACCTCAGACTAAATCTTAGAAAACGGGTAGGTACTAAAGTGTTATGTATTAAACAATAAAAAACTGAAAACGTTTGTTTTCTATACTTCCACAAAATTTATTATATCTAAGTGACTACAGCTGTTTCGGCGGAGTGCCTTTCTCAAGTAATATAGTTTACAATGTGTTTGCCTTTTTAATCTTCAACTGAAGAGGTTGAGGAGTGGGGAGCTGTTTGTCTCGAGTTGGTCATTCAGAATTATATCTGTATTTTTCAGTTTATTAATTTCCATAGATTCTAAAAAAGATAGCTTAAGGCCTTTATTTTGAATATGTAGAATTTTAAACTCTTCATTGAAAGAATGATTATGATCTAGAAGGTGAAGTGCGTATGTAGAAGTGTCTGTTTTTCTATTGTTGAATGCCCTTTTGTGTTCTGCTATCCGTTTGTCAAAAGTTCTGCCAGTTTGACCGATGTACGTTTTCGGACAGTCACCACAAGTTAGTTTGTACACACCACTCTGTAGTTGCTTTCTCTTTCGGCTTTTATTGTTCTTAATATATTTGCTTAAGTTGTTGTTAGTTCTGAAAGCTGGTGTTATTCCTTTCTTTTTTATGTATCTGGCTATTGTTGTTGTTATCTTGCCAGTATATGTGAGAGAGCAGAAGGTACTGGGTTCTTTCTGTGGTGGTGGATACACTAATTTCAGGGCTTTCTTATGGAGTTTTTGGTTTAAAATTTTGTTAACTGTTTGTTCGTTATAGCCGTTGTTTACTGCTATTTGTTTAATGATGTTTAGTTCTATTTCGAAGTTATTTTTTGTCATGGGAATTTCTGTCAGTCTATGTATCATGCTATGGTAGGCTGCTAATTTGTGTTGTGTAGGATGGGATGATGAATTGTGTATAGTTGTGTCAGTATGGGTAGGTTTATGATATATGGAGAACTCATGTTTGTTGTGTAGTCTGGAAATCGTTACATCTAGAAAGTTTATAGAGTTATTCTGTTCTGTTTCTACTGTAAACTCAATATTATTATGAAGTGAATTAATATATGATAGAAATTGGTCAAGTTGTCTGTTAGTTCCTGTAAAGCATACTAGTATATCATCCACGTATCTCCACCAATATAAGAACTGTTTAAATACGGGATGATTAGAAATTGTTGTTTCAAGTTGGTTCATAAATATATCTGATAGCAATGGGCTTAGAGGATTACCCATAATAAGTCCTGCACTGTTGTTTGTGTATATTTGATTATTGAATTCAAAATAGTCTTGATTTATGCAAATTTCAAGAAGGTGTAAAATTTCAGATGCAATGATCGGATTTGTACTATTATGGTCTAAAAGATTCTTAACTAAAACAAAAGTTTCTGTAGGAGGAACACTAGGAAAAAGATTTTTTACGTCAAATGAAATTAGTCTGGAGTTTTTGGGCAATTGAAAATGTTGTATTTTATTAACTAGTTCTAGTGTATTTTTTACGGTGAATTTAGGTGAAAATTTAGTGTATTCTTTAATAATATCTGACAGTTTTTTTGAAATTTTATTTGACGGAGCTGTATAAAAAGAAACTACAGGTCTTATTGGGTGGTCAGGTTTGTGTAGTTTAATAAAAGGGTATAATTTAGGAGGTTGTGGGTTCATAATATTAAGGTATTTCTGTTCTGTTGGATTTAGTATTGATTTTGAATTTTCAATGGCTAGTGATACGTGGATGATATACTAGTATGCTTTACAGGAACTAACAGACAACTTGACCAATTTCTATCATATATTAATTCACTTCATAATAATATTGAGTTTACAGTAGAAACAGAACAGAATAACTCTATAAACTTTCTAGATGTAACGATTTCCAGACTACACAACAAACATGAGTTCTCCATATATCATAAACCTACCCATACTGACACAACTATACACAATTCATCATCCCATCCTACACAACACAAATTAGCAGCCTACCATAGCATGATACATAGACTGACAGAAATTCCCATGACAAAAAATAACTTCGAAATAGAACTAAACATCATTAAACAAATAGCAGTAAACAACGGCTATAACGAACAAACAGTTAACAAAATTTTAAACCAAAAACTCCATAAGAAAGCCCTGAAATTAGTGTATCCACCACCACAGAAAGAACCCAGTACCTTCTGCTCTCTCACATATACTGGCAAGATAACAACAACAATAGCCAGATACATAAAAAAGAAAGGAATAACACCAGCTTTCAGAACTAACAACAACTTAAGCAAATATATTAAGAACAATAAAAGCCGAAAGAGAAAGCAACTACAGAGTGGTGTGTACAAACTAACTTGTGGTGACTGTCCGAAAACGTACATCGGTCAAACTGGCAGAACTTTTGACAAACGGATAGCAGAACACAAAAGGGCATTCAACAATAGAAAAACAGACACTTCTACATACGCACTTCACCTTCTAGATCATAATCATTCTTTCAATGAAGAGTTTAAAATTCTACATATTCAAAATAAAGGCCTTAAGCTATCTTTTTTAGAATCTATGGAAATTAATAAACTGAAAAATACAGATATAATTCTGAATGACCAACTCGAGACAAACAGCTCCCCACTCCTCAACCTCTTCAGTTGAAGATTAAAAAGGCAAACACATTGTAAACTATATTACTTGAGAAAGGCACTCCGCCGAAACAGCTGTAGTCACTTAGATATAATAAATTTTGTGGAAGTATAGAAAACAAACGTTTTCAGTTTTTTATTGTTAGATAAAATGAACTTCCATCAAGTAACGGTCGAATCCATCAATTGTTATGTATTTTCTGTTCTTTTGTATGGTGTGGAGAGATTGACTCTTAATAAACCATGTCTCAATAGATTGGAAGCATTTGAAATGTGAACATATTGAAGAATGCTGAGAATCTCCTCGACAGACAGAATAACCAATGAAGAAGTACTAAGAAGAATAGAGAACAGCAGGGAGATACTGGATTTCATCACAATATGAAAACTACAATATTTGGGTCATATAACACGTGGTGACAAATATGAACTCCAAAAATTAATAATACAGGGAAAGCTTCAAGGAAGGCTCAGCATAGGTAGAAGAAAAATGTCCTGGCTGAGAAACCTCAGAGAATCGTTTGGATGCAGCTCCACTGAACTCTTTCGGGCTAAATTTCTTCCATAAAGTTCTTGAGTTTTTAACTAATCTTCTTTAGTTAGAAGTAAGGTTAAACTTTGAGTGAGTCTTTTGAGTTTTATTACAGTTACAGTTAAAGAAAGCAAACAATTATAAACCACAAGTTAAGTTATGTTGTGAATTCTTTTTGCGGTGAAGAAATCATCCTTCCGTAGAAAGAAGGAACGATTATTTTGACTTCTGCGATTATTCTGCTAACGATTATTCTAACGATAACTTTCTTTAAACGACTCTGTAGAATTTAATATGTATACACGAGTGCCAGTGCGGCCCATGTCTTTGGTACGTGCCTTTCATTGGTTGCGGAACTAATAAATGGTAAAAGAGCCCGCCGTAAGGCTAACACAGAATGCTTCAGGTGACATTTTATTTTATACAAGTATTCTAATACCGTATTAAAATATTTGTATTAGAATATTGTTACAGATACTTTAATGGAAAGCAGAACGGAAAAGTGGAGAAAGTCTTCTGACTTTTAATATGTTTTAAAAGTTAACATAAGCCTTAAAATACACTAAACGCGGTCTTTTAAATATCTTGAACAAACAAATGAAAAAGTTAATCATGAGAAAGGCCTACTCTGAATAAGAAAGAGGCAAGGCAGTTAAGGATAAAGTGGTAAACACATCCCTTAGGGTTGTTTATATAAGCTGTAAAGGTAAACTTGAACCAGGAAACATTATTATGTCTTGGAAAATACAAAAGTACCCAAGAGTAAATTCTATTTTGTAAAAAAGTCCATCACTATATTTGTCTCTGTGTGTTTGTTTCACAAAATTTTCAAAATATTCCAATTTTGAAAAAATGAGATCTTTTCGCACTCGTGCTTTTTTAAGACACGTTAAAAATACACCGACAAAAGGCATTAAGTTTCACGGTATGGGTATATTTTCCTGATTACCGGATTTTTTTGGGGAATTTTCACGAATATACGAGTATAATTTTGCGCAGGCTTGTAGGACATTGCAGAAAAAGAACTTCTACCGACACACCAATTTGGATTTAGAGCCAAACATTCAACAATTGAACAGATCAATCGACTGGTAGAATAAATCCAAACGTCTTTTGGAAGTAATCAATGTTGCTTAACTGCATTCATCGATGTGAGTCAAGCTTTTGACAAGGTGTGGTATCAGGGACTACAACTGTATAGATTAAAAAAGGACCTTCACAGTATAACATACCATACCTAAAAAAATGATATTTCCAGGTAAAATATGAAGACGAAATAACCGATCTCCATCTCATAAAGCCAGGTGTTTCTCAAGGTAGCGTTCTTGGGCCGATCCTTTACCTACTATTTACTTCCGATTTACCTACTGATAATAAAGTACATACAGCTACGTTTTCAGACGATACCGCAATAATGGCGATACATTTACATCCCGTTGTTGCAGCAGAAAAAGTACAGTCCAAAAATGGAATAAGAGGTGGAAGATAAAACTTAATGAATCTAAATCAAGCCACATAGTATTGGAATTTGAATATCTTCAAAGGCGATTTACAGATGTTGCTCATTTGGAAAGTCATTAAAGAATGTCTTCAAAGTATTACGCTGGCTATGGTTAGAAAAGTATTGAAAAACTTTCGTTATAGAACAATTTAACTGTAATGACAGAGAAGACGGATCTGTTCTCAGTGGAATAATGTTCGTTAAATTACTACAACAAAATGAAATTATGATGGTATTACTATTTTTTCTTAATTTTTATTTTTTTTATTACTTTACTTTTCTATGAACCCAGTTCATTATTAAAACGTTCTTATATTTCTTAGATTTGAAAAACTGTTCATTAAAAATGACTATGATTTAGAAAGTGAAGTGCTTACGTAGAATATGTTTCTCTATTATTGAAAGTCTTTGTGTTCTGCTATACGTTTCTTAAAGTTTCTGTCAGTTTGACCGATGTAAGTTTTTAGGCAGTCACCACATCTCAGTTTGTATACAGCAAATTGTAACTGCTTCTCTTTTATTGCTTATTGTTTTTTACCTAAGTTGTTTGTTCTGATAGCTGGTGAAGCCTCTTTCTCTTTCTTTTTCTCCGTGTTGTTTTTAGAAAGTGTTCGCTTTGTTATTTTACTCCTTCAAAGTGATCATCCTGGTCTTTTCTTTTGCGTTTCGTTTCTTCATGTTTCTATTCTGTATATATTTCGCTTCCTGTTCATTCGTTACTTCTATTAGGCTGTGGTCTCCAATAAATGCCGTATATTAGGTACAGCGTCAAGCCAGACGTTGCATACAAACTTTGTCAGTCACCGGCAACGTCCAGTAGTTAATACAAAGCATAAGGCATGCCATGATTATTAATAAACACCATAGGTCGCGTCCAGAGTTAGCTGTGGTCACCAATAAATGCCGTAGGTTGGGTGCAGCGTTTGTTGATCGCCGGCAACAACATCTCGATCATTTTCGTTGTCAGTCAAGTACGATATTTCAACTTGTTGATAAGGATCTCATCCTGTTATTTTCTACTACTTATTTTACTCACTTCGCTAGGTTAGAACCTGTACCAGTCGTACGTTGCAATGCTCGAAAATAACTAAAGACGCTGCTTCCAACAATTGAAGTCGCTCATAGCCGATAGACATCCAATAGAGACCGTATCCATTATTTATTGTATAATATAAAGCGTATATACGCAACCTACTGCCTGACAGTGTAAGCAGCGTACGGCGTTTATTGGTGGCCACCGCCTGTGAAGCCGTGTACAGCAGTTTGATGCTAAGTTCGGAGTACGATAACAGACCGTAACTATTATTTATTGTATTAAGGATACAGACGCGATCTACAGCGTGACTCTGTACGCAACCTACGGCATTTATTGGAGAGCACATTTTCCTATTTTAACTTACTTACTTAATCAGTACACCCATTTGTACCTTTCGGTGTTGGGCCATTTATATTACAATTCATTAAATTACAATAATTTACAACCTTCTGAGGTGTCCTAGCTCTTAATGAACTCTCTCCATTCCTTCCTATTGGATGCCATCTGTGTTGCTTCCTGCCAAGTCTTACCCTTACTCTGTAGTATCTGCGAGATGTCACTATTCCATTCTTTAATGGGTCGTCCTCTTCTGTTCTTCCCTATTGGTTTTGCTTTCCACACTCTTTTCACTTGTCTATTATTGTCCATCCGCGTTAGATGTCCGAACCACGCCAATTTTTTCTCCTTGATTGAGTCGAGTATCGGTTTGATTTTGAGTCTTTCTCTTATTTCTTCATTTCTGATTTTATCAGTTCTTTTTACTTCGATCGTTCTTCTGAGGTATTTCATCTCTGCTGCCTGAATTCTGCTCTGCTGTCTTTTGTTTAATATCCAATTTTCTGCTCCATATATTGTTTTGTATATTGTCGTCTTGGTCTTTTAATAACACATTTAAATTATGATATTAGTAAGAAAGTTTTACTTTAAATTTTCAAGATACACCCTGGATATGTTGTGAACACTTAAGGATGATTTATGACTCTGCGTGATTTTTTACAGACTTTAGCCATTTTGTAAACTGCATATGAAATCTACAGTTGAAACTGGTATAATTAAGTTGTGCTATACCTTAAAACAGTAACAGCCAGTTGCTCGTTAAAAACGTAAAAAGCTTAATTACAATCTGGCTACACATGATTACTCAATGTCATGCAAAACATTAAAAAAATTACCATACGTTGTTATTATAGTACAATTTACCATTATTACCACTAAAATAGTATCTACTTTAGATTTTATCCAGAATAAAATATGTATCGGAACAGTATCATGTCATCATACACTAACATGAATTCTGGCTTTAATGATACTTTTTACGCGAATATAGTAAAGCAGAGAAAATATTGGTTTTAACTTACAGTGTATATTTTGTAATTTTACTTTTTTACAGATTAAAGAAAGAGTAACGACAAATAAATAGAAGCTAAGGAATTTGGAAAGCACAAAATTGTATCACTGAATATTTTATTAAAGGAAATAATAATAATATAAAATAATAATGTCGTAGTATGTTGTTTTCATAAAACGAAACCAAGAGACGTCTTATGTTCTAGTTCGTTTAGAGAGTGCCATAATCACTCTTACCGGTTTCAAGCTCGGTAGCTTTCATCAGACTGTATATGTTACAGTTCAAGTTGATTGTCAGTTAGAGTTGACTTTTCCTAGTTCGAGTCAACTCCAACTGAAACGAGCAGTAAAAGTTGATTTGAAAAATTTAAATCAACTTTTACTAGTTGAAGTTGACTCTTCCTAACTCTTATTAGTAAAAGTAGATGATACAATTTATACGAGTATAATCTCACGTGCATTTTTGATGAGTGTGCGTCTCTTTGTTTTGATCGTTTCAACTACTTATTAGTCCAGGCTGTAACGTCGCCCCTGTTAGGTAAATTATTCTGATTCGATTTTTTTGCACAAACTTACTCAAACAAATACATCCTTATAACAAATATACAGTGTCAGGCGATACCGCGGTCGAAAAATTGTTTAACCAATTTTTGTTAACCAAATGCACAAAAATAATTCTTATCTACTCTACCTCATATTATGTATAAGTTTTTATTGTGTGAAAATTGTAAATATAGATAGCAGTACATGAAGAGTTTAAAGTGTGCCTGAAGTAATAATGTATTTTAAATGGGATTTACTTTTTCGCACTGTTTTTAGCACACTTTCATATAATCAAATATCCTTAACTTTCGCGTTATCATGGTGATGACAGGTGAGCAATAAATTACAAAAAAAGTTTTGTGGTTTGACAGAAGTTTGAATTTTTAAATGTCAAAGTTCTAAAAAATTGTAAAATAGGAATATATTCCAGTGACGCAAGAGTTGCAGTTTTTTTATTTGTTTTTTGGTAGATAAAATATTGTATGAAACTGTGCGTGAAGTACTTTTTGCAGACTTAGGCGATGTATAGCACTCGGCCCGCTCGTGCTCTAAACATCGCGTGCGTGCGTAAAAAGCATACTTCACGAACTGTTTTATAAATAACTAAGTATTTCACTCCGGACAATTTTTTTTAGATTATTTTGGTCATTCGGAGCAAAGAAGGTCTCTTGTGATTTTTCTCTAAAATTGATAGTTTTCGAGTTATACGCGATTTAAAATTTGAAAAATGCGAAATGACCATTTTTAAGGCTTAATAACTCGATTAAAAACTATTATTATGAAAGTCAGAAAGTCACCTAATCAAAGTTTAAAGCCCCCCCTACAAGATCTTAAAGAAATTTTTGTCATTATTTTATTACTAAGCCATTATTTTTAATTATCAACAATGAGCGTTAAAAGCGTATTGAGGCGGCCGTCAATGTGAGTGCGAGTAAGATCCTCCATTCCGACCGTCCAATGGTGCATCTCAGTCGCACTCACATTGACAGCCGTCACAGTGGTCCAAAACGATGAAAAAGTTGGCCAAAAATAAAGTTGTTGTTTGATTTCGATGAAATTTTAGGTAGTGGGGTTTGAGGGGTCCCTCATCACGAAAATAAAGTCAATTTTTCGAAAAACAAAATGGCGGATCAAAAATTGGAGGTGATGTTTGTGAAATTTGATAATATATCATTTTTCACTATTTGTCAGAAATTTTCATTGTATTATCAATTAAAATTCAACTAAGTTATAGTTTAAAACCGAATGTATGGTTGTCTTAACCATAAAAATAGTTGATAAGTTTCGTATTTCGGTTGTTAGTGTAAATCAAATTCTGGGATATTTTGAGCTGGGATTTTGAAAAGCACATAACAATTGCAAATAAGCATTGCAAATAACGAAATGACTGTGCAAAAAAAAATTATTCATTAATTAATATAATATTACAGTCGCTACTTAATACTTAACAAGTTTTTTTTGTATTACATACATATCAAGATAGTTTTTAAAAAGTACATGACATTAAAAATCGTAATCCAACTCGCATTCATCGTTATCAGATCGTTCACTCTCACTTTCTTTCGCAACATGAAATTTCGCAGATGTTTGAACAAATAAATCTCGAACTTCAGGCGGAAATGGTTTGCTCACTTTGCTTTCATAATTTTGCAAGCTGGAGATGAAGGGATCCGAAGATGCGAGTAGCCGTTGAAAAACATCTTCCATTGTCTTTTCTCGTGAATACTTACGAGAAAAGTTTTCACGATAACGTCTGATGTCTTTGTTTCTGGCTTCCTGCGCATCTTCAGATAATCTTTCAATAGGTAATGGCAAAGCTTCGATTATGGCGTGACCACGAATAAGTATGACATGTACTGAGGTCGGCATTGGGTACCAAGAATACAATTCAGTATATCGTTTGGCGAGATCGATGCAGTAAATTTTAAATTTTTAGGTATCAATTCCGACCCCACTTGACATTGCCTGCAACAGGACCTTGCTTTTTCGTATTAATTCCTCATCCAGTCCCAATATTTTTGCGGTGGACGGAACATCTTCGAAGAAACGCCTGGCGGTGTTTCCGTCATTAGTCGTCCCAGATCCCGGTTTCGGAATATCGATTCGCAAACCGCATAACAGCTTAAATTCTTTCTGAATTTTTTCTTTTCGAGCAGCTATATCAAGTTTCTGTTTTTCAGAACGAGCCTACCACTTTTTCTCGGTTTCATCACCCATTTGTATGCCAAGTGGAGAAACCACTCCATGAAACGAATCCATGCATGCAATGATGCTATACCTAAACATAAGTTTTCAGCAACAACTGGTTTTTTTAAAACCAGCTTGACGTCTTTTAATTGCTTAGACGTAGCTTTGCATATATAACAACGCATTGACGACGTTGTTTCAGTCACAGCATTTTTTTACTTTTCCGTCTATCATGGTAAAAACGAGTTTATATTTAATCTCAATATTTTCCCCATCGCCATCGATCACATCATGATACGATACACGAGAACGAATTTTCTCTTCAATTTTCTGCTCTTCGCAGGTACTTTGAACGCTTTCTTTCACAAATTGTAATCTTATTGGCCTGCAAAATCGCGATGACGAAGGCCTAGTATTTTGCCAAATAACAAGGTCATAGTCATTTTCATTGACAACTGAAAGCTGCAAAGGAACAGTTGAAGTAAAAAAGACATATGCATCATTACTGTCTTCTTCACTGAACCTCTGCTTGTATTCTTGGCTTGTCGAACCATCACAGCCCCACTTCAATATTAATAGCAAGTTCTTCGGTATTTCAGATCCTAAATTACGTAAATCATCGGAGCAGACATGCAAAAGTCTTTTTGAAATGTGATCAAGCAAAGCTTGCAAATCAACTTCCGCGCTCGTTTCTGTTATCGTGATTGTCGATTTATCAGGATAACAGCGACGTTTTGCTGCTACAATTTTATTGTATGCAGGATAAACTGAAGCGCCGCGATTTTTGTTCGTCAGATCTCTCATTTGTAAATACATATGTATCTTTACTCATTTTACCCGAAATAATCAGATTAAGAGCAAGATCCGCAGATATTTCGCATAGAGGTGACTTTTGAGACACTTTGAAAGCCGCTTGGTACCTGCTTGCTCGTGTAGGTGATTTTGTAGTGACGTCTCTCAAAACAGTCGAAGCATGAGGGGCGCCACTCGCACGGAGACTCATCTGGGTTTCAAACGCCAACTCCGATGTAAATACTGTGTAAGGCCGCGTTCAGAGTGGACGAGCAAAGAGCAAAGAGCAAAGAGCAAAGAGCAAAGAGCAACGAGCAAAGAGCAAAGAGCAAAAAGTGCACGTTCAGAGTGGACGAGCAAAGAGCAAAGAGCAAAGAGCAAAGAAGTGCTAATAGCGGGTAGTTACGCTAGACGAGAGTTTAGTTCTTTTCCACTCGGCAGTGTGGATAGGAGCGGTAGGATATTTGCTCTTTACTCTCACAGTAGTCCATGTAGTGAGACCGCTCCCGTCTGAAAAAATTTCCGATTCGGTCTCTTTGTGGATTCCTATTTAAAAATATTTTAAAATTTCCTTTAAACAAATCTGAAGGGTGCTGGGCGGAATTTTTGGGCAGAAATTGTTTAAACAATTTTTTTAAACAAATACAAAAGATCACGTGTTTTGCTCTGGAACATATATTTTTAAGTTTTGTGGGTCATCTAAACAACAAAGGTATCTTGTAAATGTTCCCAAAAATTGATAGTTTTCGAGTTATAGGCAATTTAAAATCTGAAAAATGCGAAAATACCCATTTTCGAGGCCTAAATACTCATATTTAAATTAGTATTTTTAAGGTTGCCAGATACTTAAATTGAAGTTTAAACATTGAGCCTCAAGACTCTGAAGACTGATCGCGTCTAACCTTAATTTATACCGTTGTTTTTTAATTGTTAAATATGCGTGTTTATTCGATTTTTTGCCGGTGTGGCGCGCTCTATTTCAAAAATCTCCTATTTTCCTCCGAAAATTATTTTTTCCAGATTTTTTGGGATTTTCTAAATAAAATAAGTTTCTTGACATTTTTCTCAAAAGTTAACAGTTTTAAAGTTATAAGCGATTTAAAATCCAAAAATGAGTTTTTTTGTCATTTTTTGGATTTTAAATCGCTTATAACTTTAAAACTATTAACTTTTGAGAAAAATGTCAAAAAACTTATTCTATTTAGAATATCCCAAAAAATCTAGAAAAAATAATTTTCGGAGGAAATAGGAGATTTTTGAAATAGAGCGCGCCGCACCGGCAAAAAAATCTGATAAACACGCATATTTAACAATTAAAAAACAACGGTATAAATTAAGGTTAGACGCGATCACTCTTCAGAATCGAAGCTGAATGTTTTATCATCAATTTAAGTATCTGGTAACCTCAAAAATACTAATTGAAATATGAATTTTTAAGCCTCGAAAATGCGTATTTTCGCATTTTTCAGATTTTAAATCGCCTATAACTCGAACACTATTAATTTTTCGGAAAAATTACAAGATACCTTTTTTGTTTAGAATAACCCAAAAAACCTAAAAATGTATAATAATAAAAATGGTATACATTTTTATTTTATAGTCGTATTACTCCGTAGAGTAAGTGCACACCTACATTGCCTACATTGGATCCGATTTTCTCCGATCAGATCAGATCAGATCCGATCCGATACATAGGGCTTTTCATTCACAGTCATTTGTTTCGAGCTTCTGTCATGTGTCACATAATATTAATTTATCTACGTCATACGTTATTGGTATATAAACAATACAAACCAAAGACGTATGGCGTAGATATATCAATATTATGTGACACATGACAGAAGCTCGAAACAAATGACAGTCGATGAAAAGCCCTATTGGATCCGTCTTTCTCCGATCAGATCAGATCCGATCAGACCGGTTTTCCGGCGATGGTGCCTACATTGGTTCAGTAATCTTCCGACCACCGACCAGCGACAATAAGTTCCGATGAAGATGTGTTGAGATGATGACATTGAATATATTTAAACATGTTAGATTGCAACCCCCAACTTGCAACAAACTTGCAACCAGTTTGAAACCAACTTGCAACCAGTTTGCAACCAGTTTGCAACCAGTTTGCAACCAACTTGCAACCAATTTGCAACCAACTTGCAACCATCTTGCAACCAACTTGCAACCAATTTGCAACCAACTTGCAACCAACTTGCAACTAAAATTGCAACTCAACTTGCAACCAATCGGAATGAAACCAAACACTTCTCGATGAGAATAGGAGAAGCTACTCCCGACGTCGGCCGATATCGGATCTGATCTGATCTGATCGGATCGGAGAAAAACGGATCCAATGTAGGCACTCCCATTTAATACTATGGGTTTATTTTTTATTTCGACGTCGGCCGACGTCGGATCTGATCTGATCTGATCGGATCGGAGAAAACGGATCCAATGTAGGCACCCCCATTTAATACTATGGGTTTATTTTCTATTCCGACGTCGGCCGACGTCGGATCTAATCTGATCGGAGAAAATCGGATCAAATGTAGGTGCGGCCTAACTAGGTGCATTTTTCCGTTGGAACTTTAGCAGCTGCAGACGGGGGATGTGAATTGCATAGTGTAGAATTCCTTCCCTCTCGTCTTCACTGCAGCATCCATTTGACTTGAAAATTGGTCTTGGAGGTGTCACCAGGAAAGTGTACCAATAAGTTTTCAATTTAAAAATCTTTTAGTAATATTTTTAATATTTTCAATATTAATAATTTACTATTAGGATTGAAAACTACTTCGTCTAAAAATATATGTTCCGGAGCAAAAAAACGTGATCTTTTGTATTTTTTTAAAAATAGGTATTTATGAAACAGTTCGTGAAGTATGCTTTTTGCGAACGCACGCGATATTTAGAGCACGAGCGACAGCGGAGCGAGTGCTATACATCGCGTAAGTTCGCAAAAAGTACTTCATGCACAGTTTCATACAATATTTTATCTACTCTACCATAAACAAATAAAAAAACTGTAACTCTTCGTCACTGGAATTCATTTCTATTCTACAATTTTTAGAACTTTGACATTTAAAAATTCTAACTTCTTTCAAACCACAAAACTGTAAAAACTCTTGTCGTAATTCATTGCTCATTATGTCATCACCATGACAACGCCCAAGTTAAGGATATTTGATTATATGAAAGTGTGTTAAAAACAGTGCGAAAAAGTAAGTCCCATTTAAAATACATTGTTACTTCACGCTCACTTTAAACACCTCACGCACTGCTATCTATAATGACAGTTTTCACAAACTAAAAACTTACACGTAACATAACAGAGTAGATAAAATTGTTTAAACAATTTCTGCCCAAAAATTCCGCCCGGTGCTCTTCAGATTTGTTTAAAGGGGATATTTTTGAATAGGAATTGACAAAGAAACCGAATCAAAAATTTTTTCAGACGGGAGCGGTCTCACTACATGGACCAAAGAAATCAAACTTGTTTGGTTTCGCCGCTTTGCTCTTTGCTAGCACTCTGTGCACCTCCGTTTGCCAGTATGAGTTTGATTTCTCCGCTTTGCTCTTTGCTCTTTGCTCTTTGCTCTTTGCTCGTCCACTCTGAACGTACGCTAATGCACGTAGTTCCTCCGTCTTTCGACGTTTGCTCCGCTCACTCGAGGTATCGAAATCAGAAGAACGTCGACCGACCGCCACCTTGGATTTTTCCACTTGCTCTTGAGCGTCAAAAGTTACCTGAAAATATAAGAAATACTAAAAATCTACATAGCGTTCGTGCAACTACATACTATCTTCTTCACAGTAAAAGAATATTTCTCTTAATGCGAAATAAGCCAAAAAACACATAAGTAATCATATAAGCATCATTATTTTAACCATTAAAACATTCAAACATATTACAATCACCAAAACATTGATTCAGAAATAATTGAATAATCTATTTTAAAGACTGACATATGAGAAATATAGTCAACAAATATTTATTTCTATACTATTTTTTCCATTAACATTATCGTTGATTTATATAATTTTTCAAAGTTTTTCTATGAATTTATATGTATCACGTTTTTGCTTTTCATTGTTTATAACAAATAAGATGTTTCAGAAAAAAAAAGATGTTTCTTTTAACTTAATATTAACAGGAAAAAATATACAAATGTTAGAAGTAAATTGAAAAATTTTGATAATTTTTGAGGTTAAAAGTTCAAGATTTTGGTAAACAGCTTTAACTTCATGCGACACTTACTGCAATTTTCGTGGTAACATCCAACCAAGCTTTATTTTTCCCGAGAATTTTTTCTTTTATTCTGCCACTTCTCTTTGAATTTGGACAGTAACTTTTTTACGTCGTTGATGGCATCCAAATATATCGTGCAGGATGTGGGAAGTTTTTTATTGAAATGTTTTTCCAAAAGTATTATCTGCTCGTTTAATTCATTTGGCAGATCGTTTTTCACTACTTCAAAAATTTCCCTGCGAGTATAAGTCACAGAGCAGGGTACGGGAAAGTAAAATAAAAATTCCATCATATATTATCATGAAAATCACAATTATGGAAATTTAGTGCGTTAAAAAGAACACCCTGTAGAATGTCTAGCGCCTTTTTCTGAGAGAACGCCAGGTATACAAGTACAAAATAGCAAAAAGTAGCAAGAAATTTTGGATGATTTTGATTTCAAATAGCATTACTTTTACTAAAAACATAACTACAGCGCGGGATCTCGCGGGTTCATAACTATTTTGATGATTTTGTGAAGATAAATAAATAAATGTCAATTTATTACAGGTGCATTTTAACGCTACTTTCATAAATGAAAAAAATTATAATTCAGATTTTTAAAGATTGAAATTTTTTAACATACCTTCAGGATTCCCCTCCATTTTACGGATTTACAATCCGACACACCGTTGAATTTTGCTCCCACCGACACTGTCGCGTAAAGATAGACAAATGCAGCGCGTACGAGGTGCACTCCGGCGGAGCCGGATCCTGACTTTCTGACTGACACACAAGAGCGAGTTTTAAAGCTACCTGCCTATTCTTTCAGGATAATACGTAGAAAATATCCCCCTTTATAATAAAACAAGGTAAAATTAAAAAATTTAAAAAAATTTATTTAGTTTTGGCCAGCTTTTTTGTCCCTTTGGACCACTGCGGCTAGCCGCCTCGATACGCTCCTACCGCCCATTGTTAATAATTAAAAATCACAGCTTAGTAATACAATAATGACAAATATTTCTTCAGTACCTTGTAGGGGGGTCCTTAAAATTTGATTTGGTGAGTTTCTCACTTTCATAATAATAATTTTTAACTGAGTTATTAAGCCTTGAAAATGGTCATTTTCGCATTTTTCAAATTTTAAATCGCTTATAACTCGAGAGCAATAAATTTTACAGAAAAATCACAAAAGACCTTTTCTGCTCCGAATGACCCAAATGATGTAAAAAAAATATCCGAAGTGAATTTTTTTTGTGAATTTGTTTAAAAAAATTGTTTAAACAATTTTTCGATTACGGTACCACCTGGTGGATTCGTTATAAGGACCTCTCTTTGAGTAAGTTTGTGCAAAAGAATCGAACTGGAATAATTTAACTAACGAGAGCGACGACACAGCCTGGACTATAAATATCACTATTTGAACATAATATACAGTAACATTTAATTTCTAGAATCGGTTGTTTGTGTAAATCAACTTTTACTAAATGGCATTGGGAAGAGTATACTTTAACTAGTTGGAGTCTACTTTTACTAGTAAATGTTGAATAAAAATCTTTATTTTATATTTATAATCAACTTTTACTAAAACCAGCCGTTTATGTCGACTCGAACTAGGAAAACTCAACTCCAACTGGATAACCAACTTGAACTGTAACATATATATGACTATATCTGAACAAACTGAAACAAATCTGACTGCTAGTACCGAATTACAACAAAACAACATCGAAAGTTTTACTTCAATAAAATTAAAAATAATATTAACAATAAAACCTATATTGAGACCAATGTTCCGGTATTTTGCTACGCTAGTCAGACAGGAAGTGAGATACAGTCCCCTGACCTTGTTCCCTTTGTTTCCAGCATTCGTTAGATAGATGCACTTAGATAGATGAACTGTGCACTAAGTCTGCTTTATTTTTAAATAAGCAGGTGCGTTTAACGTGCAGCGTTTAAGAGCTTTCAGAAGGTATAGAGAAACTAGAAGTTACACAAGAGGACCAGTTCTAGGACGTCCCAGGTGCACGAACCCCGCAGATGACCATTATTTACGTCTGCAGACTTTGCATACACGTCATGTTACAGCTAGGCACTAGCTAGGAGCAGCAAAACTACAAATGAAGAAGTACTGGAAATAATGAACACACGTTCTCATCTGGTCATTAAAATCAAAATTAGAAAGACGTCATATCTAGGACACATAATGCGCCATAGGGAATTTGAGCAGCTTCAGGTAATATTAGAAGGCAAAATCGAAGGTAAAAGGGGTATAGGAAGAAAGAAAAAATCCTGGCTCCGAAACATCAGAGATTGGACCCACACAACAGGGAACGACTTAATCCATCAAGCCCAGAACAGAGAGAAATTTGCCATATTGATCGCCAACCTCCTAAGTGCCTTCTCAATAGAGAAGGCACTTAAGAGGAGGACAGCTAGGCAACTGCAAAATGATCTTTTCATAGTCCGTAATAATCGAATAAGCGTCAATTCGATTAGAAACAGATTAAGAGAATTTGGAATCAGCGCCAGAATCCCTGCCACTGCTCCACTGTTTACAAGGCACAACCATACCATAAAACACACCGTATGGTATGTTTAAGGTCCGCATGAGAACATGCCGATTGGGATATTAACGACTGGGCTAATATTATTTAAAAAAAAACCAAATAAAATCCTTTATAAAAGGTATATTTGTTAAAATCCTTAAAAAGGGCTACAACACAGAACTAGTTTTCGATCGGATGACCGATCATCATCAGTGCTTACCTAAAATGTGTATAACCTGATTAGATCATGCAAAATTTTAAAAATTTTGACTAAGGTTTTAAAAAGTTATAGGTTATACTCACGTGAATCTAACATGCTAACCACCAAAATACAAAAATATGTTGGTAAAAACCCTTTACAATTGATCCGTCATGGGAACATAGATGAATGATGTGAACTTAACCATGGATGTCTAAAATATCCAATGTATTATGCTCTAGGTACCATTGAGCTCGAAATTGACTTGTTCACATGTTGACTAATATGGTAGCAAGTGGCAGTGACAGCGGAAATTCCGAACAATGGCATGACAGAAATGACAGTTCTACAGGAAGTTGAAAATTTCCCTGTTAGTTATGTAGAATCTAGTGTAAAGCTTATTAAATTGAAAACAGTAACTGCAATCACTCCACTGTGGAAATAATCAATTAAAATGAAAATAAACTTGATGTTATAGTTAGAATATTTTCAATGAGGGTAGTAGGCAAACCAAATTACACATGAAATCGAAACTGTGAAATCGATATCGAACCCTCTTGTTATTACACCTGGGGTTTAGAAAAGCATTTTATGTTGATTTTAAAGTTAACGAATTTATTTAAATAGTTGGTAGTTGTTGGAATTTGTCTAAGTTATTATTTTTACTGATGAGTCAAAATTTGCACTTTGTTGATCCGACAGACATATTCCAGTTTACAGACGCGCCCGTGAACTATTTGCTCAGTGTAACATAAGAGCAACTAACCCGGAGATAGCTCGATTATGATATGGGGAGGCATCTGCTTTGCATGTCACACAGAATTAACAGTGTTTCATAGGGGGTCCCTGACAGCTGATCGGTATATGAGAGAGGTTCTTGAAGAAAATGTCGTGCCTTTTGTTTCAATTATTGGAGATAATTTCGTTCTTGAGCAAAATATCGCTCGTCTGCACGTTGCTAAAATAACAACGCAACATCTTCAATAGGTTGGTATGCAAGTTCTCGATTGGCCAGCAGTCAGCCCAGACCTAAACCCAATTGATCATGTTTGGGACTACCTAGAAAGATGCATAAGAGCCCGTATCGTCGCTCCATATAACCTTGATGAACTTGGAAATGCTTTAACGAAACAATGGGAAAATTTGGATTTGGAGTACATACGGTACCTATTATATGATAAAGAAGCCTTCCACAAAGAATGAAGAACGTCATTAGAGAGCCAGAGATGTTAATATCAGACACTAAAATAATAATTAGTACTTGAAATTTCTTATGTCATAGATGTGTATTTTTCATTTTTGTTGAATATTTGTTATTTTAATTTTTTTGGACTGTTAGTCTTTGATTTATCATTTTATTGGAATAAAGTGCTGTTAAATATTTCTAAGTTTTATTCCCTAGCATTTCCAAAAAAATTTAGGAGATAGTAATCAAAACTTCTAGACTTAATATATTTATACTATACTTTTACGAGTGTATCTATATTGTGAATTTTAAAGCACTATTGGGATATTTTATAAAACTTAAAGTTGTTTATATGGCAATTGACGCTAATTATCATTTGGAGTATGCTGATGTTTTGCTTTAATATAACGAAATATATTAATAGCTACGAAAGATACCTCCAAAAAACCTCCTGCGAAGAATGTGATTTAAAGGAGACTTATTAATAACGGCTTATTCAAACCACATTTTCAGCTTATTAAAGTTACAAAGTTCTGAACAAGACTACCTAAGAAGTTAATGTGAGTTTCCTGTTACATACTGCCGTGGTTCTTCCCGATCAAAAAATTATAATTAAGAACATTGTTGACTCGGCAGCTCAAATAATTTGATGGGTAAATACCCGTAACTTAATAATTAAAGTTTCTGCTTTATAGGCCAGGGTAAGAAGGTTTTTTACACGAAACTTCAACAGCCAGGATACTGAAGCATTTTTTCGACAGCTCATACCTATAAGAACAAATTGTAACTATTTCCTGCTAAGGATCTGGCGGCCATTTTTATTTATAAACAATTTAGTGTCAAAAACGGCCTTTTTCCTTTTTTTTTCAAATCGATGGAAAACAGTCAAACTTATGGTTTTTTTTAGTACAATATCTTCGAGAGCATGGAAAAAGCTTTAAAATGGCGTATTACAAAGTTTGATATACTTATTTATTGTTAATATAATTGCGAAAAAAGTTCGAAATTGCAAAAAAATATATTTTTGCAATAACTATTGTAAAAATTGGTGTGAAGCTTTGAAATTTTTGTAAAATGAGGGTTCTTTGGTGCTTAATATGTGATAAAAATTTCAAAGCGATTCGTTCAATTGTTCAAATGTTATTCAAATTGTTTATCCCAGAGAGCTTTTTTTGCAATAACATAAGTCAGAAATAAATGACGTTAGAACCATTCTACAAAAATGTCAAATTAAAAAGCATGAGCTTAATTTTCAAATTGGTTTAAAACAAGTAAATAAACAATGCATTTATTAGTAACAAATAATTATGAAAAAGTACCGTTAGTTTTTCCTTATAAACGTCTTATTTTTTTTATATAATAAATTATATATTTATTACAATTTTTTATCAAATATTATATACATAACATTACTTGGTCTTTGCGCACCTAAAACACGGTAAAAAATAGATTTGTTTAAAAAAAGTTATTCAAAACGTTTATAAGGAAAAATTGACGATACTTTGCATACTTATTTATTACTAATAAATAATGCATTTTTATTCACTTTTATTAATACTATTTGAAAGTTTCGCTCATGCTCTTTCATTTGACACCTATGGAATGGTTCTAGAATCATTTTTTTCTGACATGTTATTGCAAAAAAAGCTCTCTGAGATAAACAATTTAAATAAGATTTAAACAATTGAATGAATCTCCTTGAAATTTTTATCACATAAGCACCAAAGAACCCTCATTTGAAAAACATTTCAAAGCTGTATACTGACTCTTACAATAGTTACTGCGAAATTATTTTTTTTGCAATTTCGACTTTTTTCGCAATTATATTAACAATAAATGAGTATATCAACATTTATAATACGCCATTTTAAAACTTTTTCCATGGTATCCAAGATGTTTGTACTAAAAAACTATAAGTCACTGTTTTCCATTGATTTGAAAAAAAAAGGAAAAAAGGCCGTTTTTGACATTAAATTGTTTATAAATAAAAATGGCTGCCAGATCCTACGCAGGAAATAGTTACAATTTGTTTTTATAGGTATTACCTGTCGAAAAAACGCTTTAGTACTCTGGCTGTTGAAGTGTCACGAACAGGGTATATTTTTGCCTTATTACCCTGGCCTATTAATAAATGGCTTTAAAAGTTACTCAGAAGCATATCAGAAAATATATATTGGCGCCTTCGGGGTTTATTGTGTACTTGTTTTAGGTTTCAAGCTTTTCTATATGTTTTAAATGTGTTTGATTCATTATATAATACCCTGGAGGAAAGACTACTGCCAAGAAATAATACAAAGTAGAAAGCTAACTTTCATATAATCAAAATTTAGACACAGTGATTCCTTATCGAATATTTCTTAAAAATATAATGATATCATTTTGTTTACTTTTTGGTTTTTAAAAATTTCTTGTTTTAAACTTTATATTACCTTACAGTCCTCATAACTTTACGGTTATTAAATTTCTGCTGATATCTTTTAAGAGTAGATTTGTTCTTCTTCTTTAGATGCCGTGTTCGTATTCAGACGTTGGCCGCCATCATATTTACAACTTCCTGAAACCTTTCTCTATCGGCAGCTTCGCGAAATACCTGTCGACGAACCTGTCCATCCATTTTTCCTTGTATTATAAGGTGAAGTAGATTGTATTTAGGTCCTTATGATTATTTAGGTATTTATGATGTTTATGAGCAGATATGATATTTAGGTTTTTATGTGTCTTAAGCGCCGGATTAACCATTAGGCGGACTAGGCGGCCGCCTAGGGCCCGGGCATTTGATGGGGCCCGCATCCCGCTCCAATGCATTGACATTGAATTATTTAAGTAGTTATATAGGAAAAAATATAAAATGTTAAATGAATCAAATAGGGCTGACGGAGACAAACGAAAAAGAGAATAGTTAATTTATAATTCCCAATCAAACTCAGTTCTTTATTTGTCTTCTGTCAAATAATCCAGGAAAATACAACCGACTTCAAGCAAACATTAAGCAGTTATCTCCAACACCATTTTATACTCCATGTTCTAATCATTCCCTCAATTTGGTAATCAATTTGGCAAGCAAATTTTGCTTAGGAGCTGTTAATTATTTTGGAATGGTTCAAGAACTATTCGTTCTTAATCATAAAGTATTGCAAAACCTCCGGATTTTAAAGAACCTTTGGATTTTAAAGAAGAGCTTGTATTGACATGTAATTAGGCATACACATAGCTAACACGTCAAAGAAAAAAAAGTGATATTGTGCCGATGTGTGCTTTTGCTCTTAGGTTGAGTCCACCCCTTCTCGGGCTTGAAAAAATATACGGTCAAAATACGTACGGAAGTGGATAAACTGATTAATTCCAAGCAAATTTTGTTCTACAGAGTTTTTTTACACAAGTCAATACTTTTCGAGATACTTTCGAGTGAATATGTTCATTTTTCAAAAAAAAAAAGCGTTTAGAAAAAAATATTCTTAGCAAAAATACAGTTAATAAAAGGTGAAAAAATGGTGTACGTGTGAAGTCTGTAGACCCAGTAGAAGCAGAGGTGTAGCTAATGCAAGGTAGGTTCTTAGTCGTCAAATTCCAAATCGAATAATTCAACTTAAAATAATCAAAAAATGAAGCACCTTTCTGAAAAAACTCATCATAACTCTTTTAAAGTGTTTAAGAAAAGCTTAATTTTTATTTTTTAAAAAAGTTTCTAGCATCAAAACTATGCAATATACGCTCAAAATAAGGTTGACCCCTTTTTTGGGTAAAAAACTGGTGAAAATGACCCTCTAATTAGCATCTCAAATGAAATTAATCGATACCGCTTCACCAGTTATTTTAATTTTGTATTGTTTATATGCTCTGTAAGTTTTATTGGAATAAAGTGCTTATTTATGAAAGGGCTGCAGTAGAAAGGACTTGAACAAGTCACTAATCACGAGTGTATGCAAATTTTAATAGCCATATTTTATAAATAATTAAAGTAAATTATAAAGCAGTAATAATTATTTTTATGTGGGATGCACACTAGGGGGTGATTTTCAAGATTTTTTTGCCAAAAAAAGAGACCAACAATATTTGGAGCTTAACTTGCTTAATTTTTATACTAGAAAAAGAAAACAAAAATAAGGCTTTTTTAACACTTTATAAAAAAGTTTTGATGATTTTTCGTCGAAAAGTGCTTCATTTTTTGGTTATTTCACGTTGAAATATTCGATTTTCAATTTGACGAATAAGAATCTACTTTTCAAAAGCTCCAGCACTGCTTAAACTGGTTCTACATACTTCATACATGCACCATTTTTTTACTTTTGTATGTGCTATATTTTTCCTAAGAATATTTTTTCGATAAAATACGTCATTTTGAGTTATTTGTGAAAACCCGTCTAAAAACATGTTTCTTTTTGGTTAAAAAATGAACATATGCACTCGCAAATAACTCGAAAATATTAATTTAGTGAAAAAACTATATAGAACAAAATTTACTTAGAATTAATCAGTTTATCCATTTCCGTACTTATTTTGAACGTATATTTTTTACCCCCGAGAAGTGGTTAAACTCACCTCCAGGGCAAAAGTTTCGGCAAAATCACTTTTCTTCTTTGACATGTTACCTATGTGTATGCCAAATTTTATGTCAAACCAAGCGGTTCTTCGATTCGGAGCAAAAACCGTGAGAAAATGGAAGGAAAAGTTGTTGCGAAATGTCAGTTAAAAGACTTGTATAATAGATGGTCTAGATTTGATGCTGCTACAGCAGTACAAATTTTATGTAGGAAAATGAATAAGTATCAAATAGCTCTTTTAACCATTATGTGGTCTAAAGTATTAGAACGTTTTAGTGCTGCTAATAAACATTAGAAGATACAACAATAAATTTATCAGATGCAGTTATATTACTTAAATCTTTAGCAAAAATAATAGAAGTAAAAAATGAAAAATGATCTTCTTTACATTGTCGTAATCTATTTTTGTAGTAACTACTTCCCGAAACAATATAAATATCTGTAAATTTGTTTTAACTAAATGGTCGCTATAAAGGGGCCTACTTCTTATGGCCGCCTAGAGCCCCATGATGCCTTAAACCGTCACTGTCTTTAGTCTTCGGTATGTAGTGGTTCCCGAGGAAAATGGTTCGTCTTTTTATTGCTACATTTGTGTTCGTGTTTATATGCGTTCATTGGATCCTGATTGGATTCATTCATGCCAGATGTATGAGTTTTCCCATCAGAGTCTTCCTTTGTTCTGCTTAACGTGTTTGAGATTTTCCTCTTGGTCTTCAGCCTTCTGCCTTTCCTTCTGCTAACGACAGTTCCATGGTCCTCGTTCTTCTCTGTTTACTTTTTAATAGCCTGTCTTTTATACAAAGCTCTTCCAGAATTGACAGGTTGGTTCTGTGTTCTGTCCAGGACACCCACATTTCGCAGGCTTCGATCTTACTTCTATCGATTTTTTAAAGGCCATGTTCCAGCTGTTCAACCCATTCGCTGCCTATCTAAGAGAATGGAACTCGGCTAGGAGCCATTCTGTTGAACGGCACCTGACTGAAGTAACCATATAACGCGCTGGCACGTGATTGGCAGCGAATTGGTTAAGTAGCAATGGGAGAAATAAGGGCACTGACCAAACTGAGCTTAGTATTTCTTGTAATTTGTTCAGTCATACCAGCGTACCCTCCTTTAAATGCACTAGATTTTGCTTTTACACTATATCTTTTAGATACCGTAATTTTTTCATTATTAAATTATATCAATTCATTATTCATCATTATCACTAATTGCTGTATGGTAACCAGCTAGTCATTGATTTTTGTTTAGAGTGCAAGGGCTCGAACGAGAATCAACAATTAAAATTTCTTTAAAATAAATTAAAAATATGTTGTAAAGTTATACTGAATCCTGTAGCGTTAATCTCTGCTATCTTCATTAATCTTGTTCCGACATTTATTACGTTGGTTTAACTATGACTCTTTTAGAATTTTGGTAATCAATACTTCGCCAGTTACTAGTTTAAATCCTGGAGCTTTCTTTGAGCTTATCCTTTCGTATTTTATATCGAAGGAGAGTTATAACTCCAATTTTATATGCAAGACGCTTCCAAAATGAACAAAAACTATAATAAGTTATATAAAAATCTATACTCCAGGTAAACCCTAACAGAGATTCTTTTTAGGCTTTCTTTATTTTTATTTATTACTCTTTAAAAAATGCCAATATAGTAGTTCTTTTTTAAACGCTTTTATTTAGTTCAATAGATTGCGTCAAAAATTTGGATGTTAATTTGACTACCTTTTCTTCCATGCAAATGAATGAAAGTTTGCAGACATATGCATTCGCGGGAACAATACACGAATAGACAACAAAAAATTTTTGTCTATGTTTATTAATTGTTTAAATAAGAAAAAAACGATTTTAATGCAAAAAGGCCTACATTCTCTTGTTTTTTACAATGTAGAAATTTGAAACTTTTACGGATTGTAGCTAATGATATAACCTATACATAATTTCACTTTTTACGTTAATTGTTTACGTTATGAGTCACAAATAAACAATAAAGTTTTAAAATTTTGAACACTCATATATTTGTTTATGCAGTACGATGCAAATGAAAGGAATAAATTCGTTATTTCGTAAAAAGACCACTTTAAGGAAAAATCCCGAAAGAGGTCGATTTTTATTTTTAAATTACGATATTTTGGCATATATGTCATACTAGTGACGTCATCCATCTGGGCGCGGTGACGTAATCGATGATTTTTTTAAATAAGAATAGGGGACATGCGATAGCTCATTTGAAAGGTCATTCAATTCTTTATTCAGCAATATAAAAATTTATATAATTATTTGTACAGGGTGTCCAAAAATAATTTTTTAATTAAATTATTTGACAAAAAAGAAGAATGTGTGTAATTTATTTAACTCAGAATACATTTTACAGTTGCCCGTAAACAGAAAAAAATGTGTATTTCAGAAATAAACATTGCTTTTCGATTAAATTAAATATTCAAGCCAGCTCCTCTTAGAAGTTTTAACATTCAATTTAAGCGAAAAGCAATGATTACTTGTGATATAAACATTTTTGTCTGGTTTATGACAGCAGTAAAATGTATTTTAATTTAAATTTAATAAGTTACACACATTCTTCTTTTTTTAAAAGCTTTTCTTTAGTTCCATAGTTTGCGTCAAATCTTTAGAGGTTAATTTGCCTGCCTTTTCTTCAATGCAAATGAATGAAAATTTGCAGACATATGCATTCGCGGGAACAATACACGAATAGTCAATAAAAAAAATTTGTTTATGTTTAATAATTGTTTAAATAAAAAAAAACAATTTTAATGAAAAATGCTTAAATTCTCTTGTTTTTTACAATTAAGAAATTTGAAATTTTTACGGATTGTAGCTAATGATATGAACTATACATAATTTCACTTTTTACGTTAATTGTTTACGTTATGCTTCACAAATAAACAATGAAGTTTCAAATTTTTTGCCGATTCCGACTACTTTTTATGTTTGTACATTATATGTTTTATATACATATTTTAATAAACATGATGATATATTTTAATGTTTGAAAAGTGTAAGACTAAAAAGTAAAAAATAAAAAAATATGAAAAAAAAATTTTTAGGAAACGCTTTTCTTTAGTTCCGAGTGACTAAAAGTAAAAATATTAAAAAATCAACTAAAAAGCAAAAAATAAAAAAAATTGAAAAAATCCAACACATTCGTTAAAAAAAAGCGTGGGGCGAAAACCGTTTATTCGATGAAGACGCGCCACGCTTTTCTTTGACGAATGTGTTGGATTTTTTCAATTTTTTAAATTTTTTGCTTTTTAGTTGATTTTTTAATATTTCTAATTTTAGTCACTCGGAACTAAAGAAAAGCGTTTCCTAAAAATTTTTTTTTCATATTTTTTTATTAATGTATTTTACCTGTGTCCTATATCTTATTTAATACCTGCTGTTTTTTCGTTTTTCTGAGCTTTTACTGCAGGAATAACTACTTTGGTTATTATTTCTTGGATATTTTTCATGAATTCGACCATCTGTGAATGATGAAAAACAAAGTCTATCATCGTCAAAAATTAGTTTGATTGTATTCTTTCTATTTCGCTTGTTTAGTGTTTAGTGTTGTGTATCTATAATTATTTCGTTATTATTATTTCTTATATTGCCTCTATTTTTATGTATATACACTTGTACATTTCCTTCAATTTCTAGAAGAAAATGAAGCCCGAAGGTAATCTAAGAATGAATAGCGGAAGTAGAGAATATTGTTTTGAAAAGGTGGATCAATTCGAATACGTCAAAGTGATTACAAATAATAGATCCTGAGGAGATGCTGAAATAGAAAGAATAATTACCAAAGGAAGTAAAGCTGTAGGAGCATTAAACAAAATGATCAAATTTATGCTAATATCCTTCTTCTTCTTTGAGTAACTTGTCCAAATTTTAGGCGGGAGTAGCTTACATGACAATTTGCCGATATCGTTCTCGATCTTGCGCGGCATGTAACAATTCATCTGATCATAAGCTAGTCCATTGACGAAGGTTTCGGAGCAATGGATATTTATAAGTGAACATTGGGCAATTATAATCCTGGCAATTGTCAAATGTGTCTCAAATTATATGCAATATTTCTCGACATACCTAAAACACAAGGATACGCCACAACTGAAAGGAGGATCTGAGAAGAACCTTGTAATATATTAATAAAATATAGTATTCTATGGTACAAGATACCTTACTACAATAGCAGAAAATACCGTGGAAACTGTTTTAATATATTTTGTTTTATACACTTTTGTAATATTCCGAAAATATCACTTTTTGCACTCGAAAACTTTCTTGGCAAAAAGTTACTTGCTGAATTCAATGTAAAATAAAAGAATATTAAACTTTTTCTGTCTACTCCCTGAAAAACAACTGTTACCTTAAAAAATATATACTTACATTTAACATGAAGCTGCTAACATATTTCAATAATCTGACTTTCAGAAAGATAATATATGGGAATTGCACAGTAGTTTTAGACATTGTAGCTTTATACAGGGTGTAACAAAATACAGGTCATAAATTTAGTCACATATTCTGGGACCAAAAATATTTCGATTGGACCTAACTTACCTTAGTACAAATGTGCACAGAAAAAAATTTACAGCCCTTTGAAGTTACAAAATGAAAATCGATTTTTTCCAATATATCAAAAACTATTAGAGATTTTTTATTGAAAATGGACATGTGGCATTCTTATGGCAGGAACATCTTAAAGAAAAGTTATTGTGAATTTTGTGCACCCCATAAAAATTTTATGGGGGTTTTATTCCTTTAAACCCCCCAAACTTTTGTGTACGTTCCAATTAAATTATTATTGTAGTACCATTAGTTTTTAAACAAAACACAATGTTTTTAAAACTTTTTTGCCTCTTAGTAGGTACTTTTTCGAAAAGTCAATTTTTATCGAGATATTTTGAATATTTGTCAAATCCACCACATATTTGTATATGGTTAAGTACGATTATGGAGACTAGGTAATAATATGAAAATTTATTTATGCTTTACATTTTTAGGTATATTTTGAACCATACTAAAAAAGAGGCCACATCTCGATAAAAGGTGCCTTATCAAAAAAATACAAAGAGGCAGGGCCGCCGCTACCATGTGTGCAAAGTGTGCATCGCACACGCGCGGCCCATTATAGGGGCGGCGAAAAGCAGGCCACTAATGATAATACTCTTTTTAAAATGAAAATAAATTTAAAAAATTAAATAGTAATGATTGAGATCATTCTATAAACTCTAATATTCCAAACAATCTAAACAAAAATGTCAGAAAATGTTATTTATTATATGAACTGCCCTTTGGCAGCTGTAGTCATAAAGTAGTTCCGGGAATGCTTTTTAATTCAAATTGGCTGGCTGCGTTCGGACTTTAAGATATTTTTATCTACGTGGTCCATATACGATTTTTTCAAATTCTGAACATTAATGATCTGTTAAGAGAGTACGATACGACCATAGGATACTTTGCGAGAATTTGCGAGAATTTAGATAAGTGCTTGTTAAGTTGCTCTCATTGAGTAATAAAAAAGTCTTTTTTATTACTCGATGGTTTAAGAAAATCCTTTTTATCACTCGATGGTTGCTCTGTTATAATATTGTTCCTTTATGCTTATGTATGGTTATAGGATGGATTATAGTTCAATCTAAGTTGATAATTTGATGATTTTACACACGCTTTTAATAAACGATTTTGTTTGTAAAATATAGAAGTGTGCCCGTTTCTTTTGCACACTACTGTATTTCAAATAGGCCTGGATCCCGCGTACCAAAAAAAGTTAATTAATAGCAAGCTGAAAATTTGTTAATAGCTTAACGGTGTGTAGTCGGGCAAACTTTGATGTACGGGAACACTGGAATAGAGAAAGTTTTAATTGTGGAACAGTTTAAAAATTTGGAACGTCAGATTACGAAACCGTCCCATGTATTTTGTCGGACAGAACATCCAATTGATTTGTTACCCTTTCATTAAACCCTCATGCAAACATCAAACTGCTATTACTAACCAACATGATTCCTGTCATTTGACATGTTCTTCGTGTCCCACTCATTAAAATACCCAGTGTTGTTGATAAACACCAGTCTGATTTTTGCATGAGAGTTTAATGAAATGGTAACAAATCAATTGGAAGTTATGTCCGACAAAATACATGGAACGTTTTCGTAGTCTGATGTTCCAAATTTTTAATCTGTTCCACAATTAAAGCTTCCCCTGTTCCAGTGTTCCCATACAGCAAAGTTTGTCCGAGTAGACACCGTTAAGCTATTAACAAATTGTCAGCTTGCTATTAATTCAGTTTTCTAAAAGTAACGTCGAGATAAAAGCAATTATTATTCATATACGCGTTACGGTTACGATGTATCTTCTGCACATTTCTTTAAATACTAGTACCTACCTATGTTGAAACGACTAAAGTGTTAAAAAGGGCGGTAAATATTAGTTGCACACGGGCGGCCAACACTTTAGCGGCGGCCCTGCAAAGAGGCAAAAAAGTTTTAAAAACACTGTGTTTAACTAATGGTACCGCAGGAATAGTTTAATTGGAACGTACACAAACATTTGGGGGTGTAAAGGAACAAAACCCCCATACAACTTTTATGTAAACATATTAAAAAAGAAGCCGCAACTCGATAAAAACGGACTTATCGAAAAAATACTGAGAGGAAAAAAGTTTTAAAAACATTGAGTTTAACTAATGGTACCACAATAATAATTTAATTGGAACGTACATAAAGTTTGGGGGGGGGGGGGTTAAAGAACAAAACCCCCATAAAATTTTTATGGGGTGCACAAATTTCACTATAATTTTTCTTTAAGATATTGCTGCCATAGGTATGCCACATGTCCATTTTCAATAAAAAATCTCTAATAGTTTTCGATATATTCGAAAAAATCGATTTTCACTTTGTAACTTCAAAGAGCTGTAACTTTTTTTATGTGCATATTTGTACTAAGGTAAGTTAGGTTCTCTCCTCTTGCTACCAAAATCTCTATCATCAGATGCTATGTATTTTCTACGTTATTATACGGAGTAGAGGCCTGGACACTTTCCGAGGCTTCTTTGAGAAAACTTGAGGCATTCGAGATGTGGTGTTACAGGCGCATTTTAAGAATTTCGTGGGTGGATCGTGTGACTAATGTTGAGGTTCTACGTAGAATAGGCAAGGAATGCGAGATTATTAACACAATCAAAGAGCGTAAACTAGAATATCTTGGCCATGTTATGAGGAATGAACAGAGATATGGCTTGTTGCAACTCATTCTTCAAGGCAAGGTATTTGGAAAGAGAGGACCAGGGAGAAGAAGAATATCTTGGCTTCAAAACCTGAGAAAGTGGTTTAATACATCGACAACCGGACTATTCAGAATAACAGCAAGCAAAGTTAGGATAGCCATGCTGATCGCCAACATCCGGAACGGATAGGCACCTTAAGAAGAAGAAGAAGTTAGGTTCATTCGAACTATTTCTGGTCGCAGAAAATGTGATCTAATTTATGACCTGTATTTTTGTTACACCCTGTATAGCCTGAACAGCGGCATTATTAACACAAATATTTCAAACAGATAAAAATAAAGTAATATTAGAAGGGAAGGGAAAACAGCTTTATATTAAAATTGATTCGGGACCACCACGATCGGCTGACCATGGTTTCTGCGTTTCAGCGTCTTCAGAAGCGCCTGAGGTGTATCTCGAAGCGAACTGAATCCAAGTTGTCAAAGTATGCATATAAATAAAATATTAAATGCGTACGGACACATTAGCGACATCTATCTGGACACAAAGAAAATTCTCTATAAGTGGAGAGCAGAATCCTTAATAACTATCTGTTGCCTTAGCTTTTTACAAATTTATAAAGAAACAGACCGATAAATAGCGGACATGGGAGAGCCTACAATATACACTTATCACCTGTCCGATTATCTAGATAAAAATTCCAACAAATATCCTTAGTACTCAAATACAGGGTGTTTCATTGGGAAAGTAACATACGTTAACTGTAGAGAGAGGACACTTAGGCGGTCTCAAAAATACCATACTCAATGGGTCTTGCTTCATTAATAATAAAGATACTGGGTGTTTTATTTATTTTGCCATTTTCTTATTTGGTTCATAACTTTTTAACCACACTGTATATTTATTTGATATTTGTCACGTAAATATTCTTTAAGGTGTACAATCAAACACTTTATTTACAATTGTAAAAAATCCAGGTCCGGATTTAAAAATATTGGAAAAATATTCCGACCCAAAAGCAACACCCTGTATATTATTTTTTTTTAAATATATTTTGCATTTGAAAAGAGGATAGAAACTAAATTTAGTGGTATACTTTCAATTTTCGGCAAAATGATTTTTCTGGTAAAATTTTTAATTTGAATTCTGAAATTATGCGAATTGGGAGAGCTCGAAGTAGAAAAAAAATTGAAATACGACTTACAACTTGTTAAACACACTGTATATTTATTTTATATTTAACACCGAATATTCTTTAAAGCGTCCAATCAATTAATTTATTTACAATTATAAAAAATCCAGGGCCGGATTAAAACATATTGAAAAAATGTTCTGACCCAAACAAACACACTGTACATTAATTTTTTTTAAATGAATTTTGCATTTGAAAAGAGGAGGAAAACCTAAATTTAGTGGTATACTTTTAATTTTCGGCAAAATGATTTTTCTGGTAAAATTTTGAATTTGAATTCTGAAATTATGTGAATTACGAGATCTCGAAGTAAAAAAATTAAAATGTGACTTAATTTTAATTAATACCATTATTTAATCTAAATTGGTAAAATGTTAACATTACAGTGTTTTTTTATTGTGGCGACAAATCATTCATAACAAATATTCACCTTTAATTAACGAATAGATATCAAAGAGTCCACAAAAATACACAACTTTATGTAATCAACGAACTATCTTAAAAGTTAAATAAAAACAGAAACATTTTCTGAAAAATAATTAATAGTAATTGTTCAAAACGGCCACCACCTTGTTAAAGGCAAAGTCTTGCTATTTTTTTTATTTGTCTGACTAACTTCCTGGAAGGCGTCTGGAATAAGGTAAAGAAGTTCTTCCCTACCAAGTTATTTATTTCCTCGTTATAAACTTTGGATTTTAAATATCCAAAAGTTATTTTTCAGCAAATTTTCTGTTTTTTTTTAATTTTTAAGATAGTTCGTTGATTAAAGTTATGTATTTTTTGTGGACCCTTTATTTATTATTCATTAATTTAAGATGAATATTTGCTATGAATTATTTGTCGCCATAAAAAAAAAACACTGAAATGTTAACATTTTACCAATTTAGATTAAATAATAATGTTATTAATTATTAAAATTAAGTCACATTTGAATTTTTTTACTTCGACATCTCGTAATTCACATAATTTCAGAATTTAAATTCAAAATTTTACCAGAAAAATCATTTTGCCGAAAATTGAAAGTGTACCACAAAATATAGTTTTTCATCCTCTTTTCAAATGCAAAATCTATTAAAAAAAAAGAATGTGTGTGTATAGTCCGTCCGCTATAACTTTTCCCATGCGGTACGATTCATTTTCAATCAAATTAAGTCAAAACACAAATTGAAACGAACGTCGATGTGTATATACATTTTGTATACTGTATACTATATACTACACACATCGGCGTACGTTTCACTTTCTGTTTTGACTTAATTTGATTGAAAATGAATCGTACCGCATGGGAAAAGTTATAGCGGACGGACTATACTTTGTACGCACGTAAGAAATTATACTTCTATTATATGATTTCAACGAAGTAGATATACCTACTTTTATTTGTATTTTATTTAAATATTAGGTTATACTTACGCCCGGTTTCATAATCAAGTTAAAGTGAACATTAACTAAAGTTCATTTTAATGTGTATTAACAATTCCATTGAAAAAGGTACCAATTTAAAATTTAAAGTCCAGTTTAACTTATTAAGAAACCCAGCGTAATTTTAATACTTACCACTTACAAAAATTTTTTATTAAAACAATACCAAAAATTAAAAAAAGGAATATGAATTGTCCGGATTTGAACGCGGGACCTCTCGATCTGTAGCCAAATGCTCCACCAATACGCTACCACGTCTCTGTGTACATCACTTCTCGGACATAATTACAATCACGATGACAAATTAATCAAGTGAAGTATAAAAATGAAAATGTTTTAATAATACTTATCGTCTTACTCTCCCGAGCAAGGCAAATCAAAAGACACAAAAATTATAATAAATATATTTACTAAAAACACTAATATATTTTTTCCACAACTTTAATGCACTGATACATACAAAACTTGAAAGATTTAGCAAAGAATATAGACGGAGACTAAATATATTCTTTGGATTTAGCAACGAACTCCATACTGTCTGTGTGCGCATGCGCCCAGGATTATAAAAATTCAGCCCCAATCGCGCCTAAAGAAGTATAACTTCAAAAATTTAATATAAAGAGTATTTTTTGGGTCGGAATATTTTTCCAATATTTTTTAATTCGGCCCTGGATTTTTTATAATTGTAAATAAATTAATTGATTGGACACTTTAAAGAATATTCGGTGTTAAATATAAAATAAATATACAGTGTATTTAACAAGTTGTAAGTCGTATTTAAATTTTTTTCTACTTCGAGCTCTCGCAATTCGTATAATTTCTGAATTCAAATTCAAAATTTGACCAGAGAAATCATTTGCCGAGAATTCAAAGTATACCACTAAATTTAGTTTTTCTATCCTCTATTCAAATGCAAAATCTATTTAAAACAAATTTAATGTACAGGGTGTTTTTTTTGGGTCGGAAAATTTTCCAATATTTTTTAATCCGGACCTGGATTTTTTACAATTGTAAATAAATTAATTGATTGTAAACCTTGAAGAATATTTGCGTGTCAAATATCAAATAAATATACGGTTCGGTTAAAAAGTTATGAACCAAATAAGAAAATTGCAAAATAGATAAAACACCCAGTATCTTTGTTATTATTTAAGTAAGACCCATTAAGTATGGTATTTTTGCGACCCCCTAAGTGTCCTCTTTCAACAGTTAGGGAATGTTACTTTCCCAATGAAACACCCTGTATGAGTAAAATGAAATAAGGGAAGACAGCTTGAGATTAAATTCTATTCGGGGCCACCACCATTGGCTGGCCATGGTTTCTGAATCCAAATTAAAATTAAGAGGTTTAAACAAAATAATAAAGTAGTAGTGATACGTGATACTGGAAGATGAGTGGGTATGCATTAGTAATGAATATCTGAAAAATGCTACAAAGACTTAGAGAAATTATCGTGGCATGCCGAGTATTGTCTCGTTTAAATAAAAATAACTTAAACCTGGTATAAGGCGACAGATATATCAAAATCAAACGTCAGCATAAGAAACTAATTGTTTCTGGATCCAGTGTCCCAATTTTCTGTTATGTAGCAGCCAATATATTTCAATTCTCCTATCGCTTTAGCTTTTCACCAAGCATTTTGAAGTATTCAAGCACTCCTGTTGATCCCAACCACATGTATACTCCAGTGGCGGATCCAGAAATTTTGTTTGGGGGGTCATGGGTCTTGAGGGTGATTTAATTACCTATCTCTGATGCAAGGTGACTTAGTCTTACCAACCTTAGGATACGTGGGTTTACAATTATGGGGGGGTCATGATCCCATGACACCCCCCTGTATCCGCCAGTGGTATACTCCGTTTTTTGCTCTCCTACACTAATACGATATCATCCGCAGAGAAGAGCAATAACCAAGGAGACCCCTGCCGTACCATCTCTGCCAATACATCTAGAACAATATTATTACCCTTCATTCGCTTAGATTCAACAGAGATCTACATCAAATTCTCGTAGATTTCCAGCAAACAGACTATGGCTGGCAATGATAGAAATGGGAATACCAAGAAAATTAGTGGAGCCAACTTAAATGTGCGTAATACTCTTATGCACAAGTAAAGATAGGAAAAAGAACATCGATGACATTTGAGGGGTATAGAATCAAAACTCGCTTTCTCCAAAATTTTCGTTTGTCACAAATCGCTTAAAACTTGTAAAAAACAAGCCATTACAGTTATCAGAAGGATTTAAGTTTCATATTATCGAATTTAACCATAGAAATTGATATTACATAATGAGTGAAATCCAACTTTCGTCAAAAATTAAACAACTGGCCTTTTTGTTTGGAGAAAGCGAGGTTTGAAGCAAGGTTTTAGAGAAAGCCAGTTTTGAAACAATCTCGTTAGGAGAAAGCAAGTTTTGAAACAATTCCCTTTCTTTGGAGATGGAATTTTACAACTTTTTTTGGCCGACTTTAATAGAATAAAAGTAATTAGCTTGATAGTGGTACATCAAATCTTATCGGTTCCAATGACGGTATAGTTCTTGGAAGATCATGCCTAAAATCCGTAATTTTCTCAACTTACAGGTGTTTTTTCTTCTTTGTTTTTGCCCATTCATTTTGCATCAGTGTTCTTTCCCTTGCCTTTTTTACCAGGTCATAAAGGAGTCACTTGAACATCCATTATGAATAGAAGAAAATATTACTGTAATACTACTTATTTTAAAAGAAAAAACTATGCAAATAGTTAGTATTAAAAGTTAATAGCTAATACAGTAGAACCCTGCAAATCCGAATTAATTGGGGGGACAGCCTGTTCGGATTCCGAAAAGTTCGGATTATCCGAAAGTTAGCCTAAGAAGCTAAGGAAGATGATTTTTAAAAGATATGGTCTGCCACCGATCCCTTTATGAAACTTTATCCGCACGTTTATGCATCCAATATTCTAAAGCTGAAAAATATTTAGATCACTGAAATATTAAATCACTAACGCCAGTAGTTTTGTTTCGTCACGGGACATGGGAATTCGGCCATGTAAATGATTCATTTAATTTGTAATCTGGATATTGATTACACTATGTTTCTCATGTTTCTTATATCTTTTTCAATGTTTTCGTTCATAGTATACCATGGGAAATGCGTATTATGCACATTCATTTATTGATTGTGTTTAAGTTTTTATAGGTATGTACTTACTATGTGTATTTATTTTTAATAAATTTCATATGTCCAAATTCCTATTAATTTTACATTGTTAAATTTTCTGGTTCTCTGTACATTATAATAAACATTTTCCGTAGTCATACAACTCCAAAGAAAAAAAAATAAACATGCTTTTAAATTTTTATTTTGAATTTTTAGAATTTTTTTCACTTTCCGTTGGTTCGGATTTGCGGGGTTCGGATTTGCGGGGTTCTACTGTAAAACTAGTAAACAAACACTGAAGTTGCATTAGACAAATAGAGTGATTAAATCTGTGTGAGTCCCCTCCACTCACTTTACACGGCTCCTATTGGTCGGTTGGAGAAAGACGGATTTCACGCAGAACTGTCATAGGAGAAAGACGGGTTTGATTCAAAAGTCTACTTTTAACATTGAAGTTATATTGGATAAAGCTAATTTTGAGTCAAACTAGTTCTGGATTCGTGTAGGGTTCGACAAACAGATTCAGAAAATATAAAAACTGAATTTCGGCCACGGATGGAGAAAGCGAGTTTTGATTCTATACCCTTCATTTAGTATAACAACAGGGCTTAGACAATGAGACCCATTATCACCGTTGATATTCAATTTGATCTTAGGATATGCAATAAGTAAAATGTCATCTGATCTAACAGGGGGATTCGTGGATAGCGGATCAAAACTATTGTTGGCCTTTGCTGAGGATCTAGATGCAGTCGCTCATTCTACAAGGGACATGAGAGAGGTGTTTTCAGAACTCGATGAGAAACAGATAGTCTGGACCTTCGGATAAATGAAGAGAAGACGAAATACATGCTAGTAACCATAAATAACATATCTTCGAGGACATCACAGCGTCGAACTCTTTCACCACGGGAAGTGACCATCGACTCTTAAGAGCACGAATATGCATTGACAAGAAAAGAGAAAGAAATAGAAGATTTAAGAAACAACCAATAATAGACCAACAAAAATTAAAAGAAAATGGCGAAGCATTCAGAGAAATCATTAAGAAAATCCTAATATTAAATGATACAACAGACATTAATGCGATTAACACTACATTAAAGAATAACCTTATACAAGCAGGAATAATTGCTAAGAAAACAAAACAAAGAGACAACAAAATAAGCAGAGAAACGAGAAAACTTACGGAAAAAAGACAACAACTTCTAGCAACAAACAGTAGATACAGCACAGAATATAAAGAATTAAACAAAACTATTAAAAGGAAGGTACCGAAGATATCAGAAAATATAATGAAACAGAAGTAGAGAAAGTAATAGAAAGGTATCGCGGAGTAAAATGTCTAAACCCATCACTAGGAAAAAACGTCATAATATCACTTAAAAACAAAAATGGAGAGGAGCAAAGCGACTCAAGAAAAATAACAAATATAGTAGAATCTTTCTATAGCGAATTATATGATACAAAAAGGAGCCTGATAATAACTCAAAAGAAAATCTAAAAAGAAGAATTACAAATGTCAACTCTCAAATTCTACCCGATATGAAATCGAAACCGCCATGAAATCTCAAATGAAAAGTAACAAAGCTGCCGGTCCAGATGGTATCCTTGCTTAAATGCTTAAGGAAGGTAACCAAGCTATTATAGAGGAGCTAAAACTCCTATTTAATCTATGTCTACACAAGGCAGAAATACCTCACGACTGGAATGAGAGTATTACAATACTGCTATTCAAAAAAGGAGACAAAAGAGACTTAAAAAACTACAGACCTATCTCACTACTCTCACAAATGTACAAACTCTTTATTAGAATTATTACCAATAGACTAACAAATAAAATGGACAGTTATCAGCCAGTTGAACAAGCAGGTTTCAGAAAAGGGTTTAGTACCATAGATCATCTCCTCACTGAAAATATTGATAGAGAAGGCAAACTAATACAACCTAGATTTATGTTTAGCCTTTGTAGACTATGAATGATAGTGTCGAGATATGGGCGATACAAAAAGCTCTAAATAACCGCAGAATAGACTCCAGGTACAGGCAACTCTTGCATAATATCTATAAAACAGCAACTATGACAGTCGAATGGGAAAATAAAACAAACAAAACTAATCCCATAGAAATACGTAGAGGCGTAAGACAAGGAGATGTAATATCCCCAAAACTCTTCACCTTAGCTCTGGAAGACGTCTTTAAAGAACTGGAATGGGAAGACATGGGTATCAACATAAACGGGAAGAATCTCAATCACCTCAGATATTGCGATGATGTTGTCCTTATTACAACCAACCAAGAAGAACTAGCCACAATGCTGACTCAGCTAGCACACGCATCGGAGAAGGTAGAATTAAAAATGAACATGAGTAAAACCAAAATCATGACAAATACAAACGACAGAATAAATGTACATATAAATAATGTCAATATTGAGGTTGTTGACGAATATATATACCTGGGTCAAATAATCAAAGCTAATAAAGAGAACCAAACAATTGAAGTACAGAGAAGAATCCGATTGGCGTGGGCAGCATTTGGAAAGTTCAGATGGATACTAAAAAGCACAAAGATACAACAGTACCTAAAAACCCGTGTATTTGACCAGTGAATCCTTCCTGTTCTGACGTATGGCTCAGAAACATGGACATTAACAAAGGCCAACATAAACAAAATTAAAATAACTTAGAGAAAAATGGAAAGATCCATGTTAGGGATAAAACTACAAGACAAAAAATCAAACAAATGGATAAGAGAGAAAACAAAAGTAAAAAATGAAACTGAACATATAACAGGGTTAAAATGGAGATTTGCGGGCCACAGGAAGATAAAAGATGGAATGCTGAAATACAAAACTGGAGACCGTGGACAGGAAGAAGAGGAAGAGGAAGATCTCAGATGCGATGGAAGGACGATATTGTAAAAACTGCAGGAACTAACTGGAAAAACGAAGCCAAGGACAGACGGAAATGGAAAGATTTGGAGAAGGACTATGTCCAAAGTTAGATAGAAATGGACTAAAAGAGGAAGAACCATAAATCCAAAACCAAGAGTTAGGGAGCATATTATAACTATTAATGACCACAACGTCGAAGTAGTAAAAGAGTTTAAATATCGATGTCGAGATGAAATCTTTATTGTACTCAAATATTGTATGTCCTCTTAGAACGGTTTGCTAGTTACTAAAGTAGCATTAAAGACATGTCCATTAACAACACCATAAACTTAGAGAACAAATGTTGTATGTCCAATAATACAATAATTGTCACACAAAATGCTATTCACAAAATTCAAACTAAACGACTCTTTTATTGTATGTCCAAAGATACAATATTTTGTCCATATTATTGGAGGTCGTCAACCTATAGTATGTGTTGCACGCGTCTGCGTATGTACTACTTGTACTACTAATACTATTTTAAACTTGAATTTATGATATTTTCACAATTGCAGTATGGAAATAATATATTATATGTCCATGTTTTATTTCACATTTATTGTATGTCCATACAGGGGGCTACTTTTAGCTTGTTTATTGTGATTAACATTTAACTCTAACAGAAATAGAACTGAGTAAGATATAAAAGAAAGGTGTAACACGAACTTAACTGTAATTTAATTACTTTTAAAGTATGTACGGTTTGTCACGGATAACACAAACTTTTAAATTGATTTTACCGAAAACATCAATTTTGGACATACAATATTTTTCCTCTTAACCATCGATATATGGGGGCGGTAATCAAAAGAGGTGTCAGCAAGGATATAAATCAAGCGAAATTAGGCAAAATTAAGACTGTTCATGTCAATTATTCACCCAGTTGTTAAGTGAAAAATGGACTCTAGACCAGCGGGAAATAAATAAGCTGCTGGTATTTGCAATAAAGGTTCTCAAAATGATATTTGGTCCTTAAAGATATAAATTGACAGGAGAGTGGAGAAGACGCCGTAATGATGAGTTGGTGACTCTGTATGGTACTGAAAACGTCGTCTGACATATAAAAGCTAATCGAATACGATAGCGGGTCATGTGGTAAGATCACTGATCTTACCACATGAGTGGTAAGATCATTACCACAAAGTGGTAAGATCATTACCACAAAGTGGTACAGACAAAGTGTAAACACATTGTTTTTTGAGAGGCCAGACGGTAGAAGATCAGTGAGCCGTCCTAGAAAAAGATTGAAGGATGGTGTTGAAGCTGATTTTTCTAGAGTGGGTGTACAACAATGGGACATGGAAACGCAAGATCCCGGAGTTGTAAAGCCAGTCAAGAATAAGAAGAACCAATTTTAAACTAAAATAAAACTAGCTTAAAACTACAAACAAAAATTGTATTAAAATAGGATATGTTAATACATATCCTAACTTATGAACAGAATAGAGCTCTCTTAATCTTTTGTTCGCAGTTTGTCTTTTCGACTCTTTCTAAAGATGGTAGAGGACATAAAGCTTTATACATTCGCATCTTTTAGAATTCGCCACGCCCCATTAATATCTTTTATTGATTCGTTTACTGCACTAATAAATTCAATGCACCTAATACATACATAATTAATAGACTAAATAATTGAATTATCTACGCTACTTTTTAGTTGAGCGTTTCTCTCCAATTCTGACGGTCTATTTGCGCGATGACCAATAATTAATTCAATAGAGAGTAGGTTAATTAGTGATCTGACTTGATGCGATGTTAATCGATGCAATCACCCTATAATTGGATAACAGTTGTATCGCCTCCGCTTGTTCCTTTTGTCAGCCTCAATAATTATCATCCGTTATTGACTTATCATTTAAAATATACATGTATCTCGAAGTACATGCCGTCCATTAGTAAGATACAAGCACCAATGCGCTGGCTGACAGAACATTTTTGGAAATAGCGATCCTAACACAGGGTTATTAATTGAGAATGTCCAATTGTAACGGGATTTAATTCGATATTCATCATTATCAGTAGCTCGACAACCCTTTTTGGGTCCTGGCTTGTTCTAGGATTTTCCGCCATTCTGTTCTGTTCCTTGCTTTGTTTTTACAGTTGGTAATCTTAAGTGTTTTCAGATCTTGTTCCACTTGTTCCATGTATCTAAGTTTGGGTCATTTAGGTTAGTCGTTTAGGTAACATAATATTAAATACCATTTGGTACATTACAACGTAAGTGGAACACAGGTATTCAGTTACTGTGAACCAGAGAATCTCGCTGATTAAGCATAAAACATATTATGATATTGTATTTACAAACTGAATTGAAAGTGAAGATATAAATTTAAACAGACACACATCTATAAAAAAAGGTTATACGAAATAATACAAGATTATTAATTCTAATTGAATCAGTCAGATATCGTCATCAGCTGAATACACTTTATTGTATTATTTAACTAACCAATGAAGAAGAGATGAGTAATTAAGTGTATATTTGCTATTCAACCCTAAACTAAGTGTAAAACACCCCAACAACCATCATACAATCTCTGAGTTGTAGATTCTAGAGCTGAAAATATTAAGATTCACAAATCACTTAAATAAAATGTAGCTCCTTACTTAGGTGCAGAGTGTTACATTTAGAAATTTAAAAATTATGTATCTCCAGTACTATTTACATATCCAAAACTATTGACATATACTAAAACTATGTTACATACTTGGTAGAAAGGGTAGGTACTGTACGCCCTGCTAAATTATGATAAATCAACATTTCTAAATATTACCAAAGGAGTACAACAGGGAACAGGGAATGGTTGTAAAGGAGGAATTATTCTTATTTTATTGCAATTTTTATATTTTCCAATATTTTCTATGTAAGGAATACGTTTCATTCGTAGTGACAAAAGTATTAATTTTCGAGATATTTGAAGTTAAAAATGAAGCGGCACAATACATTAATCAACATCACTGTTCTCTTCTTCAAGTATCTCGAAAACTAATGACTTTATCGATATACGAATAAAGAGTATACTATCTACATAAAAAGTATTGGAGAATCGAATAATTGTGCTAAAATAGCAACTCGGCCAGTGGCGTAGTATTTGGGAAGGGTCAACCATTCACTGTTCCCTATCGTACTCCTCTGATTGATGCCAGAAACTTATATTTATCATAATTTATTAGGGTTTACAGTACCTACACTTTCTGTCCAGTATTACAAGGATATGTCAAATAGTTTTAAAGTACTGTATACAAATTTTTTTCAATTTTTAAATAAAACACCCTGTAACTAAGTAAGGAACCACATTTTATTTAGGTGATTTGAAAATCTTAATATTTTCACCTCTATAATCTACAACTCAGAGATTAGTCGTTTCTAATGTATCACCCTGTATATGGAGAAATATCTAAGAGAATGCGGGATAATATTATTGTTATGGATGTATTGACAGAGGGGTTAAGGGAGGGGGAGGATGTATTGATAGGGGATTTAAAGGAGGGGAGCTGGAAGGTTGGAAAATGGATATTTAAGATGGAGGATTTAAGGTTTGCAGATCGAAAACGAAGTATACGTGCACAGATAAACAGGGAGAAGTGGTAAAATAAATAATTCCTAGCTGAGCGCTTTCGGCTTATAAAGCCATCTTCAGAGCTATGGTCAAAAAGTTCAAAATGCCACTATGAAGAGAGATGGATCCCATGTACGATATAAAAATACTTATATTTCTTATGCAGTTTTTTAATCATGGAAAAAACCTTGTCTGTCTGCTAAAAAATGCTCAATTTTGCTGTTGGTTTTGGTAGCCGGAAAAGTTAAAAACATCAAATACGAGCATAAAGGACTTTCACACAAAACATTACATGATATATAACGAATATTTGATCATGGTAAGGTTAGAAACCCTACCATTTGAAGTGTACGGTGTCAGCATGCAGAATGGTGGCATGAAGGATTTTAATGACAGCCGACACAGACAGGGTGTGCTCGTTAAGGTGCTTTAACGTTAAGGTTAAGGTGCGTTACTTGACTCAAGTAACGCGTCATTTCTTTTTTATTCTTTGTGTATGCAGAATATAGAAATTGATGCAATTTTGATTGTTGTCAAGGTCGTTCTAACAATTGGCACTTTGTAAAATTATCAACATTTTGATTTACAAAACATTATATGTCATTATTGAAGTTTCTGTTACTGCTTTTGTTCAATTCTAGTCCAGAAAACATATTTATCCCCTCTTTTGTACATTTAATATGTGTTTGAACTATGTACTAATATGTACTAAAAACATTTGAACTGCAAATACTTAAATTTATATACATATTTTTTAAATTCTCGGAGGGGCCATGGCCCCCATGACCCCCTGCCTGGATCCGCCCTTGGCGCTGTTTTTGGTATCACCGTCGTCAGTGCAGATGCCTGCCCCTCCTCTGAATCAACACAAAACCAAATTGCCTATTTAAAGGAAATTTCAAAGATAGATTGAAATCCCTCTGAGATCGCATGCCTTGCCTCTGAATCGGAATAAAACATATATGGCCTTTCACTTCTATCTTTACTCAGATTGTGAGTATTAAGAACCATTTCTTGTATCTTTTCCTGCTGGAGGAAAACGGGATTTGATTGAATATTGTAGAATCCTTTCCGTTTTCTATTTCGTCGTCTCTTTGCCTTGTAAATGGTAGAAGGCAGAGATGCAGGATGTTAACAAAGAATGTTTCTAATAAGAAAGGTTTCTAGATTTAAATTATTGTATATTATTATTTTTAATAATGTAGGTATTCTGTATCTGAGACCTTACTATTTTCTATTTTTTTTTAATAATTACTATTACAATGAAAGCACATATCCACTTCTTAATCCAACCAATGTATACCCTGTTTAAAGAATTTTTGTGGTTATTGCTCGAACAATTATTTTAGGGCATTTTTTACTTTTTCGTCCGACTGAAAACTATTACATTTTAACGCCTTTTTTAGTGGGCCAAAGACTTGAAAATCACAAGGCGATAAATGGGCACTATGGGGTGGATGCTCTAATCTCTTAAATATCTTTCGTTATAGTTTCTTAGCTACTATAGCAAGGGTCTAGGACGTTTCATCGCCGCCAGTTGCCAGTTCATCGCCGGCCGATTCATTGCCAGTTAATTAGTCGCTAACTGATTTATTTCCGAATTTCCGACCAATTTTCTACAGTTAAATTTATTATTTATTTTTAATATTAATTAGGAATTCTAGGAAATGACCTAACCTAAAGTAACCTGACACTACATAAATTTTAACATATATATTTCTACAGAGGACATTTAACACTACAAATTTAATACTATTTAATACAAAAATTTAGGGGAAGTAGAAATAGAACAGTAAATTAATATAATAATATTTTTTATCTTTTTAATTGTCATAAGTTTTGAACTGAATTTAACGTCGTGTCATATCATCTCCCATAATACAAAATCAACTGATTAACTGGCGATGAAACAGACGGCGATGAAATGGACTGACGATGAACTGGCGGCGATGAACCGGCGGCGATGACCGGCGGCAATGAACCGGCGGCGATGACCGGCGGCGATGAAACCAGTGGCGTAACTAACGCCAATGCAATCAATGCGGTGCATTGGGGCGCAGGCCTTAGGGGGGCGCAAAAAACTGATATTCTAAAAAAAACCATACAGAGATCCGATGTTAATCTAGATGATGCAAAGAATCTCCTTCAGAAGTGTTTAAAGACTGTAAGCGAACTGCGAGGAGAATTCGACGATGTCCTGGATCAAGCCAGAAAGTTAGCTGCGAAGTGGAATATTGATTCCTCAATGACCTCCAAACGCAAAAGAAAAGTAAAAACTTTTTTGACGAACTCTCTAGTGACCATGAGTTTAGTGATCCTGCACATGGCTTTAAAGTTAAGGTATTTTTGAGAGCTGTTGATATTCTTATTTCACAGTTAAACGAAAGGTTTAAATCTATGGTATGTATAACTGACACGTTCAGTTTTTTAAACCCAGATAATTTATTACATTTTTCTGACGAACGACTTGTAAAGTCAGCCTCTGAGTTTTGTAAAAAATATGAATCTGATGTGACTCATGCTTTGACCAATGAAGTAATTTGCTTTAGAAATGTAGTCAAAGACTATATCAAAAGTAATAAAATAAGCAAAATCAGCCACTTGGTTGATTATCTATTGATTAGGAATAAATTTATTGCATCAAATGTCCCAAACGTAAGTACAGAATTAACAATGTTTCTTACATTACCCGTAACTGTTGCAAGTAGTGAAAGATCTTTTTCTAAACTAAAAATAATAAAGAACTACTTAAGGAACTCTATGTCCAATACTAGACTGTGTGATCTTAATGTAATTAGCATTGAACATGAAAGAGCTCGGTCTTTAGATGTAGAAAAGTTAGCAAGACTGTTCCTAGAAACAAAGAGCCGCAGGGGCTTTGTCAGGGAATAGGAATTAAGGTACAGTGTTGTTTCTATGAGCTGTAGTTAGGTTTGACTGTAAGAATGCATCATCTAGTAAAATTAATCAAAGTTTGACAAACGGAACATAAACATTATATTGTTGCTTGCGATATCATGTATACTATACTTTATAGGGCACTGAATAAATAAAAAATGTTGAGTAAAGTAAGTAGTGTATATTTTATCGTACTAAAAAGTACATTAATTAATTGTAAGTATATAATGTGATCCTTACTTCAGCTATATTATTGGTATTTGGAAATGTTCAGTAACTTAAGGGCTATCCTAGTGTAAAAGTACGAAATTCATATAACATAGGGGAGAGTTGGATAAAACGGGATAGTCGGATAAAACGGGATACCTAGCCTAGAGACCCAACTAGTGCTGTTATCAATCGGACAACGACGAAAACTTGTTCTCAGTCGTCATTTTAACATTCTCAGTTCGTTTTACCTCGATGCCATTATTTGATGAAAAGTTGTTGTGTTTAGAATTGTTTGACTCTATTTTTTTGGTACTTTGTACTTTTAAGTGCGTTGTTTTCCACATTATATTGCCAACATATCTAAACATATAATTCCGGTGACTATTACATTTAATTAAGCACTCATTAACAAATATTCTCATGTGTAGTCTATCTAATTTTACTTTCACGTTTAGGCAGGAGCCATTTTTGTTTTGAAAAATGTCTGAGTTGGACAAAACGGGACACTTATAAGTTGGATAAAATGGGATACAGATTTTTATGTCCCGTTTTTTCCAACTATTTATTTGTCGGCATATTAATTTTTTAAATAGCGATAAAGCGTGTTCTCATACTGCAGAAAAGAACAACATATTTTTATGTGACTTTTGTTCTGATATACGTACCTAGTCCTAAATAAAAGGTCTTATTTCCCAGTTTGCAATAAAACATAAAAAGGCCTATTTTTAAGTTTCTAATTACTGAAGATATTGTTTTTTCAAAGGTAAATTTTGCTTTGCAGTCTTATATCTACTTAAATATACTTTTTAGATAATTTTAGCCAAAAAATTAAATATTGTGAACCTATCCCGTTTTATCCAACCGTGGTATGCTAAAACGGGATGTGCAGGACTTTAATAAATATTTTTTTACTATTTTCCAGTCATTAAAAATAGCTAAAAATATGTTTTTTGTGTGCTTCAATAAATGTTATACCCACAAAAAATAATAATGTGATAATTTCTTTAACATTTTTTCCGTAATAAAAATAAACAAGAATGGTATCCCGTTTTGTCCAACTCTCCCCTACTTCATATTGGTTCAGTTGGTAATTCATATTGGTAAAGTTCTTTTTATTTTAGAAATTAAAAAAAAGTATGTGAATTTCGTACTTTTACACTAGGATAGCCTCTTAATTTTACTTTCAATTAATTTTTTGAATAATAACTTTTCAATAATTAACTTTAAAATTACTGTTATATTTCTTTGCATAATCTTTCTCTGGAGAAATGTCGTCGGTAGTTTCGTTGGAGGTTAAGGGGGTGGGGTGGGAGGTGGAGAATAAGTCTGGGAATAGGGGCGCACGAGGAATACTTTCATTGGAACGCAGGTCAGACTAGTTACGCCACTGGATGAAACGTCCCATTCCGTCTAGCAACATAATACTCATTGTCGTGCAGAAGAAAGACAATATAATTTTCAAAAGTAAAGCCAAACTGGAATTATACTATTTTAAAAATGTTATTGAAGTATTTAGTCGGTTATTTATACAGCCAGTATTAGCAAACAAAGCTGCTTTAATAAGTTTTTAATGGACCTTCTATTTTGATTACATATTATACAACTATCACTAATTCAGTCTACGCATTCAATCATGAAATGTTTCAAGAAAAACTAATATATTCATTGCTTAAATAAATGCTTTATTGGCATACAATCTTTATTATTGCTTGGACAAAATAATTATCGCCACAAAGGTATTCAAAAAATGTTTACCAGTATTCCTGCTAATCGGTAACTAAACTCCCAATCTGAATGAACCCTCCAAAACCAACCACGAGTTGAGATTTACGATCCCGTCATCAGTGCATAAATCAAGAAGTGACCTTTCATGTTCACGGTTATTTGTATCAGTTTATGATCCATTTTAAAATTATTTTAAAAAGTGGGAAAGAACAAAGCTACCAATTTTTTTGAGAACAATAACTCAATCAATGTGATTATTTAAAAGCACGATAAATCTCTTTATGTTTTGTATCCACGTGATCAATAAACACTTTACATAATTTTTTTAATTACAACAGTATCATTTTACAAACGGATGCCAGGTTTTGCCTGCTTTTAAATCCCTTTGAAGAGTAGTAGGAAACATAATATTTTTTATTTTTTATTCTTTTATTGGGCTCTATTAGAGGGTTATTTTACCAACGTCCTTAAGGATAAGGTGTTATAATATTAGGGCACGGTTTAGCGATGTTAAAAATAACTGTAGGTATAAAGCATATACAGCCACAGGTAGATATATTTATACTTTTCGACTGGATTAAATACCTACTTCATCCGACGCGTGACGAGGCAAATAAAATTCGTTGATGGCAAACTTTTCAGCACTTTTTATTCAGTGTGAGAACTACAATATAGTTTAAAATTTCATTAGGAATGTAATCGAATTTTAAATATTTAGGAGCTTCTCCCAGTGGAGGTGGCATTTTCAGTCTCGTGAGAATATGCTTGTTGCCGAATCGAGAAATTGTCACTGTGTCAGCATTTGGTACACAGATTGCAACTTTAGATTTGATTTCTTGGAAATGCTTTTAGATAAGAATGTTTTTGAAGATTTTTATTTTACGAATAAAGTGAATTCAACGTCACGTACAAGTGATACCAGCTTGTTTTTTAAACAGTCCCTTATACTTATTCGGAAATTGTATGGAATTTTTTTAATTTAAAAATAAATCGTCTTAATAATAAAATAAAGGATATTCAACAAAAACGCGAATTAATCGCATTGTATTTGCTTCTATGAGTCCTGAATATTATTCTTTTTAATATAATTTTTGAATATAAATTGGAAACGCATTTATGTTGTACCTATCTTAAAAATATGATTAACCCAGCAAAAACTCTTTTGCCCCATTTTTAAATTTCCTCAAGCACCCAGTTACTCCAAATTATATATATAACCTATAAAAAAAATCTTAATTTTATCTATTAGATCTATCTGATTTCTACCTATGGTAGAAAAACCACTGTTTCACTAATTAGAAGATTTCACTGGGGCACTGTTGGAAGATGCCCCGCCCTACGGAAAAATCTGAAAAAAATTAGGAACGTATTTTTTGATAAAATACACGAAAAAAAGAGGTATGCAGTCGTCACCAAAAACGTTATTGACTTTTGTCGAAACAAAAATGCATTTTTAGGATATCTACACTCAACCTGCGTATCTATAAACAATAGACAAATTTTACAAAAGCCTTAACTATACGTGTGAATTTCTTGAAACATTTAAATTATATAAATGCAACTCATCAAAAAAAAATAAAAACGAAATATTACGTTTTTTAGTATAAGGGAGAAGGGAGGGGTGGCGGGCTAAAATTAGGCTGAATTACCTAATTAAGAGTGAGTCAGGGAATTTTGACTATCTTAACTGGTTTAACCTGAGTGAAGCCTTTCCCCATATTTATATCATATTTACTTATTATACTACACTTCTCCAAGAAATTAACGCCCCACCTTAAAAATGCAAATGAAATTTGGTGGATTTTAAGAGGTAGTTATTGCGCATTTTTTGATACACTATTTTTCATCATTGGCGAATTTAATATCACCATTGACGCACATACGGGTAATATGATCCTTATGTGCGGTAATGGTGAATATAAATGCTTAATTGTATGTCAAAAAATGCACAATAACTACCTTTTAAAACGCACCAAATTTAATTTCCATATCTCAACCGGTTTTAAAACAATAAATAAATCATCAGTTTGTAAGACAAATTTCAACACTACCTATCTCGGAAACATTTGCGGACATGCGTTTATAAAGCAAACTGTCATTATTTTTTCATGCAGAATTACTCCTTAAAGTTTGCCATACTTATTTAAAACACCCTATATTGATGAAAAACAAGGGTACTTGTTAAAGTACCTAACTTTTTTATTATCCAACATAAGCGAATGAACCAAAAAACAAAATATTAAGAAAACATGATGCTGCAGGTGGGTTTTATAAATGCTAGAATATTCCACAGGGTGACGCGAACTTTGAGAAAAAATCACAGTTTGATTGGTACACCCGGTATACAATGACAATTTACCTGTCTAGCAACAATATTATTACAGCGACATTTTTAAAGAATAAGGCTATAGCACATTAAAAAAATCACTTAAATCGGACAACAGGTTTAGGATATTTGAGACATTAAAAATGACCAATTTTTAAGGTTGTGTGTTAATTTCTTGGAGAAGTGTATAATATATTTGTTGAGTAGATTGTAAATTGTAATAAACACGTAAATAAAAAAGTATTTCTATAAAAGTTCCAGTTCAAAACGTATTGTTGCAACTCTTGCTTCAAGTTCCATTTAAATTAAAGCCGTATTAAAATTGAAATACGCGAATCCGTTTATACCTACCTGATGAGTAATCTCTTCTTTTGCTTCAAAATTTCAGCTCTAAAAGAGGAGACATTAACTCATTTATTGTAGCGTTCCACCAAACCGTTTCACCACCATTACATCAAATGCAATTGCCGTTTGTTAACTTTCTAGTGGTTGTGAGACTATTACCAAAAAATTCTTGTACGTTCTTTTTTGTTGGTTCAATGGAAATGAAGTTTGCGGACATACTGCCTGTCGGCAAATAAATTTGAGTCTTTTCCCGTACAACTCAATTCCGCTTTTCGTCTTTCATTCAATGCAAAATTTAGTTATGCTGTACATACATAGTCAGGTAATTGATTTTGAATCTACTTTAACTATTTATTAATTAATCGCTCTACAGAATAAACATAATTAACATTCAATATGCATAGTTTCTTATTTTTAAACAAGGAAATTATTATTGGGCCAAGTTAAAAAATAGGACTGAAAACTGTTGTGATGCATAAAATTACAGTTAAATTATTTAAAGTACATTATGTTGTTATCACAACGATTTTATTGAAAAATCCATTGAAAAACATATAAAAATTTTGATTCAAATCCCTTTAAGGGCTACGTCAAAGAAAGTTTTCTATTTTATTACAAAATCATCATCAGTGTTAAAAATAAACCTAAAAGTAAGTATAACCGTGTTGATGAATACAAAGTTGATATTGGAAATTTTGACTAATGTTAAAGCAAGTTGGCTTTACTTACTTACAGCTTGAATGCTAGCAGCGCCACCAAAGAAATAACTATATTTTAATAAAATAGCTATAATTTATAACATAACTTTATACCATTTAAAGGGTTTTTACCTTGGTATTTCTTTGGGGGCTCAGCTAGCATTCAACCTGTAAGTATAGCAAACTTGCTTTAACCCAAGTCAAAATTTCAAATATCAACTTTGTATTCATTAATACGGTTACACTTACTTTTATGTTTATTTTTTAACAGTGATGATTTTGTAAGAAAATCGAAAACGTTCTGTAATGTAGTCCTTAAAGGGATGTTAATAAAAATTTGTTTTACAAAGGATTTTTCAATAATTTTTTTTTTCAAAAATTAATAACCATTTTCAATTTCGTTGCAACACGAAACTACAGACGCATCATTATTCCAGTTCAATCAGAGAGTGCAGCAAGCACCTCTACCGGTTTCGAAACTTATTAGTCTCTCATCAGGAGGCACATATGCTGCTCTCTATGACCCAACTAGGACAAACCCTGGCGCGCAGTCACGGATTGCAACGAACGAAATGGCAGGGATGCCCTAGCGGCAACTGCTAGCAAAAGACTAAGTTTTCAATCTGATAGCATATAAAACAACACCAAAAAATGCTGTTCCACATTCTACCAGACCAGGGCCGCCGGTAAAGTGTTGGCCGCCCATGTGCAACTAATATTTGCCGCCCCTTTTAAAAATTTAGTCGTTTCAACATAGGTAGGTACTAGTATTTAAAGAAATGTGCAGAAGATACATCGTAACCGTAACGCGTATATGAATAATAATTGCTCTTATCTCGACGTTACTTTTAGAAAGCTGAATTAATAGCAAGCTGACAATTGGTTAATAGCTTAATGGTGTATACTCTGACAAACTTTGCTGTATGGGAACACTGGAACAGGGGAAGTTTTAATTGTGGAACAGATTAAAATTTGGAACATCAGACTACGAAAACGTTCCATGTATTTTGTCGGACAAAACTTCCAATTGATTTGTTACCATTTCATTAAACTCTCATGCAAAAATTAGACTGGTGTTTATCAACAACACTGGGTATTTTAATGAGTGGGACACGAAGAACATGTCAAATGACAGGAATCATGTTGGTTAGTAATAGCAGTTTGATTTTTGCATGAGAGTTTAATGAAAGGGTAAAAAATCAACTGGGTGTTCTGTCCGACAAAATACATGGGACGGTTTCGTAATCTGACGTTCCAAATTTTTAAACTGTTCCACAATTAAAATGTCCTCTATTCCAGTGTTCCCGTACATCAAAGTTTTCCCGACTACACACCGTTAAGCTATTAACAAATTTTCAGCTTGCTATTAATCAACTTTTTTGGTACGCGGGATCCAGGCCTATTTGAAATACAGTAGTGTGCAAAAGAAACGGGCACACTTCTATAATTTACAAACAAAATCGTTTATCAAAAGCGTGTCTAAAATCATCCAATCATCCAATCAATTATCAACTTAGATTGAACTATAACCCATCCTATAACCATACATAAGCATAAAAGAACAATATTATAACAGAGCAACCATCGAGTGATAAAAAGGATTTTCTTAAACCATCGAGTAATAAAAAAGACTTTTTTATTACTCAATGAGAGCAACTTAACAAGCACTTATCTAAATTCTCGCAAAGTATCCTATGGTCGTATCTTCTTCTTAAAGTTCCATCTCCTAGCGGAGGTTGGATATCATAATGGCTATGGTCACTTTGTTGGCTGCTGCTCTGAACAGTTGTAATGAACTACAGTTAAACCATTCTCTAAGGTTCCTCAGCCAGGAGATGCGTCTTCTTCCTATGCTTCTTTTTCCTTGGATCCTTCCTTGCATAATAACTCTCAGCAGCTCATATTTCTCTCCTCTGGTAATGTGACCCAAATATTCTAGTTTTCTTGTTTTTATACTGTTCATAATTTCTAACTCCTTATTTAAACGTCGTAGCACTTCAACATTGGTAATCCTTTGATCCCACTTAATTTTCAACATTCTTCTGTAACACCACATTTCGAACGCTACTATTTTTCTTATATGTTGCCTTTTCAATGTCCAAGCTTCCATTCCGTATAGTAATATAGAAAATATGTAGCATCTTAGAGCCCTCAATCTGAGAGGCAACTGAAGATCTTTGTTTGTAAGCAGTGCCTTCATTTTTATAAATGCTTGCCTTGCAGTTTCAATTCGGACTTTAATTTCTTTGCTTTGGTCATTTTTGTCATCAACCCAGGTTCCCAGATATTTGTATGTCTTTACTTTTTCTATTTGGGTTTGCTCTAGTATTAACCTTTCATTTCCATGTTGTGTTTTTGAGACAATCATAAATTTAGTTTTTTTCTTGTTTATTTTGAGTCCATATCGAATGCAATAATCGTTAATTCTATTTAACAATTCTTGTAGCGACTCAAGGGTGTCTGCCATTATAACGGTGTCATCAGCGAATCTTATGTTATTTACTGTTCTTCCGTTTATAGAGATTCCATCACTTAGTTCCGCTATCGCTTCCTGAAATATGGCTTCACTGTACACGTTAAACAGTAGCGGCGACAGTACACAACCCTGTCTTGGTCGTATCGTACTCTCTTAACAGATCATAAATGTTCAGAATTTGAAAAAATCGCATATGGAACACGTAGATAAAAATATCTTAAAATCCGAACGCAGCCAGCCAATTTGAATTAAAAAGCATTCCCGGAACTACTTTATGACTACAGCTGCAAAAGGGCAGTTCATATAATAAATAACATTTTCTGACATTTTTGTTTAGATTGTTTGGAATATTAGAGTTTATAGAATGATCTCAATCATTACTATTTAATTTTTTAAATTTATTTTCGTTTTAAAAAGAGTATTATCATTAGTGGCCTGCTTTTCGCCGCTCCTATAATGGGCCGCGCGTGTGCGATGCACACTTTGCACACATGGTAGCGGCGGCCCTGTACCAGACTGAAAACAGTGGGAACCTTCTCTGGTAACACCTCCGAGGCTCCTACAATTTGCAAGCCATAACGGATGCTGCGACTTATGCTGCGAAGGTAGATGAGGAAATTTTACAATTTTTATAATTCACGTCCCATCTGCTCAGCGCGGTAAAGTTCCAACGAGAATGGTTCCCTTCGTACTCCAATCAGAGTAAACAACATGTAAATCAAAAATGAATAACCATTTTCAATTTCGTTGCAACACGAAACTACAGCTGCATTATTATTCCAGTTCAATCAGATAGTGCAGCAAGCACCTCTACCGGTTTCGAAACTTATTAGACTCTCATCAGGAGGCACATATGCTGCTCTCTATGACCCAACTAGGACAAACTCCGGCGCGCAGTCACGGATTGCAACGAACGAAATGGCAGGGATGCCCTAGCGGCAACTGCTAGCAAAAGACTAAGTTTTCAAAAAACAGTGGGAACCTTCTCTGGTAACACCTCCGAGGCTTCTATAATATGCAAGCCATAACGGATACTGAGACTAAGGAAGATGAGGGAAGTTTACAATTTATAATTCACGTCCCATCTGCTCAGCACGGTAAAGTTATTAGACGAGTTATCTTTCTTCTTATTTCGCCATCTCCTTTTGAAGGTTAGCGATCCAAATGGCAATTGTAGCATTGGAAATTTCTGCATGAAAGATTTCTGTGAATGATAGATCAAGATATCTCCTCAGTTCTTTGAACCTCGAGTTCTGGTGTCTTCTTACTGATGTTTTGCACTGTGTTTCAATATGATTTGGAGTAATTCATATCTTTTATCTCACAGAACATGTCCTGCATTGTATTTCCTGTCTGTGATTATACTTCGTAGTTCTTGTTATTTACTTATGACCGAAGTACCTCATGGCGGTGAGTTTTTGTACCCATGGAGTTCTCAGCATCCATGTGTATACCGGGTGGTGAATTGGAAAATGAGCCATAGGAAATTCAATGTAAAATTTTAAACTGTTGAATTCCTGCTTCCCTAATGATTTTACATCAAAACACATCAGAAACTCTTTGTAGAGGATTGAAATAAATTGTATTTAAAACAACTGTTAAAATTAAAATTCGACGAATTAAACATATTCCAAAATTTTGTAAAAATATAATAAATTTTCCACAGAGTCACGCCAAATATCACTTTTGTAATATTTGGCGTGATACCCAAAAAAAATGTGATAACAAATCAAGAGGATGAGTTAAGAATCATAGTTAAACAAAGCCAAATAGAGGAAGTGAATGAATACATATATACTTGGGACAAATAATAAAATTGAATAGAGAAAACCAAACAGCAGAAATATAGAGACGAACGAAGTTAGCGTGGGTCTCGTTTGGTAAGCTCAGCTTCATATTGAAGAATCAAAAATACCCTCAATATCTAAAAACGAAAATCTACGACCAATGTATTCTTACGGTCCTTACATATGGATGTCAAACATGGACGTTCACAAAAGCGAATATGGACAGAATTGCGAAAACACAAAGAGCAATGGAAAGACAAATGATCAACGTAAGACTGTCAGATAGAAAAAGGAATTCCTGGGTAAGAAATATCACAAAAGTTAAATATGCTACTCGTCAAACAGCTAAGCTAAAATGGAAATTCGCCGGTCATACGATTAGACCAAAAAACGAAAGACGGAATAAAATTATTACAGAGTGGAGACCATGGACATATAAACGAAAGAGAGGAAGACCACAGATGAGATAGGTAGATGACCTAAAACACCAAGCAGGCTCAAAATGGATGCACATGGCTCAGGATAGAGAAAGATGGAGGAGCGAAGGGGAGGCATATGTCCAATATTTGATGTCGCAAGGCTAATAGATAGACGCCAAATATAGGCCACACACAGTGCCATAATGTGTATCGGTTGCGTTCGGTCACAGTGAAGTTATTATAAATATTAACAATATTTAAACTGTCAAATTTTTTATTTTACCATTTCTTGTTTAAAAAATTATAAAATTAATAAGATTCCCTCAGTTGAGGAGAAAATATTTATAATAAAGATGTTTTATTCAGTCAATAGTGTGCGCACTGTGAATTAACCCTGCGTTAGTCGCGCGGTCTACAATCGTAGACCACTCTCCTTTAAGTGGTCGCTAATTGCAGAAAACTGCACATACGCCCCCATACCGCTTAGTAGCTGTCACTAATACTTCCAACTTACTCTTCAGTTTACTAAACGCAGCCGATCTGTTTGCATTATTTTTTTACCATTATTCAAAGAGCACTGGTCTACAACCGTAGACCGCGCGACCAAGCGCGTTCCAGTTTTTAGTTGTACATATAAAGCTAATATGTAGCCTGCTGTGTATATAAAGATAATAATATAAATGAAAAAGTTTCAAGAAGCGACTTCATTAAAAACTTAGCATGGGAACTAATCAAACCGCAAATTGAATATGGGTCAACTGTACCTTGCCTGCTAGAGAACTTAGACGACGAGCTCGCGTACAGCTCGGAGTTCAAGAAGTCGTACGCCCTCCCCCTAATATTCCAACAAATTACGTGGTACGATGTTGTATTTGTGCACGAATTTGCAATATGTCAACAAGAAGGGCATGCCAAAGATGTGACAAATTTGCATGCAAGGATCATCTCAGGGATATTTGCACTAAATGTTTGACGGACAAAAATTGTGTCAATTTTACCATTTATTAGTTTTGTTCTTTTTTTAATTTTTAGTTCTATTCTTTATTATTCATCCCTATTGGTCATTCTATAAGTTCAAAAATAAAAAATATTTGTATTCTTTACTAAATTGAGCTTATTTTTGGGACCATTTTCATTTACTTGCAAATAAAGACCCAAAAAATCATGACCTCGTTTTTAATTTTACCACTGTCAAAATGAGAAAAGCCAAGGAACAAATCATATCTAATATCAAAGTACGGACCTAAATAAACATGTTATTAACCACTAATTTGCTAATTTTGTCAAAATCCGGTATTATGAGACAAAAAACTATTGGTCCAAAATCGTAGACCGCGAGACAATGCTCGTCAGCAATAACCGCGCGCCTAACGTAGGGTTAAATAATAACGTGGGCCTAATTTTTACACACATACGTACTGTGGCAAATCTAGATATTTTTTAAAATTTTGGAATGTGTTTAAATCGTAAGAACAATTTTAACTTTTGTTTTTAATAAAGATTTTAATCCTCTAAAAATAGCTTCTCATGACTTTTGATGTAAAATAATTAGGGAAGTCGGAATTTAACAGTTTAGAATTTTACATTGAGTTTCCTATGGCCCGTTTTACGTTTCACCACCCTGTATAGATCTCAAAGGCATCACATAATATTATTTTCGCTATATATTTAACTCTATATTTTTTTTTCTAAATAGAAATAATGATACTACTATTACTGCACTTAGATCAAAATCGAACAAATCCCGTAAAATAGAGATGCCCTGTCCCCAAGACAGCCCAACCAAAAGTGGTTACTTTTTCTTAAGTAAGTTACCAGCTTGTACATACGGACATTCTTTCTCTTTCCATCGAAATCTAGTTAGTAAAAAAGGCTATTAAAATTTATTAGAGAATGTACGCTTTATGATACGTTGTTCTCAATTATCAGAGACCGTTTAGAAATTGCAAGGTAGCATAGACCTCAGTAACGCATCAGTAACATGTATAAGGAGAATAACACACTTTAAAAAATTTAAAAATTTTAAAAAATGTTACATCATTATAAATAATAACCAAATACCAAAAATTACGCAACTAAAAATTTGCTGTTCCACGGACTGGGCAGTTGTTGATATCGCCCTTTATACCGCAGAGTAGGCATCAAAAATTCATTAATTAGTGCCTTAAATCAAGCTTTTTTATCCACAGCTTGCGCAAATAGACGAGATTTGTGGGCTTCTTTTTTTATAAAATTAGAAGATCCGTGTTATCACATTTTAAGCCTCGACATATTTCACAAACTCAATTTGTCTCAATATTGTGAACATTCCAATGTTCACAATACTCCTCATCCCAACGGTACCGCCCATGGAGTCACATCAATAACTACTATCCGTAAGCGTAAGTCTATTTCCCATAGAATTTCACTAATGCTAGTTTTAATTTTACGTTAGATCTTTTACATTATACATGTTCGTAATAAATTGAGACAGATAGCCACTATTAAAAGTAATAGACTAAATCCAAGAAAGAAAAAGACAGTAGCTTCTCTCGACCCTTAAGTTCGTATGTGTAATAAATAACTAAGGAATTCCCCAAAAATTGACCCAAACATTCGTTTCTTTTGGACCAAATTGTAATTTATTTCACTGTAAAAAATTCTCTGCTTTTAGTAAAAAGAATTTTCTAAACAAAAAGATTTCGCAATAATTATACACTGGTCAACACATACTTTAGAGCTTGGATTTTTTAACTGTTTTCAAAATAAATTTGGTTAGTCCAGACCGCATCTGTTTTGAGATGGACGTTGAGGGGTGACTCATATTTTTTTGCAGAAATTGCTTGGAATTAACTCATTTAATAATAATTGAGTTATCCTCGCACTCAAAAAGGTCCGGAACATTGTATAAATAATCAAAATGTCAAAAAATGAAGGAACAATTCGGTTTTTTTCTTCATTTTTTGATTATAACTTCAAAAGTATGTATTTCCGAGAAAAGTTAGTTAAAGATTTTAAAAATTGTAACCATTGTTGCAAAATAGCAATAATTGTAAAAAACCATAAAAAACAATTATTCGCATTTTTCATTTTTCAACTTGAACCTTCATATTTCACCCAGAAAAATTATATGATATAATAAAACAATAATGTAAATTTCATTAAGATCGGTTCAATAGATTTTGCCAAATAAATTTTGTAATCCAGCTTTCGCAAAAACAATGCATATTTTCAAAATGTTGCAGGACTAAAAGTAATCAAGTTGAAATTTTTTTGCGTATAGAAGAATATGGTACCTTTCATTTGCAATTTGCAAAATTAAAATCGGTTTACTACCACGGCGCCAGGATTTTTTTAAATAAACATTAATTTTTGGTAAAACGCGCAAGACAGCGGATACGTTCGCTGTGATTGGGCATTCCAATGACCTGTCAAAAATTATCAAATATTGCGACTGTGGACAAATGTGTTGTTGTTAATAATTGTTAAGTTGGTGTTTTAGTTTTTATTGTTTTGAGAACAGACAAAAGTAAGTTGATACTTGTAGTGACTTTTTAAATAGTTTTTAAAAGCAACAGTTATTTAAGTGTAAATATTTAGCAATTTAATGAAAAATTATATATTCCATTTGGAAAGTGTAACATATAGGCTCTTTACTGGAATCAAACAGCTGTCGTCAAGGTGGACAATGAAACAACGCAAGCTCAAAAAATTCTCAGAGGTGTAAGACAGGGATGCATTCTCTCCCCACTACTGTTCAATCTATATTCAGAAAGTATCTTCCAGGAAGCTCTTGAGGAATGCGAAACCGGCATCAAAGTGAATGGTACCTGGGTCAATAATATACGATATGCGGATGATTCGGTCTTAATAGCAGACAATATAGAAGACCTCCAAAACCTTCTTAATAAAATTGGAGAGCATAGCGAGAACATGGGACTTAGCATCAACATAAAAAAGACAAAGTTCCTTATAATCAGCCGTCAATTATGTCAACATCAAAATGCAAGACTAGCATATAACAACCAAGATGTAGAGCGCGTAAGAAAGTTTAAGTACCGGGGAACCTGGCTATGTGAAGACTGGATGTCGGATATGGAAATTAAATGTCGGATAGAAAGAGCCAGAAGTGCATTCATGAAATTCAGAAACGTCTTTACGAACTCTGACTTTGACCTAAACCTAAGATTAAGATTCACAAAATGCTATATATGGTCGGTGCTCCTATATGGCATGGAAGGATGGACTTTAAAAATAAACACAATGAATAAGCTAGAGGCATTTGAGATGTGGATCTATCGACGAATCCTTAAAGTTCCCTGGACCGCAAGAATAACAAATGAAGAAATCCTGAGAAGAATTGGTACAGAACGACAACTGATGTGCACAATTAAACAGAGAAAAACGGCATACCTGGGACACATAATTAGAAATGAAAGATATCAGTTTCTGCAAACCTTAATTGAAGGAAAGATCGAAGGAAGAAGGGGAGTGGGCAGGAAGAAAATGTCATGGCTCCGTAATGTCAAACAATGGACAGGACTAAAAAACATAGCAGACCTAATACATACTGCAAGGGATAGAGAAAAATGGTCAAACGTGATCGCGAACATCCATTAGTGGATTGCATAAGAAGAAGAAGAAGAACATGTTCGATTCACACAAGTTGATTTCCACCAAAATTTCTACCAATCTTTATCTAATACATATATCATTTGCTTACTCTATATTTTGTTGTATTTTAATATTTTAATTCCACAAAAATCAAACTAATTTGATTATTGTTTGTAAAATATTGTTTAAACAATTGCATATGTTTAAAAATAATAAACTTTAATCTCTAAGTTAAACTTGTGAGCAAAAAAAGTTTTTTCTAAAAAAGTATTATTTCAAACGACAGAGTATGTGTTTTTATTTTGCAATAAACAAATTTATTTATATCGAAATGTACTAGACAATAAAATTTATCAATCATTTTTAAAGTCATTGCAATGCCCAATCAGAGCAAACGTATCCGCTGTCCTGCGCGTAGCACCAAAAATTATTGTTTATTTAAAAAAAAATCCTGTCGCCGTGGTAGTTAACCGATTTTAATTTTGCAAATTGCAAATGTAAGGTACAGTATTCTTCTATACGTAAAAAAATTTCAACTTGCTGTCATTTCAACTCGTTGGTTTCTTCCTAGTTTAGGTATAATTTATTAATGTGGAGTTGGGTAAGTTCGGACCGGTTTTCGTTAAGTTTGACTTTAATAATATTTTTGTAAATTTTATTTCAAATATTTAATATTTTCTTGGTAACAACGTGAAGTAACATTAATGCGCTATAATTCGCATTGCGAAAATCACCAATTTACATTGGAAATTAAAACTTTTATAAAAAATTAGAAAAAACAGTAACTATTCGTAAACAGCTATTTAAAACTCAATAAAATTTATCTTTATAATTATGTTATGGGACAAAATCGGAATTACTAATCCGTCATTTATGAAATGCTTTTTGCCAGATTAAAATAAGTTGCTTAGTTTAAAAGGTTTACATTTAAATATAAAGAATGGTTTTTTGCGTGGCATTTATGCGCCTGTCCGAATTTCTATCAATGCTGCTTTAATTGTTTCTGCTGATTACGCTCTTCGGTTCGTTTTTCTAATATAATATCTAACCATTTTGGATCTAAAAAAGGTTATAAATAAAGAATTTGAGCAAGAAACCATAAAAGTACAGAAAAATCTTTAAAATTGACTGGAAAAAGCACAAGTCCGGTCTTTGTACCCCGTTACATGCTCCGAACTTGCCCCGTGCACTAATATTTGAGGTGCAAGCCCAGAGTAGTGATTTTTCCAGTAAACTTCAAATAATCGAAAGGATCTATTTCTTTAGCGTAAACTTTAAGCAATGTTCTTAATACTTACCAAAAATAAATGCACGAGACAAAAAATTTGCTGTAAAATACGGGGACTTTCTTCAACAGCTCTAGGTTAGATATCTACTACTCATGTACTCAGATTTTATAAATGGCAAAATAGTGGCAGAATTACTTCTGAGTAAGAGACATCTACACTGCGGTGTAAAAAAATCGATCCACTAAAAATTTGGTCATTTTTGATGTTGTGAATTTAGTAAACCTGTTGTCCGATTTAAGTTAGTGTTAATTGTTTCACCACGTTATAGCCTTATTCATTGACAATATCGCTGTAATAATATTGTTGCTAGACAGTTAAACTGTCATTGTGTACCGGGTGTACGAATCAAACTGTGTTTTTTTTCTCAAAGTTCGCATCACCCTGTGGACTATTCTAGCATTTCTGTACGTTAGAATTGAAAGGGCGGTAGTCCATTTTTACACTAAATGGAGATATGCAGCCAATAATACACTTAAAGGTGTTATCTTTCGAATGGCGGTTAATAGGTGGTTGTACAGGCAATATTACTAAAATTGCAAGTCGGATGTCCACTGTGAAATTTGTTGCAAAAAGCCAATTGTGGTGCACCGGTCTATTTTGCATGGCACACTGATTGTTAAAAAGACGGCAGTCCAATCTCTATGGACAACCGCCTGCCAGCTGTGTAAAAATTGAGGTTATAAGCTAATGTTTTTGTATGTTTTATAGATAAAAGCAACTTTTTCTTTATCGAGATTAATGTGATAATAAATAACAGCCAAAAATGTCTGAATCAAGAGCAAAGAAGATGGTTCTACTGAGTTCAATCCTTATTTCGAGCCCCCTAACATTGGTACATGTGACACCTGTGACAGTTTTGAAAATAAGCGAAAAGAGGCAGATCCTAATGTTGAAGATATTTTAAAGAAAAAAGCAGATCATTTGAATGACGCAGATAACAGATACAAGTTAAAAAGGCAGGCTAAGATAAGATACAAGCAGAATTTAAAAGAAGTCGTAGCAATGGTGGATTTGCAAAAATGCCTCCCTACACCTATGTTAACTAATGGAAAATCGTTTTATTTAAAACAATTATGGACATTTAATTTTACCGTCTATAATGATAGTACTGCCGAAGGTTCATGCTTCATGTGGGACGAGTCTATTGCAAAAAGGGGTGGCAACGAGATAGCTTCCGCTGTAATAATGTGGTTAAAAAATTTACCTTCTACAACAGAATAGGTAACATTTTGGTCAGACAACTGCTCTGGCCAAAACCGAAATTTTTTTTTATTTTGTATGTATATATCCATAACACCTGAGTAGTTGGAATTCATTATAAATATTTACTCAAGGGGCATACACACAACGAAGTAGACACAATACATGAAATAATTGAGAGGAAGAAGAAAATACTGCCTACTATGAATATTTCTGTACCTCATGAATGGGCCCAGTTATAATTACCTGCAGTTCGTTAAAACCACTTATTGTTTATGAGATGAAAACAAGTGACTTTTTTCTTTGAAAAAATGGGCAAAGAATCGACAATCCCGTTTGTGAATCAGAAACGGAACACAGACAATGAACCCTTTCTATCCTCTAAAATTGTGCACTGGAAATTCGAAAGAGACCACCCTGGCATTATGTTTTATAAAACAACATTTTCCCAGGAAAATTTTAAATCTGTGAATTTTAAAAGGAAAATGAGAAGTTCTCTCGATGGACTCCTACCAAAGACATTGGACCAAATAAATAATGAAATTTCAGTTCCAATTGATAGTTCAAAATATAACCACCTAATGGAATTTCTAGAATGGGTACCTTCTATTTACCATTCCTACTATAAATCTTTAAAAACAACAAAAATAAAGTTGTCGTTAACGAAAATATTTCCCGAAGATGATTAAATGCTTTTTAATTTTAGTTTTATATTATTTTTGTAATGTTAGGTACTGATTATAACGTTCTTTTCCTAATAAAATCACACCAAAAGGGCGGCTGTCCTGTTTTTTTATTGATATAGTACCACAAAACAAAAAAGGCCGTAGTCCTAAATTATTTATTATTTCAATACAAAACAACTTAAAGCCGATTATGTTACTGTAAAATAAAATACAAAGCATGCTTTACCACTTTCCTTTAAATCATAAAGCTGCAACATTATTTGATAATTTTAAAGGCATTTAAAGTTATGGTGTACAAATTAAGAGCACTAATTTTGATCTACTGCAAAACAAACTGAAAGTGACTTCCGCCCTTTCAATTCTAACGTACAGATTTATAAAATACTGAAATTAAAACCCAACTATAGTCTCAGGTTTTCTTAACATTTCGTCTTTCGATTCATTCGCTTATATTGGATAATAAAAAAGTTAGGTACTTTAATAACTGGCCATGTTCGTCATCAGTACAGGGTGTTTCTAAATAAATGCGACAAACTTTAAGAGGTAATTTTACATGATAAAATAATGACAATTTTCTTTATAATCATAAGTCCGCAAACGCTTCGTTTCCGAGATACGGCATGTTCAACTTTTTATTTACAAACTGACGATTTATTTATTGCTTTAAAACCACTAGATATTTGCAAATTAAATTTCGTGAGTTTTAAGACGTAGTTATTGCACATTTTTTGACATACAATTAAGAATTTTATATTCACCGTGCGTACGGGTAATTTTATCGGTCATAATACCCCTTTGCGCGCCAATGGTAAATATTAAATTCTTAATTGTATGTCAAAAAATGTGCAATAACTACGTCTTAAAGCCCACCAAATTTGATTTGCATTTCTCAACTGGTTTTAAAGCAATAAGTAAATCGTCAGTTTGTAAAAAGAAATTGAACATCCCGTATCTCGGAAACGAAGCGTTTGCGGACATATGATTATAAAGCATATTGTCATTATTTTCTCATGTAAAATTATCCCTTAAAGTTTGTCGCACTTATTTAGAAATACCCTGTACTGATGACGGACACGGCCAGTTGTTAAAGTTCAAGTGGAAATCGGTGGGACTGTGCATTTTATCAATGAAATAAGATATGTCTCAGACACTCCAGAAGCCGCTAACGATAAAATGTTTTAATCATCGCATTAATCATTGTCAATGAGTCGAGGGATATTAGTATAGTGAAAATAATAAGACGAGAACTGGACGATAATTATTATAAAGAATAAATTTTTAAAGTTTTTTCTACTTTAATGAAAAAAAAAGCAAGCTTATTAGCAGAAACCAATTCAAAATTATTTTGCACATCATATTATGTGAAAAAATATTTGGTTGAAAAGTCTCATTTTTGTTGGCACAAAAATATATTAATTTGTCTGGACTAAATTACAGTTATGTTTATCTTGTTACTATCAACATCCACACAGTGTTGCCAAACTGAATTTTGTTATTTTGGGTGTAAATTTTTTCCACGGATCTCCGAGGGTACAATACCTAACTTTTTTATTATCCAACATAAGCGAAAGAATCGAAAGACAAAATGTTAAGAAAACCTGAGGCTATAGTTTACCCCCGTTTACCCCACTCCACCTTACTACTTACTACAAAACAACTGATTTTTAAAGATTTTTTTAAAATGCTTGAAAAGTAGATCAATATTGAAAACGATTATTTTTAGGTTAAGTGCTCAATAAAATATTTTGGATTTTTTATAACAATCCCATGCAGGATTTTATCTTTTCCCACAAATACGTATGTTTATGTATATGCTGTTATGTCACGCATTTCCGTGTTACTACTATATATCTAGGAGTCAATCTCGATATCGCTATATTGCGTTCGTTGTTCAAATTGAGTGCCAGACCTAGTCATGGTAATCTAGCAATGCGATTAATAGTCAAACACTAAACAGCCAAATTTACCGAAGAGAATCCTGCTCAACGACCCCTCAAAACACCAGAACAAACCTTACTACACTACATAAGGCGGTCGTTAATAAGTAGAGCAATTAAGATTACGTTAATGTTCCCAATTAACAAGTGTAATAAATTAACTTTTTTACCCCATGATTTAAATAATCGCATCGTCATAGCTTGATTCTAGTTTTCAGATAATTTTTTAATTAGAAATTTTATTCATTTTAACATACATATGAGTTGTCATAAATTTGCGGGAAGGTAAATTTATACTAGTCCAGGGAAGTAAAATGTTTCTCAGTACTTTAAATAATTCAGGGATCCGACCACTTTTTAGTTATCCTAAAGTTTTAGTTGTCCGCATGGATAAAGTCAATAACATATCGAGGCTAGTACATAATTTATATTCTAGTACAATTTATAAGTAAAGCAATCCTAGCGAAAACCAAAAGAAAACACAAAACAAAAGATTGGTATGATGAAGAATGTCAAGAAGTAGCAGAAGCAATAAGAAAGGTAAGACTCAAAAATCTCACAAGTGAGGAAGAAATCACTAGAGAAAAATACAGAGAATTGAGAAAAATCATAAAAAAAATGTAGAAGCAAAAAGAGACAATACAACGAGAACAAACTCAAAGAAATAGAAGAAAAATTAAAAAAAAGAATGTGTGTGTACTTTGTACGCACGTAAGAAGTTATTCTTCTATTGTATAATTTCAACGAAGTAAATATACTTAACAGGTTATTTGTATTTTATTTAAATATTAAACTAACTTTCTTATCTACCACTTTCAAAAAAATTTTATTAAAACAACCAAAAATAAAAAAATATGAATCCTTCAGGATTGGAACCCGCGACCTTCCGATCTCTGATCCAACGCTCTACCAACTAGGCCACCGAGCTTCTTGTAAGTGACACGTAAGTTTCGGATATAATTACACAACACGGTGACAAATAGATCGAGTGTAAAAATGTTATACCTACATAATATTTTATTATCTTACTACAGAGGAACACAAATTAAAAAACACAAAAATTATAATAAATAATACATTTACTAAAAACACTAATATATTCTTTTAATGACTTATTTGCGCTGATGCAGATACAATCATACTTATCTTGAAATATTAGCAACGAACTACATACTGTCTGTATGCGCATGCGAGCAGATTTATGAAATTTTACTCTCAATCGCGCCTAAAGAAGAATAACTTCAAAAAAGAAATAAGATCATTCTACCAGGAAGCAAAAAAAATGGAAAGAGGATATCAAAAAAACAACCCATATATGAGAGATGATAAAGGTATGTTGCTAAATGAGCCGGAAAAAATAATGGGAAACTGGCAAAACTATTTCACAGAACTGCTAAATAAGAGCGAAGTACAAAAGGAAACAAACCATGAAATTGAAGATGATCAAATAGCAATAGAAATGCCCACAGAACAAGAAATAGAGAACGAAATAAAGAGCTTGAAAAATAACAAAAGCCCAGGAATAACAGAAATATCGGCCGAAATGATAAAATCAGGAGGGAAAAGACTACAGAAAGAGATATATGACCTGATAAAAAGAATATGGGAAGTAGAAAAAATGCCAGAAGAGTCGACCATAGCAAGGATATGCCCTATACATAAAAAAGGTGATAGAATGCTATGCGAAAACTGCAGTGGCATCGCACTATTAGAAATAGTTTACAAAATATTGGCACAAAGTATAAGAAAAAGGCTAAGTCAATATTCGGAAAAAATACTGGGAGAATACCAGGCAGGTTTTAGAAACAACAGATCAACGACTGACCAAATATTTGCCTTAAAAGAAATACAGTCTACCTGTTACGAACATAAAACAGTATTATATGCTTTGTTCATAGACTTTAAGCAGGCTTACGACACAGAAAATAGACAGCAGATATACGAACTGATGAAAGAATTGGGGATACCAAGTAAAATTGTCAGGGTGGTAAAGATGACGATGGAAAACACAACAAACGAAATAGCTTGAAAAGGGTATACATCTAAAAAGTTTGAAACCAAGGAAGGATTACGACAAGGAGACCCACTATTAACAACGGCATTCAATGTAACATTGGAAGGAATAATCAAGAAAAGCAGAATGAACATGCAAGAAACGATATTTAAAAACGGCCACCAATGCATAGCATTTGCAGATGATCTGACGCTAAGCAAATGATCTAACAGATGATCTAACAAGCAAAAAAGAATTACAAAAGTTAATGAAAAACATAACAGAAGCCAAAAATTCGGACTTAAAATAAATGAAGAAAAGACAAAGTATATGATTATGGGAGAGATCCAAAAAGAAAAAGAGAATCATAGTAGAAAAACATCATAGTACAAATAGATAGAGAAAAAAAATACTCGTTCAAAAGAGCCAAAGAAATTATTTACCTGGGAGCCAAAATAGATGAAAATGGTCATGAAGAAGGGGAGATAAGGGCAAGAATAGCTAAAGGAAATAAAAAATATGAAGCATTACGCACATTATTGAAATCCAAATACGTATCAAGAAAAACAAAAATAAGAATTTATAAGACTGTTATCAGACCTACAGTAACATACACATGCGAAACATGGAAGCTCAAAAAGTCAGAAATAGACCTTTTAGAAAGATGGGAAGAAAAATGCAAAGAGCAATATATGGAGGTGTGAAAATAGAAGGTCAGTCGAGAAGAAGAACCAATAAAGAATTAGAAGAACTATATCAAAAGCCAACGATCACGACGACGATCCAAGCACAGAGAATACGATACTTGGGGCACATCTAAAGAATGGGAAGTAAACGAATGCCAAAAATGGTACTCTCACGAAGACCAATACAAAATAGGAGGAAAGGCAGGCCAAGGAAAAGATGGAAGGACAGTGTGTATGAAGACTTGAAGAAAAGTAACATTGAGAGATGGAAAGAACTAGCATTGGACAGAAGGAGATGGAGGGAGGTGGTGAAGGAGTGTATAAAAAGACTGAAGTGTAATTAAATCAAATTTAAATTTTATAAGTTTTATAAGTTATGTAAGTTATATTAAGTTATTATATTATTTGTGTAATCAGAAATGTAAACATTTTAGCCCTAGGCCTACAAGGCCTGTTGCGCTTAATAAATAACATAATTTATAAATATATCTATGTAGCAATAATATTATTTATAATTAAAAACAACATACATATAAACTGTTTTGGTGTTAGTGTTGAGATTAAACTGAATGTAAGACCAAATACTTGCATTATTGGGGATTATTTCCTGGTTTTTCCTCGTGATTTACTATGGAATCACTAACGCGAGAATTTTACTGTCACCATTGCATGTGGTTGTCTTTTAAAAGACAAATTACATGCTATGATTTTGTCGTGACGGATATTCTTGAGTTAAAGTTGATTTTATGTAATCGATTGATTCTATCTATCTTTCGATAAAGTCGTCCCAGAAACGCAACTCATAAATATTGGCAATATCGTTTTAAAGTCTTCTACTTTAAAATGTATATATATATATATATACAGTGCTAGTCAAAAGTCCGTACCCCCCCTCCTATCTTTTGAACGGTTATTATACTTATAATAGTGGAATTTGGAGGGAGGAAATAAACTGATATAGGCTTCTTAACTAGTCATGACAGGTGACGTAATAGTGACAGATGACGTTACAGCACCACTATGACAGATAATTTTAAATGGGACCTTATGGCAAGTGATACCTCGTTTGAAAGGTATTGAAAATACCTATCCAGTCATACTATTTTTTTTGGGTTTAAGTTGATTTTGATGTTGGTGAATAAATTAAATAAATATAACATTGTAGTTTCGTATTTAACTAATAAAAATTCAAATGTCCGCCTATGGTTTTTTTGTCAAAAAAGTTGACGTTTTTCAGTTCTCTAGTAGTTTTTACGTCAACGTCAACCTTTTTGACAAGTAATCATAGGCGGAGGTTTGAATTTTTATTAATTAAATGCGAAACTACAATTATATATTATTTCATTTATTCATCAAAATGAGCTTAAACTCAAACAAAATTAGTATGACTGAATAGGTATTTTCAATACCTTTCAAACGAGGCATCACTTGCCATAAGGTCCCATTTAAAATTATCTGTCATAGTGGCGCTGTAACGTCATCTGTCACTATTACGTCACCTGTCATGATTGGTTAAGAAGCCTACATCCGTTTATTTCCTCCCTCCTAATTTCACTATTATAAGTATAACCGTTCAAAAGATACGAGGGGGGGGTACGGACTTTTGACTAGCACTGTATATATATATATATATATATATATATATATATATATATATATATATATATATATATATATATGTCTGAATTGCCGATATAAATGAGTCAGATTAAATTAAATTATTAGAAGTTTTTGTTTACTAAGCAACAACATTTTTGTTTAATTTCGTAATATTTTGTATTTTGATAACGACGTCTTAGGTGGAAATCGAAACGTCAATAAAATAATTTTTTAGTTAAATTGTGGTTTATTTCCCAGATAGAATAACAAATTACATAAATGCCACAAAGAAATAGCTTCAGCAAACCATTATTAAAATTAAGTTCGAACTTCGATATTTCATCCAAAGTTAGTACTTAAGAAACACTCAAAATTTCAGAATAATTAATCAAGAATTAGTTTAAAAGTGGAAATTATGGAGAGAAATTATGTCAAACTGTCACGAGTGCAATACAGATCGGTACTTTTTGAGAGCTCGAGTGTAATTCGGTAAGATTATTTTTCATGAATAAAACTGTGTTTTTAAATCACTTTAATTAATATTTTATTGATATCTTCGCTTTAGTGTTGCCCAAAATCGGTCTTGGTCTTGCAGTCTTGGTCTTGTTCTTGCGTTTTCACAAGACCAAGACCAAGACCAAGACCGCCTAATTTGAGCAAGACCAAGACCAAGACTTACCATGCAAGATTTGTGCAAGAACAAGACTAAGCCTGCAAGACTCTTGCGTCTTGCAGTTAGAACTGAGGGTTGTTTTAGAGAGTATATTAGTTTGGGTATATTCTTAGATACTCTATGAGAAGCAAAAAAAATGTTTAACAAAAATTTGGAAAATTGGACTTATGCGCATTACGAACAATGCCATAAACACACATAGCGAATCAAAGTATCATTAAAAGAACACTTGACACATTTGACACGTACTCAGAGATCATTATTACAATGCAAAAATAAAATATTTTGTACATTCTTTTTCAGTAGACGACCTCTTTGCTCTGAAATGAATTGCCCATTCTTTGAGAATAGCCGCCCATTAACCATAAATTAATATTCTTGCGTTGCGACCTTGCGACGGCGACGCCGACAATAATATCGATAAAAAACTTATCTGATAAAAAATATACCTAATAAGTATTAATTAAGTTTTTTCCTTATTAGTTTTCTAGGAATCTAAACTCCACATACCTATCTTATCCGTATATAGAATAGTAAGACTATTATGTATATTTTTTTTTTGATTGTGCCATGACCTCATTCCATTCGGTTAGACAAAATTTGCTGAAGGAATGCGGCTTAATACTTAAAGTATTAATAACGAGACACATTAATGCAGATAGTGCCGGCTATACATATCGTGTAAACAAAATAACGAAATATTTAATAACGATATACTGTCTGCCGAGGCATGGAACAAAGAAATATTTACAGTGAATATTATGAAAAACAAAAGCACATTTATAGCAATTTTTTCTATAGTTAAATTAAATTGGTCATTTGTTTTATCAATCGACTGTTCTTTTGTTATTCTTTGTGTTTGGTGATATACACTACTCTAAAAAATAAACGCACCACCTTAAAAACGGGTCATTTTAGATATCTTGAGTTTCCTAAACCTGTTGTCTGATTTAAGTGATTTTTTTAATATGGTATATCCTTATTCTTTAACAATATCGGTGGTGTAATAATACTATTGCTAGGCAAGTAAATAGTCATTGTATACCGGGTGTACCAATCAAAGTGTGTGTTTTTTCTCAAAGTTCGCATCACCCTATGGAATATTGTAGCTTATAAAATATTGAAATTAAAACCCAACTATAGCCCCATATTTTCTTAACATTTTCTTTTTTGATTCATTCGCTTATGTTGGATAATAAAAAGTTATGTACTTTTTTAGATAGCCATGTTTTTCATCAATACAAGGTATTTTTAAATAAGTATGGCAAACTTTAAGTGGTAATTACTATGCACGAAAAAGTAATGACAGTTTGCTTTTAAACATATGTACGCAAATGATTCGTTTTCGAAATAGGGGATGTTAAAATTGTTCTTACAAACTGACGATTTATTTATTGCTCTAAAACCGGTTGAGATATACTAACGAATTTTGGTAGGTTTTAAGAGGTAGTTAGTACGCATTTATAAAAAATTAAGATTTTAATATTCACCAATGGCGCGCATACGGGTAACCCGTTTGTTTAGAATTACCCCTTAAAATTTTTCATACTTATTTGAAAATAACCTGTATTGATGAAAAACATGGCTAGTTGTTAAAATACCTAACTTTGTTGTTATCCAACATAAGCGAATGAATAAAAAAGCAGAATGTTAAGAAAATATCAGACTGTAGCAGGATTTTAATTTCAGTATTTTATAAAGGCTAGAATATTCCACAGGATGATGCGAACTTTAAGAAAAAACACAGTTTGATTAGTACACTCATTAGTACCGGTACGGTATTCGGTACCTATACAACGACAATTTACCTTCTAGCAACAATATTATTACAGCCATATTGTTAACGAATAAATAATTCAAGCTTAAAATTTACCTACTCTGTTACATTGTTCTAAGATATGTAATAGGCATAGGCTAATGGGCAACTGCGAGACTTGCAAGACTCTTGCTGCAAGACCAAGACCAATACCAAGACCTGGAGAGCAATACCAAGACCAAGACCAAGGCCAGGTGTACTGTTGCAAGACCAAGACAAAGACTGTCTAAGTCTCGTCTTGGTCTTGCATTTGGGCAACACTACTTCGCTTGAATATTTGCTAAACTTGCTCAGGGTGTTCTCTTTGACAAGTTGTAAAAGAATATTGTCGTTAATGTCACTGACTGTTAGTTTTCGAATGATATCATCTATTTATAGCGCTACTTGACGACGAGAAATTATCAAAAAAAAAGAATGTGTTTGTGTACTTTGTACGCACGTAAGGAGTTATACTTCTATTATATGATTTCTTAAAAATAAATATACTTTAAACAGTTTGTTTTATTTTTTCAAACACCAAACTAATTTTGTGCTTACGGCTTTCAAAAAAATTATAAAAAGGTATAGGATTGCTCCGGACTCGAACTCAAGACCTCTCGATCTCTGGTCGAATGCTATACCAAATACTCTACGAGGACTGTGTCTGTACCGGTTCGGACGTACCTACTGGGAATTCACGGTAACAAACAGACAAGGTGAAGTATAATAAATATAAAATAACATGTTTTAATAATACTCATCTTACTCCTGAGGAAGACAAATCCAAAGACACAAAAATTATAATAAATATATTTACTAAAAACACTAATATATTCTTTTCACACCTTTTCTTGCACTGATATATTTATACATAACTTGAAAGATTCAGCAACTAAACGCCATACTGTCTGTGTGCGCATGCGCGCAGTATTATGAAATTTTACATAGCCTTCTAAAATTGGGTATCGGAATCAGGTTTTAAATTTGTTGATACCTAACACAACTTTCCTGTGAAATGCGGACGGAAAACTATGAAATATAGATTTTTGATATAAAATTTACCTCTTAATACGATGGCCACGCAATAATTTTAAAATTTTCACAATGGGATTTGGAAAAGCGGAAAATGTGACAATATTTTTAAACTGCCGCAGACAAAAAACCATTCACTTTAAATACTTTTCAAAACTCACAAAATGTGTGTTAAAATATGTACTTTGTGATGAATGCATTTTTGAATCGAGTTATAATATTACTGTGATTAAAACAAAGAAAACAAACAAAAAATGCGTAAAAGTTTTAGAACATTTTGCATATTCCAGTTTTTTTTTACTTTCCTCAATATTGTACAGTCTTTCAAGCTCAAATTAAGATTCTCTAGAAAATTTTACATAAAAACACATTGTTAAATTATATTTCAACAAAAAATAAACGTTTATGCAAAATTCTTTTACAATATTTAAAATTGACGTTTTTCACTTTTTAAATAATCTTGGTAGAATAAAGCCTATTCTTTCATAAACTACCCGTATAATTTACTGTAACTTCTCTATTTCCGTACTATATTTGTTGCAAAAAAAATAATTTCGGATAAATAAATAAAATAGCTTTTAAACTATTTGACCGAATACTTTGAAATTTTGAGCATATTTTAAGCACCACAAAACACAAAATTCCATTTAGTATAAACGTTATAAGGTCTTTTTTAAAAAATTATACATTTATAAAAAAACCTAAATTTCGCGCTACGTAGCAATTTGCTAAGCAACCAATAAGGATAGAACTATTAAAAAAACGCCATTTTCAAGGTTTTTATATTATATTTCTTACTCTCAAATGGGTTTCAAATGTTTCACTTTTTGCTCGTAGATGAAAAAATCCAAAATTTACCGTTTTTTGTCTTAATTTGTTATTAACTAATGAAGTCCAACATATACCGAAACAAAACAGCTAGGGGCGGCTCGTGATAGTATAAGGTGGTGAGACACACTACACCTGAGGAATTTTATTATTATGGTTAGCTTCTCTTTAATGACCAGAAGGTTGATTTTGTGACGTCATAATGCTAGGACGAATCTAGGACCAATAATCCCGGACAAAAAATCCTCACAAATTATCCCTGGATAAGAAATTCCCAGACAAATAATCCCCGGACAAATAATCCCCGAACAAAAAATCCCCACAAAAAATCCTGGACAAATAATCTACAAAAATTTTTTATTCAAAATATCCCTACAAAGAATTCCGGACAAAAAATCATCAAGAAATATTTGCTGTCGATTAGTTCTCTAAAATTTTTTCAGTGAATTATGCGATCAACTCAAATGCTTTCAGCCTCAGTGCATAGAGTTATTTTGAATTCCAATCCCATATTTAAAATTTCAAGTTTTACATAACAAAAGAGTGTGCGTTTTTTCAAAAATCGTGGAAGATATGGGGAACGGGCTAAGGCTGTGGGAATCATGTTGCAGTATTATTCGCTTAAATCTTTTGCTCACTCTGATTTGAATGTATGTTCAAAAAAAATTTACAAAAAAAAACACAACCACACCATACAACATCTTTGAAACACTTAAAAACTACTTTTGTATGTAAACGTCCGATGTGGAACTGGAAACGTTAATAAAATCATTTTTTAAGTTAAATTGTATAATCTTATTTCTCATTTAGAACAATAAATTACATAAATGCCACAAAGAAGAAATAGCTTAAGAACAATATATTAGATGATGATGAACAATGATTTAAAATGAACACTGTTTTAAATACATATCCATAAACTTCTAAAATATAATAAGCCATTCGTATATACCGCGCGTACATAGAAAGCTATGATCTACAATCGACTTGTGCTTGTACTTGTCGGTTCAGTTTGGCTATTCCCATTCCCTTCCGCGGAGCCTGAGGCCGTTCGGCTATTACTATTCCGTTGCGCGGAGTCGGAGGCAAGCCTCAAGGATGGATGAATTTTGTTCCTAGAATCGGTGGCACATTTTTCACATTTTGCCGGTTTTACTGTTGGCGTTGTCGCATACTGTTGCAGATGGTGTGAGGCATGCTTCAACTGTAATGATTTGAGAAAGTTAGAATGGCACGTGGAAGACGGATATATAATATAAGATAAAGAGTCAGGGTCGTACCGATTATTTTAATTTTTTTCAAAAAAATAAAGGTATTTAGGAAATTTCAAAAAGCTAAATTATATATAAAAAACTGATTATAAAACAACGAAATACCGTAAATAGTCGATTGATATACCGGTGAGGCACTGCCTCACCTGCCTCATAGGACAAGCCGCCACTGAAAACAGCCAGAGTTGGGTGATCGTCAAACCCATAGATGCTCGATACGACGTGAAGTACGTCAGGGTGACACCATATCGCCGAAACTGATCACTGCGCTTCTGAGATATACATATGTAAAAGGACAAAACTGACCGACAAAGGCATAAACATAAACGGAGAAAAGCAGAAAATCTGAGGTTTGCAGATGATATTGTACTAATAGCTGATAGGATAGATGAAGCCAAAGAACTTTTAAATCAGCTCTACCTCTCCTTGCTAGAAGGGGGATTGAAAATAAATGTATCTAAAACACCGATGATGACAAATCTTATAGTCAGCGAACATATATGCGTAGGAGCAAGATCCATACACCAGGTAACGGCTTATAAATATTTAGGTCATGAGATTCGCATAGGAAAAGATAACCAATCAGTTGAGCTTCTCCGTTGGATAAGACTGACTTAAGCAGCCTTAGGCAATCTGAACCATATTTTCAAATCGTCTGGCATACCAAAATGCCTTAAAAGAAAAACCTTTAATCAGTGTGTTTTGCCAGTGTTGACTTACGGAGAGGAAACGTTGACCATGACAAGGAGAACAGTGCAAAAGATCCGTGTGTCTCAAAGGGCGATTGAGCGTGCTATACAGGGTGTTTTACTATGAGACAAGATCCCAAAGCGCCAGCTACGACAAAGAACAGGAGCAGTATCGTAACAAACTCCGTCGCCCCCCCCCCCGCAGAATTGGAAATGGTGCCCCTTTAAAAAATCTAAATACGACATGTGTAACAAATACCTATATGTGTTACAGCTCAGTAGATGAACGTAAAATATGGCGATACCGTGTAATTTTCAGTCTCACCACCGAAGTGGTCAACTCAAGACTTTTCGAGTTAATTGTGCGTAAAAATGTTTATTGTTCAACAAAAAAAACACGTTTTTAGGCGATTTTTCGCAAATAGTTCAAAGTGTAAGTATTTCATCGAAAAAAGAATAATGTTAGCAAAAATGTAGCTTATTAAAAAATGAAACAAAAATAAATTAGTGTAAAGAAATCAGTAAAAGAAATGAAGCTCGTGAAAAGTTTTTCTTATGCGTCAAATTCCAAATCGAATATTTCAACGTGAAATAATAAAAATATTAAATATTTTTCGGGGAAAACTCATTAGAGCATTTTTAAAGTGTTTAAAAAAAACTTTATTTTTATTTATTACAAAAGCTTCTGGCATCAAAACTAAGCCAGTTACGCTTAAAATATAGTTAATCCCATTGTTTGGCAAAAAATTGTGAAAATCTCTCCTTATTTAGCACCCCAAATGAAACTAATCATTATCGCTTTACAAATTAGATAAGTTTTTTATATGACCTATACTGGTATTACATAAGTATCACCGGTTCAAAGTGCTTATTTTTGAAAGGGTTCTAGTTGAAAGGGCCTGAACGAGTCACTAATCACGAGTATATGCAAATTTTAAACAGCCATATCCTAACCAATTTTTGTCTTACAGAAAAACAAAATAAAGCCAAATTACCAGGAAAACCTACATTTCTTTACTCTTTGAGATTTTTCGTATCACTAATACTTTTTTAAGTTATTTTGAAAGAAAGGCATTTTTCCAAAATAAAAAAACTTTTTACTATGAAACCAGTTTTTTTCAAAAATAAGAACTTCGATTCGCTCAAACTTACAGATCATAATAAACAATAAATATTTAAAGTAAATGGTAAAGCGTTAACGAAAAATTTTATTTGGGGTGGGAAATACGGGGAGATTTTCACGATTTTTTTTTGTTTTTAAGGGACCAACTTTATTTTGAGCGAAACTCGTATAGTTTTAGTGCTAGAAACTTTTATATAAAAAATAAAAATAAAGCTTTTTTTAAGCATTAAAAAAAAAGTTTTTTCCGAAAAGTGCATTATTTCTTGGATATTTCAGGTTGAGATATTCAATTTGGACTTGGACAAATAAGAATAATTTTTCATGAGCATTCAACTATGCTTTTACTGTGTCGATAGACACATGAATAAGTGCAGCATTTTTTTTTGTATCTTATAAGCTACATTTTTGCTACAAATAATAATTCGGTAAAATACTTATTTTTGAGTTATTTGCGAAAAACCCGTCTGAAAACGTGGTTTTTTTGTTGACTAATAAACATTTTCACTCGCAAGTGACTTGAAAAGTATTAACATAGATAAATAAACTCTATAGAAAAACAAAAGTTGCTTATAATTAGTTAATTTATACATTTCTGGACTTATTTTCAACGTATGTTTTTCACCCAAGATGAGGTGTCATCCACCGATGTAAAAGCAACCAACGGCATAAGTCCAACTTTGAAGTAAAGTGTAACTAGAACCTAAATCCAAATTGTCAAGCAAATATGTCAGTCGTGACGCTGATAATTTCACTCCAAAACTGTCATTTACTGAGCTATTAGTGTATTCAGGCATTGTTTATGACGACTTACGTTTTTCATCTTTATTGGTATAGAATAAAATAGAACAACAATTATTAAATGATTACATTAGTACATAGTATTATTCTATGAGATGAACAACTTTGTTCGTGCACGACTATCAGCGAATATAAATATCTACAATGTTATTAATTCGGATGGGTAACTTCAATACGGCAATGCTTAAAAAACGTATGTATGCGAATAATATAACAACACATTTTAACATATATTAGGCGACAAGATGGGGCCCCTAACATATTGCCCCTTAAGCTTCATGTTGAGGAGGCCTCTGTTACGCCTCTGGATAATTGTATCCAAATACTAAACGTAGGTAAAGATTAAAGAGAAAACCCATTTCTAGATTTAGAAATATTGTTCTAAAATCCGACAAATTACAATTCTCAAATCTTTCAATAGTCACGTACAAAGCATTATAGTTTATTGTCGTCACCATATAAGTTCGGGAAACCGGAAAGTTTCTAAATATGAGATGATTCACTTGCCGAATACACCTATTTAGAAATTTACGTTTTTAAATTTAAACAAACAACGTAAATAATATAACAACAAATTTTTACATAATATCGACAAGATGGGGCCTCTGATCGATTGCCCCCCCCCCGCAAGCTTCATGATGCGGGGGCCTCTGTTACGTCCCTGAACAGGAGTGGCTGATGCAGTAGAGAGAGTAGCAACACTGAAGTGGAACTGGCAGTTCACGTGGTTCGAATGAGAAATAATAAATGGACAAAGCAGAAACTTCAATGAAGACCAAGAGACGGTACCTACCGTAGCAGAGGTCGTCCACCAACACATTGGACTGATGATCTAAAACGTTGTCATATAAATTGGGTGCAAGAGGTACAGGATCGAAATAGATGGAAAATTATGAGGGAGATCTATATCCAGTAGTGGACGAGCGAAGATTAAATGATGAATGAAATCCAACAAAATCGACTTTAGTAAACATATATTTAGGTTCTTTTTATAAAGGTCCATACTACTCAAAACAACAGTTGTTTGCCTGGCCGAATCGGTGCCATTAGAAAAATTTTTCCCTGGATTAATATGCTCCTCTATACTTAGTGATTCGTAATTCAACGGATTTGCTAGACAAAATTTAGTTTTAATAAGACTTACAAATTATATTTGTTTTTAAACGTTTTTCTTTAGTTCAATCGTTTGTGTCAAATCTTTAGACGTTTATTTGACTGCCTTTTCTTCAATGCAAATATGTAAATAAAAATTTGCACACATATGAATTCGCGGGAACAATACACAAATAGTCAATTTTTTTTTGTTTATTATTTGTTTAAATAAAAAAAAACGATTTTAATGGAAAATGCTTAAATTCTCTTGTTTTCTACAATGTATAAACTTGAAACATTTACAGATTGTAGCTAATTATATCAACTATACATAATTTCATTTTTACGTTATTTTTTTACGTTATGCTTCATAAATAAACAAAAAAATTTCAAACTTCTTGCCGATTCCGACTACTTCTCATGTTTGTACATCATGTTTATAAAAATTCTAAACGGCCACGATTGTGAACGCTAATACCTTTGTTTATATAACCATCGGCGCTTATTCATTTCCAATTTCAATACGATACGAAACAAAACTTCAACCAAAACTCGAATTAAAAAAATTCGTGTTTTTAATGTAGTCTTAGGCAGGCCGCACATCAAAGAAACATGAAACGTAAATTACGTTTCATGGAAATAAAACACTGCTAAACAAATATACGTCCGGCCATTTATGAAACTCTCCGAAAATAAAAATATTTTTCATGAGCATGAGTCACACTCGTTTCATTGGTAGGCGGACTTTGAGATTTGTTTAGCAGTGTTTTATTTTCATGAAACATGTTTCACGTTTCATGTTTCATGTTTTTCGTTTCATGTTTCTTTGGTGTGCGGCTTGCCTTAGAAAAACCACCTATAGAACCGTTTCGTGATACAATTAACATTAGAATTCGTTTTGACGTATTAATTCAAAGTTTGTTACGAACCCTTAATGGATGGATTGGAAATTAACAGGGTCTACATCGTGCAATAGTAAAGCATTAGAAGAGATGGAAAGACTGCGAAAACTGTAATAGGTGTAAATAATGATTTTGATTTAAGAAATGTATGAAGAAATTACAGAAACTGTACAATGTATGTATAGTCTGGTTATAGATAAAGGAGAAATTTAAAGAGATAGACCAATTGGTGTATTACCAGTTTAAATACACCAATTGGTCTATCTCTTTTAAATTTATAATTAATCCATAACCGGCTAATACAGATAAATGAAAAATTTAAAGAGATAGACCAATTGGTGTATTTAAAGTGGTAATACACCAATTGGTCTATCTCTTTAAATTTCTCATTTATACAGGGTGTCCAGAAACTCTACCGACAAACGAAGACAGGAGATTATTCAGATAATTTTAAGATATTTTAACCTAATTCACCTAGTCCGAAAATGCTTCGTAAAGGGGCTAGAGCTCTTTGAAGATGGCGTCGTGTAAGTAGTTTTTCTTAAATAACTCCAGAACGCTTATATTGAGAAAAACGAAAATTGGTACACATATTTATCTTCCAGAGATAAATCGACTCCATGCATTGCGAATTTCTATTACCGATCATAGGCGTCCGTTTTGGGTAGGGCAACAATTATTTTATCGCATAACTTTTTTATCTTTAACTTTTAAGCATTTTTGACTCTGGATTATTAAATTGTGAGATATTCTACAACTAAAAGGTACTCTTGTTTTAGGTGGATAGGATACACCGTTTTCTAGAAAAATTGATTTGAAAAATTTTTCTTTCGAATTTCCAAAAAAAAAATTAAAAAAAAACTATTTAGAAATCTGAAAACTGGTACGTTTATTTATATTTCAGAGATGAATCGATTTCGTTAACTGCGAATTTCTAGTACGGGTCATATGCGTCCGTTTTGGGTAGGTCAACGGTTATTTTATCGCATAAAATTTTTGTCCTTAATTTTTAAGCATTTTTGACTCTAGATTATTAAGTTATGAGGTATTCTAATACTAAAAGTTACTCTTGCTTTAAGTTGATAAAATACACCGTTTTTTTTTGAAAATTTTTTTAAATTTTTATTCAAATTTAAAAAACGAAAAATTTTCAATTCGATTTTTCTAGAAAACCGTGTGTCCTACGGACTTAAACCAAGAGTACCTTTTAGTACTAAAATACCTCACAATTTAATAATCCAGTGTCAAAAATGCATAAAAGTTAAAGACAAAAAAGTTATGTGATAAAATAACCGTTGCCCTACCCAAAACGGACGCTCATGATCGGTACTAGAAATTGGCAATGGATGGAATCGATTTACCTCTGAAAGATAAATATACGTACCGATTTTCGTTTTTCTAAATTGAAGAGTTCTGGAGATATTTAAGAAAAACTAATTACAAGAAGCCATCTTCAAAGAGCTCTAGCTCCTTTAGGAGGCATTTTCGGACTAGGCGAATTGAGCTAAATTGTCTTAAAATTATCTAAAGAATCTCCTGTCTTCGTTTGTCGGTAAAGTTTCTGGACACCCTGTATATAACCGGGCAATACCAAATGTTGAAATAAATGCAAACAATGTGTCTATCATATACATCCTTTTTTTAAACATGACGATTTAGTTTAATGTTTGAAAAGTGTAAGACTAAAACGTAAAAAATAAAAAAATATAAAAAACATTTTTAAGAAACGCTTTTCTTTAGTTAGGAGTGACTAAAATTAAAAACATTATAAAAAAATCAACTAAAAAGCAAAATGTAAAAAAATTCAAACTCGAAGAATTATTAAAAAAAAAACTGTTAGACAAGAAATATACAAAAATCTCACACATTCGTTAAAAAATTTAAAAAATCTAACACAGTCGTTAAAGAAAGGCAGAGGGGGCGCGTCTTCATCGAATAAACCGTTTGAGGATAGATACTTTTTTACTTTTCGCGCCCCACGTTTTTCTTTAACGAATGTGTTATATTTTTTCAATTTTTTAACTAATGTGTGAGGGTTTTGTATATTTAATCTGTTGAACAGTTTTTTTTCAAATAATCCTTTCATCGTAACCAAAAAAATGTGTTTCGTAAAATTTTTTTTTAATATATTTTTTTTATTTCTTCATATTACTAACATACGTTTTATTACGTGTGAATAATATAACAGCTTCAGCTTGTTACTTACTAATTTATATTTTTCCAGGTGAGTTTCCAGAAAAGTTTGTTTTTCTCCACTGACCGGGCGTGAAGGTAAGCATTGTGTTTTTAAAAGGCTAACACGATTCGCGAATTTCATTTGTTTTCATTACTCCCTAAAGTTTTAAACCTATCTGCAGAACAACATAACTAAATGAATATTTTGACCCTTCTAACAATTTTTCAGTTCAACCCTTAACCGAACAGAGGGAGAAATTGAACTCTAAAAATAGATTACAATGAATGTTTGGTATACATTATTTGAACATACATGAAAATGAAAACATTTTTTTAATACACAGCAAAAAATTATGAATTGTCAATTCCATCGAGCATTCTTTTAAGGTCAGCGAACAGGTTGTAGTCGCTGGAAGCCATATCTGGTGAATACGGTGTCTTTGAAAGCAATTCGAAGCCCAATGCATAAAATTTTGCCATCGTTTTCATATATTTGTGACACAGTGCGTTCTCTGGGAGAAATACCGCTTTCTTCTTCTTCAAATTGGGCCATTTTTTCGCGATATTGTGCTTCAAACGCTCCAATAATGCAAGGTAATAGTAGCTGATAAGGGGTTTTCCGTTTTTTCCTTTTCAAGATAGTCGATTAATTTTATACCATGCTACTCCGGAAATACTGATGCCATAACCTAACCATCCGACTGTTGCGTCTTTCCACGCCTGAGAGCAGGCCCGGCCCCAGGAGTGGACGAACTGGGATACTGCCCAGGTCGGTAAATTACGGGGCGGCAAATCTTAGAAGACAGCCAATTTTTGAAATTGAAGAAATAATAAATTCGATTTTTAATATTATAAAAAATCAATATTATGAAAAAGAGCAGCAAAAATCCAACTAAAAAACGAGAATTTAATAAGTGAAACCATAACAATTACAACGTTCATTCGACAGGAAATAGACAACCTTCTTCCTTCATCGCATAAGAATACATAGTAGGATCAGAATAGTGAGGGCGATTCTGATAATAATTTTCATCACAACAATGGTAATTTTTTGAAGCATGTTGAGCTCTTTAAAAAAGTTGATTCTGTTTTACAAGAGCACATTAGGAGAACAATGAATGGTATTAGAAAGCAACATTACTTGAGAAAACGTAGTCAAAACGAAACTATTCAGCTCTTCCATGACCAAATCAAAAATATAATTTTAAACTTTTTGAAATCAGTAAAGTATTGTAGCAGCATTTTAGATTGTACATTATGATATTTCTGGGATTGAACAGATAACTATTGTTGTGCGTTTTTGTCGATTTAAATTTCTGTTCACAAAGTGATAAAATTGCAGAACATTTTCTTGGATTTGTGCCTGTGCTGTAATCCACTACATTGGGACTTCAGAAGTTATTTTGCAAAAACTGAATGAACTGGGAATATCTTTGGAAAATATGAGAGGACAAGGGTATGATAATGGGGCAAACATAAAAGGAAAAAACTTCTAAGAAGTTCAAAACAGAATTTTGAAAATGAATCCTTAAGCATTTTATGTACCATGTTTTAGACATTCACTCAACTTCACATCGTCGTAAACGATGCTGCTAAAGCCACACAGTTTGAAGTTTCTTTCTTTTCCTTAGTGACACATATTTACAACTTTTTCTCAGCATCCATTCACCGTTGGGCTATACTGAAAAATCATATTTTGCTTCAATTACTCCCATTAGATACCAAATTGAAGAAACCTACGATGCTCTTGTAGAACTCAGTGTCAGTAAAAACAACGATAAAATGGTTGCTCATGACAGTTTGGCAAATCAAATCCGCGATTTTACTTTTCTTTGCTCTGTGATAATATGGCATAACATTTTATTTCACATCAACGTAGTCAGCAAATCACTGTAGAGTATTGATATGGGAGTGTATCAAGCTTGACAGCTGATAAGCTGTCTTGAAAGTAATTAAAAATTCCAGGGCTATTTGATAGACGCAAAAGAGCTAGAACTTGAGAACCCGAAAATCAGAGGCACAGTAACAGCAAGAAAGGGAAAAGTGAAAAGACAATTTGGCTATGAGGCTGAAGATGAAAGTAGGGACCTAGATCCAAAGACACGATATAAAGTTGATTTCTCTATTTAAAAATTATAGACACAACCGTTAATGCATTAAGTGCATTAAATTCATGGTGAAATTTTTGAGTTTTTGAGAATAGCAAGGGTGCGGCCGCCGATCTTGCCCAAGGCGGCAAAATCCCTAGGGCCGTACATGCAGTCCCCTCAGCTGACTGTCGAATGAACTCCGGTGTGAAATGATGGAGCCATGTTTTATCCATTGTAACATATCGACTCAAAAATTTGGTTTTATAACGATTGAACAGTACTCCAGAGTAATAAGCTGGAAAAAGACCATGTTCGGGACACTCAAAGATCCAGGTAGCTGACTACTTTTTTAGTTATTCTAGACCTATAGGAAGAAAGCCTACATGTTTCCTGCCTAAAGTTCGCGTCCGTTTTTTAATTATTAACAAATCAGTGCAAAAATCGCGATTTTTTCGATTTTTTGCACACCATTCAAAAGCTAAACAGTTGACATAAAACTACAAAATTAAATTTTAAAACATTAAAAAACCTTCAAAATGCCGATTTTTGAAAGTTAAAAAGTTAATTTATTGCTATGCGAATTGCAAAATAAGTGAAAATCGTTATTTGTTAATAACTTTTACTAAAACTACTTTAGAACTTTAGCGTTTCACCCAAAGTTTTGTATTGGGGTACTTAACAAACCGTCAAAATTTGAGACCGATCCATTAATTAGTTTAAAATTTATTCTATTGGTTTATTCCAGAGACCTTTATTCTGCAATAACATAAGACAGGAAATAATAAAGATAAGGCAATTCTGCATATGTCAAATGAAAATAGAAAAGTGATACTATCAAAATGTACTAAAGAAAGATAAAAAAATTGAAATTTTGTAGTTTATATACATTTAGAACAACTTTAAAAATATTGTCAGTAGAAAAAATCATTTTACATATTCGAAAAGTTGGTATTTTACACGAATTTTTAAAAATATTGATCAGTTGATGACTAGTCGTGGTAAGTGAAGGGGGAGCTGGGAGCCGACAAATGCACGAGATCAAAAACTAAAAAAGGCAACTTAAAACTACTATCATTTTCTATATCTCGGGATCTACTGAATATATTTTGATCTTTCTTTTTTAATTTGTATGTAATTTTTCTGTACATTACAAGTATGTAATTTGTCTATTTGCAATTTGACATTTATTAATTAATAAACAATCTAATTTGTTTAAACAATTTTTGAAAAAATAATTTTTTCCTAAAAACCCATGTTTTTAATAAGACTATCATTATTAATCATAGAAAAAGTTAAGGTATACTTTAGTAAACAAATGATCTTCAATAAATAATTATCTAATAAAAATAATTTATTTATTAAAGTGACCTTTAACTTTTCTATGATCATTAATGATACTATGATTAAAAAAATAGATTTTTGTAAAAAAAACATTTTTTCAGGAATTGTTTAAACAAATTAGACTGATTATTAATAAATAAATTTATAAACAAATTGCATATTTGTAATGTACGTAGAAATTACATACAAATTAAAAAAATAAAGATGAAAATCCATTGAGTTGATCCGGAGATACAGAAAATTGTATTAGTTTGAAATTGCTTTTTCGGTGTTTTAACTCGGTGGGTTCGTAGGTTCCCCCTAGTAACCGTTTGAACTACAATTTTGAAAAATCGTAGAGGGTGCTGTGAAGATACAATGTTTATGCAAATTAAAAAAAATACAAATCCCATTATTTCAAATGGCATCAATGAAATTCCTTGATTAATATAAACAAATTAACTGTGAATTAAAAAAAAAACAAATGGCTAACTTTGTCCTAAATTTTTTTATCTGAAAGTTCGTGTTAAAATACTAGCTTTCCGAATATATAAAAAGGTTGTTCCTACGGATAATATTTGCCAAGTTATTCTAAATTTCTATAAACTAAAAAATTTCAAAAATTTGGCATTAGGATTTTTGATTATATTGATTAATTTTTTATCTATCACACTAGGCAGCTACGGAAAGCTCGAAACAGAAGTGGAAGATCAGGTGAATAAAGCAAACAGAGAGGCAGGTTGCCTGAATGAAACAATATGGAGAAATAAAAACATCGGAAAAGAAGTGAAAGGCAGAATTTACAAAACAGTCATCAGATCAATAATGACATACGCGGCAGAAACACAACCTGATACAGAAAGGACAAAAAGAATGCTAGAAACAGCAGAGATGAAAACATTGCGAAAAATCGATGGTAAGGCGCTGTGGGATAGAGCTAGAAGTGCAGATATACGAAGGAGATGCAAGGTGGACAACATTACTAACTGGGTGAAAAGCAGAAGAGTAGAATGGAACGACAACATAAGCCGAATGACAACAAATATAGTAGTAAGGACGGCGAGAGACGGTTCCCCAATAGGAAGACGATCAGTGGGAAGACCACGAAAAAGATGGAATGACAACTTACTGGAGGCACATTGAAAAACAGACAGAGTAATGTCTATATAAAAAGAAGAAGAAGAGAGAATTCTTTATCTTTTTTTAATACTTTTTGATACTATCAGTCTTCTGCTTTCGTTTGGCATACTCAGAATTGCTCAATGTTCATTATTTTCTGTCTTATGTTGTTGCAAAATAAATGTCTCTGGGATAAACAAATAGAATAACTTTTAAACTAATTAATGGATCGGTCTCAAATTTTGAGGGTTTGTTAAGTACCAAAATAACCAACTTTGGGTGAAACCCTAAAATTCTAAGTTAAATTTAGTAAAAGTTATTAACAAATATAGATTTTCATTTATTTTGCAATTTGCAACAAATTAACTTTTTATTTTTCAAAAATCGGTATTTTGAAGGTTTTTTAATTTTCTAAAAAATTAAATTTTGTAGTTTTATGTCAACTGTTTAACTTTTGAATGGGGTGCAAAAAATCGAAAAAATCGCGATTTTTGCACTAAATTGTTAATATGTAATTAAAAAACGGACGCGAATTCTAGGCAGGAAACAGGTAGGTTTTCTTCCTATAGGTCTACAATAACTAAAAAGTAGTCAGCTGCCTGGATCTTTGAGTGTCCTGAGAAAATCCTTATTACCCTGGACTACAGCTTCAAACACACACAGAATCATCAATTCGTTGTTGTTTTTGATCGATTGTGCGCTCTCGCGGCACCCATTTTGCACAGAGCTTTCGCATACCCAAAGATTCATGCACAATATACCTTATTCATACAGAAACACTTAGAGTTTCTGCTATCTCGAACAACATCATTTTAAGGTCGTACAAAAATATTTTGTCGACTTATTTTTTGATGTTTTCGTCGGTCACAGCTTCTTTGGGGCGTCCACTTCGTGCATCGTCCTCGATGCTCATTTGGCGTCTTAAACTTTTTTTTTTTTTTTTTTTTTTAACCCCACATTTATTACAATCTATCTATACAATCTAAACCTAAATGTTTAGGTAGATAACAGACAATAAGTAATAGGACTGACAATAATTAGGAATGACATGTAGGGAGGCATCCAGTGATGCACCCCTTTTTTAAAACTTAGCCTACAACACTGACTATTTCTGACATAAACTTATACACATTAATTTAGTACCTATTGTTCACTTAACTCTAACGGAACTTTTCGTTTTAACCTACGAACAGTACGCGGTTTATTCACTAAATTTTTTGCTAACACGTTTGGATGCACTTTAAGTTTTTCTGTATGTTTTTTCGCGCACTTTTTGATGTCATCTTTGACGTATGGTAGTCCGGCGTCCCGATGGATGGCTTCATTGGTTATGAACCATGGAACTCCTAGTATTGATCTCAATATTTTGGACTGAAATCTTTGTATGATTTCAATGTTGGAATGTGCGGCGGTTCCCCATAATTCTATCCCATAAGTCCACACTGGTTTTAGGATGGATTTGTAGATTAATATTTTATTTTCAGTTGATAGTTTTGATTTTTTGCCCAACAGCCAATATATGGTTCTTAACTTATGACCCAGTTGTTTTCGCTTAGTAAATATATGCTTCCTCCAGTTTAATCTTCTGTCCAAGTACATACCTAGATATTTGACTTCATCACCTTGTGGGATTCCTTTATCGTTTAAGTATACAGCCGGACATGTTTCCCTACGCGTGGTAAATGTTAGGTGTAGCGATTTGTTTTCATTAATTTTGACTCTCCATTTTGTCATCCATTGTTGAATTTTATTTAGATTATTTTGTAAGATTTCTGAGGCTATTTTGGGATTTTTGTTCGATGATAGTATTGCCGTATCATCCGCAAATGTGGCTGTAGTGATATGTGTATCTGTCGGTAAGTCAGCAGTGAATATAAGGTATAATATAGGTCCTAGTACACTTCCTTGGGGCACCCCAGCGAGAATTTGTTGTATGTTTGTGTATTCATTCTCATACTTTACCTGGAAGTTTCTGTTGGTGATATATGACTTTAAGAGTATATAGTAATTTGTAGGTAAATTCTGTTTTAGTTTACATAATAGGCCTTTATGCCAGACTTTATCAAATGCCTGACTTACGTCCAGAAATACCGCCGAGCAGTACCTATTATTTTCAAAGTCCTCGTTGATTCTCTCTACAATTCTATGTACCTGTTGTATTGTTGAATGTTGTTTTATAAACCCAAATTGGTGTGGTGGTATTAGTTTTTTGTTTTCTAGTATAGGCATTAGCTTAGTAAGTGTCAGCTTTTCAAAAACTTTGGATACCACGGGAAGAAGACTAATAGGACGGTAGGACTGTACATTTTCTGGTTCTTTTCCTGGCTTTGGTATCATTGTTATTTGTGCTAGTTTCCACTGTGATGGGAAATGACCTAGTCTCATTATAGAGTTAAATAACTGTGTCAGAAATTGGAAGCCTTTCTCTGGGAGTTGCTGAAGAGTTTTTCCTGTAATCAGGTCGTATCCTGGAGCCTTTTTTGGATCGATGTTGTGTTGTATAATATTTTTTACCTCATTTTTTGTGAATCTTTTTTCAGGAAGTTCTAGTTGATAAGGTTTTGTGAGTATCGAAATAATTTCTTCTTCAGTTTGTAGTGAGTAACTTCCCTCATTTGATGTAAAGACTTTTTTAAGGTGTGTCGCAAATGTTTCGGCCTTTTCTAGAGGACTTCTCGCCCATTGTCCTGTTTGTGTTCTTAGTGGTGGGACTGTATAGTTCTGCCTTCGTAGAGTCCTTGTAGCCTTCCATAACGAGTAGTCAGTAGCTTGAGTTGCATCTAGTTTTTGTAGGTATTCCTGAAAGCTTGCATTTTTTTCTGCTATTATCAATTTTTTTAGGTCTTTTTGTGCTTTATTGAGGTTTGTTTTACTTTGAGGTGATCTTGATAATTGCCATTGTTTTCTGAGTCTTCTTTTCTCAATTATTTTTTCATGTATTGTATTGGAACAGTGTTTGTTCATATGTCGATTTGTAGGTAATGGTGTTGAGTTCCATGCTGCTTCCTGTAAAACTGTGTTAAAATGTTCTACTGCTTGTTCGATTTGTTTATCGGTCTTTAGTGGGATGTCTAAATTGATTTGATTATTTACTTGATATCTAAAATAACTCCAATTTGTTTTGTTGTTGTGTAATATACAGCTCCTTTCTATTTTTGTTATGTTTTTGCTTACAGTTATGATAACAGGTGAATGGTCAGAGGATAAATCGTAACAAGACTTTGGTTTAAAGTATTTTTCATTTATTCCTCTCACTATAACAAAATCGAGGAGATCTGGAATTTTCGCAGGGTCTGTAGGCCAGTATGTTGGCCCCCTTGTGGTTACTATGTTCAGATTATCTATTAGTATTTCTTTTTGTAGTTCACGGCCTTTGGTATTAATAAGTCTAGATCCCCACATTAGATGTTTTGAATTGTAGTCTCCGCCACAAATAAACCTAAGTCCAAGTGTATCAAAAAAGGTTTTAAATTCTGGTTGTTTAATTGAATGTTTTGGTGGACAATATATAGCTGAAAAAGTTATAGGTCCTGTCCAGTCTTCTACAACTACATTTGTGGCCTGAATATGTGCTTTTTGATAGTGAGTTGTCTGGTAATGTTTGATGTTGTTTCTTATAATGATTGCTGTCCCACCATGTGCAGTTCCATCTGGATGTGTTGTGTGATATATTTTATAGTTGTGAAATTTTATGAAACTTTTTTTCGTGAAGTGTGTTTCTGAAATCAGTATTATGTCTAATTGGTGATTAGCTATAAATGCATACAACTCATGTTTGTGTTGTGTCAAGCCATTAGCATTCCATATGGCAAATTTTAGTGTATTAGCCATTAGTTCATTTTTGAGACAAGTGTTGTTAATAAGTTTAGCATGGTGCTCATTTGTTCCATAAGCCCTTTCATCATATTCTTTAACTCCTGCATGTCATTTGCCTGAGTGACCATTGTAATATCTTGTTGGTTGGTATTTACCATTTGAGCATATGTAGGTCTTTGTGTTGTACTTATATTTGTTGTAGCCACTGGTAGCTGTTGGTTTTGTAGTTGATTCGGTGACTCTTTCTTTCTTAAGGTTGGAAATCTTGCTTCTTGCAGTTGTTTATGTACACTGCATCCTCTGTAATTCGCTGGGTGGTTATTACCGCAAAGTACACACTTTACTAGATCAGATCTAATTTTGTTAGGGCAATCAGCTGTTTTGTGATTTAGAGCACATTTTACACACCTGTATTGATGATAGCAGAAATTTTTTGTGTGACCATATCTTTGACATCTGGTACATTGTACTAATTCTCTTTTTAGCCTTGGGGCTTCGACATCAATTTTTGCGTTGAGTAAATATTCCATCTTATAAATTTCTTTATTATTATCTTGCATTTTTAAGTCCACAAAAAATAGTGGTAGGGGTTTTTTTGTAATTCTTTGTAGTATATTCGTTATTTGTAGAACTATATGTCCTTGGCTCTCTATTTCTTTTTTGATTTCTTGTATATTCACTGTAGGATGAAGATGGCGAATCACTACTCTAAAGGGTTTATCTTGCTTCTTACGATATGTATGATATTCGGTTTTTTTCTCATCAAGTGCTTTTATTATACTGTCGTATATTTCAATTGTTTGGGCCTGTACCTTGACTTGTTCTTCATTCAACACTCTGATTAAATGTTTATCTTTGGCTATAGTGTTTAGTAGTTCGTTTAATGGTTGGATGTTTTTAACACCGGCAATAAATATTGGTGGGGGCTTCTCTTCCTGTTTTTTTTCTTCTTCAGTATCTGCTTCTTGTGTCTCTTCATTAATTAATACATTAAATTTATTTGCTGTTGGTGTGTTGAGCCAGTAGTTATCTATTTTGGTTTGTTTAAGTTTGGAATGTTGTTCCGGACTGGTTCTCCCACGTTTTTTATTTGGAACTATTTGCCATTCTTCATCATTTGCTTTGGATGTGGATGGGGGTTGATATTGTGGTAATGTACTTTGGACTGAATACTGGTATTGAGGTTGATATAACTGCATTGGCTGGTTTGGCTGGCTTGGAGCGAAATTTTGCTGAATTTGTGATACAGGATGTGGTCCCATTTGCATTTGTTGTGGAAAATATCCTAGTTGTTGAACTGTTAAGTTTTGGTCGCTGAGGTTCATTTGGCTAGATGTTGGACATTGAGAGTATGGAAATGGATACTGATTATATCCGTTCGACATTTTGATTTAAATATTAATATTAGTATAAGGTGTTACCTTGATTGGTTGATTCCAAAAATAATATTCACAACACATTTTTGACACAATCGCCAGCACTAATATTAATATACTTTATTATTTAATTTGTTTTGAAATAATTAATTTGGTTGATTTAAATATATAAAATCTGTTTTGTATCACTACACCAGATTTATTTTTAATATTTCAAGTCCATTAAGGTATAATTAGCTTTAAATGGTAAATTGATAACAGTAATTGTTTTATCTACAACCGTCCTCGATCAAGTTTGGACGACTACTGTCTTAAACTTAGCAAACTACTTCTCAACGGTTGATTATCCTGGTGCAAAGTCCGAATAATGTTTATCAAGCCAAGACTTGACTTCAACAGTATTTTTTTCGCCCAAAAGCAATGCTTTGTTAAGACAAGAAATTCATTTTTATCATTTTTTTTAACTAACATAAGTTGCTTCACTCAAAATGTCATAAACTAACAGTTCGACAGCTGTCAAATTTATACATGTTTTTATTAATGTTATTAATAAATGTTAATGTTAATTTATTTATCCATGTTTTGAAGCTTGGAGCTGACTAAAAATCATACGGATTTAATACCAGTAATGCCATCTATGTGTCAGTCTACGAACTTTTTATCCCACCTGTTATGTATAAATAATACAGTCGGAAAAATGAAAGAATACCCATGAACTATCATATCAAGCACATATTTTGAATTTGCTGCCTTTTTCTATAAATAACAAACGAGAGAGATTTGTCTACTAAGCAAAAACGTTATCCAAGACATACGCAGTTACATATTTATAATTGACAGAGTGATACGGAGATACAATTGTTCAACGTAGTTATATTAATTTAGTAGAAAATTTAAACTCACACTTGACTATTTCTGTACTTCTAATGCCATTCTTAGAAAAACATTCAACATCAGTAGAGATAATGATTGTATAAACTACTATTCTAGTAATCGTGCTGGTCAACTATAATCTGACAGATTCAATTTCTGTCACTTTGACAGTGAAACTGGGTTAGGTCCGGTAGAGTTTATAGATTTTAATAATCAGTCGTATTTACTTGAATAAACTCAGTTCTTTTAAAAGCTATTTTGATATTATATTGTATTTTTGGTTTGGTAAGTATTTATTTAATTAAAATAAGTCAATAAAATTTGTAAGTAATCATCTGTCAGTATGGTTAACTTCTGTCTATGAGTTTGCCAAACGTGTACATATTACTCTGACTTTTCAATGATAGTGTCTAAAATTACAGATTAGTATATTTTTACGAATGTATATTTACTTGCAGATAATGTCTGGAAAATTATCTGGATACCAAAATGATCCGAATTCATTAAGTTTACTTTCATTTAAGTCACTTAATGCAGCTGACATAAACGACATTTTTGAAATTCCTGTTACTATTTACGTCCGGCAACTTTAACATGGAGAAATTCATAATACTATATTTGCTTACTCATTGTTTTTGTATTATTAATATATATCAAATAATTAATTGCGGTACTAAAAGTAACATTTATTACCAATAAATATATAGGTATTATCAGAAAAAGAATAACATCACAAAAAAAATTTGACACATTTACTTAGCGAAAAATCGTACGGTGGGGTAGTAGACACATCCGTTTTTTTACAGTATTAACTTAGTTTAGACGTTGTTTTGACTAGAAATTTTTGATTTGATTCGTATGCATCATCGATGACGCATGGGTATTCTTTCATTTTTCCTACTGTACTTATTTAAACAATTTAAAAAGAAAATAATACAGTGATATATATTTTTAATGTTTTCCTCAATTATTACACTATGAACTTCTATTTTGTACGTTGCATTGCCTCGATATTGTAGTTTTCATTGTTTAATGACATTGTTTAATTGTGTTTCGGCGCCATTCCATTTCATTCTCTCTAGTATATTACAATTGGGAATTCGTTGAGTTACTATATGCTAAAGACCTCCGCAGTTTTATGCTAGAACCATTTCAAAGTTGATGCTTTTATTCCGTACACGAAAGTATTAAATATACATTAAATTTCAACTGGCGAATTTCAGTTGCATTTTAAGGCCTCAGTGTAGATATATCTAAAATTGCAGATCAACCTAAACACACAATTTTTATGTCTATTTAAAAAGTTTTGCGACCTTGCCTATAATATCTTCTTTTATTATTTCGTGGCAAGTATTAAAGCAAGAATTGGCGATGAAGTTATACCGGGAATCGAAAACCGATTCAACGAAGAAAGAATAAACGAGAGTGGTAAAGAAATCATATAACCCGTGTTGAGCTGCCCCCCCCCACTTGCAAAAATTAAAAAACAAATAGCCCTGATTTATGAGCTATTTATGAGCTTTCATAGTCCGCAAACTAAAAATTTTGAGCTCGTTCCACTGAGCAGGAATTTAATACTTTAGTGGGGGGGGGGCTGAGACCACTACTTAAAAATAGGAATATTGAATCGGTTTTTGCGGCAGAATTACGAGCTATTTATGAGCTCTTGAAATTATATAGTTTCGATTTTTGAGCTCATCCTCTTCACCCCCAAACAACCCTTTAATTGATTTAGCTTAAGAGAAAAATGCTGAGAAAACTTAAAATATATCGTTAAAATATATACAATTCCTATAGCGTATATACTCTAAGAATAAACTATTAAATCACTTGCATTTCGATTATTGAGCTACAACCCCTTCGCAAGAAAACCACCCTATCTTCCCGGCTTAAGAGAAAGTTGTACTTAAAATGCATTAAATTAATTATTTGGCGACTACATATCATTTAATAATTTATAAGGTTCCAAATTACGCGCATTTAAATCAGTAAATTTCAATTTATTTTGTATAGTGCAGTCACTGAAAGTAAAAATTAACGATTACCTTCAATTTCGGTGAACCTTCATCGATTTTCACGAAAATTGGTCAGTGGTTAGAGGATACCTCAAGAAACAAAGGTGACATGGTACCACCTTGCGCCTTTACCCTGAGGGTGGATACCGCCCCTTCTCGGGGGTGGAAATTATTTTATAAAAAATAACCGCACAAATATATAAAAGAACAAATTATTAGCAAAATTTATTATATAAAGGTATTAAAATAAGTCAATGCTTTTTAAGTTATTAAAGATCAAAAATTTTAATTATTCGTGAAAAAATGCATGTTTTGAAGCGGTTTTTCGTAAATCACTGAAAAACTAAGTTTTTACAAAAAAGTTGATAGTACTTTTATTCGTATAGCTTATATTCTAAGAATAAACTCTTAAATCACGCGCCTTTCGATTATTGAGCTACAACCCCTTCGCAAGAAAACCATCCCATATTCCCGGCTTAAGAGAGAGTTGTACCTAAAACAATTTAAATAAATTATTTGGCGACTAGATATCGTTTAATAATTTATGAGCTCGCAAAATATACGCATCTCAATTATTGAATTGCCATTTTCTTTCTATAGTGCAGTCACTGAAGGTAAAAATTCACTATGACCTTCGATTTCTGGAGCTCATTTTTGATAGGTATTTCTAAGTACTTTCACAAGTATTTAGTACCTAAGTGTTATAAAATGCATCTCTCTCTCGTTATTTAAGCTTGAATCCTTAGATTTGAATAGTCTCAGAAACAATATACATTTAATTACCAATAACTTACTTTAAATTAACATTAAAGGGTTTTTCAAGTAAGCAATTTATTACATTTCTTATTAGCTTCAATTTTAGTGATGAACACTTTTTTGTAAAAACTTACAGTTTTTGAGTTATTTATGAAAAATCGCTTTAAAGCATACATTTTCTTTCACAAAAATTAAAATATTTGATCTTTAATAACTCAAAAAGTATTGATTTATTTTAATCACATTATATAACAAATTTTGCTTAAAATTTGTCCCTCTCTCGATTTGTGGGGTTATTTTTAATAAAGTAATTTTCACCCCCGAGAAGGGGTGACATATACCTCAGGTTAAAACCCCAAGTTGTTATTGTTAATTCGTGAAAATGAATGGAGATTTACCGAAATCGAAGGTCATAGTTGATTTTTACCTTCAGTGACTGCACTATAGAAATAAAATGGCAATTCAATAATTGAGATGCGTATATTTTGCAAGCTCATAAATTATTAAACGATATGTAGTCGCCAAATAATTAATTTAAATTATTTTAAGTATAACTCTCTCTTAAGCCGGGAATATGGGATGGTTTTCTTACGAAGGGGTTGTAGCTCTATTATCGAAAGGCTCGTGATTTAAGAGTTTATTCTTAGAATATAAGCTATACGAATTAAACTACTATTAACTTTTTTGTAAAAACTTACAGCTTTTCAGTGATTTACGAAAAACCGCTTCATAACATGCATTTTTTTTCACGAATAATTAAAATCTTTGATCTTTAATAACTTAAAAAGTATTGACTTATTTTATTAACTTTATATAATAAATTTTGCTTTTAATTTGTTCGTTTATTGATTTGTGCAGTTATTTTTAATAAAACAATTTTCACCCCCGAGAAGGGGCGGTATCCACCCTCAGGGTAAAGGCGCAAGGTGGTATCATGTCACCTTTGTTTATTGACGTATCCTCTAACCACTGACCAATTTTCGTGAAAATCGATGAAGGTTCACCGAAATTGAAGGTAATCGTTGATTTTTACCTTCAGTGACTGCACTATACAAAATAAATTGCAATTTACTGATCTAAATGCGCGTAATTTGGAAGCTTATAAATTATTCAATAATATGTAGTCGCCAAATAATTAGTTTAATGCATTTTAAGTACAACTTTCTCTTAAGCCGGGAGGATAGGGTGGTTTTCTTGCGAAGGGGTTGTAGCTCAATAATCGAAATGCACGTGATTTACTAGTTTATTCTTAGAGTATATAAGCTATAGGAATTATATCCGCAATACGATATGTTTTAAGTTTTCTCAGCATTTTTCTCTTAAGTTAAATCAATTAAAGGGTTGTTTGGGGGTGAAGGGGATGAGCTCAAAAATCTAAACTATATAATTTCAAGAGCTCATAAATAGCTCGTAATTCTGCCGCAAAAACCGATTCAATATTCCTATTTTTAAGTAGTGGGGGGCTGACTCAGCCCCCCCAATAAAGTATCAAATTCCTGCTCAGTGGAACGAGCTCAAAATTTTTAGTTTGCGGAATATGAGAGCTCATAAATAGCTCATAAATCAGGGCTATTTGTTTTTTGATTTTTGCAAGTGGGGGGGGGGCAGCTCAACACGGGTAATCATACAAATATGTGCACAAAAAGAATCAATAACACCTTTTAGAGATGTTTTAAAACCTCATGAACATTGGAACAGAACATTCCCGAAAAAATCACTAAAAAATTCTTCTTCTTCTTCATGTGCCTTGTCCATTGCCGACATTGACTATCATCATAGCAATTTCAATTTTGTTTGTGAATAACTCGATTGATGTTAGTCCAAACCATTGGCGTAAGTTTTGAAGCCATGAATGTCTTGTTCTTCCAGGTCCTCGTTTTCTCTCTATTTTACCCTGTATTATCAGTTGCAGTATACGATATTTACCATATCTCATAATATGACCCGGGTGTTCAAGTTTCCGTTTCTTAATTGTGAGAGATTTTTTTGTTTTCCCATTCGGCGCAATACCTCTACGTTGGTGGTGTGGGTCGTCCAGAATATTTTGACAATACATCGGTACACCCACATTTCCAATGCCTCTAGCTTTTTTATTAGTATTTCGCTTATTGTCCAGGCCTCCAAGCCATATAGAAAGACTGGAAATACATAGCATATTAGCAGCCGTATTTTTAGTGGGAGATATATGTCGCAATGGGTGAATATATTTCTCTTGTTGTTAAATGTTGCTTTGACCTAAAAACGTTCTTCTTCTTCTTCAGGTGCCATCTCCGCTACGGAAGTTGGCAATCATCATAGCTATTTTAATGTTTGAGGCTTTAGCCCTAAATAGTTGTTTTGAGCTACATCCAAACCATTCTCTCAGGTTCTTCAGCCATGAAATTCGTCTTCTTCCGATGCTTCTTCTGCCATCTATCTTTCCTTGCATTATGAGTCGCAGGATGCCATACTTCTCGCCCGCATCACATGTCCAAGATACTGTAGATTTCTTCCTTTAATTGTAAGTTCAACATCCTTCTCTTTACCTATTCTTCTCAGTACTTCATTGTTCGTAACTCTATCTACCCAGGAAACCCTCATAATTCTTCTATAGGTCCACATTTCAAAGGCGTTAGGTCGTCTCATTGTCTCTACATTTAACGTCCATGATTCCACTCCATAGTATAGTACACTGTATACGTAACATTTTGTTAGGCGTACTTTAAGAGCTAATGTTAAATCGTTGCTACATAGGACCTTTTTCATTTTCATAAAATTAGAACGTGCTTTTTCGATTCTGACTTTGATTTCTGCAGAGTAGTCATTATTTTCTGTTATAAGTGTTCCTAAGTAAGTGTACTTTTTTACTCTTTCGATCTGCTGGCCTTCTACTATCAAGATTTCGTTAGTATTATGGTTGTTTTTAATCATTTTCATAAACTTCGTCTTTTTGATATTGGGAGAGAGTCTGTACTCCCTACTACACCTTACTATTTTACTCATGAGTCTTTGCAGGTCTTGTAAACTATCGGCTATTATTACTGTATCATCCGCAGATCTGATGTTGTTAACTAAGACTCCATTTACTGTTATGCCGACTGTTTCATCTTCCAGATTTTCTCGCATTACCTCTTCAGAATAAGCGTTAAATAATAGAGATGATAGTATTCAGCCTTGCCTGATCTTTATTTTCATTTCTTCAGATGTTTCAATTCTTGCTATTGCTCGCTGATTGTAATAGAGGAGTGTTAAAACGGTAATTTTTAATTTCATACTTCTTCTTTAAGTGCCCGTCTCCCAACGGCAGGTTGGATATCATCATCACTATCTTACTCTATCTATCCCGGCTCCGAAAACTTCTCTGTAATTGAATTTAAACCAGTCCCTTAAATTTTTTAACCATGACACTCTTCTTCCTATGTCCTATACTCCTTCCTCCTCTTACCTTTCCCTGTATTATCGAAATTAGTATTTCATATCGCTGTCCCCTCATTACAGGTCCCAGATATTGTAACCTTCTTATTTTTATTTTGTTTATTATTTTGTATATTTTGGCCATTTCTTGCGATATTTCTGTGTTCGTTTACTTCTGTATCCATGCTATTCTAAGCATCCATCCTTCTTTAACACCACATTTCAAATAACTGGAGCTTATTTATTTGTTTTGGCTTCAATGTCCAGCTTTCAAGTCCATATTACTTACTTACTTACTCCGTGGCGTTACAACCCTTGGTGGGTTTTAGCCGACTCGACAACATTCCTCCACTGTTTTCTGTCTTGAGCAACCTCCATCCAATTCTCCACGCCCATCGCGTTTAGGTCTCCTGCTATATTATCTCGCCACCGGAGTCGAGGGCGTCCGGGTGGTCTCCTTCCAGTTGGGACTTCCTTCCACGCCAGTCTTACTGTTCTTTGGTCAGAATGTCTTCTGAGGTGTCCCGCCCATTGGAATCTTCTGGACTTTATTTCTTTTATGGTGTTGGCGTCTGGGTGAAGTTCTTCGAGCTCTTTGTTAGTTCTTATCCTATATTGTCCTGATGCTTCATCCAGCATAGGATCAAAGATCTTCCTTAGGATTCTTCTTTCCCAAACAAGTAGTCTCTCTTCGTTTGCCTTTGTTATCATCCACGTTTCGCTTCCATACAATACAACGGGTCGTATGATTGTTTTATAGACTTGTATCTTCGTACGTCTTGTTAATTATTTTGATTTTATAAGGTTTTGGAGGGCAAAAAGACATATGTTGCCGGCCTGTATCCTGTTGTTTATTTCTTGTGATCCGTTATTGTCTTCAGTTATTGTTGTTCCAAGATACTTGAATTCTCTAACGCGCTCAAAGTTAAAGTCATCGATGATGATGTTCTTTCAAGTGATGAAGCTTGTAAGTCCATATTACAGTATCGTAAACACGTAGCATCTTTTCGCTATTACTCTCAATTCTAATCTACGATCTTTATTGTAGAAGATTGGTATATTGCAACTATTTTACTAATGAATAATCAATTTTTAGTTGATAATCAACTACAAATACGAAATTATATTAATGTACTCACCCCAGAGAAGTTTGAACATAGTTTGGACAAGTTTGAAAATAGTACATGCTCTTTCATTGGAGCGAAAACTGACATGACAGAACGTAGTCGCCAACTGATATTACAGAACGGAGTTGCCAACTGACAAACTGTATCAAGCTAGTTATTGGGTTTGAATATTGGGAAAATAATTAAAATAAGTGAAAGATTAAATAAAATATTTACTTGATAGAAGAGTTTAGCACCAGCTATGTTAGAAGAAAAATAGTAAAACAAAACAAATGAATAAAATCAAGAGAAATTGGAATGAAATAATATGAATAAAAATAACAAGCATATCACTTTATAACGTTACAACATACTGCGTATCATTAAAAGGTTTAGAGTTAGCAATAAAATATTTAAAAAAACTAATTTTTTTTGCAATAAATTAAACAGTTAAGAAAAAGACAAGAGCTATAGGGTCTATTGAATAAAAATAATTATTTGCTTTTACTTCCTCGTATTTAAGTATTCACTTAATAGTAATTGGATAAAGCATTAAAGAAATGACTTTATTCAATTACTATTAAGTAAATACTTAAATACTTGTAAGTAGAAGCAAATACTTTTTTTTATTCAACAGACCCATAGTGTATAAAAGACGTTTTTATAGAATTATTTTACATAGGTGATCCCAGAAGTAACCGACATAAAAAAAGAAAATACAAAAATTTTGAAAAAAAATGTATTTATTTTTCAACACAGTTTTCTTTATTTCTAGAAAAAATAACAAACAGGACCAGCAAAATAATTTTAATGGTATACTGAGAGCTACGATTTTAGATTCATTCGTATTGTCATGCTTAATTGCTTAATGCAATATGTAGGTTTGTATTAATATTTAAAATGGGTCACGGTAGTATAATATCTTCAATTATTTGTACTCTTTGTAAATGTGGTAATTTAGTAAACGGGGGGATGAAGTTGGCAATTAATAAATAATCGATGAAGACATGTTAGAATTAACCATAATGACGTAAACTACGGAATTTAGAAGTCCCGCCATAAACTATAATTCACAATAATTATTGGTTGACGGAATATGTATTTAGAAATGCATAATTAACCAGATATAAGTATCTGGTAAAATAAAGACAAAAGTTAAGAAACCTCATGAAGAAATCAAGTTGGGTTGATAGAATAGAATAGAAATATGCTTTATTTTCATGAAAAATTTAACAATTTTATAGACAAAGCTTACAAGAATCATAAATAAAAACAATAACAAATACAATTTACTAAAATTATATAAATCGTGAATATAAATAAAACATAATAAAGTCAAATAAAAATCAGTAACAATCTATTGCAAAATTTAAAAAAAATTGCAAATTGCGTAATCTACCTTAAGAAATTTAATAAGTGATTTAATAAGTTATGCTGCTGCATATGATACTCAAATATAGATTAAGATTCTACTTATACATAAGAATACTGTAATTTCTTAGTTATTGGTTAAGAAACTCTGCTATTGAATAATATGGTCTTTCAGATAAATAGGCTTTTGTCATTTTACGGAACTTGGGGAAAGATGTTGCAGATTTAAGTTGTAGAGGGAGATGGTTGTATAGTTTTTTTGCAGAATATAATATAGATTTCTTTACTAACTCACTGGACGGGATCGGTAAATAGATGTCAAAAGTAGAATTTCTGGTGGAATAGTCATGTCTAGGTCTTTCTGGAAAGACATGTAGATGTTTACGAATTAAGCAAACAGTTTCTAAAATATATAAAGAAGGTAATGTTAGAATTCTGTGATCTTTAAAGTAGCTTCTGCAATGTGTTGTTCTTCTGAGGCCAAACAGATATCTGATTGCTCTTTTTTGCAATTTAAAAATAACATCGGATTGGGCAGCTGTACCAAAACCCCAAAAAGGCAGACCATATCGAAGATGGGACTCGAACAATGAAAAGTATGTTATTTTGGAAGAGGCTAAATCCATTTCCTTCGAGACAGATCTTATTGCAAAGCAAGCTGAGGATAGTTTCTTGCTTAACACATCGATATGAAGGGACCATTTAAGGTTGCTATCTAAAAAAATACCAAGAAACTTTACAGAATCAACGATACTGATCTGGCTGTTATGAAGAGGTAAGGGTTGAAGAGTTCCTTTATAGGGTAATGCGACTGTTTTATCTACGTTAAAAGAGAGTAAATTAGAATCTGACCAGGATTTTATTGTAAGTAGATCAGAAGTTATAGTAGCATGAAGAGTTGCGATATTTGAGTTGCTCCAAGTGATACTGGTATCGTCAGCAAAAAGAAAAACTTTTCCATCGATTTTTAAACTAGTGATGTCATTAATAAAGATAAGGAAAAGTAAAGGACCCAATACTGAACCTTGTGGTACCCCACATACAACATTTCTGAGACTAGAGTCTGTATCATTTGCTCTAACGAGTTGTTTCCTATTTTCCAAGTAAGATTGAAACCAGTTCAAAGAAATACCTCGAATTCCATAGAAATCTAGTTTTTTATCAAAATGTAGTGATTTACACAATCAAAAGCTTTGGCATAATCACAAAAAACAGTGGAAGTGTGGAGATTATTGTTTAATGCTTGATAAACCTCATGTAGTACAGAAAACATGGCATCGGTGGTACATTTATTATTTAAAAAGCCGAACTGATCTTGTGATAAAATCTTGTTATCAACGAGAAAGGACATAAGTCGGGCTTTTATGAGTCTTTCAATAATTTTGGAGAGTACCGGTAGTAATGCAATAGGTCTATAATTGCAGGCAATATATTTTTCACCACCCTTATGAAGAGGAATAATGATGGCCGTCTTTAGGCACTCTGGAAATTTACCTTTCTCAAAAGAATCATTTATTAGAGAGATGAGGACTCCCAACACATTGTCTGGGAGATTTGAGAAAATTTTTATGGATAGTCCATCGGTACTACAGGAAGATTTGCTTTTGATACTCTTGATTGTTTGGATCAGTTCAGATTTACCAATCGGTCTTATAAAGAATGAATTCGAAACCTTTCTTGAATTAGGGAGATAGCAAATGGGATCTTGTTGTGACACAATAGTTGATGTTATATTTTTAGTCACATTAACAAAGTATTCATTTAGATTTTCTGGGTCTGGAAGGGAAAATGTTTGAGCTGTGTGAGTTTTACTTCGAAGATCGTTTATTATGGACCAAGTTTCTTTTGCAACACTTTTGGAGCTTCTGAGACGATTTTGATAATACAACTTTTTAGCCGATTTTATAAGTTTTAAATAGATTGCCCTGTACTTGGTGATATATTCAATAACAGAGACGTTGGTAGTAAATTTCTTGATATACAGTAGTGAACGCATGTTTTTGGCTGATATGCGGACACCTTTGGTAGTCCAGGGTTTGCGATGTTTTTGCTTAATTGTGATTAAAGGAAATGCTGTATTGAAGATACAGACCAGCTTATTCAAAAAATCACTGAAATTATGATCGACGTCCAAGGAAGGAAAGTGCCACTCAGAGATTAAGCATAAATTTTGGAATTTACGAAAGTTCCGACCGGAAAAAATCCTGCCTAAACGTCGAGTTTTCGAGGAGGACTTGCTAAAGATGTTAAACTTCGTATAAACCGCTTCATGATCAGATAGTCCCGCATTAACAGTTGTAGCGCAGACATCAAGGGGTGAGAAATCTGAGACAATATAATCAATTATGGTAGATGAAGTCTTTGAAATCCTTGTAGGAGAATCAATGTGCATTGATAGACCATATGATTCAAATATGTTGACCAGGGATATTTGTGTAGCACAAGCAGCAGCATAATTAATGTTGAAGTCCCCGCATAAAATTTTTCTGCTTTTATGTGGCAGGCCATCTAACAAGTTAAGCAGGTTCTGAAAAAATAGTTCCACGGAAGAGTCAGGTGGTCTATAAATGCAAATAATATAAAGATTAAGGTTCTTACTGTAAACTAAGGAAAACTCAAAGAACGCTTCACTTAATAGAAAGTCATATTTTGTTACTAGAGAAAAATCATTATTTGTAGAAAGAATTAGGGTGCCTCCATGAGCTGAACTTGGACGGTCATACCTAGCAATAGTGGAATATTTTTCTACAAAAAAAGGCTCGTTGACTTCAAGCCAGTGCTCAGTAACCGCAACTATCGGTGGAAACCCTAATTCCTCTAGAAACAGAAATAATTCATCAGTTTTATATCTTATAGAACGAATATTAATCAGAACCATGCTAAAGTTGTTATCACTAAAATAATTTGAGGATTCTAGTCCCTCAGAACACGTCGTGATGTTTAAAAATTTCGTCTTGGAGAGGCAGCGGAATAGTAGTTTCGGTGGCATTCCCTTGATTTTTGTAGGTGAATAATTCTTTCCGAAGTTAGAAAAGACCTAAAAGCAGCAAGATCAGCGTCTACCTCATCTGCACCAATTCCATAAGCATCACTAAAATCTAGAAGAATTTTTCGTAGATCTTCACTCTTTGTAGGAAGTCCTTCGGAAGCCAGAAACAATTTAACACTTGTGTTGGTATACCCATCATAAAATACTGATGCAGGTTGGTCGTGTAAATAAGCAAGATGAAGTTTAATGGCCTTTAAGATATCCGGTTCCCTTAATCTGGCTAAAAGATATCGACTATTAGAGTTATTGGTTAATCTAACTCGTGGTGGGGTCAATGGATCCAGATTAGTCGATGGTTCTAAAGTATCTTTCTTAATGAAATTAATATGGGTATGGAACGGATTCTTAGTTTTGCAAATTTCGATGGCCTGTTTGTCTGTTTTTATGTTTGTGCTCTGAACTTCATCTTTGATGTTGCATAAACTGCTATTTGAATTTTCCAGGCTAATAGGACTTCTGATATTCTTTGGATTCTTATGTGACTCAGATGAAAGCGTTGGTTCGGAATATGAAGATTCGATAGACCATTTGATGTTTACACCAGGTGGCCAAATGCTCTTATTAAATAATAGGTTAATAGATGTTCTAGATTTATACCAATTTTGAATGAAGAACCAGTTGTTGTGTCGGCATCTTTAAGGAGGGCATAACATCTTATATATTCCTTGATACCTAGCTTCTCTTTAATATAGTGAACCACTTGTATAGGGGTGTATATTGGGCTCAAGTTACTAATAACTACAAAGTGACACTTATCTTCTGTAATTTTTGACTTTTACTCTGAATTTGCTTCGAAATGTTGAGGCTCTTCAGTCTGGGTACTTGAGGTGGCATAACATGTATTTTTCTTCAATACCTCTTTTTTCGTTGGTATGGTAGATAGAGTTTTGGTAAGATTGCTCATTTGATTCGATATTTCATTGATGTTTGAAGAGAGCCTATCTAATCCCAACTTAATATCAGTTGAATTTGATTCTTGGATTTGAACCTTAATAGTCTCATCTGAACCCCCGAAAAAAACTGACGATATATTAAAAATATCATGCTCCATCTGCCTAACAGATTTTAAAACCTTTTCAGGATTCAGCAGGTTATTTAGTTTATGGATCTCATCAATTTTTTTTGCCGAAAACCCTCGAAACTCTAGAAGACGACGTCCGTTGAAGGTCAAGGTCAAAGTAAAGGTCGCCATTGGATAGCCAGGAAAAAATCATATACTACTAGTGCTTTTCCTTGATCCAAACTTCTAAATGTTGCCAAATAACCAGTAACTCATGGAATTGGAATACCCCGTAAATCTCATAATTTTCCCAGTTTGGACCTCTATATCTTGAAAATCCTTCATACGATTGAGTTGTGCCCATGAGAACTTTTTATCAGGATGCTTCAAAGAGTATTTTCCCAAAGTATGAACTAAATCCACTGGGACCTATTTTCCATAAGGTTTGTGCGGGGTCCTTTTTAATATTATTACTGATGAAAGAAATTTTCTTTAACAGGATTGTGTTTTGTAAATAAAATTTGCTATTTCAGTGGCATGTTAGTGATAAGCCCTCGAAGAAACGTCAACCTCACCACCCAAAACCATCATCAATTGCCCAAAAAATATAAAAAATATCGAAAACCTCCACTTTTCACTCTCCGTAACTCTGGAAGCGTTGATTATATAACAATTATATATAGGACCTTTTTTGTTTTAAATTTTATGTAGAACAATTCTGTATAGAACATTGTGTACGCTAAAGTACAGTTTTAGAAATATTGACGAAAAACGTAAAAAAATACTAATTTACCGATTTCTCCCCAATCTCCCCTCCAACCAGGACGCTCAAAATGGTGTAACTTTTTACTGCACAATATGTGGACCATAAAGAACAATTTGGTGTTGGAGGAAGACTCTTTCTTTGGATGTTTGGGTTAGGCCTTTTTTGACCAGTTATACTATACTACCTCCGTAACTTTGTACCGTTCATTTTAGAAGGATTATGCAATGGGCCTTTTTTATTTCAAATTGAATGTAGAACATTTTTGTATAAAAGGTTGTTCATACTAAATCGCATAGTTTTAAAAATATTGACGACAAACGTAAAAAACTACGAATTTTCCGATTTCTCCCCCCTCACCCCTTCAAACCTGACGCTCAAAATGGTGTGACTTTTTTCTGAACATTATGTGGACCATATAGAACAATTTGGTGTTGGATGATAACTTTCACTTTGGATGTCTGGTTTATGCCATTATTTGGATCAATTGTATCATACTATAAGACGCTATAAGCTTTCTTAATAATTATTATCCTAACTGGCGCGCTTATTGGGTTTTATTTGTCTGTCTGCGGTTTAAATATCATATCAGCCAATACATTTCTGTTTATTGAAATTTGTCAAAAAAATTTTTTTGGACCTTGTTGGGATTGGGGGACTTCCCCTACCCCTCCCCATTACTCCCCCCTCCGTTGTTCCGCCACTGAACAAATAAACACGTTGCGTAATATTCAAACTTTTCAAACTGTTTGAAGATTTTTGAATTCAATTCAAACCTAAAGATATCGAAATCAAGTCAAGTCAAACTTTTTTATACAAAAAGTTTGATTTTCAAGTCAAGTCAAGTTTGTTGAGTAAAATCAAACTAGTTTGATTTGATGCATCTCTAGGCATTAGTAAAGACATTAATAAAGACAATAATAAAGACATTAATAAAGACATTAATAAAGACATTTATTTCCCAGATTAAGCCATACGGTTCACACTCCCTCTAAGGAGAAAATTGACTCATCCCAGATACCTACGGTATCAAAAGGATTGAGCTCTGGTGGGACTCTTTCCGTGTTATCGAGCCCTAGGTGACTTGGTATGCAGGTGTATCTCCCAAAAATTTTCGTAAACATCTGGCCGTTGCGAGTAGTACTGCTTTCTGCATGGTCTTATAAAGATGTTCATTAAGACCCAGCTTTTTTATGCTTTCGAGGAGGGTCTTCGGAATGACTCCAGTAGTAGACATAATAATCGGTATCGTCTGGGTACTTTGCATTCTCCATTGTCTCCGTATTTGAATTTCCAAATCTCTGTATTTGGCGATTTTTTCAGTAAATTTAGTACGTAGATTATTGTTGTTAGGAATCGCCACATCAATGAGGGTTGTTTGTCTCGTTAATTTATTGACTAATACGAGATCTGGTCTATTATGCGCCACTGTTTAGTCTGTGAGCACAGTGCGGTCCCAGTATAGCTTGTAGTTGCCTTTCTCAAGCATACTCTCAGGGACGTATTGATAATATGGGAGATGGTCGGTTTGGAGAAGTCCCAGCTTGATAGCTATCTCCTGATGAAGGATTTTTCCCACTGCGTCATGCCGTTCCTTGTACTCAGTTGCAGCAAATGCCTGGCAGCCCCCTGTAAGGTCTTGGATGGTTTCCTGGGCTTGACATCCATATCGGAATCTGTCGTTTTGAACACGAGGGTCTTTGATGATATATTTCAGGTAATTTCTGGTTGGTATAACCTGATCCTGAATGGCCAGTAATGAACCCTCCGTTTCAGGGAACATCTTTCCTGATGTCAACCAGTAGTTCGACGCTATATTGTCGACATAATCTTGGCCGACCTCATTGGGATGTCGCCCGTGCAGAGGTTTACCCATCCAGGCGCGCACTTCTTCGTCTTTAGTAAGGTGGTTTATGCGCAGTTCTGCTTCCCTCAGTTTTATCGGTGTTGAGTCATCTACTGCGCAGATAGCGCGATGTAGAGTAGATGTTTCAGCCTGCATCTGAAAATAAGATCTTAAATTAACAATTTGTTTGTCTAATTGCTCACCTATATCCATAAGTCCTCTTCCTCCTAAATTCCGTGGTATTATCGTTCTTTCTACTGCACTTTTTGGATGGTGTTTTTGTGCCTTTGTGAGGTGCGTTCTTAATTTTCGCTGAAGATTTTCTATGTCCGTTTTTGTCCACTTAACAATGCCAAATGAATAGCTAAGCGCGGAACATGCGTAGGTGTTTAGTGCCTTAAACAAATTTCTACTATTAAGGTGTGAGCGAAGCAGCTGTTTTACTCTTCGTATAAACTCAGTAGTTACCTCTGTTTTCATTTGTTTATAGTCAATTCTCCGCGCTTGCTTTACTCCAAGATATTTATACATATCGTTTTCACCCATCGCCTCGATGTTCTGGCCATTTTGCATATCGAATCCTCCGGGCTGTACTTTTCCTCTGACTATATTTAAAATACGGCACTTGTGTAGTCCGAAGTGCATGCTAATATCATTGGAAAAAGTTTCTACAGTTTTTAGCATCTCATCGAGTTGGTTTCGAGTGGAAGCCATTAATTTCAAATCATCCATATACAATAAATGATTAAGCTTCGCCACCACATTGTTGTTATTTTTGATGCTAAAACCTGCGTCTGTGGAGTTCAATAGCTGAGATAGTGGGTTCATAGCTAGACAAAACCACAGTGGACTCAACGAATCTCCTTGAAACAGGCCCCGGCTGATTGTGATATTTTCAGTTTCGATGTTATTTTCACCAGGTATTTGAAGGTGAATTCTAGTCTTCCACTCCGTCATTATATGCTCTAAAAACGTCACTACATTATCATCGACTTTATATATTCTCAATATATCTATAAGCCAATCATGCGGCACTGAATCAAAGGCCTTCTTGTAATCAATGAAGGCAGTAAAAATATTACTCTTTTTGGAATATGCCTGGTTAGAAATGACTGAGTCGATGATGAGTTGTTCTTTGCAACCCATGGAACCCTTAGCGCATCCTTTCTGTTGAGGTTCTATGATATTGTTCAGAGCACAGTGTTGGTAGATATGCCGGGCTACACAGGACGTGACTAATTTATACAAAGTTGGAAGACAAGTAATTGGGCGGTATTTGGCTGGATCTTGGGTGTTATTTTGATCCTTCGGAATTAAATAAGTGGTTCCCTGAGTTAGGAATGATGGTATATCCTGCGGATTAGAAATAACATGATTAATTAGTGTTGATAAGCATTCATGAACACTCCAAAACTTCTTGAGCCAAAAGTTTTGAACTCCGTCTGGTCCAGGAGATTTCCAGTTATGAAGCTCTTTGATGGTATTTGAGACTTCTTCAGTAGTGTAGGGTTCGTAAAAGGTGGTAATATAGTGTTGGCAGTTCTGTGTCGTATCTTCTATCCATCCAGCATTGTTGTTAAGAGCAGCTGGCGTGGAAAATTGATTTCCCCAAAACTCATGAATTTCTTCTTGGCTTGGGTAAGTCTTATCGACACGTTCAACAGTGGAATTGAGTTTTCGATTGGACGCCTTTTCAGAATTTTCAAAAAGAGCATTGTCGCTTTTGCGGTTGTTACTAACTTTGTACCTCCTTAGTCGTCCTGAATAAACGGAGAGCTTTTGTTTTAATGTATCCAGACACTGATGGGCTGTGTTGTTTTCTGGATCATATCTTGAGTGTCTTGCGGTAGTCAGCATTATTTCTTCAGCTTTTCTGATGATGTTTCCACTTGTTACACCTCGTATGTATTCTGTGACTATACAAATATCCCTACGTAATAATTCGATCTTTCCGAGCAGTCTTTTTTCCCAGGGTGCAGTTCTGTTACCAGTTCTTTCGTTATTAGTAACCCGTCGTGTTCTGATCTTAACGCCCATTACATTAGCAACTGCTGTTGCTGCACAGTAGATTAACATATGCAAATATTCCAACGTGTGAGCTTCTACGACATAGTTGGGTAGGACTTCAGTGTTCACAATTTTTAACAGCGCACCTAGTTTCTTACAAGAGTTTATTCGTGGTAGCGGTGGTCTGCTAAGTGGGTTTGTTCCATTAAACTCTTGTACGGCACGAGCCATTTCGTTTGCTAGACTATCGCGCAACTCGTTATTTTCCTGCTGTGTATTATCAGGTTGAGTTTCTGGCATCGGAGTCTCAGGAGTCTGCTCATCGAGGATTTCATTAGGGACTTGATCTAAAACTTGTTCTTGGTTATTAATCTCCCGTTCGACTTCGCTTTTGATCGAATTGCGTCTAGTCTCTGGGATAAGGTTGTTCCTTATGATTACCCGGTATTGATCTGATACTCTTTGCTCCGATACTTGAATATCTGGGTACGTCCTGCAAAATTCGGCATACAGCTGTTGTCGGTAGACGATTGTTTCTTGACCGAGGTTTGTCACCTTGTAATAGAAGCGCAAAATGTTTTCATTAATGTACACAGTCCATTTGATGCGCTGCCTCGGTCGTCCCGCTTGAGTGAGTGCCGGCTGATGATCCAGCGCAGCACCTTCGGCGGGTGAAGCTCTTGTTGTTGTTTTGCTCGCTTGTGGTTGTAGTTGGGCTGTAGCTGATTGTATGACAGGGACCCGCCTCCTCAACACCCTGCCACCGACGTCCCGCATGCTGTCACGTCCAGCGCCGGCTCCAGACGTGCCCTGGCGATCCCCAGGCAGCGATCCTAAACATAAATTATTTATCTCCATTCTCATGGGTGTGCATTTTATACCTACTGCCAGGTGTCAGTTTTTGTTCCACGGCAAGTATCCCTGCTACTCTCTGGGCATTGGCGCTACGAATACCCAGAAAGCATCCCCCATTCGCAGGGGGCCGCGCCTGATAGAAGAACTGACAAAAAAACTCCCACAGGAAATTCCAACATTTATTATTTTCCAGATTTAGCCATACGACTCACACTCCCTCTAAGGGGAAAATTAACTCATCTCAGATACCTACGGTATCAAAAGGATTGAGCTCTGGTGGGACTCTTTCCGTGCTATCGAGCCCTAGGTTACTTGGTATGCAGGTGTATCTCCAAAAAATTTTCGTACGCATCTGGCCGTTGCGAGTAGTACTGCTTTCTGCATGGTCTTATAAAGATGTTCATTAAAACCCAGTTTTTTATGCTTTGGAGGAGGGTCTTCGGAATGACTCCAGTAGTAGACATAATAATCGGTATTGTCTGGGTACATTGCATTCTCCATTGTCTCCATATTTGAATTTCCAGATCTCTGTACTTGGCGATCTTTTCAGTAAATTTAGTACGTAGATTATTGTTGTTTGGAATCGCCACATCAATGAGGGTTGTTTGTCTCGTTAATTTATTGACTAATACGAGATCTGGTCTATTATGCGCCACTGTTTGGTCTGTGAGCACAGTGCGGTCCCATTATAGCTTGTAGTTGCCATCCTCAAGCATACTCTTAGGGACGTATTAATAATATGGGAGACGCTCGGATTGGAGAAGTCCCAGCTTGATAGCTATGTCCTGATGAAGGATTTTTCCCACTGCGTCATGCCGTTCCTTGTACTCAGTTGCAGCAAATGCCTGGCAGCCCCCTGTAAGGTGTTGGATGGTTTCTTGGGCTTGGCATCCATATCGGCATCTGTCGTTTTGAAGATGAGGGTCTTTGATGATATATTTCAGGTAATTTCTGGTTGGTATAACCCGATCCTGAATGGCTAGTAATGAGCCCTCCGTTTCAGGGAACATCTTTCCTGATGTCAACCAATAATTCGACGCTGTATTGTCGACATAGCCTTGGCTGACCTCATTGGGATGCCGCCCGTGCAGAGGTTTACCCACCCAGGTGCGCAGTTTTTCGTCCTTAGTAAGGTGGTTTATGCGCATCTCTGGTTCCCTCAGTTTGATCGGTGTTGTGTCATCTACTGCGCAAATTGCGCGGTGTAGAGTAGATGTCTCAGCCTGCATCTGAAAATAAGTTCTTAAATTAGCAATCTGTTTATCTAATTGCTCACCTATACCCATAAGTCCCCTTCCTCCTAGATTCCGTGGTAATGTTGTTCTTTTTACTGCACTTTTAGGATGGTGTTTTTGTGCCTTTGTGAGGTGTGTTCGTAGTTTTCGCTGAAGATATTCTATATCCGTTTTTGTCCACTTAACAGTACCAAATGAATAGCTATTATTATTATCCAGATTTAGCCATGCGGCTCACACTCCCTCTAAGGGGAAAATTGACTCATCCCAGATACCTACGGTATCAAAAGGATTGAGCTCTGGTGGGACTCTTTCCGTGTAATCGAGCACTTGGTGACTTGGAATGCAGGTGTATCTCCCAGAAATTTTCGTACGCATATGGCCGTCGCGAGTAGTACAGCTTTCTGCATGGTCTTATAAAGATGTTCATTCAGACCCAGCTTTTTTATGCTTTCGAGGAGGGTCTTCGGAATGACTCCAGTAGTAGACATAATAATCGGTATCGTCTGGGTACTTTGAATTTTCCATTGCCTTCGTATTTGAATTTCTAGATCTCTGTACTTGGCGATCTTTTCAGTAAATTTACTACGTAGATTATTTTTGTTAGGTATCGCCACATCAATTAGTGTTGTTTGTCTTGTTAATTTATTAACTAATACGAGATCTGGTCTATTATGTGCCACTGTTTGGTCTGTGAGCACAGTGCGGTCCCAGTATAGCTTGTAGTTGCCATCCTCAAGCATACTCTCAGGGACGTATTGATAATACGGGAGATGGTCTGTTTGGAGAAGTCCCAGCTTGATAGCTATCTCTTGATGAAGGATTTTTCCCACTGCGTCATGCCGTTCCTTGTATTCAGTTGCAGCAAATGCCTGGCAGCCCCCTGTAATATGTTGGATGGTTTCTTGGGCTTGACATCCATATCGGTATCTGTCGTTCTGAACCTGAGGGTCTTTGACGATATATTTCACGTAATTTCTGGTTGGTATAACCTGATCCTGAATGGCCAGTAATGAACCCTCCGTCTCAGGGAACATTTTTCCTGATGTCAACCAGTAATTCGACGCTATATTGTCGACATAATCTTGGCTGACCTCATTGGGATCTCGCCCGTGCAGAGGTTTACCCATCCAGGCGCGCACTTTTTCGTCCTTAGTAAGGTGGTTTATGCGCATTTCTGGTTCCCTCAGTTTGATCGGTGTTGTGTCATCTACTGCGCAGATAGCGCGATGTAGTGTAGATGTCTCAGCCTGCATCTGAAAATAAGTTCTTAAATTAGCAATTTGTTTATCTAATTGCTCACCTATATCCATAAGTTCTCTTCCTCCTAGATTCCGTGGTAATGTTGTTCTTTTTACTGCACTTTTAGGATGGTGTTTTTGTGCCTTTGTGAGGTGTGTTCGTACTTTTCATTGAAGAGCTTCTATATCTGTTTTTGTCCACTTAACAATACCAAATGAGTAGCTAAGCGCGGAACATGCGTAGGTGTTTAGTGCCTTAAACAAATTTCTACTGTTAAGATGTGAGCGAAGCAGCTGTTTTACCCTTCGTATAAACTCAGTAGTTATCTCTGTTTTCATTTGTTTACGGTCAATTTTCCCCGCTTGCTTTATTCCAAGATATTTATACATATCGCTTTCACCCATGGCCTCGATGTTCTGGCCATTTTGCATATCGAATCCTCCGGGCTGTACTTTTCCTCTGACTATATTTAAAATACGGTACTTATCTAGTCCGAAGTGCATACTAATATCATTAGAAAAAGTTTCTACAGTTTTTAGCATTTCGTCGAGTTGGTTTCGAGTGGAAGCCATTAATTTCAAATCATCCATGTACAATAAATGATTAAGCTTCGCCACCACATTGTTGTTATTTTTGATGCTAAAACCTGCATCTGTGGAGTTCAATAGCTGAGATAGTTGGTTCATAGCTAGACAGAACCACAGAGGACTCAACGGATCTCCTTGAAACAGGCCCCGGCTGATTACGATATTTTCAGTTTCGATGTTACTTTCACCAGGTATTTGAAGTTGAATTCTAGTTTTCCACTCTGTCATTATATGTTGTATAAAGGTCACTATATTATCATCGACTTTATATATTCTCATTATATCTATAAGCCATTCATGCGGCACTGAAGCAAAGGCCTTCTTGTAATCAATAAAAGCAGTAAATAGATTCCTCTTTTTGGAATATGCTTGATTAGAAATGACTGAGTCGATGATAAGTTGTTCTTTGCAACCCATGGAACCCTTAGCGCATCCTTTCTGTTGAGGCTCTATGATATTGTTCAGAGCACAGTGTTGGTAGGTACGCCGGGCTACACAGGATGTGACCAATTTATACAATGTTGGAAGGCAAGTAATTGGGCGGTATTTTGCTGGATCTTGGGTGTTATTTTGATCTTTCGGTATTAAATAAGTGGTTCCCTGAGTTAGGAATGATGGTATATCCGGCGGATTAGAGATAACATGATTAATTAGTGTTGATAAGCATTCATGAGCGCTCCAAAACTTCTTGAGCCAAAAGTTTTGAACTCCGTCTGGTCCAGGAGATTTCCAGTTATGAAGCTCTTTGATGATATTTGAGACTTCTTCAGTGGTGAAGGGTTCGTAGAGAGTAGTAGTGTATTGTTGGCAGTTCTGTGCCGTATCTTCTATCCATCCAGCATTGTTGTTAAGAGCAGCTAGTGTGGAAAGTTGATTTCCCCAAAACTCATGAATTTCTTCTTGGCTTGGATAAGACTTATCGAGATTTTCTACGGTGGAATTGAGTTTTCGATAGAACGCCTTCTCAGCAGTCTCAAAAAGGGCATTGTCGGATTTTCGGTTTTTACTCACTTTGTACCTTCTTAGTCGTCCTGAATAAACTGAGAGTCTTTGTTTTAATGTATCCAGGCACTGTTGGGCTGTGTTGTTTTCTGGATCGTATCTTGAGTATCTTGCAGTATTCCGTATTATTTCTTCAGCTCTCCTGATGACTCTTGTACTTCTTACACCTCGTATATATTCTGTGACTTGACCAATATCCCTACGCAGCAATTCAATCTTTCCGAGCAGTCTTTTTTCCCAGGGTGCAGTTCTGCTACCAGTCCTTCCATTATTAGTACCCCGCCGTGTTCTGATCTTAATGCCCATTACATTAGCAATTGCTGTTGCTGCACAGTAGAATAGTATGTGCAGATACTCTAATGTGTGGGCTTATAATTGGGTAGGACTTCAGTGTTCACAATTTGTAACAGCACACCTAGTCTCTTACAAGAGTTTATTCGTGGTAGCGGTGGTCTGCTAAGTGGGTTTGTTCCATTAAACTCTTGTACAGCACGTGCCATTTCGCTTACTAGGTTATCATGTAGCTCGTTGTTTTCCTGCTCTGTGTTGTCAGGTTGAGTTTCTTGTATGGCAAGCTCAGGAATCTGCTCATGAACTTCATTGGGGACTTGATCTTCAATTACAACATCGTTATGAATCTCCCGTTCGACTTCGCTTCTGATGATATTGCGTCTAGTCTCTGGGATAAGGTTGTTTCTTATAATTACCCGGTATTGGTCTGATACTCGTTGCTCCGATACTTGAATATCTGGGTACGTCCTGCAAAATTCGGCATACAGCTGTTGTCGGTAGCCGATTGTTCCTTGACCGAGGTTTGTCACCTTGTAATAGAAGCGCAAAATGTTTTCATTAATGGACACAGTCCATTTCATGCGCTGCCTCGGTCGTCCCGCTTGAGTGAGCGCTGGCTGATGATCCAGCTTAGCACCTTCGGCGGGTGGAGCTCTTGTTGTTGTTTGGCTCGCTTGTGGTTGTGGTTAAGCTGTAGCTGATTGTATGATAGGGGCCCGCCTCCTCAACACTCTGCCACCGACGTCCCGCATGCTGTCACTTCCAGCGCCGGCTCCAGACGTGCCCTGTCGATCCCTAGGCAGCGATCCTAAACATAAATTATTATTCTCCATTCTCATGGGTGTGCATTTTATACCTACTGCCAGGTGTCAGTTTTTGTTCCACGGCAAGTATCCCTGCTACTCTCTGGGTACTTGCGCTACGAATACCCAGAAAGCATCCCTCATTCGCAGGGGCCGCGCCTGACAGAAGAACTGACAAAAAACTCCCACAGGTTATTATTATTATTATTATCCAGATTTAGCCATACGGCTCACACTCCCTCTAAGGGGAAAATTGGCTCATCCCAGATACCTACGGTATCAAAAGGATTGAGCTCTGGTGGGACTCTTTCTGTGTTATCGAGCCCTAGGTGACTTGGTATGCAGGTGTATCTCCCAAAAATTTTCGTACACATCTGGCCGTTGCGAGTAGTACAGCCTTCTGCATGGTCTTGTAAAGATGTTCATTTAGACCCAGCCTTTTTATGCTTTCGAGGAGGTTCTTCGGAATGACTCCAGTAGTAGACATAACAATATGTATCGTCTGGGTACTTGGCATTCTCCATTGCCTTCGTATTTGAATTTCTAGATCTCTGTACTTGGCGATCTTTTCAGTGAATTTATTATGTAGATTATTGTTGTTAGGTATCGCCACATCAATTAGTGTTGTTTGTCTTGTTAATTTATTAACTAGTACGAGATCTGGTCTATTATGTGCCACTGTTTGGTCTGTGAGCACAGTGCGGTCCCAGTATAGCTTGTAGTTGCCATCCTCAAGCATACTCTCAGGGACGTATTGATAATACGGGAGATGGTCCGTTTGGAGAAGTCCCAGCTGGATAGCTATCTCTTGATGAAGGATTTTTCCCACTGCGTCATGCCGTTCCTTGTATTCAGTTGCAGCAAATGCCTGGCAGCCCCCTGTAAGATGTTGGATGGTTTCTTGGGCTTGACATCCATATCGGCATCTGTCGTTTTGAACCTGAGGGTCTTTGATGATATATTTCAGGTAGTTTCTGGTTGGTATAACCTGATCCTGAATGGCCAGTAATGAACCCTCCGTTTCAGGGAACAATTTTCCTGATGTCAACCAGTAGTTCGACGCTATATTGTCGACATAATCTTGGCTGACCTCATTGGGATGTCGCCCGTGCAAAGGTTTACCCATCCAGGCGCGCACTTTTTCGTCCTTAGTAAGGTGGTTTATGCGCAGTTCTGCTTCCCTCAGTTTGATCGGTGTTGTGTCATCCACTGCGCAGATAGCGCGATGTAGATTAGATGTCTCAGCCTGCATCTGAAAATAAGTTCTTAAATTAGCAATTTGTTTATCTAATTGCTCACCTATATCCATAAGTCCTCTTCCTCCTAAATACCGGGGTAATGTCGTTCGTTCTACTGCACTTTTAGGGTGGTGTTTTTGTGCCTTTGTGAGGTGTGTTCGTACTTTTCGCTGAAGATTTTCCATATCCGTTTTTGTCTACTTAACAATACCAAATGAATAGCTAAGCGCGGAACAAGCGTAGGTGTTTAGTGCCTTAAACAAATTTTTACTGTTAAGCTGTGAACGAAGCAGCTGTTTTACCCTTCTTATAAACTCAGTAGTTATCTCAGTTTTCATTTGCTTATGGTCAATTTTCCGCGCCTGCTTTACTCCAAGATATTTGTACATATCGTTGTCGCCCATGGCCTCGATGTTCTGGCCATTTTGCATATCGATTCCACCGGGCTGTACCTTTCCTCTGACTATATTCAAAACACGGCACTTGTCTAGACCGAACTGCATACTAATATTAGAAAATGTTTCTACAGTTTTTAGCATCTCTTCTAGGTGTTCTCGAGTGGAAGCCATTAATTTCAACCATTATTATTATTATTATCCAGACTTAGCCATACGGCTCACACTCCCTCTAAGGGGAAAATTGACTCATCCCAGATACCTACGGTATCAAAAGGATTGAGCTCTGGTGGGACTCTTTCCGTGTTATCGAGCCCTAGGTGACTTGGTATGCTGGAGTTTCTCCCAGAAATTTTCGTACGCATCTGGCCGTCGCGAGTAGTACAGCTTTCTGCATGGTCTTATAAAGGTGTTCATTTAGACCGAGCTTTTTTATGCTTTCGAGGAGGGTCTTCGGGATGACTCCAGTAGTAGACATAATAATCGGTATCGTCTGGGTACTTTGCCTTCTCCATTGCCTTCGTATTTGAATTTCCAGATCTCTGTACTTGGCGATCTTTTCAGTAAATTTACTACGTAGATTATTGTTGTTAGGTATCGCCACATCAATTAGTGTTGTTTGTCTTGTTAATTTATTAACTAGTACGAGATCTGGTCTATTATGTGCCACTGTTTGGTCTGTGAGCACAGTGCGGTCCCAGTATAGCTTGTAGTTGCCATCCTCAAGCATACTCTCGGGGACGTATTGATAATACGGGAGATGGTCCGTTTGGAGAAGTCCCAGCTTGATAGCTATCTCTTGATGGAGGATTTTTCCCACTGCGTCATGCCGTTCCTTGTATTCAGTTGCAGCAAATGCCTGGCAGCCCCCTGTAAGATGTTGGATGGTTTCTTGGGCTTGACATCCATATCGGCATCTGTCGTTTTTAACCTGAGGGTCTTTGATGATATATTTCAGGTAATTTCTGGTTGGTATAACCTGATCCTGAATGGCCAGTAATGAACCCTCCGTTTCAGGGAACATCTTTCCTGATGTCAACCAATAGTTCGACGCTGTATTGTCGACATAGTCTTGGCTGACCTCATTGGGATGTCGCCCGTGAAGAGGTTTACCCATCCAGGTGCGCATTTTTTTGTCTTTAGTGAGGTGGTTTATGCGCATTTCTGGTTCCCTCAGTTTGATCGGTGTTGTGTCATCTACTGCGCAAATAGCGCGATGTAGAGTAGATGTCTCAGCTTGCATCTGAAAATAAGATCTTAAATTAGCAATTTGTTTATCTAATTGCTCACCTATATCCATAAGCCCTCTTCCTCCTAGATTCCGTGGTAATGTCGTTCTGTCTACTGCACTTTTAGGATGGTGTTTTTGTGCCTTTGTGAGGTGTGTTCGTACTTTTCGCTGAAGATTTTCTATATCTGTTTTTGTCCACTTAACAATACCAAATGAATAGCTAAGCGCGGAACAAGCGTAGGTGTTTAGTGCTTTAAACAAATTTTTACTGTTAAGCTGTGAACGAAGCAGCTGCTTTATCCTTCGTATAAACTCAGTAGTTACCTCAGTTTTCATTTGCTTATGGTCAATTTTCCGCGCCTGCTTTACTCCAAGATATTTGTATATATCGTTTTCACCCATGGCCTCGATGTTCTGGCCATTTTGCATATCGAATCCATATTAGCTTATTATTATTATCCAGATTTAGCCATACGGCTCACACTCCCTCTAAGGGGAAATTTGACTCATTCCAGATACCTACGGTATCAAAAGGATTGAGCTCTGGTGGGACTCTTTCCGTGTTATCGAGCCCTAGGTGACTTGGTATGCAGGTGTGTCTCCCAAAAATTTTCGTACACATCTGGCCGTTGCGAGTAGTACAGCTTTCTGCATGGTCTTGTAAAGATGTTCATTTAGACCCAGCCTTTTTATGCTTTCGAGGAGGTTCTTCGGAATGACTCCAGTAGTAGATATAACAATAGGTATCGTCTGGGTACTTTGCATTCTCCATTGCCTTCGTATTTGAATTTCTAGATCTCTGTACTTGGCGATCTTTTCAGTGAATTTACTACGTAGATTATTGTTGTTAGGTATCGCCACATCAATTAGTGTTGTTTGTCTTGTTAATTTATTAACTAGTACGAGATCTGGTCTATTATGTGCCACTGTTTGGTCTGTGAGCACAGTACGGTCCCAGTATAGCTTGTAGTTGCCATCCTCAAGCATACTCTCAGGGACGTATTGATAATACGGGAGATGGTCCGTTTGGAGAAGTCCCAGCTTGATAGCTATCTCTTGATGAAGGATTTTTCCCACTGCGTCATGCCGTTCCTTGTATTCAGTTGCAGCAAATGCCTGGCAGCCCCCTGTAAGATGTTGGATGGTTTCTTGGGCTTGACATCCATATCGGCATCTGTCGTTTTGAACCTGAGGGTCTTTGATGATATATTTCAGGTAGTTTCTGGTTGGTATAACCTGATCCTGAATGGCCAGTAATGAACCCTCCGTTTCAGGGAACATCTTTCCTGATGTCAACCAGTAGTTCGACGCTATATTGTCGACATAATCTTGGCTGACCTCATTGGGATGTCGCCCGTGCAAAGGTTTACCCATCCAGGCGCGCACTTTTTCGTCCTTAGTAAGGTGGTTTATGCGCAGTTCTGCTTCCCTCAGTTTGATCGGTGTTGTGTCATCTACTGCGCAGATAGCGCGATGTAGAGTAGATGTCTCAGCCTGCATCTGAAAATAAGTTCTTAAATTAGCAATTTGTTTATCTAATTGCTCACCTATATCCATAAGTCCTCTTCCTCCTAAATACCGGGGTAATGTCGTTCGTTCTACTGCACTTTTAGGGTGGTGTTTATGTGCCTTTGTGAGGTGTGTTCGTAGTTTTCGCTGAAGATTTTCTATATCCGTTTTTGTCCACTTAACAATACCAAATGAATAGCTAAGCGCGGAACAAGCGTAGGTGTTTAGTGCCTTAAACAAATTTTTACTGTTAAGCTGTGAACGAAGCAGCTGTTTTACCCTTCTTATAAACTCAGTAGTTATCTCAGTTTTCATTTGCTTATGGTCAATTTTCCGCGCCTGCTTTACTCCAAGATATTTGTACATATCGTTGTCGCCCATGGCCTCGATGTTCTGGCCATTTTGCATATCGAATCCACCGGGCTGTACCTTTCCTCTGACTATATTCAAAACACGGCACTTGTCTAGACCGAACTGCATACTAATATCATTAGAAAATGTTTCTACAGTTTTTAGCATCTCTTCCAGGTGTTCTCGAGTGGAAGCCATCAATTTCAAATCATCCATATACAACAGATGATTGAGCTTCGCTACCACAGTATTATTGCTTTTAATGCTAAAACCTGAGTCAGTGGAGTTTAATAGCTGAGAAAGGGGGTTCAAAGCTAAACAGAACCACAATGGACTCAACGAGTCTCCTTGAAATAGGCCCCGGTTGATTGCGATATTTTCGGTTTCGATATTGTTTTCACCAGGTATTTGGAGGTGAATTTTAGTCTTCCAATCTTTCATTATATGTCTTAAAAAGGTCACTATGTTATCATCTACTTTGTATATTTTCAATATATCTATTAGCCATTCATGCGGTACTGAATCAAAGGCCTTTTTATAGTCAATAAAAGCAGTAAAAAGGTTCCTTTTTTTAGTGAATGCCTGGTTAGAAATAACTGAGTCGATGATAAGCTGTTCTTTGCAACCCATGGAACCCTTAGCGCATCCTTTCTGTTGAGGCTCTATGATATTGTTTAGAGCACAGTGTTGGTAGATACGCCGGGTTACACAGGATGTGACCAATTTATACAAAGTTGGAAGACAAGTAATTGGGCGGTACTTGGATGGATCTTGGGTGTTATTTTGATCCTTGGGTATTAAATAAGTAGTTCCCTGAGTTAGAAATGATGGTATTTCCTGCGGATTAGAAATAACATGATTAATTAATGTTGATAAGCACTCATGAATACTCCAAAACTTTTTAAGCCAGAAGTTCTGAACTCCGTCTGGTCCAGGAGATTTCCAGTTATGAAGCTCTTTGATGACATTTGAGACTTCTTCAGTCGTGAATGGTTCGTAGTTAGCAGTGACGTAGTGGTGACAGTTGTGCGTCGTATCTTCTATCCAGCCAGCATTGTTGTTAAAAGCAGCTGGTGTGGAAAGTTGATTTCCCCAAAACTCATGAATTTGTTCTTGGCTTGGGTAAGACTTGTCGACACTTTCTACGGTGGAATTGAGTTTTCGGTAGAACGCCTTCTCAGAGTTCTCAAAAAGTGCATTGTCACATTTTCGGCTGTTACTAACTTTATACCTTCTTAATCGTCCTGAATAGACGGAGAGTTTTTGTTTTAATGTATCCAGACACTGTTGGGCTGTGTTATTTTCTGGATCGTATCTCGAGTGTCTTGCAGTGTTCCGCATTATTTCTTCAGCTCTTTTAATGACTTTTCTACTGTTAACACCTCTTATATATTCTGTGACTTGACCAATATCCCTACGCAGTAATTCAATTTTTCCGAGAAGTCTTTTTTCCCAGGGTGCAATTCTGTTACCAGTCCTTCCGTTATTAGTACCCCGTCGTGTTCTGATCTTAACGCCCATTACATTGGCAATTGCTGTAGCTGCACAGTAGATTAGCATATGCAGATATTCCAATGTGTGGGCTTCTACGACATAATTGGGTAGGACTTCAGTATTCACAATTTGTAACAGGGCACCTAGTTTCTTACAAGAGTTTATTCGTGGTAGCGGTGGTCTGCTAAGTGGATTTGTTCCATTAAACTCTTGTACGGCACGAGCCATTTCGTTCTCTAGACTATCGCGCAACTCGTTGTTTTCCTGCTGTGTACTGTCAGGTTGAGTTTCTGGTATGGGAATCTCAGGAATTTGCTCATCAAGGATTTCATTAGGGACTTGATCTAAAACTAGCTCTTGGTTATTAATCTCCCGTTCGACTTCGCTTTTGATCGTATTGCGTCTAGTCTCTGCGATAAGGTTGTTTCTTACGATTACCCGGTATTGATCTGATTATTATTATCCAGATTTAGCCATACGGCTCACACTCCCGCTGAGGGGAAAATTGACTCATCCCAGATACCTACGGTATCAAAAGGATTGAGCTCTGGTGGGACTCTTTCCGTGTTATCGAGCCCTAGATGACTTGGAATGCAGGTGTATCTCCCAAAAATTTTCTTACACTTCTGGCCGTCGCAAGTAGTACAGCTTTCTGCATGGTCTTATAAATATGTTCATTGAGACCCAGCTTTTTTATGCTTTCGAGGAGGGTCTTCGGAATGACTCCAGTAGTAGACATAACAATAGGTATCGTCTGGGTACTTTGCATTCTCCATTGTCTCCGTATTTGAATTTCCAGATCTCTATACTTGGCGATCTTTTCAGTAAATTTACTACGTAGATTATTGTTGTTAGGTATCGCCACATCAATTAGTGTTGTTTGTCTTGTTAATTTATTAACTAGTACGAGATCTGGTCTATTATGTGCCACTGTTTGGTCTGTGAGCACAGTGCGGTCCCAGTATAGCTTGTAGTTGCCATCCTCAAGCATACTCTCAGGAACGTATTGATAATATGGGAGATGGTCCGTTTGGAGAAGTCCCAGCTTGTTAGCTATCTCTTGATGAAGGATTTTTCCCACTGCGTCATGCCGTTCCTTGTATTCAGTTGCAGCAAATGCCTGGCAGCCCCCTGTAATATGTTGGATGGTTTCTTGGGCTTGACATCCATATCGGCATCTGTCGTTTTGAACCTGAGGGTCTTTGACGATATATTTCAGGTAATTTCTGGTTGGTATAACCTGATCCTGAATGGCCAGCAATGAACCCTCCGTTTCAGGGAACATCTTTCCTGATGTCAACCAATAGTTCGACGCTGTATTGTCGACATAGTCTTGGCTGACCTCATTGGGATGTCGCCCGTGCAGAGGTTTACCCATCCAGGTGCGCAGTTTTTCGTCCTTAGTAAGGTGGTTTATGCGCATTTCTGGTTCCCTCAGTTTGATCGGTGTTGTGTCATCTACTGCGCAAATTGCGCGGTGTAGAGTAGATGTCTCAGCCTGCATCTGAAAATAAGTTCTTAAATTAGCAATTTGTTTATCTAATTGCTCACCTATATCCATAAGTCCTCTTCCTCCTAAATACCGGGGTAATGTTGTTCGTTCTACTGCACTTTTAGGGTGGTGTTTTTGTGCCTTTGTGAGGTGTGTTCGTACTTTTCGCTGAAGATTTTCTATATCCGTTTTTGTCCACTTAACAATACCAAATGAATAGCTAAGCGCGGAACAAGCGTAGGTGTTTAGTGCCTTAAACAAATTTTTACTGTTAAGCTGTGAACGAAGCAGCTGTTTTACCCTTCTTATAAACTCAGTAGTTATCTCAGTTTTCATTTGCTTATGGTCAATTTTCCGCGCCTGTTTTACTCCAAGGTATTTATACATATCGTTGTCGCCCATGGCCTCGATGTTCTGGCCATTTTGCATATCGAATCCACCGGGCTGTACCTTTCCTCTGACTATATTCAAAACACGGCACTTGTCTAGACCGAACTGCATACTAATATCATTAGAGAATGTTTCTACAGTTTTTAGCATCTCTTCTAGGTGTTCTTGAGTGGAAGCCATTAATTTCAAATCATCCATATACAACAGATGATTGAGCTTCGCTACCACAGTATTATTGCTTTTAATGCTAAAACCTGAGTCAGTGGAGTTTAATAGCTGGGAAAGGGGGTTCAAAGCTAAACAGAACCACAGTGGACTCAACGAGTCTCCTTGAAATAGGCCCCGGTTGATTGCGATATTTTCGGTTTCAATATTTTTTTCACCAGGTATTTGGAGGTGAATTTTAGTCTTCCAATCTCTCATTATGTGCCTTAAAAAGGTCACTATGTTATCATCGACTTTGTATATTTTCAAAATATCTATTAGCCATTCATGCGGTACTGAATCAAAGGCCTTTTTATAGTCAATAAAAGCAGTAAAAAGGTTCCTTTTTTTAGTGAATGCCTGGTTAGAAATGACTGAATCGATGATAAGCTGTTCTTTGCAACCCATGGAACCCTTAGCGCATCCTTTCTGTTGAGGCTCTATGATATCGTTTAGAGCACAGTGTTGGTAGATACGCCGGGTTACACAGGATGTGACCAATTTATACAAAGTTGGAAGACAAGTAATTGGGCGGTACTTGGATGGATCTTGGGTGTTATTTTGATCCTTGGGTATTAAATAAGTAGTTCCCTGAGTTAGAAATGATGGTAATTCCTGCGGATTAGAAATAACATGATTAATTAATGTTGATAAGCTATGTATATTGTTATTATTATTATTATTATTATTATTATTAAAAAAGACTGTCCAGTGACAGTTTCCTTTTACTTATCTAAGTTGGGTTTGGGAAACAACTACTACACAAGACTACGACTACACTATAGAACAGTACTAAGGTTCGAGACTCTGACATTCAGATCACATAGAAGATGCCTTCTTAATATGTACTGGATGGGACGTCTCATTCGGGGTTAAGCCAATGCGTTGGGGTGATTTCCTGTGCATATGTCGTACTTCTGGGAGAAGTAGTATATTGGTTTCTTTTTGTATTATGTCAGTGCTGACTGTACTTATAGTCAGAAAGGATGAAATGAGAAGGATAGGGTGGGTCATTTGGCTAGCATTAGTGACGGTTGATGAACTAAAAAAATTAGAGTGTGTAAAGCATGAGCAGACAAGAGAAGTAGAGGTAGACCATCTACACGATGGAATATGACGTCCAAAGTATCGCTGTCAATTAGCTGCATGAAGCTTAAGGCCGACAGGACTGGAAGAAATTAGGGGAAGCTTATGTTCAACTCTGGATACAGATGGCTGGATGGTGATGTATAAGCTTGTCTATGTATACCTATATATTATTATTATTATTATGTATGTCTTAGCAATGCTGGTATTCACGAAACTGAAAAAGGTACTCTACTAAACGGTTACCGGCTAATAACATCAGGTATGCAGATGACACCATAGTATTTACGGACAACCTAGAGGACCGACAAGTCCTTATGAACAAAATCACTTATTACAGTCAACAATATGGACTCAATATAAACGTAAAGAAGACAAATCTTCTGACCATTATCAAGAAACAGATAAAAGAAAGTCAACTCTACGTCAACCAAAGCCCTGTAGAAAGAGTGATGCACTATAACTACCTCGGAACCATAATAGATCAGGAATGGACCAATAACCAAGAGATAAGAGTCTCTCTTCACATAAAAGCAAGAAGTTTTCTCTATCCTTTTTTATGGTGTTGAATCGTCGACCTTGAAAGAAGATATGTGCAGAAAATTGGAAGCATTTAAGATGTGCCTGTGTCGAATAATCAAAACAATGAAGAAGAAATGAGAGGTAGAGACCACCATCAAATCTCGAAACTGAATACTTCGGACACATTATGCGAAATGAATCCAGATATTCTCTCCTACAAGCCATCCTGCAGGGAAAAATATTTGGAAAGCGAGATCCTGGAAGAAGAACATCCTGGTTAAAGAACCTCAGAACCTGGTTCAACACATCTGAACAGCTCTTCCGCGCTGCTGCAGGTAAGATTAAAGTTGCCATCATGACTGCCAACATTCGTCACGAACAGACACATCCAGAAAAAGAAGAAGAATGTATATCCTATTTCCTACTAGATATCGTGGTAAACATAATCTAATTATTATTAGCGTTAATGTTACAAATGCGAATTTATGCAGGTCTCTTTTAAAAGCACTATAGTCGAATCAATAAAGCGCTGAACCTCCGAAAAAACTGTACCTCGTGCCCAGGGTACCTACTGTTTATCTCGCAACTAATGATGTTTGACTAATTTTTTAATGAATTTGCCGACAACTCCAGAAAACGAGGTAAACAGTAGGTACCTTGGGTACCAGGTACTCCGTAGATCACTTCCGATATCATATTCGTCGTCAGCGACCCAAAAACCCCCCAATTAATGATTTTTGGCTAATGTTTTAATGAATTAGCCGAAAACTCCAGAAGAAGTAGGTACCCTGGGCACCAGGTATTCCGGATATCGCTTCCGATGTCATATTCGTCGTTAGCGATCCCAAAAACCCACGAGTAATTTTTTTTACAAATTTTTTAATACATTTTTTGCCGAAAACTGTACAAGAGGGTTAAACAGTAGGTACCCTAGGCACCAGGTACTCCGAAAATCACTTCCGATGTCATATTCGGCGTTAGCGGCCCCAAGAACCCCGAGTAATGATTTTTGACTAATTTTTTAATGAATTTTAATGACTAGGTAAACAGTAGGTACCCTTGGCACCAGGTACTCCGGAGATCACTTTTGTCGTCATATTCGTTTTCAGCGACCCCAAAAACCCCCCAGTAACAAAATAGAAGTCATTTCCGCCGATAATTGACGAGTTCTGAATTTTTTTATTGTCTGCTTGAAAGGCACTTTAAGAATGCATTTTTTGTATGCAGTTTTTCAATATTATATCATGGCTCCGGTTCAAAAAGTTTCCTGGCACATTCACGAATCGACTGCAAAAATAATTATTAAGATCCGTCTTGTCCTTTTATTTTCGGAGGTAAGGCCGATTTTAGTGCTTTATTGCTTTGTCTAATAATATATATTTTAAAAATTTTTGCTGGTGTATCTTTCCTCATCTTTAAAACTCCTAATTAACACAAATATTGATACTCAAGTTCAGTTTTCTAACAATTTGTCTTTGTTTTTCTATAATTACGATTCCTGCACCCAAACGCTCTTTACACAAAATCATCACAAGTACACAAGAATTTTAATTTACTAATAAACTTAGGAACAATACACAGTTAGTGTTAGCTAACTTTAGCACCATGTATTTATCTTATGGAAAGTTTAATTTCTTCCTTGACTACACTGAAGTAACCCCATTTCTGAAACGAAGAAAGACAAATAGTTACCTAACTTAGTTGTTTTGTTATTAGTATGAGTATCAATTTAGGGAGGATTTTGTACAAAGCCAGTTTATTTTGTGTTAAAATGTAACGTTTGGAATATTTTTGATGTAAATAAAATAAGAGTTATATTTAAAAATGAAAAAAGTACCAATTTTATTCATAGGCTGGTGACTATTGTCGAAAAAGTTCGATTTCCTACCCACAAGCTGAAAGTTGTTTTAATCGATATTGTGATACCAATATGCTATGTTTAAAAGTGTACCGCAAAATTTTCCATTTTTTTATAACAATACTGTAGACATAAGAGTGAAAATTGAAAAAGCACGTGTTTCGTGAAAATGAAAAAGACTTTATGCAGCAAAGGTCTGACGTTGGCCCTCAAAATAAGGCTAATTAAATGTTATGTATACAGTGTGCTTTACTATGGAGCTGAATCATGGACATTAAACATGTGAATCATCGATATACACTGCTGAAATGATAGCGATATTTTTTGCTTTAAGACATATTATATAGTAACGAACCCTATAGCTGCATAATATTTACAGACAGTAAGAGTGTCGTTGACAGACTAACTTACGTGCATAAGTCCCAACAACTAAATCATATAGAACTGGAAATTATGACTCTTTATAATAAAATTGCAAATTTAGGAAAAAACGTCATTATATCATGGATAAAGGAACACGCGGGCATTATTAGGGGTAACGAAATAGTAGAGAGGCTAGCCAAACAGAATAGAATAGAAATATGCTTTATTGTCATGAAAAATTTAACAATTTTATAGACAAAGCTTACAAGAATCATAAATAAAAACAATAACAAATACAATTTACTAAAATTATACAAATCGTCAATGTAAATAAAACATAATAAAGTCAAATAAAAATCAGTAACAATATATTGCAAAATTAAAAAAAAAAATTGCAAATTGAGTAATCTACCTTAAGAAATTTAATAAGTAATTTAATAAGTTATACTGCTGCATATGACACTCAAATATAGATTAAGATTCTACTTATACATAACAATACTGTAATTTCTTAGTTATTGGTTAAGAAACTCTGCTATTGAATAATATGGTCTTTCAGATAAATAGGCTTTAGTCATTTTACGGAACTTGGGGAAAGATGTTGCAGATTTAAGTTGTAGAGGGAGATGGTTGTATAGTTTTTTTGCAGAATATAATATAGATTTCTTTACTAACTCACTGGACGGGATCGGTAAATAGATGTCAAAAGTAGAATTTCTGGTGGAATAGTCATGTCTAGGTCTTTCTGGAAAAACATGTACATGTTTACGAATTAAGCAAACAGTTTCTAAAATATATAAAGAAGGTAATGTTAGAATTCTGTGATCTTTGAAGTAGCTTCTGCAATGTGTTGTTCTTCTGAGGCCAAACAGATATCTGATTGCTCTTTTTTGCAATTTAAAAATAACATCGGACTGGGCAGCTGTACCAAAACCCCAAAAAGGCAGACCATATCGAAGATGGGACTCGAACAATGAAAAGTATGTTATTTTGGAAGAGGCTAAATCCATTTCCTTAGAGACAGATCTTATTGCAAAGCAAGCTGAGGATAGTTTCTTGCTTAACACATCGATATGAAGGGACCATTTAAGGTTGCTATCTAAAAAAATACCAAGAAACTTTACAGAATCAACGATACTGATCTGGCTGTTATGAAGAGGTAAGGGTTGAAGAGTTCCTTTGTAGGGTAATGCTACTGTTTTATCTACGTTAAAAGAGAGTAAATTAGAATCTGACCAGGATTTTATTGTGAGTAGATCAGAAGTTATAGTAGCATGAAGAGTTGCGATATTTGAGTTGCTCCAAGTGATACTGGTATCGTCAGCAAAAAGAAAAACTTTTCCATCGATTTTTAAACTAGTGATGTCATTAATAAAGATAAGGAAAAGTAGAGGGCCCAATACTGAACCTTGCGGTACCCCACATACAACATTTTTGAGACTAGAGTCTGTATCATTTGCTCTAACCAGTTGTTTCCTATTTTCCAAGTAGGAAACAACTGGTTAGAGCAAATGATACAGACTCTAGTCTCAAAAATGTTGTATGTGGGGTACCGCAAGGTTCAGTATTGGGCCCGCTAAAAATCCGCCCTATAAATAGACGAATAACCTCCCTTGAACTTATTACCCATTTTGGATATTGATAAGTATTATTAGTAAACGACATCAAAAAGAAAACTGGCAAACGTATTATCGAAACACGAGAACTGGATGTAATTACAAACAAATGCAGCCTGAAATTCCCATAAAAAGATGGTTTCATTCTGTATCAAATCGCCATTTCATAAGAGTTATAAATATATTAAGATGTAATCACGCTCTTACTCCCCTTCATATGTTCAGTTTGGGTCTCACAGTCACCTAACTGTGAGTGTGGAAAAGAAGGTGATCTACTACATATTCTCCTCGAATGTTCCCATCAATCAGTAAATATAAACAAATTTTATGATAATCTTAATATTTTAAAAATCCCACTTCCCGTCTACCTGAACAATTTGATTTTTTCTGAAGATATTAATACATTAAAAACAATTTACGAACATATCAAAAACTGTAAATATAAATTGTAGCAATATATAATTAACCCTGTATTTAAGTAATTTTGTTAAAACAAAACAGGCATTTTGTTAAAACAAAACAAACATGTTTGTTTTGTTGTTATTTTTTTAACCCTGTAGATTTAAGTAATTATTGTATATTATAATTGAAAAAAAAAAGAACAAGAAAAAAAAGAAAAAAAAGAGAAAAGAAATAAAAAAAACAAAAAAAAAGAGAAAAAAAAAACAAAAAAAAGAGAAAAAAGGAAAAAGAACAAAAAAACTAAGAAGATGTAAACTTCCGAGATGTTGAATCGGGTTTATGTCTTAGCGTATTAAAAAAAAACAATTAATAAAAAATAGGAAAAAAAACAAATTAAAAATATAATAAAACTAATATACCAAAAAAATAAATATATACAAAAAAAATATTTACATCCAAAACACTGTATTTTTTAGATAGTAGTATGTTAGTTTGTTATGTATGTACCGGGTGTCCCAATAAGAATGGCTCTCGGCCATATCTCAGGAACCGTTCATAGTACAGCTTTGAGAAAAAAATATTTATAACAAAAGTTGCCTCGGGAAAAGCCTGGAAATTATTTTCATAATTGTAGGTTCACCGCTAGAGGGTGTAATTAAATATCAAAAATTAAAAAATCAAAATTTTACAAAATTTGCCTAAGGAAAGGGCACTAGAAATCCAATCATCGTATTCTTCATAAAATTCTGCGCATATTTGATTTCACAAGTTTAAGTCGACCTTTGCAAATAAGAGGTGGGGGTGAGTGGGAACCTTGTTATGAAAAAATGGCTGTAAGTCCGGTTCTGCTAAATCGAATTTTGCAAACTTGATCTTGTTGAAAACAGCTCTTTTTCGTCAATATAAGAGTTATAATTTCAAAACAGCCTATTAAGTAATATGCCAGCTAGCAGGCGTTATTTTATTATTTTCAGAAATCTAGTCTTCTTTGGAAAATATTAAATACAAGTATTCATTTTTATTTCTGTATTACAAAATTAGATCAAATTAGCAACAGAATAGCGAAAACCTCATGTCGATACCTTTTCTCTATCTCGAGATATCTTAACAAACGTGTCAATTTTAAACCTAACCGTTACTGTCATTGGTAAACGAAGTTAAGGAAAGGTAGTGTGCTGTGGAAAAAACAAAGAAACATTTTTTAGATGTCAACTGTATTATTTAAAACAACAATAGGACAAACAACACTATAAAATATAACAAAGAAATAAAAACAACTACTTAGTGGCGACTTAAATGTTCGAATTATGGCCCATAATTTTCGATGCAAGTATTTACTCTTAAAGAGTATATTGAACAGCAGTCTTAATTTCTGCTCTCGCAATGCTTTGCATGGCATTTTCTACTCTCTGGATCATGTTTTCTCAAGTAGTGGGCCTAGCGGCAAAAACAAGGTCTTTAATCCGCCCCCATAAATAAAAGTCTAAAATAGTTAAATCTGGTGATCTGGCTAGCCAAAAAATAGACTTTCACGTCCTATCCATCTGTCAGCGAATGACTTATCTAAAAAATCTCTTACTACTCTGGAAAAATGCGAGGGACAACCATCGTATTGAAACAACATGGACCTACAAACTGCTAGCGGTACATCTTCCAGAAGAAGAGGCAATTCATTCCTTAAAAAAATTAGATAGCGTTCACCAATAATAGCATTATCGAGAAGAAAGGGTCCAATTATTATCTGACTATCACCAGATTTAACTGTTTGGTGTGGGGACGGTTTGGTATTTCACTTTTATTTAGGTATGGGGACGGATTAAAGACCTTGTTTTTGCAGCTAGGCCTACTCGAGAAAAAATGATCCAGAGAATACGAAACCCCATTCAAAGCATTTCGAGAGCAGAAATTAAGACTGTTGTTCAATCTATTCTTGAAAGAGTAAATGCTTGAATTAAAAATGATGGGCAATAATTCGACAATTTAAGTCGTCACTAAGTAGTTGTTTTTATTTCTTTGTTATATTTTATATTGTTGTTTGTCCTATTGGTGTTTTAATTAATAGACGTTGACATCTAAAAAATGTTTCTTTGTTTTTTCCACAGCACACTACCTTTCCTTAATTTCATTTACCGGTGACAGTAACGGTTTGGTTTAAAATTTACACGTTTTTTAAGATACTCGAGATAGAAAAAAGGTATAAACATGCGGTTTTCGCTATTCTGTTGCTAATTTTATCTAATTTTGTAATACAGGATTAAAAAGGCATACTTGTATTTAATATTTTCCAAAGAAAACTAGATTTCTGAAAATATTTAAATAACGCCTGCTAGCTGGCATATTACTTAATAGGCTGTTTCGAAATTATAACTCTTACATTGACGAAAAAGAGCTGTTTTTAACAAGACCAAGTTTGCAAAATTCGATTTAGCAGAACCGGACTTACAGCCATTTTTTCATAAAAAGTTCCCACTCACGCCCACCTCTGATTTGCAAAGGTAGACTTAAACTTGTGAAACCAAATATGCGCAGAATTTTATGAAGAATACGCTGATCGGATTTCTAGTGCCCTTTCATTAGGCAAATTTTGTAAAATTTTTATTTTTTAATTTTTGATATTCAATTACGCCCTCTAGCGGTGAAGCTACAATTATGAAAATAATTTCCAGGCTTTTCCCGATGCAACTTTTGTTATAAATATTTTTTTTCTCAAAGCTGTACTATAAACGGTTCCTGAGATATGGCCGAGGGCCATTCTTATTGGGACACCCGGTACATATATTTAGAGTTAGAAATAGAGAAAAAATTCCTCTGATTGAAAAAAATTGTTTGTTTTTAAAATAAAATGTCTGGCTAATTAGCTCAGCCAAGGCCATCAAAATCACACAAAAAAAACCCTTCTTCTTCTTCCTTCTTCCTTAATAAGCTCGCGCCTGTTCCATCTTCGGACGCCTCCTCATCAGATATCCAGGTTGGCACTCCATCTCTTCCTTGGTCTTCCTATACTCCTTCGGCCGTTTGGTGATCTGTCGCGTGCTATCTTTACCAGTCTTCCTTCTCCCATTTTGCTTATGTGGCTATACCATTCTTTTTTTTTTTCAGTGTCCAGTCATTTATGTTCTCCATAGTACAGCTTTGCCTGAGGTCTGTGCTACGTTGTCTGTCCCATAATGATTTTCCTGTGATAACTCGGACTATTTTCATTTCATAACTTTTCCATCATCAGTATTTTTGTCCTTGTGGTGTCAGGTCTTGTTTCCGCAGTGTAAGTCATAATTGGCCTAACTACTGTCCTACAGATCATGGCCTTTGTTTCTGTCCGTAGATGTGTGTTGCGTCAGATAGTGTGTTTAAGACATCCTGCTATTCTGTTGGCTTTGTTTATTTGTTGGGCAACTCTCGCTTCTGTATTTCCATAACTGTGCATTAGTACACCCAGGTAGCTGATACGTCTTTCTTGCTTGATTATTTTGCTGTCCACTTCCAGCTTGCACCTTATGGGATCTTTAGAGATTACCATACTTTTTGTTTTATTTGGTGATATTATCATGTTGGACTTTCTTGCTGTTATCTAAAAGTGATATAAAAGTCTCTAAAGGTCATCTTCACTCTCTGCAATAAGTATAGCATCATCTACATAGCATACCCATAATTTCTTCACCCATTATGTATCTTATACTCAGGTTTTTGACTTTATGTAAATGCAGAAACGCGTTTGAAATGTGGACATTTAGAAGAGTGTTACGGATTTCAAGGGTAGATAGAGTCACGAATATAAAGTGATAATGAGAATAAGCAGATAGAGGGAAATTGAAAACACGATAAAAAAAAAGGAAATTGCAATATCTCGGACTTGTGATGAGAGGCAAATAATACAACATCGTCAAGACTCATAATTCAAGGAAAAATAGAGGGTAGGAGAAGCGTAGGAAGGAGACGCGTTTCCTGGTTGAACAACCTAAGAGATCGGTTTGGTTGCAGCTCAAGGCAATTGTTCAAAGCAGCTGCCTCGAAGGTCAAAATAGCCATGATGATTGCCAACCTTCGACTCGGATATAACACATAAAAAAAACAAAGAAAAAAGTAAAAAAATAAATTTTAATTACATTTAATTAACGGAAGAAACAACCGCCGGACTATATCTTAAAGTAGAACTATAAAAATTTACAAATTTGTTCTACAATATTTCTAGCCGCAACTATACATTAAAAGTAATCAGGAATCGCGAAATTGTATGTACTACCATGGCAATCTAACTAACTGCTGTAGAATATAAAAATAGATAACTCTCTACCATGGAAAGTTTTGTTTTTACTATAATTTTATGTATTCTAAATTGCTGGGACTCGTCCATAACAAAATAGCAAGGGGTACATACTGATTAAATTCATTGTTAAATATTCTACCATCCAATCCTCTATCTAATAAAGGAGAAATATTTCATGTGATTTGATACCGTTAGACTATTTGTAAATGTTGATGAACCGCCCTGTATATTAATAAATCAACGAACCGATTAAGACATAATACCGTTGCATTTCAGTACAACCCGACAAATTACCTGCTGTATGACATTTGACATCTTTCTTGTTACTCAAAAATACAGTCGTGAAGAGAAAAGTTTGAAAAATGATTAATTGTAGAGATTACCGAGAAGTAGTCTAAAGTAAAAATGAACATTACTAATGGTCGGTTTTCTGGTAATGACCTTTTGTCATTGAAAGATAGTTGCTGTTCTCTGCTTTATGGATGAGTTCTGCTGCTGGTAAACTACCGAAAAACTTTTAGAAACCTCATGTTTTATGGAAGCTTAAAACATAATGATGATTCTAATATTAATAGCTATTTCGAGATTGTACATCATATTTTATTGTTACATATTGTTACATTATTACAAAAATATTCAATTAAATTTACTATACTGGGGAAATTCCGAAAGATTGGCTAATGTCTAATTATCCCGATATCCAAAAAATCCTTCTTCTTCTTATACTTGTTGTAGATCTGTCGATCTGTTAATTCCGACGTAGAAGTATTTCTTGAGAGGTAGACTGTCAGCTATCTCTCCATCTTTTTGGTGGTCTCCCCGGTGGACGCTTGCCTGCTGGTTTTCCTTCTAGAGCAATAATTCTTAGTAGTCTGTGCTCCTCCATTCTTTTTACATGACTGAACCATTGTCTTCGTCTGTGCCTGCCCCATCTGACTACACCTTGCACGCCACATTGTTCCCTGATGATGTTGTTTCGTATTGTATCTCTTCTTGTCTTCCCTGCTATTGCTCTTAGTGTCTTCATTTCGGCTGTTCGTAGCATGCTTTTTATTGGTGTCTTCTCTTGATTCAATGCCATAGGTCATAAGAGGTCTGATGCAAATTTTATAAATTCTAACTTTGCTGTCCATTCTCATATATGGGTTATTCCAGACCACATCTCTCAAACATCCGGACAAGACAGCGGCCTTGTTAATTTGTCCTCTTAGGTCTCTGGCTGGGCTATGATAACTTGATAACTCTACACCTAGATAGATGAACTGGTTTAGCTTTCTATGGGTTTGCCCTCTACCACGAGCTTGCATCTAATTGGGTCTTCCGCAATGGTAATGCATTTTGTTTTCTGCGTGGATATGTTCATGTTGAGTCGTCGATATGCATGATAGAATCGATAAAGTTGTCTTTGTAGGTTATCTTCGTCCTCTGCAATGAGGGCTGCATCATCCGGATAGCACACTATACTGATTCTACTGTGGCCGAGTCTGTATCCTATAGAGATGGCATGATGGAACTGGAGCAGGTACCACGGAATAGGTTCCAAACGTCTATTCCACGCACCAGTGACAAAAAGTCGACGGCATCGGTTTCGATTCCAACGGCGCCGCATTGACCGCAATTTACAATAAACTCGAACTGGATTCTCGCTCGGAATAGGTTTTAGCACAGCCATTTAGACATTGAAAGAGCCACCGTAGTAAGCCATAGGGAACGCATCGGTTACGTTCGTTTCGATTAGGGATGGCATGATGGAACTGGAGAGGGTACGTCGGAATATGTTTCAATCGACTATTCCACGTATTACAAGTGAGAGAACTTTGACGGCATCGGTTTCGATTCCAGCGTCGGCCGTAGTTGAATACACTTTCGGGAACGACCGGGCAAGAGATTTGAAATGAAACTTAAACTGATCTCTCGGAATAGGTACCATAGAGAAACGAATCGGCGACGTCTGTTTCGATTCCAACATCTCACATCTGTTTAATGTGATGGGTTCAAAAGAATTTCAGGTCGATACGGCTATAACAGATTTCTAATTTATGGCGGGTATAGTTGTCATTTAAAACTGTTAAAATTTTGGACATCTTGGATATTAGTGCACCCTAATATGTCTGTGTAGATTTTGGCATTGGATCCGACGGATCCGACCATCACTTGCAACACCGTTGCCGTATCCTCTATTTTTTCATACTATCACGTTACAATTTTTTGTGATATTATACACCCTCAAAAAAGCGCTTAGTTTTCGAGATACTGACCACGGAGGGGTGAATGGCTAATTTTATTCATACTTTATATTTTCGAAAGTGCTGAAAACGAAAATGAGGTTTATTTTGAATTTTATGTGGGGGAACATTGTCAAAATCGCAATTTTAACCTAAAAATAAAAAAAAATGAAATCACGTTTTTTGCGTTTACCTCGCTACAACTCTGTTCCATTTTAATATTTTTTTCTGAAATTTTTACAGTATATAGCTCTAACATTTCTGAAGACAAAGGTACCTGCTTCAAGTTTTTATTCTTATCATGATAAAGGTTATGAATTTTTCAAAGAAAAAGGTGCGGATTTGTGCATTGCAAAGTTTAATCACAAAAGTTGTGTGACGAAGTTTAAAATTTAGCTTCTTAATCACGTTTATTTGAAAGTAGAGAGTACAAAGAAGTTTTCTGGTAAGTTTTAGATCAAAATGTTTTGTAGAAAAAAAAATAGTGCAACTTTTACGGTCGACATTAGAAATCCCCAATATAACGCTTATTTTTTGAGGGACAGACAATCTAGGTCTAATTTCTCACCTTTAGTACTATCCTTGGATTATAAGCTTTCATTTGACACCTCATTTGTCATTCTACCTAGTATATTGACGGAGAAGTAAACGTTCTTATTCTATTATTCTTGTAGGTACATTTAACATTGATTGAAATTAAGAAAGAAATGGCATGGCAACACTGTGACGCACAAACATAAGATTCAGATGTGCGTTACATAGGGTGCACTAATATCCAAGATGTCCAAAATGTTGACTCTTTCGCAATATGTTTTTATTTATATGACTATAATCTAATCTCTAATCGACCCTATCTTCTGTAATAACTTAGTGTCTTCATTTTAGATTTGCATAAACGAATTTAGGAAATTTAAAAACCCATAATTACATATAAGAAAATTTGTTTAATAGTTGTTATATAGATTTACGAATTGTAGGAAAAACATGATAAGAAATATGAATATATTTAAAAATGGAATTAAACACATCCTATAGATAGATTAAAAATACAAAATTATAGGTAGCCACTAGTTCGATCGTTTAAATTTGGTGCAGCGCAAGATAATAGTGGCACAACTAAAAACAAGCTAGGGCGATCGATATATCGTCTTTTCACCTCGGAATCGGAAACTCGCATTAGGTTTCTGGAACAGGTATTTGTTTGGAATAGGTTCGGTTCAAACCTATTACCGAAAAATGCTATTCTGTACCATCTCTAGTATCCTAGTTGTACCGATTTCACATCTTCTATTATTTCATCCATTAGCATATTGAATAGAAATGGACTGAGGCTGTCTCCCTGCCTGATTCCTCCTGTTGTTGGTATGTTGGCCGTAGTGGTGTCGTCTGTTTTAATTTTTGTCGTGTTGTTATTGTTCATTTGTTTTATGACTTCAACAATGTTTGCCGGTATCCTTTTTTGATTAATTTTCTTTATTATATCGCTAAGTCTGACTCTGTCAAATGCTTTCGTTTGGTCTACGAAGCAAATATATGCAGGTTTGTTATATTCTATCGACTTCTCTTTCACTTGTTTCATGACAAATATTGCGTCCGTCGTCGACCTATCTTTTCTGAATCCTTGCTGTTCTTCTCTGTTCTTTATCTGTGATTCTAATTTATCCTTGAATGTGCCTGTGAATAACTTCATTGTCGTATTTAAGAGCGTTATTCCTCTGTAGTTGTCCGGGCACGATCTTTGTCCTTTCCTAAAAATCGGTATTGTGATACTGGTGTGCCAATCTTGTGGTATCTCTTCTCTGGCTAAGATTGTGTTAAACAATGTTGTGAGACAATTAGTGAGTTTCTGACCACCGTATTTCAGCAGTTCATTCGGTATTCCATCAGTACCTGGCGATCGTCTATTCTTTAAGATCTTTATTCTCGCTTCTACTTCAGTTTCTTTAGTGATATACCTGTCTTCTGTATTGTAATCGTGTTCGTCATTGGCGTCTTCACCTTTCTAGAGTTCTCTGAAATATTTTTCCCATGTCTCAGTTGGTATCCCCTTTGTCTGTACAAATTCAGTTACTGGTTTTTTTTCTGTTTTTTTAGCATTTTCCAAACTTTCCTCTGTACGCCATAGATGTCATGATCCATGTCACTTGTGAACTTGATCCAATGGGCTCTTTTTATTGCTCTTATTCGCGAATTTATTCTGTTTCTTGTTTCTATATAGATGGCGCGTTGTTCCTGCGTTCCAGTGCTTTTGTAATACAGATAGCATTTTCTCCAAAATGTTCAACAAAAAATCCAACGCAATGAAATGTGAAGAATGTAGAACGATCAGCTTTGATAAACAAAATGATGAAGGAAACAAAAGAAAAGCTGGATAAATACTATATATAGAATTAATGCTCCTTCAGACTTCTTCTTCAGCCTTAAGTAATCTAACTTAGGACATAGGCCTCCCCCAATTCAACCAGTGTTTTCTATTTTGCGCCACTTGTTTCCATTTGTGTCCTCCAATATTCTTAATGTTATCAGACAATCTCATTTGTGGCCTTTCTCTGCATCTCCTTCCTAACCATGCTCTCTATTGTTGTATTTCGTGATTCCATATTTCATCCTTCAGCCGAGCTTTGTGTCCTGCGAAGCTCCATTTTAATTTGGCAGCATGTTCTCCTGCGTCATTTAGTTTGGTTTTGCTTCTAATCTATTTATTTATTTTTTGTCTTAAAGTTTTATTTTATTACTATTTTATTACCTACTCATTTAATTTTAATTTATTACTATTTTATCCATATTGGCCTTGGTCAGTGTCCACGTCTGTTAACCATACGTAAGTATAGGGAGAATACACTGGTAGTAAACTCTAGTTTTCAAATATTGATCTATTTTAGTGTTTTTCAAGATAAAACCCAATTTTCCAAATCCTGCCCACGCTAACCTTAGTCTTCTGGTAATTTCGGCAGCAGTTTGATTTTCTTTGTTAAATTTCATTATCGTTATTAACCCGCCATTGGTCGCTAGGTAGGTTGTTACGCGAGTGGTCGCGCGTGAGACTTTCTCTCACATATCCAACTTTTGCCTTTCTTTACAAAATTTTACAAAAAAGGTGAGGTTTCATCAACGATAAAACCATTTGCTTCAAAAAGACACGACGTTTTTCTGTTTTATTATTATTATTATCTTTATATAAAATGTGACTATTGATGCCGCCAATATTTAACATTGAAAATATAATAATAATATGGTAAGTGATCATTTACATCTAACCCGTGAAACAGAATATAGGATTTTCATATCATCGACCATATCCACGGCGCCTTTTGTTACATTTTATTACATCATAAATGGATATTATTTTAGGTTTTAAGGAACAAAATAAAATTAATTTTTATACGCAGTTGGTGACGCCGGTGGTGTCTTGATGAGAGAATCTCTCACATGAAGTGCACTGACTCAACAATATGGTGATACTAAGTAAACTGAGTCACTATCTGAGCGGACGAGTCTATTAGATTGTCGATGAAGGATAGTTAGGAGACTAGAAGGAACTACAGCCCGTATAATTTCCCAGAAAAAAAGTGATCCGCAATTTCCTGAAACCGTGAGAGAAAATCTCATATAGCAACCACTGGTGAGTTAATGTATCATTCAACGTTATTTCTCTAATGTTCGGTGTATTCGTCATTATTCTTGTTCTTTTTTTTTCAAGTTCATCATAATACCTACTTTTTCCGAAGCTTGAACTATTTGCGTCACCATGGTCTGTAATTCTTCGAAACTTGTTGCGAATATTAGAATGTCGTCAGCATATCTCAAACGACTGAGTTTTCTTTCATTCACATTTATTCCCTTATCCAGTCAGTTAATGTCTTTGAACACGTCTTCCAATCCCAGTGTGAATAGCTTAAGACTACAATGTTAAATTTTGGTTCCGTGAATTTCGTAATGGCCGTATATATCTTCATTGCACGAACCACGTACTGGACGGCCCACAGATACAGCTACACCAGAAAATGTGAAGAAAATCTATGAAATGGTTCTAGCCTAGCAGATCGTAAAGTGGAGGTGCGTGAATTGGCAGAGTCCACAAAAATTAGTAAAGAGCGCACAAGTTATAGTTTGAATATGAAAAAATGGTCCTGCCGTTGGTTACCGCGTTTGCTGACAGTTCATCGAAAACATGATCGTATCACCACTTCTCACCAGTATTTGGAGCTTATGATGGGCAATCCGTAGGACTTTTAGCGTCGATTGGTAACCGTTACCGTTGATGAAACTTGGATCCACTACTACACACCAGAGAAAATAATGAACGCACGGCAGTGGACTGAAGCCAGCAAAAGTGGTCCGAAGTGGCCAAAAGTCGATTAGTTGGTCGGAAAGGTCATGGCCACTGTATTTTGGGGTTGCAAAGGCATAATTTTAATTGACTATCTTGAAAAAAGTATAGCTATACATAGCCGATATGATTGTGCATTGTTGGATAAACTGAAACAGGAACTCAGTGAGAAACGGGCCCATATGCAGCAGAAAAAAAATGTTGTTTCTCCAAAACAATGCACCAACTCACGTTCAGTAGCACTAACAGAGCGTTATGAGAATGGCAAAAATTCATGACTCGGGCTTTGAATTACTTTCTCATGCGGCCAGTGCTGGATTAAGAATCTTGAAGCCCCTAGGCAACCAAAACTATGAGGCCCCTTAAGAAAAAGTTACTTCTTTATGGTTTGAGATTTTTGGTATCTCTAATAATTTTTAAGTTATTTTGAAAAAAAGCATTTTTTTCAAAATTAAAAATTTTACTTTAAAACCAATTTGTTTAAAAAATAAGCACTTTGAAATATGAAACTTACAGATCTGATCATATAAACAGAGGCGGTTCCCACCCCTTTTCAAGGGGTGAAAATTATTTTATTAAAAATAACCTCATAAATGGACAGAGAGATAAATTTTTAGCAAAAAATATGTTATATCAAGTCATCAAAATAAATCAATGCTTTTTGAGTTATTAAAGAACAAAGATTTTACTTGTTAACTTTATATAACAAATGTTATTTTTAATAATATAATTTTCAACCCCCAGGGTAAAATTTTACTTGGAGGATACTGGAGGATACTGGCGTATCCTGTATCCTCTAACTCCTCACCAATTTGAATGAAAATCGACAGAGGTTCAACGAAATCGGAGGTAATGGTTGGTTTTTACTTTCAGTGACTGCTGATGTACAACAGGAATAAAAATATTATTATTGCTATTACGGCCTACTAATTTTTTTTCTATTTTTTTATAGCGAAAATTGGTTAAATCCATTGAGTGTATACATATTTTGTTAACTGGGGAACAATGCATTTAATTTTGAGATTGACTATAAATTATTTTCATTGAATTTTCTTTAATTAGATAATATTGTGACGTCTTATGAAATAATTGTGTCAGATATCTCAATAGATGTTTGACCTCTCCTTAAAGAATAAGATATATTATTTTTATTTTATTTCGGGCATCATTTAAGCCTACAACCATTTATGATGGTGATCGTGCAGTATTATGGGGGGCCTGGTGAATAACCTTACGGGGCCTGCAGGATCTTAGTGCCGCCACTGATTCCTCTGACGAAGTAACGCACAACCGTTAATAGCCTGACTTACGCTAATTACACACATACACCAATTTTGGACGGTCGATTTTATATCGGCTTTCCTAATTCCTATAGTGAACCACATATGTGAGAATGGGATATTACACACACGCAGGACCGTCGATCACCGTTCGGCGTATGTGCAATGTCCTCTTCTCACATGTGGTTCACTATATGAATTTGGAAGGTCGATATAAAAATCGACCGTCCAAAATCGGCGTGTGTAATTAGCGTTACAGGGATTGTATATTAGGCCAGGGTAATAAGACAAAAATATACCCTCTTCGTGACACTTCGACATCCAAGGTACTAAAGCGTTTTTTCGACAGGTAATACCTATAAGAACAAATTGTAACTATTTCCTGCGTAGGATCTGACGGCCATTTATAGTTATAAACAATTTAGTGTCAAGAAACGGCCTTTTTTCCTTTTTTTTTTCAAATCAATAGAAAATATGGTTTTTCTAGTATAAACGTCTTCGAGAGCATGGAAAAAGCTTTAAAATCGCGTATTACAAAGTTTGATTTGCTCATTTATTGTTAATATAATTGCGAAAAAAGTCGAAATTGCAAAAAAATTAATTTCACAATAACTATTATAAAAATTAGTGTACAGCTTTAAAATTTTGTCAAATGAGGGTTCTTTGGTGCTTAATAGTTTATAAAAAATTTACAGGTGTCAAATAAAAGAGCATGAGCTAGACTTTCAAATTGGTTTAAAAACAGTGAATAAAAAATGCATTTATTAGTAATAAATAATTATGGAAAAGTATGGTCAATTTTTCCTTATAAACTTTTTGAATAACTTTCAAAAAAACCATTTTTTACTATGTTTTAGATGCACAACTAATAAGTAATATTATTTACATATAATTGATAAAAAATTGTAATAATATATGTATATAATTTATTCTATAAAAAAATAAAAAGTTTATAAGGAAAGATTGACGATACTTTTGCATAATTATTTATTCCTAATAAATGCATTTTTTATTTACTTTTTTTAAACCAAGTTGAAAATATAGCTCATGCTCTTTCATTGTGGATTGGTTCTAACATCATTTTTTTCTGACATGTTATTGCAAAAAAATGCTCTCTGGGATAAACAATTTGAATAAAATTTAAACAATCGAATGAATCGCTTTGGAATTTTTGTCACATATTAAGCACCAAAGAACCCGTATTTGACAATAATTTCAAAGCTGTACATTCATTTTTACAATAGTTATGCGAAATTAATTTTTTGGCAATTTTGACCTTTTTCGCAATTATATTAACCTTTATAATAATCCATTTAAAGCTTTTTCCATACTCTCGAAGATGTTTGTACAAAAAACCCATAAGTTTCACTATTTTAAATTGATTTGAAAAAAGGAGAAATGCCGTTTTTGACACTAAATTGTTTATAAATAAAAATGGCCGCCAGATCCTAGGCAGGAAATAGTTACAATTTGCTTTTATAGGCATTACTTGTCGAAAAAACGCTTCAGTGTCCTTGCTCTTGAAGTGTCATGGAAAAAACCTTAGGTATTACCCTGGACTATATACATTTTATTGAAAATATCTTACCTGGTTTAAATATTGTAGAGATCAAAACAAATGCTTAAATTCCAATATTATACCAAGCACAACAGATAAATACACCAAGTTAAAAATTAAGGTGTCTGGTGATCACTTAAAAGTGCCCTGGCACTGCTTTAAAATGAAGAGTTATTAGAATAAAATATTAATCAATCTGATGTGCAAATTTATAAAATCATCTATTGCACCTAACTACACGATAACAATTATTCTCTTCCAAAAAACAAAACCAAATTAAGAAAAGATGACATCGATATAAATATTAGATTGAAAGAACCATCGATGTTTAAACAAAACCACCCAACGCCAATAATATTAAGTTTTAGTATAGATATACAATAGAATTATAAAACTTCATAGAATGTACGTGACAAATGTCCAAATTCAAATAAATTTATTATGGTTGATATATATTGTTTTGGCCTCATTAAATTTATTTCATTCGAAGTACCTGGCCTATTTTCTTGCCCAGATATTGTACTAATTTTTTTGTTTTCTCTTTAATTACCTTTCGTTAGTACTAACTAGTCGTGGTTGTCAGTAAGTAAGAACAAATTGAATTGTTAAGTCGTTTCCTGTAGTTATCAAGTGTCGCCAAAAAACGCCGGTTTCAGTTATAGTAAAAAATAAATTAACCCTTTCTCCCTCCTTCCTTCACCTTACTAATAACTGAAGACTTCTCGACCTACCAGTTAAAATAAGGTAAGAATTTTTTTGTTATTATTTCCATACAGTCCGCTTTAAATTCGATTGCGTAATAGACCAGCATAGCCCAATCGCCACCCCATAAGTTTGGCCTTCTAGCCGGATCGTCTTGAATCAATTTCGTTGTTGCTTTGCCGGTTCAAGATCTGATCTATCGTATTTTTCGCATTGGATAAATTTATTTAAAATTATAATTGTAATCGGTATAGTATATTTGTCGTGTTAAAATCTAATTAAATCGTAGTGTACCCTTTTTTTGTCGTGTATCGAAAAACCTTGTTCTTCGGTCGACTATAGTTGGAACATTGAATTCGTGTTTTTGCTTCTGAACCCATCGCTTAGTGAAATCGATTTTGATTAAGTAAATATATTTGATTTGGATATTTTGCAAACCTAAAAATAATTTGTTTGGATTTAGTTTAATAAAATTTTAGTAATTGTTGAAAAAATATATACACCTAACTACTATTCTTGACATATTTTGGGTTTTGTTCCATTTTATTTCTTCATCATTGATAATTTTTTGAAAGAATTTCAATATTTATTATTAAACATGCCTAAAAGTCAAAACGAACTAAAATTGGAGCGATTATGCTCTAAACGTGAAACTATCTTTCGTAGGGCTCAATTATGTTACGATGCCGGGTCGGCCTTAGAAAAAGATCCAGAAAATGCCTCAAAAATGCGTAACTTTGCAGTTAGATATAGTACTTTCGAAAAAACTCTATCAGAATATGAGGAAATTGTTCAAGATATCGTTATATTAAAACAAGAGATGGAGCCAGATGCTGGCGTTGCATACCATACGCATTTAGATGCATTTTATGATCTCTACTCCAATATTGAATATTTAGCTTCATTATTAATAAATAAACCTGCTGTTTTGAGTAATAATCCCAATAGTACTAATAATTCTACTATTAAAATGCCCAAATTTGAATTAGTTAAGTTTGATGGTGAAGATATATCTCTGTGGCCTGTTTTCTATGAAAATTTCAAACAATTTGTTCATAACAAAATAGAATATCCCAAGTCCGATAAGCTACAGTATTTGTTGAGTTGTATTTCCGGGAAAGCCTTGAAAAGCTGTAGCTCAATAGAACTCATTCCTAATAATTATGACATTATTTGGAATATGCTTGTTGAAAGATATAATGATAAAAAATATTTGTTTAATCTCTATATGGATCGAATTGTTAATTTTCGCGGTTTGCAATCTAATAATCCATCATATTTGGAAATATTTTTGGAAAAGTTTGATACTAATGTTTCTGCACTAAAACGATTAAATCTCGATAATTTAGATGATCATATTTTAACTTATTTAGCTATGTTAAAATTACCACAAGATACCATAGATTCATTTGATTTAATAAGAAATAATAATGATTTACCCGCTTATGATGATTTATTGAAATTTTTACGCCAACGTAGTAAATCTCTTATTAAAAATGATAGATCAAGGAATTCCAAAAATAATTTTTCGTTTCAAAAACCGAACAAATCGTTTCATTTGCAAGAACAGAATACGTATTCCTCCATAGATTGTGTTGTTTGTAAAAAAGGCCCACATTTAATTAAAGACTGTAAGCACTTTTTAGGGCTACCATTTGAATCCAGATTTAAATTAGTGAAGGAAAATAATTTATGTTTAAATTGTTTTTCTTCAAAGCATCGAGTATCCAATTGTCCGTCAAAATTTTCTTGTGTTGTGTGCAAAGCTAGGCACCATTCCAAGTTGCATAAGCCAAATACTACTCGGCCTAATGAGAATGTTCCATTTCCCTCCACTAGTACTGAGCCTACCTCTGGTTCTTCTGATAATCCTTCTAGTTTACATGTCCGCCATTCTAAAAATATCCCAAATGAATTAGAATCGAGTTCTGTTAGTCTGTTTGGGACAATAATGGTTAAAGTTGTTGATAAATGGGGTAGTGCTCACAAGGTTAGATTTTTGTTAGATAGTGGTTCTTCTGCTAATTTTCTTACTTTTGATTGTTCCCGAAAATTAGGCCTAAGTTATTCGAAATTAAATTTGACAGTTTCTGGTATAGGAGGATCAACCACCCCGATAGTAGGTAAAACCAACATTGTTATCTTTTCCCATTTTGATAAAAAAATACAATATCCTATAGAAGTGTTGCTTATAGACACAATCTCTAATAAGTTGCCAGATCAACCAGTTGACAAAGACTGTATTAACAGTATAGAACACTTGAAATTAGCTGACCCGAATTTCTTTTTTCCTGGCAAGATAGATGGTATTTTAGGCTTATCTGTCTTTTCAAATATCATTGGTTGTAATAGAGTGTCATGCGAAGATTCTCTATCAGCTATTGAGACTAGTTTAGGTTATGTAGTCATGGGCTCAGCTGCACCAAATTTTGAAAAAATCCACACATATTTGTCTTTCGTCTGTAACCCTTTGTTGAATTTAGATTCCTTGGTCGAAAGAATGTATGAATTAGAGGATTTGCCCACTGTTACTAATAGTTCATCAGAAGATGAAATTTGTGAAAATTTATTTTTAGAAAATGTATGTAGAGATGCAGATGGTAGATACACAGTTTCATTGCCGTTCCAAAATGATCCTAATGTACTGGGTGATTCTTTTGTTCTTGCTAAAAATAGATTGTTGTCCTTAGATAATCGCCTAGCACCAAACCCAGAACTTAGAAAACTTTACTGTGATATCTTTCAAGACTATTTAGACCAAAAGCACATGAGTTTAGTTCCCATTCAAACCATTGATTCGTTGTCGTATTATATTCCCCATCATTGTGTTTTTAAATCAGATAGCCCTTCCACTCCTTGTAGAATAGTCTTTGATGCCTCTATGAAAACTAGTAAAGGACCGTCATTAAATGAAATTCTTTATAAAGGTCCAAAATTACAAAATAATCCTACCACAATATTGTTGAATTTTCGTCTTTTTCCAATCGCAATTGTCGCTGATTTGAAACAAATGTATAGGCAGGTTAAAGTGGTTGAATCTCATTGTTCGTTTCAAAGAGTTTTGTGGAGATTTGATACCAATGATCCTATTTCTATTTTCCAATTAAATACTTTAACTTTTGGAGTAAAAGCCTCACCATATCTTAGTCTCAGGGTAATAAAACAATTATGTAATGACGAATCTAAAAGTTTTCCTGATGCTATCATCCCAATTTTAAGAGATATGTATGTAGACGATTTTATTAGCAGTTTTCCAAATGTTTCTGAAGCTATAGTTACACACACTCAGTTAGTGAATTTGTTTCAAAAAGGTGGTTTTAAATTAACCAAATGGATGTCGAACTCGAACGATCTACTATCGACAATCCCCGAACCCCTTCAATTGGTCAAAACCAAACAATTTGATAAGTCAGTCTCCAAAGTGTTAGGATTGCAATGGGAAGAAAAATGTGACAATTTTAGTTTTGGGTTAGAAATACCCTCATCGACCCGTTGTACAAAAAGAAACATGCTCTCACTTGTTGCTCGTATGTTTGATCCCTTGGGATTCCTATCTCCTATAACCCTCTTGCTTAAAATTTGGATAAAGAAACTTTGGACTCTAAAGGTAGATTGGGATAGTACCGTACCAAAAGAAATCGAAATAGCATGGGAAAAGTTTCAAAATGAATTTCATGTCCTATACAAAATACAAATTCCACGCCATATAGCAGTTACACCTAATTCGTCGTTGTCTTTTGTAGGATTTTCAGACGCAAGTGCTGCTGGATACGCAGCCATTGTTTATTCCAGGGTTGTTAATTGTACAGGTCAAGTTAAAGTTACTTTACTGTACTCTCAATCTAAAGTATCTCCAATGTCTAAAATAACTCTTCCTCGATTAGAGCTTTGTGGAGCGCTTCTTCTCTCAAAGCTTCTTTCACATGCTATTGAAACTTATTCTCCTAGACATAATATTGATAAAATTTTTGCCTTAAGTGATTCCATGATTGTATTAAATTGGATAAAGTCCTCAGAGAAAAATCTCAAAATATTTGTTCAAAATAGAGTTGGTACAATTCATAAGATGGTTCCGTCAGAGTATTGGTTTTTTGTTCCTGGAAAGGAAAATGTTGTTGATTGCGCCTCTCGAGGTTTGTTTCCTTCTTCGTTAGTCAACCATTCCACATGGTTTACTGGTCCAAATTGGTTACTGTTGGAGCCAGAATATTGGCCTATTCAGTCTGTCAACGGACAGGAAATTATGATTTGTGATTCTGAATATAGATCACAAACCTTCTTTGGTAATGTCACTCGTGTAATTTCTCCGCTGTATACTCTTATTGAATATTTTTCCAGTTGGTCGAAACTTTTAAATTCCACAGTATACGTATTGAGATTTCTTAGAAAATTGTCTTTAAATAAACGGATATCTCTATTTGATTTAAAAATTGCAGAAATTGAATTAATTCGAGCTGTCCAGCAAAAGCATTTTTCTGAAGAATATAAAGCCCTTTCTCAAAATCTCGTTGTAAAATCTTCCATACGTCGTTTGAATCCATTTATTGAAAATGGAATAATTAGAGTAGGTGGACGTTTGTCCAACTCCCAATGTAGTTTTGAACAAAAACATCCGATTTTGTTGCCCAAAGCCGATCCTTTAACCATTTTGTTAATAGATTATTTCCATAAATTGCATTTACATGCTGGAGCGTATTTGTTGCAAAATCTTCTGAGAACAAATTATTGGATACTATCTAGTCGTCAGGCCATCAGAAATAGAATTTGGAGATGTAATCGTTGTTTTCGTCTTAATCCTAAACCTACCTATCCTATGATGGCTGACTTACCCGCCGTAAGAGTCAATCAGGCAAAAGCCTTTTTACACACTGGTGTAGATTATACTGGTGCGTTTTCCATTACTATAGGAAAATATCGTGGCGTAAAAACTCAAAAGGCTTACGTATGTTTGTTTGTTTGTCTAAGTACGAAAGCCATACATCTTGAATTAGCCTCCTCGCTCTCTACAGATTGTTTCTTAGCCACTTTCAAAAGATTTTTATCTCGTCGTGGAAATTGTAAGGTTTTATATTCAGATAATGGCACAAATTTTGTGGGTGCCAAGAGAGTCCTCGATGAAATATATCAATTAACTACTTCAAAAACTTATAAAGATGCATTCCAACAGGAACTTAATAATACCAAAATTTCTTGGAAAATGAACGTACCTTATGGCAGTCACTTCGGTGGTATTTGGGAAAGCAATATAAAAAGTGTAAAACTTCATTTAAATAGAGTTGTGGGGAATCAAATCCTTACTTACGAAGAATTTTTAACTGTTCTGACACAAATCGAGTGTCTTTTGAATTCGCGTCCTCTTTGTGTTCAAAGTAACGACCCTGAAAATCCAGTCGCGCTGACTCCATCGCATTTTTTATGTACAGAACCTTTAGTGTCATTACCCTCGATGGATATTGATCTTGATAAAAATATGAGTACTTTGAAAAGATATAAATTATTAGATTGCATTGTTCAACATTATTGGAAAAGATGGCATTCAGAATATTTGTCTTCTATGCAGTCTCGTTTAAAATGGAACACTAACTCGAACCCTCCCAAAGAGGGAATGGTAGTTATAATAAAAAATGAAACTATCCCACCTTTACAGTGGCCTCTGGCAGTCATAGAGACTTTGTATCCTGGAAAAGATGGGATTGTTCGAATCGTAAAAGTGCGAACCAAGCACGGTAGTTACATGCGCCCAGTCGTTAAACTGTGTCCTCTACCCAGTCAATAAACTGGAGAGGATTTTTTTATTTTATTTGATAGTTAAAATTTTAGTTTAGGGTGATGGGTTCATGTGCAGACTTAGCATATTAAAATTAAATTAGTTTTCGTTGATTTTTCGTTTATTTTAAAAATAAACTCGGGGGGGCAGGATGTTTTGGCCTCATTAAATTTATTTCATTCGAAGTACCTGGCCTATTTTCTTGCCCAGATATTGTACTAAATTTTTTGTTTTCTCTTTAATTACCTTTCGTTAGTACTAACTAGTCGTGGTTGTCAGTAAGTAAGAACAAATTGAATTGTTAAGTCGTTTCCTGTAGTTATCAAGTGTCGCCAAAAAACGCCGGTTTCAGTTATAGTAAAAAATAAATTAACCCTTTCTCCCTCCTTCCTTCACCTTACTAATAACTGAAGACTTCTCGACCTACCAGTTAAAATAAGGTAAGAATTTTTTTGTTATTATTTCCATACAGTCCGCTTTAAATTCGATTGCGTAATAGACCAGCATAGCCCAATCGCCACCCCATATATATATATATATATATATATATATATATATATATATATATATATATATATATATATATATATATATATATACTGTGATATAACCTTACCCCCCATTGTAGGTACTTATAATTGCTAAAATCTTGTATTTACTAGGTTATCTGAAATGTTTTTCAACAGTTTAGGTATAAAAATAGTTTAGTAGGTATTACTCAAAACAGATACAACTCGTAGAAACATATTGTTTAGTTAGACTATATTGTCAGTTGGGTAAAGGCAAAAATTTGGCAAATTTTTATATTTTAACAATTTTATAGTATTCGTTTTGAGCTCTGCGAGGGCTGCGGGGCCCTGCGAGGGCTGCGAGGCCTCCTTTGGGGTCGAGGCCCCTAGGCAACTGCCTACTTTGCCTAATGGTTAATCCGGCACTGCATGCGACTTATACTCCTGATTTAGCCCCATCCAATTATTGTGTGTTCCCAAATCTAAAGTGGCTTATAAATAAAAAATTCAGCTCGAATGAAGAGATAATGGAAGAAATAAACAGCTATTTGTTAAATGCTAAAAGTTGGAAAATCTTTGAACCATTGTATTAATAAAAGAATTTTCAAGTAAAATATATTTTCCATTTTAAAGGAGACTACTTATCAGACCATGTAGTATTAAAATTCGTTAATAATTCTCCAGCATCCAAAAGTTTCTTCATTTTGTTGGGCTCTGATATTTTACAATTTTTTATACTAAAAGAGAGGAGATAGTTTTGAAAATATACACTAATCACAAAAAGTATAGCATTATTTTTAAAACAGAAAAAAAGTTTAAAAATAATTTTTAATTTTTAGGATGTTGTAGTCTATCGTGTCTTTAGGTGTCTACAAACCCATAACATTTCAAGTTGAAGCGTGGTTTTGCCGAAAAAAAAAATTTTACAGCCCAACAAAACGTTGTTTAAGGAGAATATTTATTTTGGACATTTTTGTGTTCGAGAATTTGATCTGTGCACTATGTCCGCTTGAGTTTTTACGTTCTTACAAAAAATTAGTAATATAACGTCAGAGCAGGCAACCCAAATTGTAGGTTTAATTGCAGATGGACGATCGCAGAAATATCTTGCTCATGTTATGGAAATCCACCAATCCAGTATTTCAAGAGCTTTAAGAAGGCCAGAAGGCATAGAGAAAGTGGAAGATATACAAGAGGATCAGCTCCAGGATGTCCCAGGCGCACAAACCTAGCAGATGAATGTTATTTACATCTGCAGACTTTGCATACACATCATGTTACAGCTACACAATGGCAAAAGGATCTTTCCATAGCCCGTAATGTTCTAATAAGTACCAGTTCGGTTAGAAACAGATTAAGGAAATTTGGAATGAGAGCCAGAATGCATACTACTGGCACATCGTATGGCAAGTTTAAGTTTTGCACCAGAACATGTCGATTCAGATATTAACGACTGGACTAATATTCTTTTTACTGATTAGTCAAGATTTGTACTTTGTGGATCTGACATTGCAAAATATATGTCGGATCCACAAAGTGCAATTCTTGACTCATCAGTTAAAAGAATATTAGTCTAGTCGTTAATATCCCAATTGACATGTTCTGGTGCAAAACTTAAACATGCTATAATACAGTGTGCACTCGTTAACAGTGGAACAGTAGCAGGCATTCTGGCTCTGATTCCAAATTTCCTTAATCGGTTTTTAACCGAATTGGCACTTTACGAACCGAACGTTACGGGCCACGGGCTGTGGAAAAACCATTTCGCAGTTGTCTAGCTGTATCATGACATGAACGCAAAGCCTGCAGGTGTAAATAACGTTCATCTGCGGGGTTCGTGCAACTGGGAAGTCCTGGAACTGGTCTTGTGTATCCTCCACTTTCTCTACATCTTCTTAAAGCACTTGAAACGCTGGATTGGTGGATTCCCATAACATCAGCAAGATATTGTTGCGATCGTCTATCTCCAAATAAACCTACAGTTTGGTCTGTTTGTTCTGACCTTATGTTACTCATTTTTTGTAATAACGCACCTCTTCATTGAAAATGCAAGCAAACATTGTGCACAGATCAAATTCTCGAACACAAATATCCAAAATAAATATTCTCCTTTAACAACGTTTTGTTAAAAGAGATCCCAGGAGAAAAAGGATAGCAAATGGGAGAAAAACAACTTAAAATAATCTTCTATGCGGACGATGCAATACTAATCTCTCTAAGTGAAGATGATTTAAAACGTATGCTGCACCAATTCAACCTAATCGGAAGAAAATTTAACATGTTAATTTCCTCACAAAAGACAAAATGCATGGTCATAACTGCAGATCCAATAAGATGTAAATTGGAGCTGGAAAGATCAAGTGAATAGAGCAAACAGAGCCGTAGGTTGCCTGAATGACATAATATGGAGAAATAAAAATATCGCAAAAGAAATGAAAGGCAGAATTTACAAAAGAGACATCAGACCAATATTGACATACGCGGCAGAAACACGACCCGACACAGAGAGGACAAAAAGATTGCTCGAAACAGCGGAGATGAAAACCCTTCGAAAAGTCGATGGTAAGACTATGGGACAGAGCTAGAAGTACAGATATACGACGGAGATGCAAGGTGTATAACATTAATAACTGGGTAAGAAACAGAAGAATAGCATGGAATGACCACATAAGCCGAATGACAACAAACAGGATAGTCAGGACAGGGAGAGACGGTTCCCCAAAAGGAAGACGATCAGTGGGAAGACCACGAAAACGATGGAACGACAACTTACTAGAGACACATTGAAAAAAACAGACAGAGTCATGTCTATACACAAAAGAAGAAGAAGAAGAAGAAGAAGAAGAAGAAGAAGAAGAAGAAGAAGAAGAATAAGAAGAAGAATAAGAAGAAGAAGAAGAAGAACGTTTTGTTTACTGTTTTTTTTTTTCGGCAAAAACCCGCTTCAACTTGAAATGTTATGGGTTTGTAGACACCTAAAAAGACGATAGAGCAGTATTATAACATTCTGTTAAAAATTAAAACTTTTTTTCTGTTTCAAAAATTATGCGATACTTTTTGTGATTATAGTCGAAGCAATAAAGCACTGAACCTCCGAAAAAAAAAACCATAAGACGGATCTTAATATTTTTTTTTGCTCTCGATTCGTGAATACGCCAGGAACTTTGTGACCCCGAGTGATGATATAATATTGAAAAACTGCATACAAAAAATGCATTCTTATAGTGCATCTCAAATAGACAATAAAAAAAATTCAGAACTCGTCAATTATCGGCGGAAATGAGTTCGGTTTTGTTATTCTGAGGTTTTTGGGGTCGCTGAAAACGAATATGACGTAAGTGATTTCTGGAGCACCTGGTGCCTAGGGTACTCACTGTTTACCTCGTGATTAAAATTCACTAAAAAATTAGTCAAAAATCATCACCCGGGGGTTTTTAGGGCACTAACGACGAATATGACATCGAAAGTGATCTACGGAGTACCTGGTGCCCAGGGTACCTAGTGTTTACCTCGTCTTGTGGAGCTCTCGGCAAAAAATGTATTAAACAATTAGTCAAAAATCATTATTTGGAGGGTTTTTGGGGTCCATAACGACGAATATGATATCGGAAGTGATCTCCGGAATATCTGGTGCCCAGGGTACCTCGTATTCTGGAGTTTTCGGCAAATTCAATAAAAACTTAGTCAAAAATCATTACTCAGGGGGTTTTTGGGGTCGCTGACGACAAACATGATATCGGAAGTGATCTTTTAAGTACCTCGTGCCTAGAATACCTACTGTTTATCTCGTGACTAATGATTTTTGACTAATTTTTTAATGAATTTGCCGAAAACTCCGGAAGATGAGGTAAACAGTAGATACCCCAGGCATCAGGTACTCCGGAGATCACTTTTGTTGTCATATTCGTCGTCAGAGACCCCAAAAACCTCCGAGTAATGAATTTTGACTAATTTTTAAATGAATTTGCCTAAAACAAGGTAAACAGAAACATTTGCACAAAACGAGGTAAACAGTAGGTACCCTGGGTGCCAGGTATTCCGTAGATCACTTCCGATGTCATATTCGTCGTCAGCGATCCAAAAACCCCCGAGTAATGATTTTTGACTAATTTTTTAATGAATTTGCCGAAAACCCCAGAAGACGAGGTACCCTGGGTACCAGATATTCCGGAGATCACTTCCATTATCATATTCGTCGTCAGGGACCCCAAAAACCCCCCAATTTTAATTTTTAACTAATGTTTTAATCAATTTTTTGCCGAAAACTCCACAAGATGAGGTAAACAGTAGGAACCCTGGGCACCAGGTACTCCGTAGATCACTTCCGATGTCATATTCGTCGTTAGTGGACCTAAAACCCTCCGAGTAATGATTTTTGACTAATTTTTTAATGAATTTTAATGACGAGGTAAACAGTAGGTACCCTGGGCACCAAGTACTCTGGAGATCACTTACGACATCATATTCGTTTTCGGCGACCCCAAAAACCTCAAGAATAATAAAATTTAACTCATTTCCGCCGATAATTGACGAGTTCTGAATTTTTTTTATTGTCTGTTTGAGATGCACTTTAAAAATGCATTTTTTTATGCAGTTTTTCAATATTATATCATGGCTCGGGGTCACAAAGCTTCCTGGCGCATTCACGAATCGAATGCAAAAAGAATTATTAAGATCCGTCTTGTCGTTTTTTTTTTTTTTTTCGGAGGTAAGGCCGATTTTAGTGCTTTATTGCTTCGCCTATTATTATAGTATTACGATGATGTCTTTGCAAAAAAAACGTAGAAGTAAGAAATCTAAGCTAACATAAACAGAACAATTAACTTCTGAACAATAAAGTCGTTAATTGTTTTATTATCTTACTCTAATTCGAGGTAATTTAGATATCGGAAGTCAATGGGAACATCTGGTGATAACTAGTGCAAGCCGATATTGGTGCATTTCTATAATGCCTGAACGAACACTACATAATGGTACATAGACATGTTTGGGAGTCCCAACATAAAGCAGGGAACATTTGCAGATATGAAGAGAACTTCTATTAAGTACCGCAATATTATATATCAGCTATCCATGTAATTATTACTGATCCATAAATCTATACTTTAACGCTATACAAGGTACATACGAAAATTTGATTGAAACTAAACTCCAAAATAATAGTGGCTTACCAAAGTTATATTTTTTCTTACAAAACTCTTATATTTGATGGCATTTTTGAATTGTTCTTAAAAAATAAGCTATACTTTTATCAGGGTTCACCATACTTAAATACAGGGTGTTTTGATTTATTTCGATTTTCTTAAGATGGAAAATTTTAGAAAACATATATATCTAGGAATCTAATAAACGGAGACAATTTTTTTCCTGGGCCTTAATAGTGGACTACGTGTCAGATATTTATTATAACACATATTTTTCCAGGGTAGTAAAAATATTAGATTGTTTTATTCTGAAACAGCTTATCCTTTTAATATGTTTTTTTCTACATAGTTTATTCATTTCGTTTCTTGCATCTTTATAAGTTATTTTGTCATTTTCATTTTCATTTAATAGCATCTTTGATGTGGTTCTTTTTAATAACTCTTCATTGGAAGCATTCGAAATGTGGCTATATACGCGTATTCAAATTCCTTGGACTGCAAAAGTCTCAAACTAGGAAGTGTTAAGACGAATTTAACATGGCAGAAAACTTATGAATACATTGAAAATAAGAAAAACATTGTATCTGGGCCACGAAATAAGAAAATTTCACCGAAAACAATTCACCGAAAACATTTTACCGAAACACAGTTCACCGAAAGCACAATTCACCGAAATAAAAATTCACCAAAATTATTTAAATAGATTAGTTTTAATACGTAAAAAAATGTTTTATATAAAATAGAATTTGTTTTAATATATCACTGTTACAATTAACAGGAACAACAAATAAGTTAGAAAACCCGTTAGCAGTTTAATCCCTTTAAAAATTATTGAAGCTGTAGATTTAATTTTAGGAAAATATTTGTATAAGCTTTTTTGAGTAAAACTTTCTGAATTTATCAACGGTCAAGTAGGTTTTTTTTAAATTGGTATTTTCATATGTATTTAAAAAACAACTAATTTCGCAGTTCATTTTTTTTTTCTAATAAAAAGAATGTGTGTGTACCTTGTACGCACGTAAGAAGATATTCTTCTATTATATAGGTAATTTAAACGAAGTAAATATACTTAACAAGTTATTTGTATTTTATTTAAAAATTAAACTAACTTTCTTATCTACCACTTTCAAAAAATTTTTATTAAAAAAACCAAAAATAAAAAAAAATACGAATCGCCCAGGATTCGAACCCGCGTCGTTCCAATCTCGGAGCTAACGCCCTACCAACAACTCCAGCGAGGTCCTTGTAATTGACATGTAAGTTTCGGATATAATTACACAACACGGCGGCAAATAGTGTAAAAATGTTATGCCTACATAATATTTTAATATTTTACTACAGAGAAACACAAATCCAAAAACACAAGAATTATAATAAATAATACATTTACTAAAAACACTAACATATTCTTTTAATGACTTATTTGCACGGTTACAGATACATACATACCTATCTTGAAAGATTAGCAACGAACTACATGCTATCTGTGTGCGCAGGCGTGCAGATTTATGTACAATTTTACCCTCAATCGAATCGCGCCTAAAGAAGAATATCGTCAAAAAGTGAAGCACCCACTTTTGGAGTAGAACTTTTTGATATATTGTTTATTAAATATTTCTTAATGAAATTACAAAAAGTTCTATTTTGTTTGATTTTTTCCCTACTAGACCAGGGCGCATCTGTAAAAATATTAGTACATATGGATGTTGAGAGGTAACTCATATTTTTTTGCAGAAACTGCTTGAAAATAACTCATATAATCATATTTGAGTTATCCTCCCACTCAAAAAGGTCCGGAACATTGTTTAAATAATCAAAATGTCAAAAAATGAAGGAAAGATCCGAGTTTTTGCTTCGTTTTTTGATTATAACTTTAAAAGTATTCATTTCCAAGAAAAGTTGCACTGACATAAAAGTTGCGTAATTAAATTTTCTACAATATAACATTAGTTAAAAATTTTAAGAATTGTCACCCTTGTTGCAAAATAGCAATTGAGAAAAAACTATAAAAAACAAGTATTCGCATTTTACGTTTTTGAACCATTTATGCTACACTTTATATTTCACCCTGAAAAACTTTATGCTATAACAAAATATTACTATAAATTTCATTAAGATCGGTTTAATAGATTTTGCAAAATAAATTTTGCAATCCAGCTTGCGCAAAAAAATTCATTTTTTCAAAATATTGCAGGACTGAAATAAAGCAGACAGCAAGTTGAATTTTTTTACATATAGGAAAATACTGTACCTTTGATTTGCAATTTGCAAAATTAAAATCGGTTAACTACCACGGCGTCAGGAATTTTTTTGCTACGTTTTTTTTTATACGTTTGCTCTGATTAGGCAATTCAATGACCTTTGATATTGATTGATAGATTTTAATTTTTAGTACATTTCGATAGAAATAAATAAGTTTGTTTATTGCAAAATAAAAACACATTCTCTGTTAGAGAATAAAAGTTTATTATTTTTAAACATATGCAATTGTTTAAACATTATTTCACAAACAATAATCAAATTAGTTTGATTTTTGTGGAATTAAAATATTAAAATACAATAGAATATAGGTAAGAAATATGTTAGATAAAGATTGGAAGAAATTTTGGTGGAAATCAACTTGTGTAAATCGAACACGCTGTCGGTGGTGCACCAATGGCGCGTAGCACCAAAAATTAATGTTTATTTAAAAAAAATTTCTGACGCCGTGATAGTTAACTGATTTTAATTTTGCAAACTGAAGATGAAAGGTACAGTAATCTTCTACAGGGTGTTTCATTAATAATTGTCCATATAGTAACTGGAGAAACCTTAGCACAAAATACGAAGATTTAACCTAAAACGCTTAAATAAAATGTGGTTCCCTACTGAATTACAGGGTGTTTTGTCTAAAAATTTAAAAAATATTTTTGCTCAGCATTTTAAAACTATTCGACGTATCCTTTTAATACCTGGCAGAAAGTGCAAGTAGTATACACCCTACTAAATTATGATAAACAAGCGTTTATAGCTACTACCAGAGGTGTACGACGGGGGTTAGTGAATGGTTGACCCTTCTCAAATTCTACGCCACTGGAGGAATTACTATTTTAGTGTCATTTTTAGATTCTCCATTACTTTTTACGTACATAATATACTCTTTATTGGTAACGAAAAAGTCATTAGTTTTAGAGATATTTGAAGTTAAATATGAAACGGCACAGTAATTTTGATTAATTTATGATATGATTCATATGATTAAAATTTAAAAATTATTTGTATCCAGTACTTTAAAACTATTCGGCGTATCCTTACCATACTTGGCAGAAAGTATAGGTACTGTGGACCCTACTAAATTCAGATAAACAAACGTTTCTAGCTACTACCAGATGCGTACGACAGGGATGGTGGCTGGTTGACCCTTCCCAAATTCTACGCCACTGACGAAATTGCTATTTTAGTGTAATTCTTTGATTTTCCAATACTTTTTATGTAAATAATATACTCTTCATTCGTACCGATAAAATAATTAGTTTTCGAGATATTTGAAATTAAAAATGAAGCGACACAATACATTAATCAAAATAACTGTGTCGTTTCATTGTTAACTTCAAATATCTCGAAAATTACTGAGTTTATCGTTACGAATGAAGGGTAGATAATTTTCATAGAAAATATTGGAGAATCCAAAAATTGATCTAAAATAGCAATTGCGCCAGTGGCGTAGAATTTGGAAAGGGTCAACCATTCACTTTACTTTGTCGTACGCCTCTGGTAATAGCCAGAAACGTTTGTTTAACATAATTTAGTAGTTTGTACAGTACCTATACTTTCTGCCAAGTATGAAAAGGATACATCAAATAGTTTTAAAATTCTGAGCAAAAATAATTTTTAAATTTTTGGATAAAACACCCTGTAACTTAGTAAGGAAACATATTTTATTTAAGTGTTTTAGGTTAAATCTTCGTATTTTGTGCTAAGGTTTCTCCAGTTACTATATGGACAATTATTAATGACACACCCTGTATATGTATGAAAAATTTTAACTTGCTATCTGCTTTATTTTCAGTGGTGCAATATTTTAAAAAAATGAATTTTTTTGCGAAAGTTGCGAAACCCGATCTTAAGGAAATTTACTTTATTGTTTTATTATGTGATAACGTTTTTCTAGGTAAAATATGAAGGTCCTAAGTGTAGCATAAATGGTTGAAGAACGTAAAATGCCAATACTTGTTTTTTTTATGGTTTTTTTCGCAATTATTGCTATTTTGCAACAAGGATAACAATTTGTAAAATATTTATCCTATCCTATATTATAGGAAATTTAATTACGCAACTTTTATGTTAGTACAACTTTTCTCGGAAGTGAACAGTTTTAAAGTTACAATCAAAAAACGAAGAAAAAATCGAATTTTTCCTTCATTTTTTGACATTTTGATTATTTAAACAATGTTCTGGACCTTTTTGAGTGGAAGAATAATTCAATTATTATTATGTGAGTTAATTCCAAGTTGAGAGTCACCTCTCAACGTCCATCTCAAAACAGATGCGCCCTGGACTATAAGCAAAAACTCCATTGAATCTAATACTAACTTATCCATACTAATTTCGGTGAATTTTTAATTCAGCTAATTGTGCTTTCGGTGAACTCTGTTTCGGTGAAATGTTTTCGGTGAATTGTTTTCGGTGAATTTACCGTCTACGTCTGGACCACATACTTCGTAAAGATGCTACCACTCTCTGCTACACGTCATCATGCAAAGAAGAGTAGAGGGAAAAAAGCTTGGGAAGAAATAAGAAATCTTGTCTAAGTAATATCAGTCATTGGACTAACCATAGGGTTGAACAGATATTTCACGTTAAAAAAGATAGAGAAGCGTTTAAAGACGTGATCGCCAACCATCGTTAGAAGAAGGCACAATATTTTATTTATTAAGCGCAACAGGCCTTTTAGGCCTAGGGCTAAAATGTTTACATTTCTGATTACAATCATTATACATTATAAATTTTATTTAATTACACTTCAGTCTTTTTATGGACTCCTTCACCTCCCTCCATCTCCTTCTGTCCAATACAAGTTCTTTCCATCTCTGAATGTTACTTTTCATCAGGTCTTCGTACACATTGTCCTTCCATATTTTCCTTGGCCTGCCTTTCCTTCTCTTTTGTATTAGTCCTCGTGAGAATACTATTTTTTGAATTCTTTTACTTCCCATTCTCTCGATGTGCCCCAAATATCGTATTCGCTGTGTCCAATACCAAATATTCAGAATTAATATCCGATATTAAACAGTATATTTTTATCACCCCGTACATCACACGAACCAATTTGTTATCATATTTAAACATGTGTGGGATATTTCATTTGTTTAATTGTTGCAATTTATAAGCAATATTTTGGCAATGGACATAATTCTAGTGGACTAATTAAAAACCTTTGTCCTTTTTGGCGTGTGGGCTATGACCCAATTCATGTTGCCAACAAGAGACAATACATTTTAGAGTCATTCTCAAGAATCACTTCAACCAGGCCAGAAGTGCCTTTAACTTCATTCACTTAAATCAATATGTAGCATCAAATACAGTCTTCAACTAACTCGCGTACAAGCAATATACCAGTACATTAAACGGTCTCTCGGGGTTGTAGGGTATACTACCCTGGTGTCAGTCGATATCAATAAAATTGCTAAGTGCTATTGGTGTTTCAATAAATTGAAGATCATCCTCCACTGAGCCCGAAGATTAGACACGCTGTGCTTTGATCGTCGTCGTGATCGTTGGTTCTTTATATAGTTCTTCCAATTCTTTATTGGTTCTTCTTCTCCACTGACCTTTTATTTTCACACTTCCGTATATTGCTCTTTGCATTTTTCTCTCCCATATTTCTAAAAGGTCTCTTTCTGACTTTTTGAGCATCCTTATTTCGCATGCGTATGTTACTGTAGGTGTGATAACAGTGATAACAGTCATAAATTCTTATTTTTGTTTTTCTTGATACGTATTTGGATTTCATTAATGTGCATAATGCTCCCTATTTTTTATTTCCTTTAGCTATTCTTGCTTTTAGAAGGTACAATTAGAAGAAGAATAACTCTTATGCTTTTTCACGTTATCAATCATATCATTCCTTTTCATTTTCCTTCTTCTATGTGTTTCCAATATCTTCTTCACTTACTTTTGTTGCTATTTTTCCCCTTGTGTGTTCTCATAGGTTTGGTCGTGAATACTTTTGTAAGTGGGGGCTACAGCCTAGCAACTAGCTGGCCCGGACTCAGAAAAGAGATTTTTGAGTTTCCAATTTATGTAAACCGTCATCGTGCTTCGTAGGGCAGGTAAATACATCGGTCTAAGCTACGTAATTAGTAGGTAACATTAAAAAAAAACCTGAGCCAGAATATTAAATGAATGGAAAATATCTCCAGTACGATTAGTTATAATAACAAACGGTTTCAGAAAAAGAAGTCATATTAAATCATTATAATCTAATTTGTAATAATTAATATGTAGGTTATATACGTTCCAATATTTATTTTTACAAAGTACATTTGACAAAAATGTCAAGCAACTATTATTCATTACACAAAAATATTTTTATGGATGGTGCAAAAAGGGTATTTTATGAAAGTCAGTTTTTGTTGTTTCAACGATTGTTCGGAGATACCGAAAAACAATCAATCATATTGATGAACCAAATTCTATTATCTGGAAAATAGGGAAAGAATCCGCCCTTATTTATTATGCGAACGAGAAAAAGTTTTTAAGACAAAAAATAGTCGGTGCGAGTCGTTGAAAAACGACTCTTCTACTTCAGAATATCCGAAAATCTCTACTTCTCGTCATTTGCATCACATTAGAGTTGAAATGTTTTCGTACATTTAAGTCACTTACTTCCACTTTTGTCGCATGACTGACAATTATTTTTCTTAGTTCTTTCTTTGCATTTTCGGCACTCTCAAAATATTTTATAAGCTCAATGGAATCTTGGATGAGAATCTCAATGACATCTCGGATTTAAATAGACAATCTTTTAGGGGGCGCTGATATAATACATAAGTAATGCATAGCTATCGAGAAAAGTAACGATTGGAATATTTTTTTATTATGGTAATATTAATCACAATCAATCAGAATGCTTTATATTGTCTTAGTTAAAATATAAAAATGTTATTAATAAATAATCATTTCGTTGTGAACAGAAGCAAGAGCCGTCTTACTTTAAATAGTTCACAGAGCGCCAAAAGCATTCTAAGTAAATTCTACCCTTATTAGGGTTTCCTCAGAGAGGGCATATTTGATTCTCTCTGAACAACTAAAATTCGGGCCGCCGGCCTCGGTCCACAAACGAAAGATCACGATGACATAGATGCCATGGCGGCATCTGCTAAATACGAACGAAAGTTTTACTTTCAATGTTAACAATGTTAACAATATTGAAAATAAAACTTTTTTTTATAATTTAAAGAGACAAAGTCGCATCCACCCAAAGGTTATTAGCGACATTCCTGTAACATTTGTAATAATATTAAATTTAACATTTATAACAATCAATCATTTTAACAATTAATTAGAATTTGAGAACAATTGAATATTTGTAACAATTAATTAAGTTAAATTGTGTGCAACATATTTATACATTTTAAGTAACCCAATAAATTGTCCGGAACTAAATTTTTGTTGAGGAGTGCTTTCAGGTTATTTGGCAAATTGTAAAACTGTCTTTTATTTACATATTTAGGACAGTCTATCAAGACGTGCTTTATACTGTCTACTGTATTACATGTTTCGCATTTTGGAGGTTCACTATTTGAGAAGAGATAGAGGTGAGTATACCTACAGTGTCCAAGTCGTAGACGTGTAATAATAGTTTGGCATCTTCTGCTTCTGACAGTGGACTTCCATGAAAAAATGTCACTTTTGATGGCTCTGAGTTTAGAACTAGAGCCATTCCACTCCCGATTCCACGCACTTAACACCTTATTTTTGAAATAAACTTTTAGATGGCCTGAGACACTCCGACACTCTGTTTCTGATGCGTCACTGTTGATAGCGTTACGCGCACTAGTATCTGCTTCTTCATTTCCTTCTATACCTATATGAGATGGTATCCACAGGAAGTGGATTCTTCTAAAATTGTCTTGAGCTTTCACTAATTCGGCCTTGATCATTTTCTCAATGGTTTGTTTAGGGTATACATTTTGCAGAGCTTTGACTGCGCTGAGAGAGTCAGAAAGGACTAGACAACAAGGGATGTTTTTAATATTTACTTGCTTGATGGCTTTGAACAAACCAAATATTTAGTTCTGCAGTATAGATGCTGGAATTTAGAGGAAGTTTAAATTGAAAAGTGTCATTTGGGGTTACCACTGCTGCTCCAACGCCAAGTTCACCTTTGGATGCATCTGTATACATTTTAATCCACTCATTGTATTGTTGATTTAGGATTGAATTTAGTTTGACTTTAAAAATAATAGGACTAGTTTCATGTTTATTATAAATATACTTAACGCTGTATTGACTTTGGACTGTTCGATAGTCCAAGGTAAATAGTTATTGGTATTCGTTTGAAATACTGTTGGGAATTGAATGTTTAGTCTGGAACTATATAATCGGATTCTCTCGTAGTAAGGTTTGGAAGCACGGGGCTTATTATTGTAATAGTTGATATATTTGTTATTAAAAGTATTACAGAAGAGAGGATTTTTTATATCTGAAGCTATAGATGTAGCATGTGCTAGAGCTAAATACATTCTTCGGTAGTTTAGAGGTGGTTTGCCGGCTTCGCTCAGTATACTTTCGGAGGGAGTTGTCCGGAAGGCTCCAAGTGCAATTCTAATACCAGCGTTGTGTATGCTGTCAAGTTTTTTAAGTAATGTTTTTGAAGCAGATGCATATGCAGTTGATCCATAATCTAATTTAGATCTAATTAATGTTTTATATATTCTCAACAGAGTTTCCTGATCTGATCCCCAATTTCGGTTTGCCAAGGTTTTCATTAGATTCAGCCTTTTATGACATGTTAAAATTGTCTGTTTTATATGTTCCTGCCAAGTAAGTTGTTGATCAAACCACATACCTAAGACCTTTGCCGTTGGTTTAAATGGGAGCATAGTATTATATAATTTTAAGGTAGAGGGCGTTGATGAAGCCTTTTTGGAGAAGAGTATTCCTGATGAAGAAGAAGAATGTCAAATAATACAGGTATATGCACCTGTAGAAGGAACAGAGCATGAAAAAACAGAACTATTCTATGATGAGATACAGAGACTTATTGATGAGATACAAGAGGAAAGCAAAAACATCATTTTACTAGGAGACTGGAATGCACGAATAGGAAATGGTGAAAATATGGCATTAGGCTGCATGGAAAAGTATGGAGAAGAGACGATAAATAGAGATGGTAGAAGAATGATAAGTTTCTGCCAAATAAATGACTTGTTAATAGGTACTTCTTTCTGGTATCAACCGAGAAACGAAAAATATACATACCTAGCAGAAGAAAGAAATGCGAGAAGCATAATTGACTACATAGTATATCCTCGAGACGCAGAACTAACGATACAAAATATACAAACAGAGAACGACGCCGAACTCGGTACCCAACATAGACTAGTGACAGCAGAGATAAACATGAAACTAATGGAAATAATAGAGAGTCCTCAATATACAAGAATAGCAATACATATTGTGAAAAATATGGAAATGAGGAAGTTATACCAAAGAGCGACAGATATAATACTGGAACAGTATGAAAACAATGAGGAAATATGGAATATGGAAGAGAGATGGAAAAAATTGAGAGACACATTATGGAACACTGCAAAACAAGTATGTGGAATAAGAAAGAATGGTAAGAATAATAAAAGAACTGGATGGTGGAATAACGAAATAAAGCAAGCTGTAAAAAAGAAGAAAGAAATGTGGAAGCGATACATAAACACAAATGAAGAGCAAGACAGAGACGAATACAGAAGACAGAGAAATATAGTGAAAGAACTAGTAAAAGATGCGAAGAAGAAGAGCTGGAAGGAATTCGGTGAAGAAGTAAACGAAGGGTTTGGGAATAACAATAAACAGTTTTGGAATAAAATAAGAAGCATGAAAGGAACAAGAAAGCATGAAAGGAACAGCAGGCAAGAGAAGTGGATAGAGACAATCGAGTAGACGAAATTCATATCAAAGATATTGAAGAAGGATTGGCAAGAATAAAGATTGGAAAAGCGGGAGGTGCCGATGACATAGATCCGGAGATGATGAAGTACGTGGGAGAACGAGGCAAGATTTGGCTACTGGAAATAATGGGGGAAGCATGGAGAACAGAAAAGATACCGGAAGACTGGGAAGAAAATTTATCGATACCAATACACAAGAAAGGAGATGAAGCGGAATGTGATAACTATAGGGCTATATGCTTATCATCAGTGGCATATAAAATCTACACCGGGATAATAGAAAGGAAGCTCAGGAAAGAACTGGAAGGAAAACTAGAAGAAGAACAAGCGGCTTTTAGGAAGGCAAGAGGAACAACAGATAATATATACATACTGAAAAATATAATTAAAAAGAAAAACGAAATAGGAGAAGACTTATATATTACGTTTATAGATATTAAAGCTGCTTTTGATTCTATAAATAGAGAAGTAATATGGTCAGTAATGGAAGATCTGCAAATCCCGCAAAAGATAGTAAGCGTGGTAAAAAGTACATATAGAAACGTACTTCCTAAAGTACAAATAAACGGAAACAGATCGCCAATAATAAACCAAAGGAGAGGAATAAAACAAGGGGACAGTCTCAGCCCAGTTTTGTTTATATTAGTAATGGATAGAGCAATGAAGAGCGCTAAAAGAAGGTCAAGGCAATTACAGTCAATAGTAGGGTACAGGAATTTAGTACCAGTGAGAATGGAGGGATTACTATATGCAGATGACTTAGTAATAATAGCAGACAATAAAGAGAAAATGCAAAAATTAATCAATATATGGGTGGAGGAAATAGAAAATTTGAAAATGGAGGTAAATGTAAAGAAAACGAAGACCATGATAGTAACCCAAAAGAAAAGGGAAGAAATAAACCAAACGATATTTAGGTGCAAAAACGAAATAATAGAAACAGTCTCGACGTTTGAATACCTTGGAGTAATAATATCAGAGGATAGAAAGATAGATCAAGAAATCTCATACAGAGCGAAAAAAGCAAATAAGATCTACTATGCACTAAATAAAACAATATTTGGAAAGGAAGAAATAGATAAAGAAATAAAACTGAAGGTATACAATGCAACCTCTGTGCCAACTTTAATATATGCAAGTGAGACATGGGTAAACAATGCAAAAATAGACAGTACAATAAACGCAGCGGAGATGAAGCAGCTAAGAAAAATAGCACGAAAAACGAAATTGGACAGAATAAGAAATGAAGATATTAGACAAAGACTGAAACAGGAATCGATAATAACCAAGATACAAAAAATAAAGTTAAAATGGTATGGACACATTAACAGAATGGACCAGGGAAGACTACCAAAGCAGGTGATGGAATCGAAAAGTTATGGTAAAAGAAGGAAAGGGAGGCCAAGGAAGAGATGGATCGATCAGATTATAGAAATTGGACAGGAAAAAGGAAAAACACATCAACAAATGAAAGAGTTAGCAAAGGACCGCAAGAAATGGAAGAGATGGATAGAAGATGAATAAACCTCCGACGCCCCTGAGGGGCATAAGGAGTTTCGAGAAAGAAGAAGAAGAAGTATTCCTGATATTTTTGTTACTGAAAATTTCAATCCGGTCGTTAGAGACCATTGTTCTAATTGGTTTAGAAAATGCTGCAAAGCCTTTGTCATTGATGCGGTGTTATTTCCTTTGATATACACAACAAGGGCATCTGCAAAAAGTCGAGCCTTTAGAGGTTTAGTAAGGTTATTAATAATATTATTTATTGCCACTAAGAATAATGTAGGGCTTAGGACTGATCCTTGGGGTGTTCCATTTTCTTCACTTTTCTCCTCTGAGTAAGTATTATGTCCTCTCACGCAAAAAGACCGGTTCTGTAAAAAGTTTTTAATAAATTTCAGGCAATTTACACGAATATTCCATGAATGTAGTTCTTTCAGATTATTGAATTTCCAACAAGTATTAAATGCCTTTTTCAAGTCGAAAAATATTGCAATACAGTTTTGTTTGGTTGCTAGCGCTTCATGAATGTCAGATTCTAGATCAAGAATATTGTCAATGCCCGCGCGATTTTGTCTGAAACCGTTTTGTTCCGGAACTAAACGATTTGATAATTCTAATGTCCACGTTAATCTAAGATTTACCATTTTTTCCATCAATTTGCTCATAGAGCATGTTAAGCTGATTGGTCTGTATGAGTCAGGTTCTAGGATTGATTTTTGAGGTTTTAAAAAAGGTAATATAATAGCTTTAGACCAAATTGATGGAAATTTATTATTTTGCCAAATTAAGTTAAAAAGTTGACGAATAAATAATTTTGCTGAGCAAGGAAGGTGTTTTAAAAATATTGGCGGGATATCGTCTGGGCCCGGGCTAGTGTTTTTTAATTCGGATAAAGCATTTTCCAGTTCTTCAAAAGTGAAAGGTAGATCCAATGGATCATTTAAATTGTCATTTTCAAAAAGATCAGTATTTTCTGTTATTATTTTTCTTTCAAGGAATGTATCATTGTAGTTACTGTTTGAAGATATTTCTCTAAAAGATTCAGCTAAAGTGTTAGCTATCTCTTGAGGAGAAGTTGAAATCCTATTGTCAATTTTTAATTTTGAAATCATTGGCGTGTATTTCCAACCAGAAATTTTTCTTATTCTTTTCCATACTTCGCTGACAGGAGTTGAGGAATTTATTTCTGAAACATATTTGGACCAGGAAGCCTTCTTAGCTTGTTTCATAATAAGTTGTGTCTTAGCTTTAAGTGATTTGAACATGATTTTATTTTCAGGTGTTTTATGTCTTGTATATTTCTTAAATGCAATTTTACTTGCTCTAATAGCTGCTCCACATTCTGAGTTCCACCAAGGTACAGGAATCTGATTATTCTTTGTCTTTTTTGATTTCCCAACGAGTTGCACAGCACTACTCATAATAATGCTATTCAAATTGTTTAAAGATTCATCAATGCTTTCAGCCATTTTACAGTTTGGCATTGAGTTGTCGATATAATTTTCAAATTTTAACCAATCGGCAGTTTCAGTTTTCCATTTGGGTATGAAAACGTCATGGGTCAGAGCCATAGAGTTTTTTATTACTATAGGATGGTGGTCGCTCCCATAAGTGTATTGTAAAACTTCCCAAAATAATCGTGGTGTGAGTGCAGGGTCACAAAGACTTGGATCAATTGCTGAAGAATTTCCGGTATTAATGTTAAATCTGGTTGGAGATACGTCATTAAGAAAATTCAATTGAAAATCTGAAATTATACTTTCGACAATTTTTCCTCTAGCATCTGAATAAAAGGAGCCCCAAATAATATTATGACTATTAAAATCGTCCACAATAATGCAAGAGGATGGTAATTGACTGAATAAATTCTTTAAATCGTTGTACGTTACTTGGCTACTGGAGGGTAAGTAAACGTTGCAAATAAAATACCTGTTTGATGATTGTATTTCCACGACTACAACTTCCAGATTTGTAGTCACTGGAAATTCTTTCGCCGATAGTGATTTTTTTACTAGCTACACCACCTGAAGAAAAATTATTATTTGATATTCTGTCTTTGCGAAAACAGTCATATTGGTTGGAGTTATATTTTCTTTTGGGATTCAGATTAGTTTCCTGTAGGCATATTATATCAGGAGATTGTTTACTAATTAGATGTTGGAGCATAGCAAGGCGATGGAAAAATCCATCAATGTTCCACTGAAATAGAGACTTGAATTTTAATATTGGCTTAATTGAGATGTGTCACTTTCCCAGTCCGATGCCTCACTGCCAAGATAACTATTGATCTTTTTCTTTATGGACGTGAATTTACGTTTTATGGATCTTTCCTTTAAATGGGGGTAAACTTGACTGAGCATATGGGATAAAGCTGATAGGTCTGTGGTATATTCTTGAATTGTGGTTATAGAATCTGTTCATCCTGTGATATTCATTAGGAGCATGTTAAGTTGTTCAAAGTTTAGAAGGAAAAGTAGAGGGTGATTTTCTCTGAATTTTTTGGCAGGGTCAAGTAAGAGAGAAAATGAGCATTCAGAAGTGCTTGCTGAACTAGTTTTAGCTTTTTTAGATTTTGCTTGGGCTTTAGGTGGTGGAAAAATGTTACATTTTTTTGAAGATGGATCTGCTTTAGGTGAAATAATTTCATCAAAGTTACGTTTTGGTTGATTGGTTCGTTGGTTGGTTGGTTGGTTCATTAATTATGTGACTGTCCTTATTTGATGCATCTACTTTGTTTGGTATGACTGGGAAATTAGAAATAGGCATTTGTTCACACTGAGAAGCGTTTGTATCATTGGGTGCTTGCGAAGATATATTTGTTGCGCTGGATACCGATGCTTTATTGTTTTGGTTGGGGTTTAGTTGAGGTTGAGCTAGTGGTTCGGAGCAGCACTGTGATGCAATGTGACCTGGCTTCTTGCATCTAAAGCAAACTAAACTGTCTTGAAAAATGAATATTCTATATATCGTGTTGTCAAAAAAAAGAGTAAATGACTCTGGTAGTGTTAGACTGTGAGGACTGATATAGATTTGTCTTCGAAAACTAAGGATGTGATTGTACTCAGGCATAGAAGCACTAATTTTGAGGAATGTCATGGGGGAGACAGGAGCTATGCCGATTTTTGTAACTCATTGATTAGCAAGTTGTGCGGTATTGAAGGACATACGCCGGAGAGCACAAGTCGTTCCGCTGGTGTAACTAACCTTTTTGCTCTGACAATTTCACCTTGTATTTCTATTTGATCATGATCATTCATAAAATCATCCACTATTTATTTATTGGATAAATACATACTCTTATGATCGAGTTTCTATTACTTTTATATTAATTATTATTTACTTGATCAATCATTTAATTAACGCAAATCATACATAAAAATTAAGAAAGGATCTCAGGGTGCCTTTTATAATATAAAAAAAATCTCTAAATTATCTTATGTTATACTTATCTTCTCTCGTGGTTTCAGTATCTCTTAGTTGATCCTTATCGGGATAAAATAGGAAAAGGAAATAAATAGAAAAATCATAAATAAAAACATACAATTACCTTTATTATCAAAAGCAATGCTCTGTAAATTTATCAATTAAATTCTGTGGGCATAACTGTCCAAAAGAAACTTTTACCATATAAATTAATCTAATTCAAACAAATATTTATCGCTTTGTTCTTGATACCATTAATAAACCCAGCTAAAAAAACAAATTTGGTATTCGCAAAATTACTTATACTTCCTATTAAATTTTTGAAATGTTGGAATCTTAAATTCATATGCTTTTACGTAAAAAAATTAACTTCTGATTATAAAAAAAATCTATCACATAGGTTATTGACTGACATTTTTGATTCACACACAATGATGTCTCCTCTTGACCCAAACAGCTCCTCCTTGTTGATTATGTTAGGCTACCAATCAAAACCCTCTCCGTTCTCAGCAAACAATCCAGCAGGATACCAGCAACTATTTCTCCAAAACACAAGCCAGGCTTCCTTTGACCAGGACTCGTTCAATAAACTCCAAATCTCTCTGAAATTCCAACAAAGATTAGTTGCCAATACTCAGAATAGGAGTAGAACTAATAAAAATAATAAATAATCTAAGTTTTCACTCTAATGGCATATAAAGCAACATAAAGCTACTCTACATCCCACCAGAATGAAAACAACGGGAACCTTCTCTGGTTACACCTCCGAGGCTTCTACAATTTGCAAGCCATACGGATGCCGAGACTAAGGAAAATGAGAGAATTTTACAATATAATTCACGTCCCATCTGCTCAGCGCGGTAAAGTTCCAACGAGAATAGTTCCCTTTGTACTCCAAACAGAGTAAAGTAAATCAAAATTGAATAACCATTTTCAATGTCGTTGCAACACGAAACTACAGCCGCGCGATATTCTAGTCCAATCAGAGAGTGCCGCAAGCACCTCTACCGGTTTCGAAACTTATTAGTCTCTCATCAGGAGGCACATATGCTGCTCTCCCCGATCCAACCAAAACAAACCCCGGCGTGCAGTCACAGATCGCAACGAACGAAATGGCATAGATGCCCTAGCGGCAACTGCTATCAAAAGTCTAAGTTTTCACTCTAATGGCATATAAAGCAACATAAAGCTACTCTACATCCCGCCAGAATGAAAACAATGGGAACCTTCCCTGGTTACACCTCCGAGGCTTCTACAATTTGCAAGCCATACGGATGCCGAGACTAAGGAATGAATGCCGAAGATGGGACGTAAATTATATATTGTAAAATTCCCTCATCTTCCTTAGTCTCGGCATCCGTATGGCTTGCAAATTGTAGAAGCCTCGGAGGTGTAACCAGAGAAGGTTCCCATTTTTTTCATTCTGGTGGGATGTAGAGTTGGTGGCTTTATGTTGCTTTATATGCCATTAGAGTGGAAACTTAGACTTTTGATAGCAGTTGCCGCTAGGGCATCTATGTCATTTCATTCGTTGCGATCCGTGACTGCACGCCGGGATTTGTTTTGGTTGGAGCGGGGAGAGCAGCATATGTGCCTCCTGATGAGAGACTAATAAGTTTCGAAACCGGTAGAGGTGCTTGCGGCACTCTCTGATTGGACTAGAATATCGCGCGGCTGTAGTTTCGTGTTGCAACGACATTGAAAATGGTTATTCATTTTTAATAAATAATCATTCAGTATTATACCGGAGAAGCTTAACGTTTTGGTTATCTTTTCCTATGCGAATCTCATTGTCTAGGTATGTATAGGTCTCTTAGGATCCTGTTCTCTGGATCTGGTCTCTGGATCTTGTTCGTATGCATATATCTTCGCTGACTACAAGATTTGTCATCATCTGGGTTTTAGATATATTTATTTTCATTCCCCCTTCTAGCGAGGAAAGGTAGAGCTGATTTAAAAGTCCTTTAACCTCATCTATCCTATCAGCGTTTAGTACAATATCATCTGTAAACCTCAGACGGCTAAGCTTTTCTCCGTTTATGTTTATGACCTTGTCCGTTTATGTTTTTCCCTTTTATCAATATATTCCAAAAGCGTAGTGAACAGTTTCGTCGATATGGTGTCCCCTTGACGTACTCCACGTTGTTTCGGGAATTTCTGGATTTGACAATTACCCACTCTAACACTGGCTGTTGTGTTTTGGTATATGTGTTTAATTATATTTATATACCGATAATCAATTCGGCATTCTGTGAAGACTTCTAACAATTTTTGTTGATTTATGGTATCAAAGGCCTTTTCATAGTCCACAAATATATGTTAGTGGTTCATTATATTAAGTACATTTTTCTATAAGATTTTTTATTACCAGTAGGTGATCGTTTGTTCTGTAGTCTTTTCTAAAACTCGCATGTCCTATAGGTTGATAAATTCCAATTTATGTTCTAATAGTTTCGTAATTATTGTTGTAAATAATTTAAAAATATGGATAAAGTATATAAATATTTTTTGTAAATATTTTATAACTTTCAATCAATAAAATTGGGGTCCTATAGCAATATTATCTCAGCTCATACTAGATACATATTAACTTTTTGTTTATTACAAAAAATATAATCTCCTGGTTTTGTTTGTCTAGCTCTCCAGTTTGAAATTGAAACGTATCCCGAAAAATACTCTTTCAGAATAGAGTAACAAAAACTATAGTTGTATGATTTTATTATATTTCGTACTCATAATAATAAAACTCTCCTAATAATTTCGCTGGTATTTTGAAAACTATTTATTTCGGCCTTGCATAATGAAACTGGTATAAAAGTTTTGATAGCAATATGTTTCTCACTACAATGTTGGTAGCTAGAGAGGAATTCTTGCTTCGTTTATGTAGTAAATAGAATTTGTCAAAAGTTGGAGTTCAATGTAAAATACTGCAAATAACTGAACTAAATACAACGAGAATGTGGCCAATTATACCGTTCCGTGTTTAACTTTTTAATATGTTTAAATTTGCCAATAATGTTTATACCTACCATTTTCTCATCACTTTTGTACTATACATAGGTATTTATATACATTGGTGGGTAAAAAATTTAGGTCACATTGAAATTGAATCGATTATTTCAGAAAGGGGTCAAGTCACAAAAACCTGTTTTGAGAAAACCAAAAAAAACGTGTTTACATTCAACAAAAATTTTATTTATATAAAATAAAAATTCTCACTATTAACCTGTAGTGTTTGTCAAAAAGTATTGTATTTTTCAAAAATTTATCTTGTTAATTTGTTTAAGAAAAAAATAAATAATTTTTTGCACTTGGCCCTTTGTGAAATAAAGTTGGTGTTTACATTCAACAAAAATTTTATTTATATAAAATAAAAATTCTCACTAATAACCTGTAGTGTTTGTCAAAAAGTATTGTATTTTCAAAAATTTATCTTGTTAATTTGTTTAAGAAAAAAATAAATAATTTTTGCACTTGGCCCCTTTCTGAAATAAAGTTGGTGGTTACACAATTTTTAAGCAAGGAGTCATGCGTTGTTTGGCCCCTTTCTGCACTAAACGCTAATTTCTCTGCGCTGCCAAGGCAACACTATGGCAGCAATTGATTCCATTCTGCAACAAAAGCTGTATTTACGTTTAAATTAAAAAATTCCACCAAAAACTCATTTTGTCAAAATTAGTCACTTGACCCCTTTCTGAAATAAACGATTCAATTGTGATGTCTCGTTGACATTTTCGTTTGTAAACTTCTGTTTACGGTACCATATCACCATATTATTTTAAAAACTAACTTTAATAATCAATATTAAATTAATAGCAATATTTTGCTTTTTGAGCTTTATCTAGGAGAAATACAAGTTTACAGGTAAAATAAAGTGCGACTTTACGGCACAGAACAATATACAAATGGCACAAGATAAAGAACAATGGAAGAATATGGAAAAGAACTATATCCAACAGTAGATGCAAGAGGTTGAAGAATGATGATGATGATGAATAAGTAAAATATGATTATTTTTCGGTCAGGAGGTTATCTTACTTAAAACCACTCCCACAAAATTCTATATAGGTAATTATCACAGAAAACAAAAATTTCAAACAATGGTTACATTTTTTGCCCACCTAGTTTTTGCATGACAGGAGCAAAAATATTTTTTTTATTTAGAAAATAACCGCATTAACCACGAAGGTCACTAGCGGGGTAACGAGAATACAATTAATAAGTTTACAAAAGTATGAAATTGTGTACAATTAAATCTTACTTGCTAGGTTACATTTATTAAGGAATTGGAAAAGAGGTTTCTAGTCGGTTTGCAGGTTAAGAATGTCTTTCATATTGGTCGAATAACCAGATATAGATTGTTTATAAGCGGCAAATTCATCACATTGTGTTAGCACATGTTTTATTGGTAATGGTATATTACACCTTCTGCATTTTGGTGCTTCGGTATGTATGGGTAATGAGATGTTCATCAGTAAGTTTTGCAGTGTCCTAACCGAAGACGAAATAAGATGACTTGGTTCGATCTGTTGATTGTATGTGGATTCCAAGGACCAGTATCTTCTTTAACGTCTCTTAACTTGCTTGTAGATGTTTTCCATTTTTTAATTCCATAAATTGAGGGTCATCGATTTTAGTACATAGTTGTTTTATATCTGCGGCTGGAATTGATTGTTTTGCCAGTGAAGGTAATTGCGCAGCTGTGTAAGCCCAACGATCAGCGTTTTCATTTCCCTCTATTCCAGAATGAGAGGGAACCCTTATAAAAACTATTTGTGAGTCTGTTTGATGCAGGCTGTGCAATATTTCTTTGATTAATATCGCTATAGGATTTTTCGTGAAGGTTTGATGTATGAGTCTCAGTGAATTGAGTGACTCAGCTATTATTAAAGAGTGTTTGGTTTATACATTGGAAATGTGCTTTAACGCTTGAAGTATGGCATAAAGTTCTCTATTTAACATATTGTACGAACTGGGAAGCTTAAATAAATATTTGGTTTCATTGTTTATGAATACAGCTGCTCCTACGCCTTGGGAAGATTTAGACGAATCATTGAATAAGTAGATGTAATTTTTATAATTTGGGACTATTTGTTTATAATTTTGATATATAAGATGTGGATTGGTATTATTGTTTTAATAAGCTAATATGAATATTTAATACAATTAAATTACAGCTCACCTAAATATATCTAGTTCACAGTAATAAAATTGTATCGTATACATACAGTGTCTTTTGTCAATTACCATATATTACAAAACCAATAATGTTCAAAAACACAACTCACCTGAGACAATTTAATTTGGATTCGTAATTAACGATATTTAATAACACTTTAGATTGTTTAATCATATATAAACTGTTGTAAAAAGGTCTGTCTGCTTAATAAATTATGTCGTGGAAATAGCTAAAATCCCTATCCAAGACATTTTTATTGTACAAACTATGGCTTTGTTTTTAGATGACTTTATATATTTTATTTTTACAAGCAGAAAATACTGCAGTTTTACTAGAGCCATAATTAACAAGTTAATTAAGTAATCAAGTGATAAAGAAATAAGTGTCTAACAATATATTCGTTGTTTTTTCTTTCTGAAATTAGTTTGAACCCTCTGGATTTAACTGGCTTCTGGAAGTATAAGAAAAGAAAAACGTCAAAGAATCTTTATCTAAGTGATCTCATTTGTGGACAAAGAATTCCATACACATGTGCCTAAAAAAATAGACTAAAAGGATTAATTGATTGAATTTTGTTTTCCAGAGAAATTTAATAAAACAGAAAAAGCCAAGTTAATTCTTTTCGGTTTTTTTTATTTATTTTTATTTAATGTCGTCCGAACCACTGGTGTTATAAACGACAACAATCGAAAATACATTATTAAAAATAAACAGTTATTACAATATTAAGTACATACATATGAACTAACAAAAAGGAAACCTGGAAAATTTGTGGTACAATTAAATGTCCTTTATTCCTATATCCGTTAAAAACTTGATGATGTTGTTGATATTTTTATCGTCTCCAAGAAGCTCAGATATGTCTCTGGGAAGGTTAAATTTACTTCTCGTTTGCTGGTATTTTTGACAGTCAGATAATATAATATGTTTAATTGCTACATTTGTTTGACACTGCTGGCAGAATGGAGGATTGTCTCTAGTTATTTTGTAGAGATGTGTATGACGGGTGTGACCAAGTCGGAGCCGAGTGAAGAAGATAACTTGTTTTTTCCTAGGTAGAGAAAAGGCCTGGTTTTGTACAGCGTTGCCTTTAATTTGTTTTAATTTTTCGGAACACTGCGACAACTTGTTTTGCCACGCACAGCTAACTAGGTTTTTACGACATAATTTCACATCACCTGGCACAATTTTATTTAGATGAACTTGATCACTTGTTGCTGATTCGTGAGCTAGGCGGTCCACAACCTCGTTACCGTGTACTCCAATATGGGATGGAACCCAGATTAATACCACGTGTTTGTTTTCCTTTGCAGCATGTTGAAGTTCTTGATAAATGTCTTTATGAATAGGGTTGCAGGAATATATGTTTTGAATGTCACCAAAGGCGTTCATAGAGTCCGTTATGATTGTGTAATTTCTTTGGTTCGATTTGTTAATGAATTTTAAAGCTTCAAGTATTGCATACAGCTCTGCATTGGAAATAGTCCAGTTGTTATGCAGCTTAAATTTAGCATTATGGGTATTGGAAAAAATTGCTGCCCCCACTCCGTCCGCTGATTTTGATGCATCTGTGTATATCTGTTGGTAGTTGCTAAATATATCCATAATCTCTTTGAAATGATTTAATATTATGGTTGGATGGGATTCATGTTTATTAAATCTTGACAGATCAGTAATAATTCGTGGTTTATTTACAGTCCATGGAGGAGGAGGGTTTTCGGCAGGATGGTATATGGTCGGGAATGTTATATGATATTTTTGCAGTAATCGGTTGATTCGTTCATAGAAAGGCGGATTGCATTGAGGGTGAGATGAGAAGTACTGATTAAAACGATGTGTATGCACATTATGATAATCTGGGTTATCTGGAGAGGATAGAACTTTACAAGCAAACGACAAACTCAAAAAATCTCGTCTAAATTCTAGGGGGGTTTGCCCTGACTCACTACATACACTTAGTATGGGACTTGTTCGAAAAGCGCCCAAAGCGACACGCAATCCCGTATTTTGAATGACATCTAGTTCTTTAAGAACATATTTCTTAGCTGAGTTATATACCACTGAGCCGTAGTCAATTTTTGATCTAACTAAGGATGAAAAAATTCGTAGAAGAGTTGATGTATCGCTGCCCCAGGAGATGATCGATAGTGTCTTCAAAATATTAATACTTTGTTAGCAAGTACCTTTCAAATTTTTAATGTGACTTTTCCAAACCAATGTTTTGTCAAATGTAAGACCGAGAAATTTTATTTCTTTTACAAAGATAAGATTCTTACCATTCAACGTTAAAACTGGATTATCCTCTTTTCGCTTTTTTGAGAAAAGTAGGCATTTTGTTTTTTCGCTAGAGAAGTTGAGTCCTGTTTTATCGGACCATTTCTGTAAATTATTTAATATGCTTTGAAGGATTCTTTGGGTGGATTATATATTTGTTCCTCTTAGTAGGAGAACCAGGTCGTCCGCATACAGTCTACCTTTAACTGGCTGTTGACATTGTTCCAAAATATCGTTGATTGCAACAAGAAATAAAGTTACACTCAACACCGAGCCCTGAGGGATTCCGTTTTCCTGGATTCGAGTTGATGAGAGTGTTCCATTTGCTCTTAAATGTTCTGAGGTGAAGAAAATTTTGAATAAATTTTAGAAATTGTCCATTAATACCCAAGGAGTAAAGCTTTTTTATTATACCATATCTCCATGGGCAATCGTAGGCTTTTGTTATATCGCAGAAAATAGCTAGGCAGTGTTGTTTGTTAATGAGTGCTTCGTGAACTTCAGATTCAAGATCAACTAAGTTATCGGTGGTTGATCTATTTTGACGAAAGCCATTCTGCTCCGGGATTAGCAGTTTTTTTGTTTTCTAAGAACCATGTAAGGCGCCGGTTTATAACCTTTTCGAGTAGCTTACAAGTTGATGAGGTTAGGGATATTGGTCTGTATGATTGGGGATCTGTTTTAGGTTTTTGAGGTTTGGGGATTGGTATAATATATGATTCTGACCAGGATTTTGGAAAGTAGTGTTGTTTCCACATTTGATTTAAAACATTAAGAAGGTATGATCTAGCGTTTGTGCTTAGTTTTTGGAGAAACATTATTGGTATATCATCCGATCCTGGAGAAGAGTTTTTCATGCCAAACAATGCATCGTTCAGTTCTTCTGGTGAAATTAGAGAGTTCAAGTAGTCATCCGTGTTCTCTGCGACGATTAGCTCCTTTTAATTTCTAGATTTGTATTGAAGAAAACTCGGAGAGTAGTTGCTAGTGCTGGAATTTTGTTCGTAAAGGTCAGCAAAAATTTCTGTGATTCCTTCCGTTGAGGTAATTAACTTGTCATCATATTTTAAAAAACTAATTTGAGCGTTTTGCTGTTTTCCAGATAGTTGGCGAATTTTCCCCAAAATGTAGAAAGGGGGGTGGAGTTATTGATGGATGCCACAAAAGATTTCCAGTTTTGTTTTTTGGTTTGCTTAATCTTATACCGCGATTCAGCTCTTAGTTTTTTATATTCTATTTGATTTTCTGTAGTTGGACAACGTCTGAATTTGTTAAAAGCCTGCTTGTATTTTTGATGGCTTCGTCACACTCATTATTCCACCACGGTACTGGTGTGTGAGTTTTTAGAGTTTTGGTTATTCCCACTGCTTTGTACCCTGCTTTCAATAGTACCTCGGAAAATTGTACATAAGTTAGAGCTATATCGGAGGTACTAGGGTCAGGAAGGTATGACAGTTTTTGGTCTACTTCATCTGAGAAGAGTGTCCAATTGGCCTGGTTTAATTCCCATTTTGAGAGAGGGGTTGTTGATGCGGTTTGGAAAGGACGGGTTATAAGGAGAGGAAAGTGATCACTACCTTACAAGTAGGGGTGGACTTCCCAATTTAAAGATGTTTGTAGGATAGGGTCGCACATGCTCAGGTCGATAACTGAATATTCTCCTGTTTGTATATTGAATCTTGTGGGTTCCCCTGTATTCAAGATGTTTAGGTTCTTACTGTCAAGTAATTGTTCTAATGTTTTTCCTTTTGATGATCGAAATTTGGACCCCCAGTACGGGCTGTGACTATTAAAATCTCCTAAGAGTATACGGGGAGATGGGATCTGCTGAAGTAGTTCCTCAATTACGGCCGTTGAAAAATTTTCACTTGGTGAAATTTTTATATCACTATTAATAGTGACTGCAACAGCTTCTAAAGATGTATTTAAATGTATTGGTTCTGTTTCGTAAATTTGGTTGATATATATTGCTAATCCACCACTTGCTTTATCTCTATTGGTCCTGTTTTTGTAAAAGCATTTAAAACCTTTTAACCTAGCATGGTAAGAATCTTTGAAATGAGTTTCTTGGAGGCAAATAACTGACGGTTTTTGTTGAGCAATTAGTTTTGTAACATTTCGCAATGGGTACGGTACCCGTTAAGGTTCCATTGTATTATAGATGTGAATGTTAAGTATTTAAGGATTCTTGTGAAGATGATAGTTCGTTGTCCATTGGTGTCGGTTTATCGGGTTGATAAATTTGATGGTGTAATTTCCTTTTAATGTTTGTGATTTTTGTTTTTAACTTTTTTGAGCATTGAGGGTATATAGTGTCAAGATCATTAAGGAAACCTGGTACATTGTCTGTATATGTTTTATTAAGAAGATCCAGTATGTTTTTATTTTGTGGAGCTGCTTCAAAGAAATTTAAAGTTTGGTTAAAGTTCAGTGTAAGATTGTTTTTGTTGTCTTCAAACATTCGTTGTAATGGTTGCATTTCATCGTGAATGGATTTGTCCGGTTTTATTTTCTTAGTTTTGGGTTTTTGAAATGTGGGTTGTTTTTCGAGGTCTTCGTGCGGCGGTGTGGATTCTGATATTTGTCGTTTAACGGAAACCGTTGGAGTTCCTGGGGCTACCGTTTCAAAGGATTTCATGGATTCAGTATTCTCTTCGTTTTGCTTTTCGGAATGTATACTGCCATCTTGATTGACTGGAGTTGTGCTTATATTTTTGTGAGATTCGTCATTTGACCCTATAGTGTTGGTGGCTTCTGTGCGTTGGGTGAAAATATCTGATGCAGTTGGCTCGTTATGTGGTAGAAGTGGGCATACTGCAGCTAAGTGACCGGGTTGTTTACAGGAAAAACTTTCGAGATTGTCGGTTGCTAGGAAAATGTATTGTCTGTATGATGTATTGTCAAAATTTATGAGAAAAGAAGCTGGTAATGTTGCAATATTTTCTAATGGAGTAATATACGTTTGTCGGCGAAAACTAAGAATATGACTAAATTCTGGACGAGAGGCATTTATTTTAAGAAAGTTGATAGGAGATAACAGATTTAGACCTAGCTTTATCAGCTCGGCTTCTAAAATAGAATGTGGTATGCTAGGGCACACATCGGATAAAACAATTCTCTGACTTGGAGTGATTAGTTTGCGGGCAGTGAGGATTTGATTGTTGATTTTAATTGAACCATAATATTTTAAAAAGTTGTCTACAAGTTCTTTAGAGGAGAAGTAAATGCATACTCTAATTTGCGAAATTCGTGAAGCGAAGATGATATTTTTAGGATTTACAATACTGCCCAAGGCTATTAGATAGTATTCAATTTTTACGTCGTCAATGGAAGTAAATAAGACGGCTTGTTGTTTGTCAGGGAGTTTTGACGATGTTTGATGTTTTGTTGTAATTGATGCATATTATTGGGAATTTTGTTGGGTTGGGTGTGGTATGGAAACACTCAGATGGGAATTAGGGACATAGTCCCCTTGTTTTTCGTTATCCATTATTTAAAATCCACATTTATAATATAAGTATTGGGCAAGTACGGTCCTGTCCCTTGAAGAACTTAACATCTCAACTTATCAAGGTTGAGAAATAATGGTTTCGACAATAATTGTTTAAATATATGTAAACAACCTTTGTTTACTTACAGCTTTTTTAGAATCAAACGTTGATCTGGATGAACTTGATTAAATCACTGTTTTTATTCACTACAGTAAGTTTTACTTTTGCGGTAAAAACTTTAAACTATATCAAAATTAGTTTTTAATTATCACCGTAATTAGCTATTCTATCGATACGATGTTTGCTTGACGGAGGTCAGAACGAGAATCCTCTTTTCGGTTTTGAATATACTGTATGATGAATTATATAGATAGTAGATAGATACATACTTCCTAAAAAGTAGGAGGAAATGTAATATTTTAATAGTTAAAATGAATAAACATAGATTGAAGGTTAAAAGGAAAAATAGGTTAAAAGCAAGAAAACTTGGCGTATATCTGGTTGTAAAATATTTACATATTTTGCTATTCAGTCCATGATATTGTTAATTTCCAGAAGTTTTTAAATCATTGGGTATATTTTAGTCTCCTATCAATGTATATATATTTTTCACATTAGTAGATAGTTACAGTAATACTGGCTTGATAGATGTTACACACCAAAATAGAACAGATGCCTCAACCAAAGTGAAATTCTGGTTCAAACCAACCTAAAGGTGAAAATAAAGGTCGGAAATGCAATAAAAATAGGAGTAAACGACTGGCTCATATAATTAAACAACGGTGAAGACAAACAAGTCATCATGGAAAACAAGTACAATTTAAAAATAAAACACAAGAACTGAAAAAATCTTCCTAAATAACGACAACCCGACACAATAGAGGAAAGTACAAAACCAAATCCAAAAGAAAAAAAAAAAAAAAAAAAAAAAAAAAAAAAAAATAATAAAAATGTGTACCATTTTTATTCGGCTGCAATACGAAGGAAAAACAATCTTACTTTTTAATTAGAATAAGGAGTGCAGCCAGTCCCTTTAACTGCAGTTTTCTGCTCTTATTGGAGCGTCATCAGAAGGAACGTAGGCACTGTTCTCCTTAATCCAATCAAATTGCATCGAAAGGTTTTCCCAAATATTGCAGCCAAAGTGATGGTAATGGGTGGCTAGCGCCATCTGGCCGTAAAACTTGCTTCGTATATTTATAACTTCGTACAAATCCAAAAGCTTGATAAAGATGAAAAAGAAAAGGCAAAGGAAGTAAAAACAAGATAAAATAAAAAATGCATAAACATTTTCAAAAATTTTTGAAAGTCGCGGAGGTAGTAACTAGAGATAATCTATAATTAACCCATCTGTTGTCAATCTAGTGGTATGAGAACGATATTTATTGTCGTTTTCTCTACTACTGGATTGAGAACTTAGTTTGAAGATAAAATAAAGTTGCAATAAATGGAAAGGAGTGCCGTTAGAATAAGGTAACAACAAAAATAAAGAAATCAGTTCCAAAAAAAAAGTGAGTATGAATAAGATAGAACATATAGAGATAAACATAGAAAATCATAAACAAGAACAAACCGAAAAAGAAAAGCGATAAAGAACAATCAACGAAAATAACACTTAAGAAAATGGAAAAAGGACAGGACCCAAATGTAGAGTAACCTTGAAATAGGTTCGGTGTATTAATAATACAAAATTGAGAAAACACAGAAGTTTCTGGAACAAAATAAGAAGCCTAAGAGAAAAGAAGAGAACTCACAGGAATAAGCTACAAAGATAACCAATTAAAAACAAATACAACAGAAGTACTAGAGTGGGAGTGAATATATATTTAATTAATATGTAAAAACATATATATGGTCGACGAAACTGAAGAAACAGAGATAGAGGAAACCATAGAACAGATGACAGCAAACGAAAAACAAATAGAAGAAATGAGAACTGAAGAACTAGAAGAAGCAATCTCAGGTAGTGAGTTTATAAAAATAAGTGAGTTTTATAAAAATAATGCTTGCCGTTTCCAAAATGAAAAGAGATACAAGTGTAAGGATACTGTGTTTAATAAATAAAGGTTTACACGTTTCTCTAGAATTTACCTGGCACAACAGGCGTACTGCCTTTTTTTTAAGCAAAAACACACTACTGAAAAGCTCCTGACTACACGCTCCCCAAAAGTGAATTGCGAATCTAAGATGTGACTCTACTAGTGCAAAGTACACAGTTCTTGCTTGGGCAAAACCAAGCTCCCTTCTAGTCGACCGTATTGCATAGCATCCAGATGCAAGTTTTGAATTCAAGGCTTCGATATGCGATTTAAATTTAAGGTCAGGATCAATATTCAGGCCAAGAAACCTGACGGACAGCTGAGGTTCAAGTTCCAGATGTAATTCAGGCATAACATGTTTAAAACACAGAAGCTTGGTTTTAGAAGTGTTTAATGTCAAGAAGTTCGCCGTGCACCAATTTCCAATCATTAAGAGTTCCCTACCTACAGATTGGCGTAAGACATTCAAATCTTTAGCATGCCATATAAGAGTGGTATCATCTGCATAAAGGGTGAAATGAGCAGATACATCAAGGTAGGCTAAATCGTTTATATATACCAAAAACAGAACTGGTCCCAATACCGAGCCTTGGGGCACTCCCCAAGTTACATTCATCAAGTCAGAGTCACAGTCTGTTCTAACAAACTGACTCCTACCCGACAAATATGACTCCATCCAACTCAGTGACTTATCTTTAATTCCGTAGTGTTTAAGCTTCTGCAGCAGCAAACCATGATTGACACAGTCAAAAGCCTTCGTTAAATCACAGAACACTGCCGCAACCATCTCGCCTAAATTAATATTATTGTAAGCTATCTCTAAAAAACTGAAAATCGCGTCGGTCGTGCCAGTGTTACCACGGAAACCAAACTGTTTCGGACTTAGTAGTTGGTTAACCTCTAAAAATTGTATTAATCTTGCTTTAACAATTTTCTCTATTATTTTTGCCAACGTAGGTATCAGAGAAGTTGGCCTGTAATTGGAAGGGTTTATGTGATCTCCACCCTTGTGCAATGGAATTACAACATTTATCTTCAGGAAATCGGGAAATGTGCCAGCATTAAAACTATCATTAATTAAAATAGATAAAACATCCAAAGCAGAGTTTGGTAGATTATTGAAAACTCTTATAGAGATGTCATCATAACCCGAAGAGTTTTTGTTTCTGATTGATTTAAATATCTCTTTCAATTCCTCAACATTAGTATCATAAATTATGAAGGGACACATAACTTCTGTTTTCGTCAGATATGACAAAGGATCTGTACCATGTCTCAACTGTGCTGTTAAAGTTTCGGCTATGCTACAGTAAAATTCATTACAGTCATTTGGAAGTGGAGTGTGATGACTATTACCTGATCTGTGTTTACCCCTTAATTCATTTATTATAGACCAAGTTTCCCTAGTTACATTTGAGGAGTTTTCTATTCTATGCTTGTAGCAGTTTTCTTTTGCAGTTTTAATAACATTTCTGTATATCTTTTTATATTGATTATAATAGGTAACAAACCATTCATCTTGGTAATATTTTTTGATATAATGGAGCGATCTCATGGTTTTGCAGGAATTTTTAATGCCATTTGTAAACCAAGGTTTTCTATTTTTAATTTTAATCTTTTGTTTAGGAAAAGACCTTTCAAAAAATTCACATATTGTATTATGAAATGATTTAAATGGCTCAGACGATTGTGATAGGAGAGAATACCAGTCAAGACTCTCGCACTTTAATCTAAATTTACCAAAGTTAGATTTACTATACAGGCGACCAATTTTAAATTTATTTACACTATCTTTACCTTTACTAAATTTCTTAATTTTGATAGAAGCAACAACTGCCTTATGGTCTGACAGATTGGGGTCAAATACAATACATTGAACATAATCCTTCTCAAAGTTAGAACAGAAATAATCTATTAGAGTTTGAGACAATTTAGTGACACGTGTTGCTTCATTAACATACATTTTTAAATTAAAACAAGTGAGTAAGTTTTTTATTTTCTTTACTTCATTGCAATCATAGTTCAGAAAGTCAATATTAAAATCACCCGTCAGGATTATTTGACTAAACTTTGGAATCCTCAACAACAAGTTCTCCAGCCTTTCCAAAAAAAATCTGGACACTGGTTGTTGGAGATCTGTAGATGCAAATAATATAGATATCAAAATTTGTTATTTGTGCAACTGAAAATTCAAATTGTTTTTCTTCAATAAGATCCTCATAATTTATCTGAACAAAAGCCAGTTCTTGCAATAGAGAGTTGTGTACTAAAATAGCAGTACCCCCATGTATAAAGTTTGTTCTACGTTCTCATATGGGAAACTTTTTTATTATTAATTTTACGAAAAAAAGTTACTTTTTTATAAAAAGTTGTGCATGCCCCAAAACCTAAGATTCAATTATCAGATATCAAATTTTCTCAATATTATACGAGGTATGTCAAAAAATATGAATTTCGGCTAAGGGTGAAGTACCTTTATTTCTCTCAATATCGAAAATTCTTATGATAAAAAGTTGTTTGGAATTAAAAACTAAGATGAAATATGCAATTACATGCTTCTTATTGAAAAAAAATATATTTTTCTCAAATTTATGGATACCCAACATCGTTTTTAATTATTACAAATATCATAACTCGTTTATTATTCATTTTACGAAAAAAAAGTTATTCTTCATAAAAAACTTTGCATGCTCTAAAATCTAAGACACAACCATGATATATCAACTTTTATTAATTTTATACGAGGTGTGTCAAAAAATATGAAATTCGCTCAATATTATAGCACCTTTATATTTCACAGTATTTCAATTAGAAGGATGTAATTGCATATTGACACATAGTTTTTAATTCTAAACAGCTTTTTTAATAACCGTTTTCAATATTGTGAAAAATAAAGGTACTTTACTCTTGAGTGAAATTCATATTTTTTGACAAAACTCGTATAAAATTAATAAAATGTCATATCTGTTGGTTGAATCTTCGGTCTTAGGACATACAGAGATTTTTATAAAGAATACCTTTTTTTCGTAAAAGTAATAATAAAAGAGTTATCGTATGTGTAATGAATAAAAACGAAGTTAGTATCAATAAATTCGAGAAAAATTTGGAAAATATTTTTTTCCAATTAGAAGCATGTAATTACATATTTGAGCTTGGTTTTTATTTCCAAACAACTTTTCATAATAAGAATTTTCGATATTGAGAGAAATAAAGGTACTTTACCCTTAGCCGAAATTCATATTTTTTGACATACCTCGTATAATATTGAGAAAATTTGATATCTGATAATTGAATCTTAGGTTTTGGGGCATGCAGAACTTTTTATAAAGAATAACTTTTTTTCGTAAAATTAATAATAAAAAAGTTTCCCATGTTTCCAACTCAAGTAGACACGCTGTACATATATATTGTTATATTTCTATTTGATATGAAAATTAAATTTTGATAATTATAAACAAAATTCACTTTAATATAAAATATTTTTAATTTTCTCAACCTCGGGCATATAAATTTAGAACAACCTGTCTACAACAAATTGTTATATTTAATTTTAAGAAGTGATTAGAATAAGCGTACGAAACTCGGAACAATGTGCTTAGATAATCAAAGTGAATGACGCGTACCATTATCGTTCTTCTCGGAAGGTCGATCATTAGCCTATGCTAAATAAAACTCAGTGAAATAGATGATAGTTCATTATCGTTTTTCGCGGAAGGTTTCGATCATTAGCCTATGCTAAATAAGACTCATTTGAAAGAGAGAATAGGTCATTAAAATTTGTAAATAGTTAGAAAGTATTTTAGAATGGGAATTAAATATTTTCTTTTGAAATCCATTAAGCATATTTAGAAAGATTAAAAATTGGTTTTGAGGAATATTACGAATGAGAGTTGGTGGTGGAAGATTGATTTGTGAATCTGGAAGGGATATTTAGAAAGTAGGGGAATGGATGAGAAAGTGAGATCAGAATGTTTTGAGCGGTCGAGAAGTGAAGTCGAGTAGTAGACGGTAGTGTACGGAGAGTGAGAAAGCCGGTATAGTTCCGTGAGTGTGGAGTATCTATCGTGGAACGAGAAGTAGGCCAGGTCGAGAGTAAAAGAACCTCCTTGAGCCAAGAGTGTCCCGGTAGCTGATAGCAGTTTCGAGAAAGGTAGAACACAGCATCACGACAGACGCAGGAACGAGAGCTATTCGAGCTAGTTTTTCAAAGGAGAACATTACTGGAAGCCAGGACGAGGTTTGATCGCAGCCAAGGATAGCAGGAAACGGGTTTTGTGTGAGGACATTTTCAGTTCACCAGGAAAAGGTCAGTCTCATTTGTTTGGACATGAATGTATGGGTTTTTCGTATTAAATTCCACATAAAAAATTGAATAACATAATCAATAATATCAGAAAAGCTTCATCAAACTTAAATAGAGTTGTTCCTAATAACTCCTAATAGTTAAATGTTAATAAAAACTTTCAATTGAAAACCAAAAGGAAATAAGATTCCCATTTGTAAATGTTATGTTTAAGAATAATAAGAAATAGCAAATATTAAGCATTGATTGCCTTTTAAATAAAATAAAAAATATTTTGATTATAATTGTAACCCATATGTGTATTTTTTTTTACTCTTTTCTTTTCTATCCCGATTAGGAACCATTAAGAAATATTTAGAAGCCACGGAAGTAAGTAATTAATTTATAATTCGCCCTGAGATTGAAAACATATTGATATGTGATCTGGTTAATTAATTGGATTAGTATTAATACATTGATTAAATTAAGTAACATAAAAGAATATTATCTCATATCAATAATCAAGATCACATCAACTGTCGTCCAACGTGGAAAGCATTGTAAAGTATTTCTAGTGGCAAATTTGAAGGATAGAAAGAGTAAAGCCGGTATTTGAAAATTTATATGCCTGTGGTAAAAAGTGAGATACTTACATTTGATAACATAAAATTTTAGATCTCTTTAGGTACAAATTTTACATAACTGATTTAATATTTTATTTTACGATATTTACATTTGATATATTTATTGACAATTTATAATATTTGGGTGAGAAAAAGTCGTCTTGGTAACATACTAGTAAAATTTCATATTTGGCGGGGACAGTACTTCTTGAAAACAAATGTCTGTGACAAGAAGCCAAAGCAAAGACAACAAAAAACAAAAAGAACATTCAAATCAAGAGAATAATTCAGACCAAGAAGATATTTTAGACAAGACAATCATGGCATCAGAACAGCAAGAATTATCAGGAATAGATAAATTATTACAAATGATGCAACTCCAGTCACAAAGAATGGAACAGAAAATGGATGAAACACAACAAAAACTGGATGACAATCAAAGAGAAACAAAACAAACAATGGAGAAAAATCAGGAAGAAACATCAAAGAAAATGGATAAAGTGGATCAAAAAATGGAGGAAACACAACGAAAAATGGATGAAACACAACAAAAATTGGATCAAAAAATGGATGAAACAAAAAGAATAATGCAAGAAAATCAGAAGGAAACAAAACAAGCCATAGAAGAGAACAACAAGAAAATGGAGGAACGCATAGAAAAGTATGAAATGAAAATTCAAGATAAAATAAAGGAGTTAACGAATGGCCAGAAAAAGGAACTAGAAAATTTGGAAAATAAGTTGGAAAATGCTATTCAAGTAGACAGAGAAGAAGTGGAAAAAAGAATCACAGAAATAGAAAAACAAGTCACCGAAAACCGGACGCAACAAAATGTCGGAGAAAGAAGAGAAATGGTTATACATAGCACAGATGACGTGAAGATAAGGTTTGGCGGGGATGTAAGAAGATTACACCCAGTGCCGTTCATAAATAGCCTGAAAAAGAAAATACAACACATCGGAAATTTCGATACAGCAAAAGAAACTATCAGAAACCATCTCAAATATGAAGCAAGCCTATGGTTCGATAGTAAAGAAGAAGAATTCGGCAATTGGCAACAATTTGAACAAAAATTTTTGAATTATTTCTGGGGAAAGGTCCAACAATTGGAAATTAACAAGGAATTGCAAAATGGGAAATACAATGATAGGATGGGTGTATCAGAAAGGACATATGCTTTGCAAATTTACAATAATGCAAAACATTTACAATATAATTACTCATCGGAACAATTAGTCGAACTGATTGCAAGACATTTCGAGGAAACGCTGGAAGACCATATCACATTGCAAAATTACAAAGACATAGATAGTTTATGCCAATTCCTACAAATAAGAGAATCACGTCTAAGAGAAAGAAAATCAAGAAGGTCGCGAGAAGATTACAGGCCCCGAGAAACACAAGATTACAGAGATAGAAATCAAAATAGGAGGGACTATACAAGACGAGATTTTAATCCCAGAAGGGAAAACGAAAATAGAGACAACGGAAGAGGAAATTATGAACAAAGAAATAGGCAATGGAATGAGGACAGAAATCGAGAATACCAGAATAGAAACACCACACGCTCAAATCAAGAAAACAGAAATAATGGTAGACAAAATGAACAGGTATATCGAGAAAACCGAAACAGATCCGACAGACCAAGAGAAAATAGAAGAGAAGTAAATAATACCCAGACAGATGAATATGACGGAGAGAGACATTATGACGAAAATATAAACAACGATGAGCAACCGGCGTCTTTTCACGACGGCGCTCACTAAAAACCAAAAAGCAAACAGGAATCTTTTGTCACCCCAAGGAGTTTATTAAATTGGCAGGAAACAACGAAAAGAAAAATGGAATTAATTTAAAATTTGTGGATGGATTTATCAACGAGAAACCAATTAAAATTATGATAGACACTGGATCTGAAATAACATTGGTCAACAGAAAACTAATAGAAGAAGTTAACTTAACAAATTTAATTTATAAAATACCTAGGGTAAATTTAGTGGGCGCAAACAAACGGACATTGGCAACTATAAATGAAGGCATACGAGTAATGGTACGACTGGGCAAGAATATGTATGCAATACAATGTGTAATAATGCCAAACATGTCACATGACATGATAGTAGGAGTGGACGAATTGGCAGAAAAACATGTAGTGATAGATTTTAAAAATAATACGATGAAACTAACAGAAGAAAAAGAAAAAGAACAGGACAAGGAACATGAGAAACAAAATACGGACGAATCAGGTAAAGAACAAACAGTGGAAATGAATTTGGCAGCGAAGCAAGGACAAAGAAGAAAAAGGAGAAAAGGTCAGAAAAAGATAAAAGAAAATGAAACCTGTGGCTCCTCAAAAGAAGAGTTGAGCCCAGAAGAAGAAAATTTGAGAGTATCAGAAACAAAGGAAACCTGGGATTCCTCAAAAGAAGAGACGGGCTCAGGAGAAGAAGAAATAAAGCTAAAAAATGAAAGTGAAAAGAATATGATTGAAACAGTGGTATTTGAAGAGGAGGTATATGCAAACGAGGATGCAGAATGCACGGTAAACTTGTGTGAAGAATCTGAGAAAAAAGACAGAAAATTGATATGTGGAGAAGGGAAAGAAAAAGAATTGCGGTTGATGTTAAGAAACTACGAAAATTTGATCAATGAGGAAAACAGAGTGGCTAAAAAGTACGAACATTCATTTGAGGTGAAAAACTTGGGAAATTTTCGATCAAAGACTTACCCGATTCCATACAAGTATCGACAAGAGGTGAAAGAAGAAATAAATAAAATGTTGGAAGATCAAATCATCGAAAGATGTGATTCACCGTATGTTAACCCGATTGTGATAGTAAAGAAAAGCAGTGGAGAATTGAGATTATGTTTAGATGCCAGGAATATCAACCAGCACACAGTATCACAATATGAATCACCTCTAAACATCGAGGCCATTTTTGGAAGAATCACCGGGTCACACATATTTTCGAAAATTGACTTAAAACACAGTTTTTGGTTGATACCGTTAGCTGAAAAGTGTAGAAACTACACCGCTTTTTCTATTGATGGTATTGTCTACCGGTTTAAGGTAGTGCCGTTTGGATTGCAGAGTGCTTGTGCTGCACTCGTCCGAGCTCTACATACCATTTTGAATCGCCACGAAGATTTCATAGTTCATTATATCGATGATTTATTAATTTTTTCACAAGATACTCAGAGTCATCTGAAACACATAGAAATAATTCTGGAAGAATTGGACACAGCGGGATTGAAATTAAACATTGAAAAATGTCAGTTTTTTCAAAAAGAAGTCATTTATTTGGGTTTTCAATTGGACACCAAAACAGTAAGATTATCCGAAGACAGAGTCAAGCTCATAGATGAATACCCAAGACCAACGAATTTGAAAACATTGAGAGGTTTTCTTGGCACGATTAATTATTTTAAAAAACTGATTCCCGATTTGAGCCAAAAGGAAATCCCTCTGATAAAGTTGCTTAAAAAAGGAATAAAATGGAATTGGAAAGAAGAACAGGAGGAAGCTTTCGAAACATTAAAACGAGAATTCGCAAAAGGAACGAAAATATACCACCCCATTTACAATTTACCTTTTATACTCCGAACTGATGCGTCCATACAAAAATTTGCAGGAGTTCTGTCTCAAATACAAAACGACCAAGAAGTGCCGATATGTTTTATATCTCGAGTGACTAAAACACATGAGAGAAAATATAGTGTTACAGAATTGGAGTTTGCCAGTGTACTATATTGCGTAAACAAATTGAGGTTTTACTTATTGGGAGCAAAATTCACAATCGAAACAGACCATGCAGCTTTAGTACATATCATGAAGAATAGATTAGTAAATAATAGAATACATAGAGGCATTCTATTATTACAGGAGTATGATTTTGAGTTCCGATATATAAAAGGAAAAGACAACATAATAGCCGACGCTCTAACACGGGATGAGGACACCGGAAAAAAGGAAACAATTACTCTACAGGTGGGACTAAATAGATTAATACAAGAAGAAGGGATATATTCGTTAAATGAGATAAGGACAAACCAAGAAGACCTAGAGGAAAGAGAGAAAAGAAGAGCGGAAATAGAAAATGACATATATTTTAAGAGAATAGACGGAAAGGAACTATATTTAGTGACACAGACATTGGCCGAAAAGATAATAAAGAAATTACATGAGGACAATGGGCATATCGGTAGCAGAAAAGTTTGGCTCGTTTTTAGGGAAAATTACATCAGCCGACAGGATTACCGCATTGCAAAGGAAATTACCCAGAAGTGCGATGTATGTCAAAAATATAAGAGTCGGAATTTCAAAAACGAAAATGTTGCCAAAAATATTGAAGCCCGAAACAAACTAGACATTGTAGCAATAGATATGTTAAGCGATCTAATTATGACCACTAAAAGGAACAAACATATTCTGGTAATGGTGGATGTGTTTTCAAAATACGTAAAATTATATAGTTGCCGCACCACAAAGGGGCAGGAAATATTAAGAAAAATCGACAATTTTATAGCCATAGTAGGAACACCAAAAAAGATTCTACTGGACAATGCAACGTATTTCCGAAATGATCGTTTCAAGGGACAACTTCGAGAACGAGGAATAGAGACAAATTTTGTCAGCATCAGGCATCCACAGAGTAATCCTTCGGAACGATTCATACAGGAAGTGACGAAATTTCTTCGCATTGCAACAGATGGTCAACATCGCCACTGGGACAGGAAAATGGCGGAAATAGAAAGGTATCTAAATACAATTCCGAGCACAGTAACAAAAGAGACCCCAGAATACATCATGAAGGGTGTACTGCCGATAAGGCCATGGGAAGACCAAGAGCCAAAAGAATATCAACAGGTGATTGAAACCGTACAGAGAAGATTACGGCGAAGCAACGAAAAATATATCCAAAGACAGGAACAAAATAGAAAAAGAAGACCAGTGACTTTCCAAAAGGGTGAAAAAGTACTCGTGAGGGCATTACGAGTATCAAATCTTCCTGGGGGCATTTGCGCAAAGTTGATGCCTGTTTTCGAAGGCCCGTACATCGTGAATAATGAAAATGGGATAAATAGTTATGAGTTGAGGCACAGGAACTCGGAAAAGATCCGAGGAATTTATAATATTCACGATGTATACAAATATCACGAATAAAAGACAGAATTACATGAAGTAGATAGTAAGTTAGGATATAAGACGTAGATTAAAGTAAGGAAATATACAGGGAGTTGGTTTTGCCTCGAGAAAATTTATTTAAAAATGCAGATAAATTTTATCGAATACAAGGCGGGGATTTGTTATATTTCTATTTGATATGAAAATTAAATTTTGATAATTATAAACAAAATTCACTTTAATATAAAATATTTTTAATTTTCTCAACCTCGGGCATATAAATTTAGAACAACCTGTATACAACAAATTGTTATATTTAATTTTAAGAAGTGATTAGAATAAGCGTACGAAACTCGGAACAATGTGCTTAGATAAACAAAGTGAATGACGCGTACCATTATCGTTCTTCTCGGAAGGTCGATCATTAGCCTATGCTAAATAAAACTCAGTGAAATAGATGATAGTTCATTATCGTTTTTCGCGGAAGGTTTCGATCATTAGCCTATGCTAAATAAGACTCATTTGAAAGAGAGAATAGGTCATTAAAATTTGTAAATAGTTAGAAAGTATTTTAGAATGGGAATTAAATATTTTCTTTTGAAATCCATTAAGCATATTTAGAAAGATTAAAAATTGGTTTTGAGGAATATTACGAATGAGAGTTGGTGGTGGAAGATTGATTTGTGAATCTGGAAGGGATATTTAGAAAGTAGGGGAATGGATGAGAAAGTGAGATCAGAATGTTTTGAGCGGTCGAGAAGTGAAGTCGAGTAGTAGACGGTAGTGTACGGAGAGTGAGAAAGCCGGTATAGTTCCGTGAGTGTGGAGTATCTATCGTGGAACGAGAAGTAGGCCAGGTCGAGAGTAAAAGAACCTCCTTGAGCCAAGAGTGTCCCGGTAGCTGATAGCAGTTTCGAGAAAGGTAGAACACAGCATCACGACAGACGCAGGAACGAGAGCTATTCGAGCTAGTTTTTCAAAGGAGAACATTACTGGAAGCCAGGACGAGGTTTGATCGCAGCCAAGGATAGCAGGAAACGGGTTTTGTGTGAGGACATTTTCAGTTCACCAGGAAAAGGTCAGTCTCATTTGTTTGGACATGAATGTATGGGTTTTTCGTATTAAATTCCACATAAAAAATTGAATAACATAATCAATAATATCAGAAAAGCTTCATCAAACTTAAATAGAGTTGTTCCTAATAACTCCTAATAGTTAAATGTTAATAAAAACTTTCAATTGAAAACCAAAAGGAAATAAGTTTCCCATTTGTAAATGTTATGTTTAAGAATAATAAGAAATAGCAAATATTAAGCATTGATTGCCTTTTAAATAAAATAAAAAATATTTTGATTATAATTGTAACCCATATGTGTATTTTTTTTTACTCTTTTCTTTTCTATCCCGATTAGGAACCATTAAGAAATATTTAGAAGCCACGGAAGTAAGTAATTAATTTATAATTCGCCCTGAGATTGAAAACATATTGATATGTGATCTGGTTAATTAATTGGATTAGTATTAATACATTGATTAAATTAAGTAACATAAAAGAATATTATCTCATATCAATAATCAAGATCACATCAATATATATATATATATATATATATATATATATATATATATATATATATATATATATATATATATATATATATTTGTCTACCAGTTGTCCTTGTTCATTTTGTATTTCAAGAAGGTGTTTACTCGGCACTAAGTTCGTCATGTTATATTTTGTTTTTGTCATATTCATTTTTAAGACTATTTTATGACAGGCTTTTTTATTTTTGTTTATTTGTCCTCAGCTGTCCCTCATATACCTTTTAGAATCTTAAAAAACCGGTATAATATTGTTTCAGTGTTTTATTTTTCTTCACTGACCTATCATTAGTTATATAAATGAGTAAATGATAAAATATTCAATTCAATTCATTAAAAGTTGAGGAATGCTGCCTCAAGCTAAATGTTTCATTTTTCCAAAGCCACTACTTTTATTATTCTGTATCTGTGTAATAACGTAGTAGTTCGTAGAGTGACGAGTAATAAGAAGCATTGTTTCAAAAAGTCATTTGTAAATTTAATGAAATATTCAGACAAAACTTTTCCTTAGACCTTTGTATACAATCTTTGTTTGGCGTCTTGACTGCAACATTTTCCTTTTCATTTGAATGCATTGTCTTGAAGCTTTCATGTCTCATATTAAGCTTGCATATTAATCAGAGTGGTTAGCTTTTAATAGCTTCCCTGATTAACTCTAAGGGTTCCTTTCAGTATATGAATTAACTTGTTATCATTTCAGGCATCTGATAGTACAGATTATTTTGTGTATAATGTTTGAGCTCAGATTGTACGGCTTGCTTAATATTACATAATTTCCTGCACTCGATAAGGTTAAACATTAGAAATATACTAGCTACTTGTTTCTGTCTTTTAAAGTTCATTTTGAAATACAGTCGAACCCGCTTATTAGAGTACCGGTTATAGGAATATCCCGGTTTATGTAATATAAATTCGAGGTCCTAAAACGTTTCCATTTACCCTTTAATAAATTTATCCGTTTATTGTAATATGGTTTAGTAACCTAATACCGCTTTTTAGAATAAATTTTTACAGTCAACAAATAACTTTTTACGTACAATTTCCTAGAAATTTTAAATTTGCCTGATCTAATGGTTTGTCGTTTTGTATATTATTACGGTTTCTCAGGTACCTACCTAATAAACACTTTATTACTGTGTTATGATGAGTAAACGCTTCTCCCCCACAGAAAATTCAATCGTATGCCGACAAGGTCATAAAATAATTTCATTTGTCTACAAATTTCTATAGGTACGTTATTGCCACACACTTGGATGTTTTTAAAAACAGCATTTTTCTATAAGATTATTTATTACCAAAAGTTGATTTTTTGTTTGGAGGTCTTTTCTAAAACCCAATTCCAATTTATTAGGTCTGGATCCCGCGTATGAAAAAAAAGTTGATTAATAGCAAGCTGAAAATTTGTTAATAGCTTAAGGGTGTCTAGTCGGATAAACTTTGATATATGGGAACACTGGAACAGGGGCAGTTTTAATTGTGGAACAGGTTAAAAATTTGGAACGGTCAGACCACGAAAACGGCACATTTATTTTGTCCGACAGAAAAGACTTAAACTCTCCGAACAGAGATTAAACTCTCATGCAAAACTCAGACTGCTATTTATCACCTGTCATAATTCCTGTCATTTGACATGTTCTACATGTTCCACTCATTAAAACGCCCATTTGGTGATAAATAGCAGTCTGATTTTTGCATGAGAGTTTAATCTCTGTTCGGAGAGTTTAAGTCTGTTCTGTCGGAAAAATACATGTGCCGTTTTCGTGGTCTGACCGTTCCAAATTTTTAACCTATTCCACAATTAAAACTTTCCCTGTCCCAGTGTTCTCATATATCAAAGTTTTTCCGACTAGACACCCTTAAGCTATTAACAAATTTTCAGCTTGCTATTAATCAACTTTTTCATACGCGGGATCCTTATATATTGTCTAATCGTTTCGTAATGATTTTTGTAAATAGATTATAAATTTTTATTGATATAAATAGACCTAAAATCATAAGCATATACATATTGACATAATATGTACTATTATAACGTATATTTGGTAGGTACATTTATTTCACCTAGCCACCAATGATCGGTTATTAGAATATCCCGCTTATAAGAATATTTTTGCTTGGCACGAAGGCTATTCTTATAAGCGGGTTCGACTGTGTATGCAAAGCGTAAACAAAAATACGCATAAATTAGATGCACCATAATTAATGAAGAAGGTAAAGTGTGTACAAGAAATAATATTTTGCTTTTTTATCGGTAAATAATCAACTATTTTTAATTGGAAATAAGCCACAATTTTACCAAAAAAATTATTTTATTAACGTTTCGAAGCCCAAATCGGGTTTCGTTTTCAAAATACAAAATACTACTAAAATAAACAAAAATGTTGTTGCTAAGTAAAAAAAAATCTTCTAATAATTTATTTAATCTGACTCATTTATGTTGGCAATTCAGACGTATATTATACATTTTAAAGTAGGAGACTTTAAAATGATATTGCCAATATTTATGAGTTGCGTTCCTGGGACGACTTTACTAAAAGATTACATTACGATTGCATGAAATCAATCCCAACTCAAGAATATCCGTCACAAAAAAATATCATAGCATGTGATAGGTCTTTAAAAAGATAACCAAATGCAACGATGACAGTAAAAGTCTCGCGTTAGAGATTCCATAGTAAATCACGAAGGAAAACCAGGAAAAAACCTCGTGATACTATCCCGACATCGTAAGTATTTGGTCTTATATTTTTTTGGTAAAATTGTGGCTTATTTCCCATTAAAAATAGTTGATTATAAAAATGCCACAAGGAAATAGCTTCAGAACAATATCGGTAAATAAACTAAAAATCAGGTATAATGCAATATATGCAATATAATATAATATAATATATTATAACATATTATGTTGTGCCGTTTTAACCTCCGATAAGCACCGATAACTTTAAACAGCTTGGCCACTAACAAAACCGGAATTGTGGGACTTGTGCAGATTTTATATGGTTTTCAACATATATGGACTTATGCAGATTTCATTTTTACAATTTTAGCAAAATCTAGTAAACCTTATTAGAAGAAAACGGAGCTGTACATAGCTTTTGAATAATGCCATTAAAAGTCTAAAATTGAATATTTTGGACTTACGCATTTTTCATATTAGACCGACGATATAAAAACTGTAACACAGATGAAAGTAGATAGACTCCTACATAAATCAAAGTTGTTAACTCAAAACCAAAAATAAACACAAAATAAAGCGATACTAAAAAAATATCAATAATTTTAGTTTTAAACCTTCGTTTTCCATGACATTTAGATGTTATGTACCTACGCCAGAAAGCATTGAAAAAAAGACTTATAAAACTTTGGTAAAAATGTTATTTAAAAAATCGATTTCGCGCGCGTAACTGACATTCAAAATCGCCGGTTGCTTCAGGCGTTGTTTCTGAGATAACGGTTCATTCTGCACAAAAAGTGGTAATCAATATTTTGTTCAAAATTATCTTAGCTAAATTTCTTATTTTTATCTACGGGGAAGATTTTAGGAAATAGTTAAGGAGATAAACAACGACTTAAAAAAATTTATAAGTGAAAAAATAAAATGCGAAAAAGAGAAAACAGAACTAAAACTCAGAAGTAAGCAGGAAAGCAATCCAACTAAGCAGGGAGGTGAGAAAATAGCTACAAGAACATAGGATTAAATGCTGGGATGAGTTTTTTTAACATTTAAACCCAAACAAGCCTACTTTATGAAAAATCTCAAATATTCCTATTCCTATATACCTATTCCACCACTACACGGAAAAAATGGGATACATGACTGATGAAAAATCCGAAACGATAAAAAATTTCCTTGAAATACAATTTATGCTAAACTTATGCTAAACAGCATATTATATCATATGAAGATGAAGATATAGATTTCATGAAACAAGGAGAAAGTAGCTATACAGGCAATTCAGGAGAAATAAACATAAATCACACTTCCCTAGAAGAAGTCAAAAGACTAATGAAATACCTAAAAGCAAAAAAGCACCAGAACCAGATAGGGTCACGAACAGGGCACTAAAAAATGTCACAAGGAAAGCAATACAAATACAAATCATAAATACAATGCTCCGACTAAGAAATGGCAAGAAGCACAGATGATAATGCTCCGGAAAGCAGGAAAAATAGAACATTCCCTCAAAACTACAGACCGATGACCCTAATATTATCAATAAGCAAGGTTGGAGAGAGGATAATACTAGCAAGGTTAAAAGAAGAGTCTGAAACAATAGGCACGATACCGGAAGCACAATTTGGTTTCAGAACTGAACACTCCAGCGAGCGACAAGTATTAAGGTTGACCGAATACATCACAGAGGGATTCGACCAGAAGAAATATACTTCTACTACATTCCTAGATGTCAGTAAGACATTTGACACGGAAGTGCACGTGACACGAGAAATGTGGCATATTCACAAAATGAGCCAACTTAAATACAGCAAGGCACTCATATGCATTATTTTGCCCTATCTGGCAAATAGAAATTTCAGGGTTCATATAAGATATCTGAAATCTATCTGAAATCGAAATGATAGAGGCTGAAGTGCCATAGGGGAGAGTACTGTCACCCTTTATGTATATTATATACACCGCGGACGGGTCTACCCCAAAATCCCGACAGGCCAAAATCCCGACAGGCCAGAATCCCGACAGGTTTGATAAGTTTCTTTTTAACATATAATTACATTTATTTCTTGTTTTCTGTTTATGGCCATCGGTTTGTTATTTTTTGTTACTAAACCAAAGTTTTTTGTATTAAAATATTAAACAAAAGTAGGAATTTTTACTTATGAGAGGATGGTTGCATGTCGGGATTTTGGCCTGCTGTCGGGATTCTGGCGTGTCGGGATTAGTGATGTAACGAATATTCGTATTCGCATTCGCATTCGCGAATATTCGCATGTTTTTGCATATTCGAATTCGCATCCGCATTCGCGAAATTTGTGCGAATGTTTTCCGAATATGCAAACCAGAAAAAAATGACTTTAAGATAATATTAGGTTAATAAAATCAAAGTCTATTCACTTCTCATCTTTTTTATTAAGAAAAGGTAACTTAAACTCAAACATGCAGCTACTCTCTTGTCTTGTCTTGAGAAAAAATCAAGAAATTTAAAAAATCTTCTCTTGACGTTTTCTTGACATCTTATATCTTGTCTTGATTCAAGAAATTTCAAGATCTTGAAATTTCTTGATTACCCGGTCCGGTGATTCCCCTACAGAAAAGAATGGTTGTGATCAGTAAATTCTGTCAGTATCTGAATAGCTTTAAAACACTTTCTTCAATTCTCGAAGGGAATAAATATTGCACATTCCCATTGGCGGTAATTGGAGTAAATTTACTTTTAGACAAACTAGAAATGAGGCGCTCAGAGCAACAGTCGCCTAACCCCAAAAACGAAGTTTTGAGATAATTGCAATATTTGCATTCGTATTTCGATTATGCTTATGGGATGGCGCTGCAAATTTTGTAACGCCATTTAGGCTAATATAGAGGTGGGTTGTGTAAACCCTTGTTAATCCGAAGATTTAATGTTGCAGCTTTTATTGATATATTAATCTAAAAATGCTCAATTTGTGGCTTAGGCCACTGTCGCTCTGATCTCCTCAAATATGGGCTCATGAACTTAATAATAAAATTGATAAAGACGCTACCGATGAGCAATTAATCTACTACATTCAAGCTGCGAGAAATAAAATACTACTGAAACACTCAGTACCGCAGCTAGGGTATAAGGTGCCCGCCTGCAAAAGTAGGGTAGGCGCCCTTCAGTTTTTTTTTCAATTAGTATTTTGTAAACACCAGAAGTAAGAAGTAAGAAGTAAGAAGTATGGTATCCTACGACTCATAATGCAGGGAAAGATAGATGGCAGAAGAAGCATCGGAAGAAGACGAATTTCATGGTTGAAGAACCTGAGAGAGTGGTTTGGATGCAGCTCGAAACAACTATTTAGAGCTACTGCCTCAAAAATTAAAATAGCTATGATGATTGCCAACCTCCGTAGCGGAGATGGCACCTGAAGAAGAAGAAACACCAGAAGAAAATAGCTCATTTTGGCTCCCCCCAAACAGGGACGCCCGCCCGTAGTGCATCCCTTGCAGGCCCTTATCGCCGGCCCTGGAACCACTACAACAAAACTAACTGGATACACTGCAAAGTTTTTACTTTGAATTTTCGGCATAAAGTAGAGACATTTTCCTCTTCATCTTGAGGAAAGCTTCGATAATCAGAGGTAGTACAAAAATTTGAACAAACATTTAAAGCTAACTACTTTAATAAATTCGAGAATGATCTACAGAATCCAATACCAGAGCCAGTACTTAGTCTGAAAAAAGAAGATAACGAATTTGATTTAGACATTACTTACCTATTTAAGAAAGCTGATAATGATAACTTGCAATCTTGGAAGTATGAAATTGAAAAATACTTATATGAGCCTAAGTCAGAAGATTCTGAGAATATACTTGATTGGTGGAAAAGATACGAGAAAAACTCTACCCTTCATTATCGAAAATGGCCAAGGATTTTCTCGGAACGCCAGCAACATCTGCACCTGCGGAAAAGCTATTTTCAAGAGCAACTTCAATAACAAAGCCAAGAATTCGAGTAGGCGTTGACTTCATAAGAAGTGTTATCTGCCTTATTTCATGGGTTTTCCATTCAGATTTAAAAATGTGCTAAATTTGTTATTTAAAATAAAATCTAGTTTTTTAGTAATAGTCAAGATATTTCAAGATTTCTTGTTTTCTCGACAAGAAATCTTGGTATTAACATTAAATTTCTTGTCTTGTCTTGAAATCTAAAATTACTTCTTGTCTTGATCTTGTCTTGATTAAAATCTTGAAATTTTTGAGGCGACCCCTACTGGAGACCTTGGGACTACAAAACAGGAAGGGGCAGGCCACAGATGAGATGGTCGGATGACCTAAAAAGATACGCAGGGACCAGATCGACAGCATTAGCACTGAACCGAGAATAGTGGAAAAATGAGGGGGAGGCCCACGTTCAACTTTGTACAAATGAAGAGCAATAGATAGATAGAACTTAACCTTGTATAATGACATTATCAGCCTTCACTTTTTTTTATTATTTGGTATTATGTAATAAAGCTTAAAATTCAGATTGATTTACACTAAATATCAATTAACTTTTCATTATAAAAGGAAACATTACAAAAATAGAAACAAATTAAAAAAAACTGAATATTCGCATTCGCATCCGCATTGTGTGGGTAGCAGATACTCGCATTCGCATTCGTATTCACGAATGTTCAAAAAATGACATTCGTTACATCACTAGTCGGGATTCTGGCGTGTCGGTGTTTTGGCCGTCGGGATTTTGGCTGTCGGGATTTTGGGCGGCACCGACCGCGGACATACCAACCACCCTGCAAATCATACTCAGCCAATACGCCGATGACACACACAGCAACAGCAGCAAGAAGTATGGACCCAAAACTATCAAGAAGATCTCTACAAAATGCTCTAAATCAGCTGGAAGATTAGCGCCTTAGTAAATCGTTGTGTTCTGTTTTTCCTCTCTACGAGAAGTATTTTAGGGAGAGACCCGGACATAGGAGTGGCAAACTGTTTTCATCCTTTTTGGGGTCTCAAATATGACTCAGCTTTTTTTTCTCGTTTTTTGAAATCAAATCTCTCCGACTGGACTAAAGTCAATATACAGGTTGTAACAAAAATACAGGTCATAAATAAAATCACATATTCTGGGACCAAAAATAGTTATATTGAACCTAACTTACCTTAGTACAAATATGCACACACAAAAAGTTACAGCCCTTTGAAGTTACAAAATGATAATCGATTTTTTCCGATATATCGAAAACTGTTAGAGATTTTTTAATGAAAATGGACATTCTTATGGCAGGAACATTTTAAAAAGAAATTACAAATATATTGAAATTTGTGCACCCCATAAAAATTTTATGGGGGTTTTGTTCCCTTAAATCCCCCCAAACTTTTATGTGCTATGTACGTTCCAATTAAATTATTATTGTGGCACCATTAATTAAACACAACCTTTGTAAAACTTTTTTGCATCTTAGGATCTTTTCGATAAACCAGTTTTAATCGAGATGCAGCTTTTTTTTTAATAAGTTTACATAAAATTTTTATGCGAGTTTTGTGCCTTTAAACCCCCAACTATTTGTGTAAGTTACATTAAAACTATTATTGCGGTATCATTAGTTAAACAAAGTGTTTTTAAAATTTTTTTGCATCTTAGTATTTTTCCAATAAGGCACCTTTTATGATATGGCTTCTTTTTTAATATGGGTCAAAATATGCCTTAAACTGTAATTTTTATAAATAAATTTTCATATTATTACGATGACTCTATAATCGTACTTAACCTTATACAAATATGTGGTTGATTTGACAAATATTCAAAATATCTCGATAAAAACTAGCTTTTCAAAAAAGTACTAAGAGGCAAAAACGTTTTAAAAACATTGTGTTTATCTAATGGTGCCACAATGATGATTTAATTGGAACGTACACAAAAGTTTGGGGGGGGGGTTTAAGGAAACAATACTTCCATAAAATTTTTATGAGGTGCACAAATTTCACTATATATTTTTTAAGATGTTCCTGTCCTAAGAATTCCACATGTCCTTTTTCAATAAGATACCTCAAATAATTTTCGATATATTAGAAAAAATCGATTTTTATTTTGTAACTTCAAAGAGCTGTAACTTCTTTTTGTGTGCACATTTGTACTAAGGTAAGTTAGGTTCAATTGAATTATTTTTGTTACACCCTGTATAAAAGCTATTATTAGATACGTGTATAAAAATTTTCAAAATAACCAAAATTTTCACATCTGAATAGGCGCCCCATAAACTGATTTCAATTTTCTTTTTTTTTTTCTTGTAGTGATTTTTATTTAACCGAAACCGGTGCATGTAGATGTTAGAATTGGATTCAGACAATTGGCAATTCAGACGTATATTATACATTTTAAAGTAGAAGACTTTAAAATGATATTGCCAATATTTATGAGTTGCGTTCCTGGGACGACTTTACTAAAAGATTACATTACGATTGCATGAAATCAATCCCAACTCAAGAATATCCGTCACAAAAAAATATCATAGCATGTGAGAGGTCTTTAAAAAGATAACCAAATGCAACGATGACAGTAAAAGTCTCGCGTTAGAGATTCCATAGTAAATCACGAAGGAAAACCAGGAAAAAATCTCGTGATACTATCCCGACATCGTAAGTATTTGGTCTTATATTTTTTTGGAAAAATTGTGGCTTATTTCCCATTAAAAATAGTTGATTATAAAAATGCCACAAGGAAATAGCTTCAGAACAATATCGGTAAATAAACTAAAAATCAGGTATAATGCAATATATGCAATATAATATAATATAATATATTATAACATATTATGTTGTGCCATTTTAACCTCCGATAAGCACCGATAACTTTAAACAGCTTGGCCACTAACAAAACCGGAATTGTGGGACTTGTGCAGATTTTATATGGTTTTCAACATATATGGACTTATGCAGATTTCATTTTTACAATTTTAGCAAAATCTAGTAAACCTTATTAGAAGAAAACGGAGCTGTACATAGCTTTTGAATAATGCCATTAAAAGTCTAAAATTGAATATTTTGGACTTACGCATTTTTCATATTAGACCGACGATATAAAAACTGTAACACAGATGAAAGTAGATAGACTCCTACATAAATCAAAGTTGTTAACTCAAAACCAAAAATAAACATAAAATAAAGCGATACTAATAAAATATCAATAATTTTAGTTTTAAACCTTCGTTTTCCATGACATTTAGATGTTATGTACCTACGCCAGAAAGCATTGAAAAAAAGATTTATAAAACTTTGGTAAAAATGTTATTTAAAAAATCGATTTCGCGCGCGTAACTGACATTCAAAATCGCCGCTTGCTTCAGGCGTTGTTTCTGAGATAACGGTTCATTCTGCACAAAAAGTGGTAATCAATATTTTGTTCAAAATTATCTTAGCTAAATTTCTTATTCTGATCTACGGGGAAAATTTTAGGAAATAGTTAAGGAGCTAAACAACGACTTAAAAAAATTTATAAGTGAAAAAATAAAATGCGAAAAAGAGAAAACAGAACTAAAACTCAGAAGTAAGCAGGAAAGCAATCCAACTAAGCAGGGAGGTGAGAAAATAGCTACAAGAACATAGGATTAAATGCTGGGATGAGTTTTTTTAACATTTAAACCCAAACAAGCCTACTTTATGAAAAATCTCAAATATTCCTATTCCTATATACCTATTCCACCACTACACGGAAAAAATGGGATACATGACTGATGAAAAATCCGAAACGATAAAAAATTTCCTTGAAATACAATTTATGCTAAACTTATGCTAAACAGCATATTATATCATATGAAGATGAAGATATAGATTTCATGAAACAAAAAGAAAGTAGCTATACAGGCAATTCAGGAGAAATAAACATAAATCACACTTCCCTAGAAGAAGTCAAAAGACTAATGAAATACCTAAAAGCAAAAAAGCACCAGAACCAGATAGGGTCACGAACAGGACACTAAAAAATGTCACAAGGAAAGCAATACAAATACAAATCATAAATACAATGCTCCGACTAAGAAATGGCAAGAAGCACAGGTGATAATGCTCCGGAAAGCAGGAAAAATAGAACATTCCCTCAAAACTACAGACCGATGACCCTAATATTATCAATAAGCAAGGTTGGAGAGAGGATATTACTAGCAAGGTTAAAAGAAGAGTCTGAAACAATAGGCACGATACCGGAAGCACAATTTGGTTTCAGAACTGAACACTCCAGCGAGCGACAAGTATTAAGGTTGACCGAATACATAACAGAGGGATTCGACCAGAAGAAATATACTTCTACTACATTCCTAGATGTCAGTAAGACATTTGACACGGAAGTGCACGTGACACGAGAAATGTGGCATATTCACAAAATGAGCCAACTTAAATACAGCAAGGCACTCATATGCATTATTTTGCCCTATCTGGCAAATAGAAATTTCAGGGTTCATATAAGATATCTGAAATCTATCTGAAATCGAAATGATAGAGGCTGAAGTGCCATAGGGGAGAGTACTGTCACCCTTTATGTATATTATATACACCGCGGACGGGTCTACCCCAAAATCCCGACAGGCCAAAATCCCGACAGGCCAGAATCCCGACAGGTTTGATAAGTTTCTTTTTAACATATAATTACATTTATTTCTTGTTTTCTGTTTATGGCCATCGGTTTGTTATTTTTTGTTACTAAACAAAAGTTTTTTGTATTAAAATATTAAACAAAAGTAGGAATTTTTACTTATGAGAGGATGGTTGCATGTCGGGATTTTGGCCTGCTGTCGGGATTCTGGCGTGTCGGGATTAGTGATGTAACGAATATTCGTATTCGCATTCGCATTCGCGAATATTCGCATGTTTTTGCATATTCGAATTCGCATCCGCATTCGCGAAATTTGTGCGAATGTTTTCCGAATATGCAAACCAGAAAAAAATGACTTTAAGATAATATTAGGTTAATAAAATCAAAGTCTATTCACTTCTGATCTTTTTTATTAAGAAAAGGTAACTTAAACTCAAACATGCAGCTACTCTCTTGTCTTGTCTTGAGAAAAAATCAAGAAATTTAAAAAATCTTCTCTTGACGTTTTCTTGACATCTTATATCTTGTCTTGATTCAAGAAATTTCAAGATCTTGAAATTTCTTGATTACCCGGTCCGGTGATTCCCCTACAGAAAAGAATGGTTGTGATCAGTAAATTCTGTCAGTATCTGAATAGCTTTAAAACACTTTCTTCAATTCTCGAAGGGAATAAATATTGCACATTCCCATTGGCGGTAATTGGAGTAAATTTACTTTTAGACAAACTAGAAATGAGGCGCTCAGAGCAACAGTCGTCTAACCCCAAAACCGAAGTTTTGAGTTAATTGCAATTTTTGCATTCGTATTTCGATTATGCTTATGGGATGGCGCTACAAATTTTGTAACGCCATTTAGGCTAATATAGAGGTGGGTTGTGTAAACCCTTGTTAATCCGAAGATTTAATGTTGCAGCTTTTATTGATATATTAATCTAAAAATGCTCAATTTGTGGCTTAGGCCACTGTCGCTCTGATCTCCTCAAATATGGGCTCATGAACTTAATAATAAAATTGATAGAGACGCTACCGATGAGCAATTAATCTACTACATTCAAGCTGCGAGAAATAAAATACTACTGAAACACTCAGTACCGCAGCTAGGGTATAAGGTGCCCGCCTGCAAAAGTAGGGTAGGCGCCCTTCAGTTTTTTTTTTTCAATTAGTATTTTGTAAACACCAGAAGAAAATAGCTCATTTTGGCTCCCCCCAAACAGGGACGCCCGCCTGCAGTGCATCCCTTGCAGGCCCTGGAACCACTACAACAAAACTAACTGGATACACTGCAAAGTTTTTACTTTGAATTTTCGGCATAACGTAGAGACATTTTCCCCTTCATCTTGAGGAAAGCTTCGATAATCAGAGGTAGTACAAAAATTTGAACAAACATTTAAAGCTAACTACTTTAATAAATTCCAGAATGATCTACAGAATCCAATACCAGAGCCAGTACTTAGTCTGAAAAAAGAAGATAACGAATTTGATTTAGACATTACTTACCTATTTAAGAAAGCTGATAATGATAACTTGCAATCTTGGAAGTATGAAATTGAAAAATACTTAAATGAGCCTAAGTCAGAAGATTCTGAGAATATACTTGATTGGTGGAAAAGATACGAGAAAAACTCTACCCTTCATTATCGAAAATGGCCAAGGATTTTCTCGGAACGCCAGCAACATCTGCACCTGCGGAAAAGCTATTTTCAAGAGCAACTTCAATAACAAAGCCAAGAATTCGAGTAGGCGTTGACTCCATAAGAAGTGTTATCTGCCTTATTTCATGGGTTTTCCATTCAGATTTAAAAATGTGCTAAATTTGTTATTTAAAATAAAATCTAGTTTTTTAGTAATAGTCAAGATATTTCAAGATTTCTTGTTTTCTCGACAAGAAATCTTGGTATTGACATTAAATTTCTTGTCTTGTCTTGAAATCTAAAATTACTTCTTGTCTTGATCTTGTCTTGATTAAAATCTTGAAATTTTTGAGGCGACCCCTACTGGAGACCTTGGGACTACAAAACAGGAAGGGGCAGGCCACAGATGAGATGGTCGGATGACCTAAAAAGATACGCAGGGACCAGATCGACAGCATTAGCACTGAACCGAGAATAGTGGAAAAATAAGGGGGAGGCCCACGTTCAACTTTGTACAAATGAAGAGCAATAGATAGATAGAACTTAACCTTGTATAATGACATTATCAGCCTTCACTTTTTTTTATTATTTGGTATTATGTAATAAAGCTTAAAATTCAGATTGATTTACACTAAATATCAATTAACTTTTCATTATAAAAGGAAATATTACAAAAATAGAAACAAATAAAAAAAAACTGAATATTCGCATTCGCATCCGCATTGTGTGGGTAGCAGATACTCGCATTCGCATTCGTATTCACGAATGTTCAAAAAATGACATTCGTTACATCACTAGTCGGGATTCTGGCGTGTCGGTGTTTTGGCCGTCGGGATTTTGGCTGTCGGGATTTTGGGCGGCACCGACCGCGGACATACCAACCACCCTGCAAACCATACTCAGCCAATACGCCGATGACACACACAGCAACAGCAGCAAGAAGTATGGACCCAAACCTATCAAGAAGATCTCTACAAAATGCTCTAAATCAGTTGGAAGATTAGCGCCTTAGTAAATCGTTGTGTTCTGTTTTTCCTCTCTACGAGAAGTATTTTAGGGAGAGACCCGGACATAGGAGTGGCAAACTGTTTTCATCCTTTTTGGGGTCTCAAATATGACTCAGCTTTTTTTTCTCGTTTTTTGAAATCAAATCTCTCCGACTGGACTAAAGTCAATATACAGGTTGTAACAAAAATACAGGTCATAAATAAAATCACATATTCTGTGACCAAAAATAGTTATATTGAACCTAACTTACCTTAGTACAAATATGCACACACAAAAAGTTACAGCCCTTTGAAGTTACAAAATGATAATCGATTTTTTCCGATATATCGAAAACTATTAGAGATTTTTTAATGAAAATGGACATTCTTATGGCAGGAACATTTTAAAAAGAAATTACAAATATGTTGAAATTTGTGCACCCCATAAAAATTTTATGGGGGTTTTGTTCCCTTAAATCCCCCCAAACTTTTATGTGCTATGTACGTTCCAATTAAATTATTATTGTGGCACCATTAATTAAACACAATCTTTGTAAAACTTTTTTGCATCTTAGGATCTTTTCGATAAACCAGTTTTAATCGAGATGCAGCTTTTTTTTAATAAGTTTACATAAAATTTTTATGGGAGTTTTGTGCCTTTAAACCCCCAACTATTTGTGTAAGTTACATTAAAACTATTATTGCGGTATCATTAGTTAAACAAAGTGTTTTTAAAATTTTTTTGCATCTTAGTATTTTTCCAATAAGGCACCTTTTATGATGTGGCTTCTTTTTTAATATGGGTCAAAATATGCCTTAAACTGTAATTTTTATAAATAAATTTTCATATTATTACCATGACTCTATAATCGTACTTAACCGTATACAAATATGTGGTTGATTTGACAAATCTTCAAAATATCTCGATAAAAACTAGCTTTTCAAAAAAGTACTAAGAGGCAAAAACGTTTTAAAAACAATGTGTTTATCTAATGGTGCCACAATGATGATTTAATTGGAACGTACACAAAAGTTTGGGGGGGGGGTTTAAGGAAACAATACTTCCATAAAATTTTTATGAGGTGCACAAATTTCACTATATATTTTTTAAGATGTTCCTGTCCTAAGAATTCCACATGTCCGTTTTCAATAAGATACCTCAAATAATTTTCGATATATTAGAAAAAATCGATTTTTATTTTGTAACTTCAAAGAGCTGTAACTTCTTTTTGTGTGCACATTTGTACTAAGGTAAGTTAGGTTCAATTGAATTATTTTTGTTACACCCTGTATAAAAGCTATTATTAGATACGTGTATAAAAATTTTCAAAATAACCAAAATTTTCACATCTGAATAGGCGCCCCATAAACTGATTTCAATTTTCTTTTTTTTTCTTGTAGTGATTTTTATTTAACCGAAACCGGTGCATGTAGATGTTAGAATTGGATTTTACTTTTTTCATTTCGTCTCTCTCGTGTAATAACTAGTAATACATACAAAGCACGTACAGCCTCAACAGACCCTCACAGAATGTGATGTAGTGTAGTTTTTATGTCACCTATTACTTTACCTACTGTCATACCGAGTAACAACGGTTTCCTACACATTGTGCCCTCATATTATTCAAGGTGGGAATTGCTGAATTTGAGCTCCGCATATTATTTATTTTATTTTACTATTTTATTTGGTAATAAAGCCTCAATTTAAGTTTAAAATTAAATATTTATTTGACGTTTTGACCTCCACTTCGGAAATCGTTATCAAATACAAAACATACATAATATTGTATTATTGTTTAGTATTTTGATAACGATTTCCGAAGTGGAAGTCTAATGTCAAATAAATTTAATTTTAAACTTGAATTGTGGCTTTGCGAGGAACTTTTTCTTATTCTTTAAATGACCTCCCCTCAATGGAGGTTCTTCTTCTTCTTCTTATGCAATCCACTAATGGATGTTCGCGATCACGTTTGACCATTTTTCTCTATCCCTTGCAGTATGTATTAGGTCTCCTATGTTTTTTAGTCCTGTCCATTGTTTGACATTACGGAGCCATGACATTTTCTTCCTGCCCACTCCTCTTCTTCCTTCGATCTTTCCTTCAATTAAGGTTTGCAGAAACTGGTATCTTTCATTTCTAATTAGGTGCCCCAGGTATGCCGTTTCTCTCTGTTTAATTGTGCACAACAGTTGTCGTTCTGTACCAATTCTTCTCAGGATTTCTTCATTTGTTATTCTTGCGGTCCAGGGAACTTTAAGGATTCGTCGATAGATCCACATCTCAAATGCCTCCAGCTTATTCATTGTGTTTATTTTTAAAGTCCATCCTTCCATGCCATATAGGAGCACCGACCATATATAGCATTTTGTGAATCTTAGTCTTAGGTTTATGTCAAAGTCAGAGTTCGTAAAGACGTTTCTGAATTTCATGAATGCACTTCTGGCTCTTTCTATCCGACATTTAATTTCCATATCCGACATCCAGTCTTCACATAGCCAGGTTCCCAGGTACTTAAACTTTCTTACGCGCTCTACATCTTGGTTGTTATATGCTAGTCTTGAATTTTGATGTTGACATAATTGACGGCTGATTATAAGGAACGTCGTTTTTTTTATGTTGATGCTAAGTCCCATGTTCTCGCTATGCTCTCCAATTTTATTAAGAAGGTTTTGGAGGTCTTCTATATTGTCTGCTATTAAGACCGAGTCATCCGCATATCGTATATTATTGACCCAGGTACCATTTACTTTGATGCCGCTTTCGCATTCCTCAAGAGCTTCCTGGAAGATACTTTCTGAATATAGATTGAACAGTAGTGGGGAGAGAATGCATCCCTGTCTTACACCTCTGAGAATTTTTTGAGCTTGCGTTGTTTCATTATCCACCTTGACGACAGCTGTTTGATTCCAGTAAAGAGCCTCTATGCAACGAATGTCTTTTTGATCTATGTCGAGTTGTTTTAGTATACGTACGAGTTTATGATGTTGGACTCGATCGAAGGCTTTTTCATAATCTATAAAACACATCATTACATCTTTCCTTTGATCGTAGCAGTTCTGAGCTAGCACTTGGGTTGCAACTAGTGCTTCCCTGGTACCCAGGCCTTTTCGAAATCCAAATTGTGAGCAACCAATAACCTTATCGAATTTTGTGGAGATTCTGTAGTGAAGAACTTTGAGGAATATTTTTAAAGAATGGCTCATCAGACTTATCAGTCGGTGCTCTTGACACTTTGTTGCGTTGTTCTTTTTTGGCAAAGGGATAAAGGTAGATACAAGCCATTGGACAGGGAATATTCCTTTTTTATAGATTTGGTTGAAATGGACGTTAGCTACTAGAATTGCAAACTCTTGTCTGTCTTCAGCTGTTTTTATAAGCTGTTCAAAATTTAGCTCTGTCCATTGTCGGATGTTAAAAGAACAGATTTGTATTAGTCCAGGCGCATCTGTTTTGAGATAGACGTTGAGAGGTGACTCATATTTTTTTGCAGAAATTGCTTGGAATTATTTCATATAATAATAACTGAGTTATCCTCCCACTCAAAAAGGTCCGGAACATTGTTTAAATAATCAAAATGTCAAAAAATAAATGAAAAATTCGTTTTTTTATCTTCGTTTTTTTTTTATTATAACTTTAAAAGTATTCATTTTCGAGAAAAGTGGCACTAACATAAAAGTTGCATAATTAAATTTCCTATAATATAGAATCTAAATATTTTAAAAATGGTCACCCTTGTTGCAAAATAGCAATAATTGCGAAAAAAAAACCATAAAAAAACAAGTATTCGCATTTTAAGTTTTTCAACCATTTATGCTACACTTAGGACCTTCATATATTACCTAGAGAAACTTTATGATATAGTTAAACAATACAGTAAATTTCATTAAGATCGGTTCAATAGATTTTGCAAAATAAATTTTGCAATCCAGCTTTCGCAAAAAAATTAATTTTTTCAAAATGTTGCAGGACTAAAAATAAAGCAGATAGCAAGTTAACGTTTTTTCAACCTATAGAAGATTACTGTACCTTTTATCTGCAATTTGCAAAATTAAAATCGGTTAACTACTACGGCGTCAGGAATTTTTTTAAAATAAACAATAATTTTTGGTGCTACGCGCAGGACAGCGGTGTTCGATTCACACAAGTTAATTTCCACCAAAATTTGTTCCAGTCTTTATCTAATATATTATTTTTGTACTCTATATTTTATTGTATTTTAATATTTTAATTCCACAAACATCAAACTAATTTGATTATGGTTGGTGAAATAGTGTTTAAACAATTGCATATGTTTAAAAATAATAAACTTTTATTCTCTAAGTTAAAATATATGAACAGAAAGTTTTTACTAAAAAAAGTGTAATTTCAAAGGACAGAGGTTTTTATTTTGCAATAAACAAATTTATTTATTTATATCGATTTGGAATGCCCAATCAGAGCAAAACGTATCCGCTGTCCTTCGCGTAGCACCAAAAATTAATGTTAATTTAAAAAAATTCCTGACGCCGTGGTAGTTAACCGATTTTAATTTTGCAAATTGCAAATCAAAGCTACAGCATTTTTGTATATGCAAAAAAATTCAACTTGCTGTCTGCTTTATTTTCAGTCCTGCAATATTTTGAAAAAATTAATTTTTTTTTTTGGGAAAGCTGGATTGCAAAATTTATTTTGCAAAATATATTAAACCGACCTTAATAATATTTACAATAATGTTTTATAATATCATAAAGTTTTTCAGGGTGAAATATAAAGGTCCTAAGTGTAGCATAAATGGTTAAAAAACGTAAAATACGATTACTTGTTTTTTTTTATCGTTTTTTTCGCAATTATTGCTATTTTGCAACAAGGGTGACAATTTTTAAAATTTTTAACTAATCCTATACTGTAGGAAATTTAGTTACGCAACTTTTATGTCAGTACAACTTTTCTCGGAAATGAACACTTTTAAAGTTATAATCAATAAACGAAGAAAAAAATTGAATTTTTCCTTCATTTTTTGACATTTTGATTATTTAAACAATGTTTCGGAACATTTTGAGTGGGAGGATAACTTAAATATTATTATATGAGTTATTTTCAAGCAATTTCTGCAAAAAAATATAAGTCACCTCTCAACATCCAAATGTACTAATATTTTTAAAAATGCGCTCTGGTCCTGGTCTATAGAGATCCTTTTAAATAACAAAAGGAAATAACAAGAGATCTTAGTATTTCAGGTTATAGCTAAGTTATGTAATTGAATGAATTATTTAATTTATGGTAAATGATTTAGACTTGGGCATTTAGCACTAAAAACATGGGAATAAAACGATTTTGAAATACAGCACCTAGAGACTTGCAACTTTTTGCATTGTGTTCAGAATGATGTCAGGAAAATAGTCTACTAAGGTATTTAAAAATGAGTGGAAATGGATAATTGCATTTTAAAGTGCATAAAATGCATCCAAAATTGCATAAACATGTAAAAATAAAAATACTAAGGGGCCATATTTTGTTACTTAAGGGGTTTTTGGGGTAGCTAAACACGAATACGCAATCAGAACCGACCTCCGGAGCACCTGGTGTCCAGGATCACTGCTAAGGCACGTCATCCAGAGGTCCGAGGGTTATCGGCACTAAGTTGATGCAAACAGACTACGTAGAGGTTTTTGAAGTCACTGAACACGAATACGTCATCAGGACCCACCCTAGGAGCACCTGGTGCCCAATGTCACTGCCAAGGCACGTCATCTTCTGAAGTTTTGAGGATTTTCAGCACTAAATTGATGCAAATAGATTACTCGGCGGTTTTTGGGATTATTGAAAGCGAATAGGCCATCAAAAGTGACACCTGAAACACCTGGTGACTAGGATCACGTCATCTTCTAGAGTTTCGAAGAATTTCTACCCTAAATTAATGCGAACAGATTACACGAGGGATTTTAGGGTTTTTTTAAATTTTGTTCAACAGGCCATGTAGGCTCTGAGCGTGAAATACACAATTTTATATTTTTTACTATACATACAATATACAATATTTGTGTATTAACAACGCATTATATAAATAAATATGTATAGCAATCATTTTACAGTTCATAGCACATTCTTGTGTTACAATTTCTCTTGCACTCGTGTTACCACTCCTTTCCATTCTGTTTAGTACCTTCTTTCTCCAGTTATCTATTTTTAATTCTCGTAAATCTACTTGGACGCTGTCAAACCATCTTTTACGAGGTCTTCCTTTCCTTTTTTTCCCGACTGGTTTCCTGTTCAAGATCATCCTGGTCATTCTATGATTTTCCAATCTTTGCACATGTACCAGCCATCTTATCCAGTGATTTTTGGTTCCATATACAGCTCTTACAACTTTTTGTTTGTCCTTCTTCTCCATCCCATTTGTGTATTTATGCCTCCGTAAATTGATCGAATAATTTTCCTCTCCCATCTTTCTAATCTTTCTTTTGTTTTTGTCTTGTAAATTCTTTCTTTTGTTTTTCTTGAAACAGATTTAGACTTCATTAGAAATCTCAGCATTCCGTATTTCTTGTTGCCTTTTGTAATTCTGGATTCTATTTCTTTATCTTCATGTCCATTTTTCTTTACGTTCACATCAAGGTAGGTAAACTCTTCTACTCTATTTTTATATACCCTTCATTGTCTTGCTGTGTATCCCCCATTATCGTGTATTTCGTTTTCTTTTCATTTATCTTTAGGTCAAACCAATTTGCTTCTTTTTCAATCTTTTTCACAATTATTTTCAATTTTTCTTTGTTTTTGCTAATATTGTTAGATCATCCGCGAAAGCTATATATTGATGTTCCTTTTTGAATATCGTTTCTTTCATTTTTATGCTGCAATTTCTCATTATCACTTCAATAACAAGATTGAACAACGAGGTTGACATTGGGTCACCTTGCCTGAGTCCTTGTTTGATTTTGAAGTCCTCTGAGACGCCTTTCCACACTACCTCACTTTTTGTTTTTTTTTGTTTTGGGGGCTAAACATGAATACGCTATCATAGAACTAACCCCCGGAGCACCTGGTGCCCACAGTCATTCCTAAGGCACATCATCTTCCAGATTTTCGAGGGTTTTCGACTGGTTTAAATGCAGTTCCATATAACTCCTCAAAGCAGTGGTAGATAGAGTAAAGATAGTTATATGATTATATTTAACCTCCAATTGGAGACGGCACTTAAAGAAGAATTAAACCGAATTCAAGAAACTTTATAATATTTGAATATAATAATATAGATAAATAACAGATGTATGATCTGTCAAGTATAAAATAAAAAAATATTTTTCAAATAACGGATTCCACTGACGAGCAGCTAAATTAACTTGGGATATATGAAAAGGATCGAGGGCTAACAAAGTATCCTTTATTTTGGAAATAACCGATGTTCCCGGTAATTTTCCAGAAAGGGAACTATGGCCTTAAGACCGGAAATTCCGAGAAGTATTTACTGGCCGTATAATATACCATAAGTGCGGAATATAAGCCCGTCCACATTATAAAGGATGTATTGTTGGAGCAATATTTATGGCCGGTCTTGTATTTATTCTTTATTTTGTATACATTTTGCACCATCCAGAACGGTTTATGATTGAAAATTGCTTTTCTCCCAACAACAGTAAGTATAGCCTTGTTTCTCGACCACAATACATTTTACTATTTGTAATAGAATCACGTTGTCATGAAGCATAAATTCCTACAAATTATTTATTCATTGCTCTTTGTGCTTTTGTTATGAAAGATTCTGATTCAGTGAATATTTTATTTCTATATTCTCGCTCTAGCTCTATTATAGCTTTAGAAGTACTAGGAAATATAAACAAAGGGAACCTTAAGCAGGTTATAGAGCTGGAAGATCTTGCGTAGACCACATATATTTACCCTAACACAACTTAATGAAAAAAAAGTTGCAAGAAGCCAGGAAATACATCTTTTATTTGTGGATCTCACAAAAGTGTATGACACGATTCTTGTGATAAAGCTGTGGCAGTCTCTTGAACGATCCTCCTTAAATAACACGATCATCGCCGCAGTCAATCAATTATACAATAAAGCAACATCAAAAATCAAACTAAACAATACCTTATCAGAAGAATTTCCAGTAACAAAAGGATTACGACAAGGATGCTGCTTCTCCCCAATACTATTTAAGAGCTATTTAAATGAAGCACTAGAACACTGGAGACGATCTTGTTCAGGGATGGGAATTCAACTTGACGATGATACAACGTTGTATACTTACTATACATTTCGCGGATGACCAAGTCGTAGTAGCAGCGGATAAGGAAGATTTATAATTCATGACGAGACGTGTATTTTAAACATATGAAGAGTAGGGCCTTTCCGTAACTAGAAACAAAACGCAATACTTATGCATCGGAACTGGAGTAGAAGATCTAATAGTTAACCAATAAGAAACAATCAAGAACTGTGAGGAATATGTATATTTGGGAACAAAAATCAACAATAGTGAGCGCACCGAAAAAGAGATAGAGCAAAGGATAGTGAAAGGAAAAAGGGTGATTGGATGCCTAAATCCGATGCTATGGTCAAAAGAACTATCTAATCAAAGAAAACATCTCATCTTTAACGCCATCCTTAAAATATAGTGCTCTATGGATGCGAAACATGGCAACTTACTAAATCCCTGGAACGACGCCTACTTGCATTGGAAATGGACTTCTGGAGAAGATCGGCTGGAAAATCAAGGTTTGAAAGAATACAAAATGACCAAATCAGAAATATAATAAGAGTCAAGTCAACCATCATAGACGAAATTCAAAGAAAACAACTGATCTGGTATGGTCATGTAGAAATAATGGACGATTATAGGCTGCCAAAACAAATTCTAAATTGGACGCCAAGCGAAAAGAAGGAAGAGCTGAAACAATCCTGGCTAGGCGGCATTCAGAAGGCAATGTCGGAAAGGAATCTTGACCCTGGTGGATGGAACAACCGACAAAGCTGGAAACTGGGAAACGGAAGGCGAAGAACGCTATAAATAACCGGGATAATAATAATACATAACCTGAAAACAGTTGGCGGGCAAATTACTACCTACGCAGACGATATTGTTTATATTGTGACACTGGTTTATATCGATTTATTGAATACTTACAATATTACAATTCTTTAACTCAATGACAACCACAACGTAAAAATACAAATACTAATGAAAATGTCAAATGTATATTTATATAGATTTTCTGACGTTCTAGACGTCACCAGACATTTTTGGGTTATTACATAACACCCAGAATATTCTCGTACATGACTAGATACTTTTTCTCTCACGTCAAGGGACTCTTTCTATGTAGGATCAATCTACGAAACTATCATAACACTGCTCCCTCCTGTATAGTTATTCGCCTGGAATAACTGGTCTATCAGGGTAGGGTTGAAGCCAACAAGGTGTATCAGTTCCATGATGTGGTGCTAATATCTCGATATGAACTACCTTGGGTTTACTTCTAACTAGAAACTGGATGCAGTAGACTAGATCGTTTATTTTCTTCAGGACGGTGTACGGTCCTTCACAGTTTCGTTGGAGTTTCGGACAAAGTCCTTTCTTGCGTGTGGGATTGTATAGCCATGCTGTGTCACCTCTTTCGAAAATTGTCCCAGTAGCATGCATATCGAGCCTATTTGGCTGGATATTTCTGTCTAAAATTTTCAACGTATGTCAAGGATCAAGGTTCTTCTTCGTAGGGAGGCAATCTTCCGAAAATAAGATCTTGAGACTTCATTTCTCTTCCGGTGATCATCATGGATGGATCGCTTCATGTTCAGAACTTTTGTACGCTAACAGGAATAGAGGAATTAAAGTATCACAATCTTTTTGATTGTCAGCAACAAACATTGAAAGGTATTGACAAATAGTTCTATTATACCTTTCGATCATTTCGTCTGTGTGGATGGAGAGACTATTAACGAATGTTGGTACGATATTCAAAACTCGATTTTAGAGGACGTAAGGGAATCTTTAAAAACACCTACAATGTTGGCAAAAAATGAATGGATGAACCAAGAAATTCTAGACTTGATGGAAGTTCGGCGAAAACACAAAAATAGAAATATTATCAAATACCGTGAAATTAACAAACTCATAAAAAGAAAAATTAAACAGGCCAAAGAATCCTGGCTCGAGAATTCATGTAAATAAATAGAAGACCTCCAAAAAAAGCATGACAGTTTCAACCTCCACAAGAAACTTAAATATACCTCCGGAATTAGAAAACAGAAAAATGCTCACGTACTTAAAACCGCAGACGGAAAAATTTGTGATCACGAACAACAGTGCAAAGAATGGGAGAGACACATCAGTGACCTTTTTGACGATGCTTCTCGAGAAAATGCTCCAAATACTACCTGTAACAACCAATTAGACAGAGGTCCCAGTATACTGAAGTCAGAAGTCATAAAAGCAATACAACAAGCCAAAAACAATAAAGCACCTGGACCAGATCAAATCCCTGTTGAGCTACTTAAACTTTTGGATGAGGAAAACATTACCTACTTGACTACTTTCTTTAACAAAATTTACAACGAAGGAAAAATACCAGATGATTGGTTGGAGTCACTGTTTATAACATTACCAAAGAAAAGCAGGCCCACCAAATGCAGCGATTTTAGACTAATCAGTTTGATGAGTCACACACTTAAGATACTTTTACGTATTATACAAAACCGAGTATTCCTTCTGTGCGAAACTAGAATGGGTAATAGGCAATTTGGATTTAGAAATGGTCTAGGAACTAGAGAAGCACTATTTTGTATGCGCGTTCTATTACAAAAAAGTTGTGAATTCCGAAAGAACGTTTATCTTTGTTTCATCGACTTCGAGAAGGCATTCGACCGAGTACAACATGATACACTTTTCGATTGCCTGCAGGCAGCAGGACTTGACCACTACGATATAAGACTGCTGAAATACTTATATTACAATCAAGTAGCCTCTACCCAAATTGGAGAGAGTCGTACTGAAAAACTGCCGATAAAACGTGGAGTACGACAAGGTTGTGTTTTATCACCCAGCCTTTTTAATCTGTACTCTGAAGAAATCTTTAGGGAGGCTTTGGATGACAGACAAGAGGGAGTAAGGCTAGGCGGAGAAGTAGTCAACAATATTAGATACGCTGACGATACAGCCATTCTTGCTGAAAATTTACAAGATCTTCAGACACTACTAAATCTAGTCAGTGAAGCAAGCTATCGGAGAGCCCTTAAAATCAACATTTCAAAAACAAAGTGGATGGCAGTTGGAAAGATTAATATAGATCAAGGTCAGCTTTCTCTTGATGGAGAGGAGTTAGAACGGGTAAATCATTTCAAGTACCTTGGCAGCTGGTTAAATGTAAATTATTGTGACTCTGATGAAGAGATAATAACTAGGATCGAAATATCACGGAAGACTTTTATGACCTGGAAACCAGTTTTATGTAATAGAAACCTGTCGATGAATATTCGAAAGAAGGTGCTGAAATGTTATGTGTGGTCTATCCTATTGTATGGTTGTGAGACAGGGACGTTAAAAACCACAATGCTAAACAAAATAGAAGCATTCGAATTGTGGTGCTATCGACGAATCCTAAATATATCGTGGGTTTCGCACACTTCCAATGAAGATGTTCTTCAAATGATGAATTCGGAACATCTGCTCATAAGCATCATAAAGAGGAGAAAAACAGAATACTTCGGCCGTATAATTAGAGGACCTAAATACCATCTGCTTCGCCTTATAATACAAGGAAAAGTGGAGGGAAAGAGATGGTTTGGTCGAAAGAAACTTTCATGGCTGCGTAATATTAGACAATGGTGTGGCTGCACAGTAGAAGAATTATTTCGCGCAGCAGCCGATAGAGAGAGATTTCAGGAAATTGTAAACATGATGACGGCCAACGTCTGAATACAGACACAGCACCTAAAGAAGAAGAAGAAGGATGGAGAGGTGTAGTTCAAGTTTTCTTAATACCCAAAATTTTCGTTAATTCTTGCCATAGTTCTCATTCAAAATTTCGTCCTTGATCAGAATGCAACTTTAAAAGAACTCCATGCCTTGATACGACGTGTGTTATGAATGCTTCTGCTACTGTAGTCGCTTCTTGATTAGGAAGGTGTGCAATTTCAGGCCATTTTGAAAAATAATCCGTTGCAACCATAAGTAGCTGCTACCGGTCTCTGAAGTCGGAAGTGGACCGAGAATATCCACTGCAAGTCGTTCAAAACGCTCTCCGAAAATATATTGTGCCATTTTACCACCACTTTTTGTTCTAGCCCGTTCAGGCCTGAATTAATTTGGCTACAAAAAATTATTTTGTAATATATTTGTAGAGGGGTGTCAAATTAAAAGCCAAAAGTGACATGTATGCATATATTTTTTATGTATGTCTATGACAGTTGAACAGTTGCTTAAATTAGCAAATATGCGATAATCAATAGGATTACCTAAACTTAATGTACACCAGGTCTGAAAGGGCTATGGCCTTTTCTACCGTTACATAAGTCGCATTTTTTACACCAATCTTCTACATCTCGGCGACAATTAATCTGTCTCGAACCTTGGCCAGTGTTCTTTTGAGTCCAAAATGTCCTCCAGACAGACTGCTATGAAGTTCTTGCAATACAATTTTAATGTGTGATTTTGGCGGTACCACCTGTTGAACTGTACGTACTGCATCGGGACTTTCCTACTTCTGATATCACAGACCATTCGATAGATAAAGTGGTTCCCATTGAGTTTAGTACGCTTTTATAGTTCCACTGTATTTGGGTATTTCTTACTAAATAGGTCTTACCCCGTTTTTAAGTCATTCTCGTAGATGACTACTTGTTCTTTCACGTCAATCTTGTTAGTATTCAATAAATCGATATAAACCAGAGTGACAGTATTGACATGTTGTATTGATTATTGCAAAGAACATAAACATAATGAGAGAAATGGTAAAAGGAATAAAGCAGAAAAGAAAGATAATGAGACTCAGATTAAATCAAGAAAAGGCAAAAAATATTACGATCAGGGAAAAAACCAATAAAAGAAAACAATCAATATAGGGAATGTAGAGTTTGAGAACGTAGAACAATTTAAATACACGGCAGTGATAATAAGCAAAACCGAAGAAAGAATGCCAGAAATAAAAAACAATATTGGCAACGACTTAAGCCATTTTTGCAAATAAAGGATACTTAAAAGTAAAACACTGACAAAAAAACTAAGATGGAACATACATGTATCATAACACAATAATTAAACCAATATTATTTTATGCAGCATATAAAATGATCAGGACTAAAAAAATTAATAAGACTTATTACGAGCCCTAACAACTATATTGGAACAAGCAGTTATTTTACAAATAAAATGCCAATTTACGGAAATTCTTTTATTTAATTTTTTTAATAATTGTAGATATGTAATTAACAACTTTTTTGCGTGTAGAATTATTTTCACAATTTAATTATATATTTCATGTTGGTTACTATGTAACTAATTGTTAGATAATCAAAAAACGCTGACAACTAAATATTGGAACAAGCGGTTTTGAACAAATTAAAATAAAAATTAATAAGGCGTAAAGTCGCCCTTAGCTTGAATAACAGCCTGAACTCTATTAGGCATTGTATCAACTAGGCCTTCACAGAACTCAGGAGTGAAACTATCCCATGTTTCTTGCAATTTAGTACGTAGTTGTGGCAATGTACGCTGAGGGTTATTTCTTAGGCGTTGTTTCGTTTTGTGCCAAAGTGTGTCTATTGGATTAATATCCGGGCTACTAGAAGGATGTGTCAAAACTTTAATGTCATGTTCTCCCATCCATTTTTTGGTAGATTTAGCCGTATGGCATGAGGCTCCGTCCTGTTGAAAGATAAAATCTCAGGATGGATATAACGTTGCCGCACTTGGTAAAAACGAATGTTCAAGGATATCTTGATATTTGGCTGCGTTTACTATGCCTTCAATAAAATGTAAAGTTCCCACCCCTTTGGCCGACATACAACCTCACACCATGATACCCTGTGGAAACTTTACAGTCCTTTTGAGACAATCTTTATGGAATGCTTCTGTCTTTTCCCTAATCACACGCTTTCGGTAATCTCCCACACAGACATCAAATTTGCTTTTGTCGCTATAGATAACTTTGTCCCAGTCAAGTTTGGTCTGCGAAAGTTTAGATTTAGCCCAAATATAACGATTCCTGTTCTGAGCTTCCATCAACAATGGTTTTTCTTTGGCCTATTCAAATAAAGAAAAAAATAGAAAATTTATATCGCAAATAAAAAACCTATCAAACATACCTTATAAAAACTAAGACCGCTTTTGTGGATATATTTGCGACAACATTCTCTGGAAACATTCATCCCAGTTTCTCTATTCCATCTAGCAGTTACTTCTCGTAGTGTATTTCTTCTTCCCGACTTACATATTCTGATTAAATGTCTGACACTACTTTGAGAAACAGCTTTTGGACAGCCTGAGCTGTTGCCGCGAACATCAATACTGGCAGTTTCACCATATTTCTTAATTATATTAAACATCGTAGTTGTTGCTACCGTTAATTCACTGGAAATTTCACGCATTGTTTTCCCCTTGTGGTACTGATGAATAATAATTTCTCGCACTTTTGGATCAGCAGGTTTTCCGCGTGCCATTATTGTATTTTACCGATAATAAAACTGACAGTTGTTAATTTATTCAAACTCAAATGACGCGTTATAATTATTGTTGACAACAAACTAGCTACTCGTATGTTTGATTTCAAAGCCTTCTTTCCGTCAAGCTTATAAAACTTCACTCGTTTCTCGCCAGGCACGCTAAAACGCCAGGAAAATTTAAAATGTTCCAATATTTAGTTGTCAGCAGTTTTCGATTATTAAACAATTAATTGAACAGTATTCAACATAAAATTTATAATTAAACCGTAGAAATAATTCCATACATCATAAAAAATGTTAATTTCATATTTACATTTTAAAAAAATGTAAATAAAACAATTTCGGTAAATTGGCATTTTATTCGCCAAATAACTGCTTGTTCCAACATATAGTTGTTAGGGCTCGTAATACTGGAAAGAAATACTTTAAGAATCATACTGGGACCAATAAATATAGATAAAAATGAATATATACGTAGAAATAATGTAGAGATTAAGAACGTATTGAAAGAAGATATCGTGACCAAAATAAAGCAATCTAGAACTAGTTGGCTAGGCACATCTGTCGAGCAGTAGATGAAGCAGTGACGCAGTGACATACATGATGATACAACAGAATCCATGAGGAAGCAAGGAAAGGGGAAGACTACGATCAAAGTGACTGCAAGAAGTTGCCGAAGACTTACAAAATGCAGGAGTAAGGGAAAGGTACGAAAAAATTAGAGGCAGGCAAAAATTTAGAGGGATCTTTAAGAAGATAACATGTGCAAAAGGGACACTGGTACGAACAAATGAGCTTCAAACATTCGAAGGCTTTTATACGTGAACCTTCTAAGTGGAGATCCAGGGATCTACTAGACATGATCTGAGAATCATCGTGGGTCTTCTGAGAGGACACTGTCGCCTCAAGGGGCACATGAAACCAATCACAAATCGGACTGACAGAAAGTGTGAATTGCAGATTCTGTCAGGCTCCTGACAAAATGGTGAAATGATCCTCCTAAGAAATAGGCTCTAGAGCGATTTTGCGACTTCCAACCCCACGTTGAAGGGTATAGTCATTATATATACAGGGTGGTTCACCTTAATCGCCTCGATCTCTGTACGGAAAACGACTTGATATTTAAAAATAATTTCTTCACAGAAATATACAGGGCCATAAACACTACAATCTAAAAATAATGTGAATTGTGCAGGGTGCTCCAAAAAAGAGTGGTATATCAAACTTATATTTTTTCTTACGGAATACCCTATATTTAAAGACATTTTTAGATTACCCTTAAGAATAATCTATACTATCATAAGTAGATTTAGGCAAATATGCAAATAAAAACATATGAAACATGCGCATAAATATGCAGCATTTTACACAAAAATATGCATGTTTATCTAGAAAATATGCATATAAAAATAAAAAAATATATAAGTACCAACAGTAAAACCTGTGTTACCGGCCATCTGTACTAACGGCCAGTTTAAAAATTCCCCAAACCAATTGTATGTAGACTACAAAAACTGGCAATACCGGCCACCTTTCTATATCGGCCAAAAATTCTTTCATTTTTAATGGCCGTTACTGACAGATATTACTGTATATATAAATAATTCAGAAAGTATTATCCGTTATATTTACAAAAATATTTAAAATATCTTAATTATATCATAATTTACAGTAATTAACATTTATTTATTTTACAAACTAAGCTTAGGTATTTAACTATTTAAGTGTTTTAACAAATAAATGATATTACTTTGAATTGTGCTAACACTAAATGATTAACGGCTGTTTAAATTTTTCTAACAAAAACTTATGGTTTCTGAGTATTATAATATATTTGTACATGAAAAAACTTCTTTCCACATCAACAACTGATGTACCTAACTGGGGCATTTTTCAAATACCTATATACGGTAATCTTTGGATTTCAAATTAAATGGATGCTAAAAATGTCCCACTTAGTACTTGAACTAAGTACTTCAGAAAAGACCTGGTAACTATTTGCATAACAATTAAAATCAGGAATCTCAAGATAATATGACTATGAAAGCAAGAAAATCCCCCAAATATTTACAGGAGATTCTTGGTTTTTTTCTCTTTATCTAAGAAAAAATAATATGAGGCTAAATTAGAAGCACGCAACTAAAGAGCTAGAGCTACTTTTACCAAAATGAAAACAGTTTTATGCGGAAGAGAGCTAAGTTTAAATCTTAAAATTCGCCTCATGAGATGTTACGTGCTGTCAGTTCTTTTCTATGGAATGGAAGCTTGGACACTGAAAAAGATCGATACAAGGAAAATAGAAGCATTCGAGATGTGGATGTACCGCAGGATACTGAGAATATCGTGGACAGAGAGAGTGACAAACATGGAAGTGTTGCGAAGGATGCAGAAATAAAAAGAACTTGCGCTTACTGCAATACTTGGGACAAATAATGAGGGGACAAAAGTACCAGTTACTACAATTAATTATTCAGGGAAAAATAATAGGTAAAAGATCCATTGGTAGAAGAAAACATTCATGGTTGAAGAATTTAAGAGATTGGTACAAGTGCCGCAGCTGCCAATTATTTAGATCTACGGTATCAAAAATACGCATAGCCTTGATGATGGCCAAACTTCGGAACGAGGACGGCACCTGAAGAAGAAGAAGAACTAAAGGCTATTGTACGAGAAAACACAGCTCTTATTTTCGGCAGTTTCAAATTGCAATTCACAATAATATTACAAGGACAGGTGTTACCGGTATCAATTTTACAACATAATAATTGATTTCTAAAACTGACCATGCTTCCCAATAAAAATTTTTACCTAGAGGTATAAACTAGTAGATTTTGGAACCCTTATTCAAGGAAAAAATTACAATAAATATCTAGAAATATTGAAACAAAATATATTCGGATTTACAAGCCCTTCGTTGATTTTATCTCATGAATACACCTGATGAAATTTCAAGTTATATGGACTTTATGCATACTTTTATAGAAATATGCAAAATTTGACATTTATATTATTTTTATGCATAATATGCAAAATACGCAATTTCCATATTTGCCTAAATCTAATCATAAGGGTTCCCTATACCTATATACAGAGTGTTTTGATTTATTTCGATTTTTATAAAAATGTAAGGTTTTAGAAAAAAATAAATATCTAACTTAAACACGAAATTTAAAAACGATTTTTAATTTGGAATATGTCAGTGGAGTACTATTATTTTTATTAAAAAAATTCAGAATATTACTTGTACGCGCCAATGATGAATATAAAATTCTACTGTCACCTCTGGGAGCCATTTTGAACACTTGTTGTAGATTTGAGCCTAGTTTAAATCTTATTAGTGTTGCTTTCTATTATTGTTCTAGTTTAGTATTATATTATTAGATAGTACTTGATAATATATTAAATAAATGAAAAATACGCGTTAAGATATTTATTTTTTTACATAAAAATGGTGCACCATATGAAAATAAGACAAGAAAGGTTTTTTATCATAAATTAATAGAGGAATTCAAAAATAGTCTTTAATGTGAAATATCTCAGTGGCGTACTATTTTTTCTTTAAAAAAATTAGACCATTACACATATGCGCATGAATGGTGAATAGAAAATTGTTTGTTGAATGTCAAAAAATGCGCAAAAACTACCTCTTAAAACCCACCAAATTGTATTACAATGTTGCCAGTAGTTTATTTAACAAAACGTTTGTCAAACCCTGATATGTGCACTTAGATCCGTAAATTTTTTTTGCATTCTGCAAAATTAACAGAAAATGTTAATGAAAGTTGTAGCTAGGTTATGTTATGTAGACGCATATGGATAGCTGTAAGAAAATTAAACTCAAAACCAAATATGATATTTCTAAAACTGTGATTTTATGGACGTCGTAGACGTTTGAATTTGCTCTCCTGAAAAGTAGCAAAAATGGACATATCAGCTTTTGGCAAACGACCACCCAATTATGTTTAGATCAAGATGGGCGTCACTTTGAACAATTTCTTTAATTTACTTCTTTGTTATTGAATTTTATTTGTTTCTTGTTTTTTTTTCATTTGTCCGTTTTTTTATTAAATATCTTTTGAATAAAAAAATGTTTTATTTTGCAATTAAACATTTACTTAACATTTAAAAGTAAAAAATTTGTGAATATGAACAAAGTATTTTGGTCCATCCACACAATAAGCATTTTGATTACGATATCACCCATTTTGTAAGTATCAGCCTGTCTAGCCTCTTAAAAGAACTTCGATAAAAAGACATAGATTCAAATAAAAAATGGTGTTCTTAAATTTACTTAAAAACTGCTGGGTTAAGGTATTGAAAACACTTATACGGAATGAAAGATAATTTAAATGTCTTCCAGAGTACGGCATATAACAAATGGTATATTATTTAAAATAAGAATATTATTCAATGTCACATGAAGGCCAAATTCAACTAAAATAATAAAACACCCTGTGTGACGAAATGGTGAAAATTTAAATGCTATTGATGACAGTATCTTAGCTAGGTATAACGTCGATGTTTGATTGGTGTTTGGTTGGTGATGTGTTGTAGATAACCATGACGTACTTGATTCTATATTGTTAACGCTTAGAAATTAGGAAATCTTTAAATATTTAAAAAATTAAGGGAGATAGGTAAAGGAAACCCTAATATAGATTTAAAGCTAAGTGAATTGTCCATATGATAGACTAATAAAATAGAGGGTGTTTCATTTAAAATAAGTACGTTACTACAGCTTTAATTTGTTCATAGATCAATCTAATATTTTGACCACCCTGTATAAAATTTTGTTACAGTAGACATCTATTTAAATATGTCGAATACTCTATTATTAACATCCAACAGAAAAATGGCTTTCTATTTTTAAAGTCCTAGATATTTATTTTTTCTAAAACCTTACATTTTTATAAAAATCGAAATAAATCAAAACACTCTGTATTTAGGTATATATTTGTAATCTAAAAATGTCATCGAATATAGGGTGTTCCCTAAGAAAATATATAAGTTTGAAATACCACTCTATTTTGTTAGTGTTGTGTAGTGTTAACGGCCCTGTATGTTTCTGTGAAGAAAACAAATTCATAGGCGTAACCAGGGGGGGGGTTTGGGGTTATAACCCCCCCAATGAGATGTTACTTTGAGCTCTATACGCTTAACACCATACCCCTCGGAGACCTTCCAGTAGTTGTAACCCACCCCCCCCCTCAGGATTATCCTGGTTACGCCTATGAACAAATTTAAATATTAAGTAGTTTTCAGTACAGAGACCAAGGCGAATAAGATGAACCACCCTATATACTATATTATTACAATATATTTACTATATATATAAATTATATATATTTATATAAATAATATATATTTGAATGACATTTGTTAAGAAACGAAACGTTTAGAATAAAAGGAGTGAGTTTGCATTTTCAGACGTTGCAAAATAAACGCCACGTTTGTAGCAAGCACCACGCCATCACGTGTACGACCTTAAATTTATTTGAATACGTGATATTTTTGATAGAGATAAAGATAAACTATTGTTTTGATACATTTTTATTTTACCTTCAGTTTTCGAGCATCGGCCCTTATTTTCACGAAACGATATCTAGTTCTAAAACGAATTTTCTGTCTTCCTTCTTCAGCAAAAGTACTGATCAAATATCTTTTATTTATTAACTTTGCACGTAGGGAAAATATTTAATATAAAAAGATTATTTGTTCATTTTCCATTAGACACAAGTGAAAATAATTAAATTAAATATTGTGTGTGTGTGTGTGCGTGTGCGTGTGCGTGTGCGTGTGCTTGTGCGTGTGCGTGTGCGTGTGCGTGTGCGTGTGCGTGTGCGTGTGCGTGTGCTGTCTTCCTTCTTCAACAAAAGTATTGATCAAATATCTTTTATTTATTAACTTTGCACGTAGGGAAAATATTTAATATAAAAAGATTATTTGTTCATTTTCCATTAGACACAAGTGAAAAGAATTAAATTAAATATTGTGTGCGTGTGCGTGTGCGTGTGCGTGTGCGTGTGGGTGTGCGTGTGCGTGTGCGTGTGCGTGTGCGTGTGCGTGTGCGTGTTCGTGTGCGTGTGCGTGTGCGTGTGCGTGTGCGTGTGCGTGTTCGTGTGCGTGTGCGTGTTCGTGTGCGTGTGCGTGTGCGTGTGCGTGTGCGTGTGCGTGTGCGTGTGCGTGTGCGTGTGCGTGTGCGTGTGCGTGTGCGTGTGCGTGTGCGTGTGCGTGCGTGTGTGTGTGTGTGTGTGTGTGTGTGTGTGTGTGTGTGCGTGTGTGTCACAAGCTTGTCAGTTCGTTGATTTCGAGATCAAATTGTGTTTAAGTCATAACATCCGAAGTAATGGAATCAACGATAAGTGTCAGTCAAAAGGTCAAACCTTCACTATCAATTGATGGTTATACATCAATAATGGTTATACACCTAGCATTTTTAATTTTATTGATATAATTTTACAATTTCAAATAAATACCTACATTGAAATGAATTTTGTTTCGACACCAAAAACAATTGTTGCGAAAAGTACAGCAAAAATAAATTTTCTAAATGAAAAAATGTTAGAATTAAGAGAATGTAAAATAAATAGAATAGAATTTGTCAAAGTAGTATTCATATAGATTTAGGAAAAATATTTTGTAATTTTATATTTCTATACACATTTTGTAATATTTTCCAAATAAGTTTTTTGTGATGTTATTTTTAATAAATCTGTAAAATACTTAATATGTTTTTGCATTTTTTGTCAAATTATTAATATCAAAAAATGACGGTTATTATATATAATGGTTATAAAACTACTTATATACAGGGTGAGTCATGAGGAACTGTACATACTCCTACCTCGTATAGAGGCTCCTATGGGGAATAACAAATGACCATTAAAAAGTGTCTGCTCCCATTGTTTAATAATATACAGGGCGAGTTTCGCATTTTGACAGAAATTTGTATTCGTCATAATTTTTGAACGGTCAGATCGATGTGTCTCTTATTTTGGTCAATCGTTACACTATTACCACCCAATAAACTGATTTAGTCCAACTAGAAAAAAATCAGGTCCGGCTTTAAAAAATTAGTTCGTTTTGGTCTTAGAAAAAATTTCACCCTGTATAAGCTTTTTAAAAACTCTAATATAAATTTTACAAATTAGACAAATAGGCAATTAAAATGGCATATTTATTTTTTCCCCACATGATTACTTAATTTTGTATAAAAAAATCAAATTTGACTATGAATTAAAAGTTTGGTAAAGTGAACCATAGATTTAAAAAAATCAACTTTTATTACAAAAATTAGTTTTTTTAAACAAATATTTAATTTATGTTACCACCCAATCAACTGATTTATTTAAACTAGAAAAAAATCAGGTCCGGCTTTAAAAAATTAGTTCGTTTGGGTCTTAGAAAAAATTTCACCCTGTATACGCTTTCTGAAAACTCTAATATAAATTTTTCAAATTAGACAAATAGGCAATTCAAATGCCATACCTATTTTTTCCCCACATGATTACTTAATTTTTTATAAAAAAATCAAATTTGACTATGAATAATTATTAAAAGTTTGGTAAAGTGAAACATAGATTTAAAAAAATTAACTTTTATTACAAAAATTAATATTTTTTGAATAAATATTTAATTTATGTTACCATCCAATCAGCTGATTTATTCAAACTAAAAAAAAATCAGGCCCGGCTTTAAAAAATTAGTTCGTTTTGGTCTTAAAAATTTCACCCTGTATACGCTTTTTGAAAACTATAATCTGAATTTTACTAATTAGACAAATAAACAATTAAAATGGAAAATCTATTTTTCCCCACACGATAACTTAATTTTTTATTAAAAAATCAAATTTGTCAAAATCGGAATTTTAACCTAAAAATGAAAAAAAAAATGAAATCAGGGTAACTCGCTACAACTCTGTTCCAATTTAATATTTTTTTCTGAAATTTCTACAGCACATATCTCTTACCATTGTGAAGACTATGAAAATTGTTGTAGACTTTCGGTCTTCTTCTCGTAAAAGTTATGAATTTTTAAAAATAAAAGGTGCAGATTCGTGAATTGCAAAGTTAAATCGCAAAAATTAAGTGAAAAAATTTAAAATTTATCTATTTGATCACGTCTATGTTAAACTATAGAGTCCAAAGAGAAGTGTATGGGGAGTTTTAGATCTAGACGTGTTATAAAAAAAAATGGTGAAACTTTTAATTTTAAGAAAAACGTTGTTTAATTTTTTTTATTTTTATGGTAAAATTGCGATTTTGACAAATTTGATTTTTTAATAAAAAATTAAATAATCGTGTGGGGAAAAAAATAGACATGCCATTTTAATTGTCTATTTGTCTAATTTGTAAAATTGATATTAGAGATTTCAAAAAGCGTATACAGGGTGAAATTTTTTCTAAGACCCAAACGAACTAATGTTTTAAAGCCGGACCTGATTTTTTTTCTAGTTTAAATAAATCAGTTGATTGGGTGGTAACATAAATTAAATATTTGTTTACAAAAATTTTTTTATAATAAAAGTTAATTTTTTTAAATCTATGGTTCACTTTACCAAACTTTTAATTCATAGTCAAATTTGATTTTTTTATAAAAAATTAAGTACTCGTTTGGGGAAAAAATAAATACGCCATTTTAATTGCCTATTTGTCTAATTTGTAAAATTCGTATTAGAGTTTTCAAAAAGCGTGTACAAGGTGAAATTTTTTCTAAGACCAAAACGAACTAATTTTTTAAAGCCGTACCTACCTGATTTTTTTCTAGTTTGACTAAATCAGTTGATTAGGTGGTAATAGTGTAACGATTGACCAAAATAAGAGACACATCGATCTGACCGTTCAAAAAATACAAATTTCTGTCAAAATTCGAAACTCGCCCTGTATATTATTAAACAATGGGAGCATACATCTTTTAATGGTCATTTGTTATTCCCCATAGGGGCCTCTATACGAGGTAGGAGTATGTACAGTTCCTCATGACTCACCCTGTATGTATAAGTTAGTTGAAATTTATAAATACTGGCAATAATGTTTAATACATAAAAGTTGAAAATAATAGGTATTTATGATATAAGTGTTTAAAGTACAATTTTAAGGCACGCATGTGAAAGTTTGCAGGATGAGCAAAGCGAATTCTGCAATTTACATGAGTGCCTTAAAAATGTTCTTTTTAACACGTATATCATACAATGTTTTTTCTACAAGCGTTAAAAATTTATAAAATATATTTTTGTTAATTGCTGAAACCATAAAACCTATGACCCGTAAAAGGTAGAACTGGTTGTCTACACTCGAGGGGAATGTCTAAAAATTCTTAGCGAAAAGTGCAATAGTACAGTTTAAATTAATTTTAAAAAACTTTTTAAACCATCTTTTTCAAATTGCGCAAGTTGTTCTCTTAATATTAATGTTAATAAATGAAATATAAATATTTTGACGTTTCACAATTTGACAATTCACTTTTAACAGCAGTGCCTTAAAATTTTTAAAGCACTAGTGCTTTAAAGTAACATTTTTAACGCTCCTATGGAGTGCTAAAAATTGCATTTTTAACACGGTTGTAGAAAAAATAAATTAAATAACAAATTACCAATTTTGCCAAAAATTTACAAAGGGACGAAGATGCGGCAACGTCTCACCTTCACATAAAGATTAGAAGCATGTAATGTATTTAGGGCTTGGGAGGCAATTTATTCGTATGTGATCATTTTAGCGACAGGTAAGAAACCCTTTTTCGGGAGGCATTTCATAATATGCGGCCAATCCAGACGGGGATCAAATTGTTAAAAAAGAAAAGGAAAATAAAGTAGCACTGAAGTTTGGATACAGAAAGTTAAAAATAGGAACCTATAAATGGAGATGGAGTATAGAAGAGGGAACTTTAAAGAAACGAAGTAAACGTCGACAAAAAAAAACAATTAATCCAATAATTCTTCAAAAACCACATGTTGTTTTAACCATTGTTATACTTATTCTAGGTAGGCGGCACTAATGATGGAATTGTCATTCCTAAATCGTTTTGTAACACAGCCCGAAAGGGTATTTTTTTTAATATAAATAAGTATACTTTTTATATAGGATTTTTAATATATTTTTATGGTAACCGTTGGGCTGAAAAGTTCGTAGGCTAATATAGAAAGAAATTTTTGTTTGATAAAATTTGATTTTATTATTCAATATAGTTAACTTCGAGGGCGGTATAACGTTTATAGCGGTTATAAAACTTTTCGATACCATTTTTATAATACAATTTGTCTTTAGCCCCAAAATAAGCCTCAGTTTCGGAGATTACCTCTTCATTTGTGCTAAATTTTTTTCCAGCAAGCATTCTCTTGAGTTCAGGGAACAGGTGGTAGTCGCTGGGAGCCATATCTGGTGAATACGGTGGCTGCGGAGGCAATTGGAAGCCCATTTCGTGAAAGTTTACCATAATTCTCATTGATTTGTCACACGGTGCGTTGGCATGATGAAATAGAACTTTCTTCTTCAAATGAGGTCGTTTTCTCGCGATTTCGTCCTTCAAACGCTCCAATAACGCAATGAAATATTCGCTGTTAATGGTTTTTCCGTTTTCAAGATAGTCAATAAATATTATAACATACGCATCGCATCGTTTGTGGCATCGTTTTCATTGATTTGTGACGGTGCGTCATCTTGATGAAATAGCACTTTCGATGTCTTCAAATGGGGTCGTCGTTTCGCGATTTCATCCTTCAAACGCTCCAATAACGCAATGTAATAGTCGCTGTTAATCGTTTTTCACTTTTCAAGAGAATCGATGAATATTATACCATTCGCATTATACCATTCTTTCCACGCTTTGGAGTCGGTCATCACTTGCAGTCCACTCGGCAAACTGTTGATTGGACTCCGGTGTGAAATGATGGAGCCATGTGTTATCCATTGTAATATATCGACGCAAAAATTCGGTTCTTTTACGATTGAAGAGCTTCAAAAACTTATTAGAATCATCAATTCGTTGTTGTTTTTGATCGTTTGTGAGCTCTTGTGGCACTTACTTTGCACAGATCATTCGCATACCCAAATATCCATGCTCAATATATCCAACACGTTCCTTTGATATCTTTTGAGTCTCAGCTATCTCGAACAACTACACTTTACTGGCATCCAAAATTATTTTGTGAACTTTTTTTATGTTTTCGAAGCCTCTTTGGGGCGTCTACTGCGTGCATCGTTTTCGGTGCTCATTTTTTGCCTCGTTTAAACTTAGCAAATCATTTTTCAACGGTTGATTCTCCTGGTGCAGAGTCCAAAGAATGTTTATCAAGCCAAGCTTTGGCTTCAACAGTATTTTTTTTTTTTTTTCGTCAAAAAGCAATAGTTTATTAAGACACGGAATTCTTTTTATCCATTTTTTTAAACTAGCAGAAGTCGATTCACTCAAATTTTATATCTCAGAATCTAATAACAAATACATTAGACTATAATACATCCAATTCCCACAAAAAACTGAAAGCACGTTGCCACTAGCGCCTTTGTCGGTTTGAGTTGAACTACGTTTTGACAACGTAAACATACAAATTTACTTTTGTTAAATTTGGAGCCAATTATTGGAGCTAATCTTAGTAAATTGTGTTTTTATTTTTACACAAAATGTCTTAAAATCTAAATAAATAGGTTCGGTAAAATGGATTCTCAGCAAATATCTAGGATGGCAACAAAATTAACTAAAAAGTGTATTACGTTGCCTCCATTCACCCCGATGAGAGGGTGTTTAGCTGCAATTTCCTTTTACAAGAAGGCTAACCCCAGACTGTATAGAAAATTTATTCTCTATTATTATGGCTAAGGATACACCTGCTAGTGTGACATTTAGGTGTAACTTATAAAGGGAGTTTCAAATTAATGATAATAAATATTTAGATAAAAGGATTTTTTAAAATTATATACAAGAGAGTGTTGAAAATGTTAAATATAATTTAAAATTAAAATTAAAATTTAATAAAAAATTTTGGCTTGGTAAAAGGTATTAGTTTAAAAAGCCCCTATAGCGCTACAAACATAGAAACAAAGCGTTTTCGCTTTGTAACAAGAGCATCATCAGTATTACAAGAACATAGTGAGCCAACCAAAAAATACAAAGGTCAAAGCCTTACAAAAACAGACCAAAAGTCTTACATAGATGCAAACGTAGCAAAATTCAAAGGATGGATAAAATTCCTATGGCTTCGGCCCTAGGGCAACTCAGTTACTTAGCAACTCACCTCCTATAAACTCAGTTGCATCTCACCTCTTGTAACATAACGACCTAATTGTTACCTATTGACCCACTTACCACGTGTGGGAGTCATATATTGCCCTAGGACCGTAGCCATAGGAATTTTATCCATCCTTTGGATTTTGCTATGTTGGCATTTATATAAGACTTTTAGTCTGTTTTTGAAAGGCTTTGACCTTTGTATTTTTTGGTTGGCTCACCATGTTCTTGTAACACTGATGATGCTCTTCATACAGAGCGAAAACGTTTTGTTTCTATGTTTGTAGCCCTATATTTAAACTTTTTAAACTAATATACCTTTTACCAAGCCAAAATTTTTTTATTAAATTTTACTTGTAATTAATGGTATACACTAGTATACAGCCAGCCACAGGAAATTGTTCCTTCTGGATTTTTAAAATTAAAATGTTACAAGAAACTCTCCAAAATGTATGTACCTACAAATTGTCACAAACCTTTTATAGATAAATATATTGATCTTTTACTAAAAGCGTATGTAAATCAAATTAAGGATAGTAAAAAGGAAAAATTATGTTAATTAAAAAGTTAGAATATAAAATTATAGAAACTAGCTCACAACTAAATTTGTATTTTGATTTAATCCTATAAAAATACCTTTCTTTTAAATGCATAGTTTGTGGTTATAACTCATACCACTAGATGGCGCTATTTTGTTTGCTTCCGCAAAATTAATGGGAAATGTCAAGAGTTGTATGTATTACAGTCTAATGTATTTGCTAATAGACCATTCCAGGGTGACGTAATTTGACAGCGACTGGAGGGCAAAGATCTTGTAAACAAAGTAGGTTAACCATTATTTAATTTAAGAATATGATTAAAATACCAGCGTTTTGTTCAGTTGTAAAGTATTCCAGTAAAAGTAAAAGAGATAAAGTGAGTTTTTTTATAATACCAGCCGCATTTAAAGACCGAGATGTTTTAAATCATTATGCACACAATGCACTGTAAACAGAACGACGATATGGGTCAAGAAAACTGATTTTCTGATTTTACCGGGTTTTTGTATCCCCTACGAGGGTGTCCTATATCTAATATTTGAAATTTTTGGAGTTAAAACCACAGATTTCTTATAATAAAACGAGAAAATAGCAAAAAGAACACCGAAACACAATTTTTGCCCCTCAGCGACGCTGTCAAAGTCACGTGACCTGGAATGGTCAATACTTCGACAGCTGTCAAATTTATACACGCCTCTTTTGAAGGTTAGGGCCATCGAGATAGGAAGGTTAGGGTCGACTAAAAATTATATGGATTTAATACCAGTAGTGCCATCTATGTATGAGCCTAGGAACTTTTCATCCCACCTGTTATGATATACAGCGGACTAAACGAAAGGCTTTTGCTTGTGGATTATTATATAGACAAATGTCATTCAAGCGTAAAAAATTCCGAATAGTAAATTAATTAAATTCACAAATGAAGGATTGCTCTAAAATGTTCAGATTGGTTAAACAATGTTATTACAATTGAATTCGTATTTTATGAATCAGAATACCGATGCACCTCGGTAAATTATTTAAATAACAAAATGCAAACTTTAAAATTTAGGAATATTCAGCACGTGTTTGGGATAATAAATCTGTAAACAGCGTTTTAAACATTTCAGTTACGAAAAACTTTGGAGCTAGTTTTTAAAGGCACACGTTTCCAAATTTGAACCAAGAGAGAAGGTGTAGGTATTATTTGAGTTATGCTGAAAAGTTTCAGCATTTTACGTGATTCAATATAAAGTTATAAACTGACTCCAAAAGTTTAAAGACTCTGCATAATGTTACTGGTTTTATAGGGATTTTATCCGATTTGATGTTTAGATTATTGACAAGGTAGTAAAAAATGTATTGACGTTATGTGTGAAAAGCAAGGTAACTTAATAATATTTCGATTTTATACATTTCGGGTATTCACAAAAAAAGATTTTAAGTGTAATTTCTTTTATATGAAATAATATGAATATACACATCGGAAAAGTCTAGGGATATTAAAGAGATGCAATTATTGCTTCTTCATTCTGGAAATGTCGAAAATAACGAGAATGCCTTTCAGAAATGTCAAAAATATTGAGAAGTACAAATTAGCAAAAAAATTGGTGGTCACAAAATATGGTCGTACTAAAACAGAATGTGTGTGTGTGTACTTTGTAGCACGTAAGAAGTTATACGTGTATTATAGATTCCACGAAATTAATATGTACTTTAAACAGTTTATTTATATTTTATTTAAATATTAAACTAATTTTAATACTTACTACTTTCCAAAAATTTGTATTAAAACAATACCAAAAATAAGAAAAATAAAAGAATAAAACACACACAAACACATTGAAAAATGCCACAAAGAACTGATTTCTGAACAATAATTGTTGGCAAAAATTTTAATTAATACGCATTTTCTGAAAAAAATTATATAACAAATATACTTGGAGGGTGATATATAGATGTGGCACGAGTAACACGTGTTTTCGTTCGCTCTTGGCAAAAGTCTTTAGTTTTGTGTGAAAAAGAAATTAACAGTTATAAAAAGACGTGTAGGTAATCATTTGATGGTAGTACTTGTTAAAAGTGTACCCAAATTTTGGAAAACTCCAAAAACAAGGTAAAATTTGATATCTTTTATTACAAACTAAATCGACTAGTTCTTCCTTTTCGATCAAGTCGTTGTCAAAGATGCCGGATACAAGGCAAACGAAACAAACTCCACAGACGGCTCAAGATGGAATGTTGAGTGAAGACCTGTTAACGAAAATTTGTAAACAACAGTCTAATTGTATTATGAACGAAATAGATGGAAAACTAGATGTTAAGTTTACACAATTCAAAGTCAGTCTGGACTCATTAATTGGGCAAGTTACTGAGAATAGGGAGAAAATAAATACCATATCCATGAATCAAAATTTGATCGAACAGCGCTATAAACTTAATAATTTACTACTTTTTGGTATGGAAGAAAAAAACCAAGTGGGAAAATCTTTAGAAGACACAGTGGTAAAATTTTTAAATGATAAATTATCAGTAAACCTAACCCAAAGTGACGTAGATATGTGTTTTAGAATAGGTAAATTTTCTGATAAAAACAGTACCAATCCCCGACCAATTCTCCTACGGTTTTTATCATATAAAGTTAGAAGAAGTGTTTTTGATAGGAAAAAAATGTTGAAAAGTTCCGGAATAAGTATTAAAGAAGATTTAACCACTACTGCTAGTAAGATTTTGAGGGCGGCTATGGAGAAATACGGGAAACATCGAGTTTGGACATTGGATGGAAGAGTTTATGCGTTAATTAATAATATAAAAAAGCGTCTTTCTGATCATTCATTCAGCTAATTTTAAATGTTAATAATTACTTTATCGAACAGGTACTACTACTAGTTTTAGTTTCAATATAAATTTGTTTTAAACATGAAATATTCTTAATGGGTTTTGTGTTTTATTAGTGATAAAAAATATATGAGTTTATTTTATGCTCGTTATATAAACTGGAACGAAAGTTCTGCGTATTATCATTGTATTTATTATATTTATTTTTCAATACTAGTTATTTATTTATTTAGGAACTATGATGGGCATTTGTCAGGAGCAGCGTGCTCATTTTATTTGTTATATTTAATAGATTTCATACAGTTTTTTTTGTGTTGATATTTTAGATATCAGGTTAATTAATAATATAAAAAAGTGTCTTTCTGATCATTCATTCAACTAATTTTAAATGTTAATAATTACTTTATCGAACAGGTACTATTACTAGTTTTAGTTTCAATATAAATTTGTTTTAAACATGAAATATTCTTAATGGGTTTTGTGTTTTATTAGTGATAAAAAATATATGGGTTTATTTTATGCTCGTTATTTAAACTGGAACCAAAGTTCTGCGTATTATCATTTTTTTTTTTTTTTTTTTTTTTTATTTATTTACGCTGTAACCACAGGGGTTATTAGCGATCTAAAAAATATAACAAAAGTAAAGTTAATAAAAATTACAATAGGTGATACAGTCCAGAGTCTTTAAGATAATTTATTGTGTTTTTAACATTCATGTTTACTCCTAAGGCTTCCTTTATATTCATTGGGATGGTATACTTCTTTCTTATTGTTTCATATGTTTTGCACTCAGTTAATATATGTTTCACGGAGAGTGTTGTTTCACAGTTTTCACACATAGGCGGCACAGTTCGCGTAAAGAGATGTTTGTGTGTTAGGTTGCTGTGTCCCAGCCGTAAACGTGTTATTTTCACTTGGTCGGGTCTGTTCGCTATTATTTGCGGCCACGGTTTCACTGATTGTTTGATTTCCTTGAGTTTATTTTGCGACGCACTCCATTTATTTTGCCACGAACTAAACACTTTATATTTTATTTCTGACTTCAGGTCATCGGAAGAAACCTCGTTAATAAGGATGGAGTCCTGGCTGAGGGATGCTGAACGGGCTAGTAGATCTACTTCCTCATTTCCTTGTATACCTGAGTGTGATGGGACAAACATAAAGTCGACAGTGATCTTATTTTTATTTAGGATCGCTATTTCTGATTGGATATGTAAGGCAATTGGATTATTGGTGTAAAGACGTTTGATAATGTTAAGTGAGCTGAGTGAATCGGTTATTATGAGAGACGGGGATTGTTTCGACTCTTTTATGTGGATCAGTGCTTGTAATATTGCATACAACTCTGCAGTGAATGACGACGTAATAGGCTTGAATTTAAATTTTAATGATGTATTGGGTGTGAGGATGGCTGCACCAACACCGTCTGATGATTTGGATGCGTCAGTGTATATCTTGTAGTGATTTTTAAAGGTTTCCATTTCTTTTAAGAATGATTGTTTGATTAGGTTTGTTATGGTCTCACTTTTTTTGTATATACTAAGGTTAGTATTAATTTTGGGAATTGGTATTAACCAGGGTGGAGAAGTTGGGAAATTTGTTGGGATAATTTCAGGAAATTGAAGATGTAGGTCATGAAGGTTTCTCCTAATTCTTTCGTAAAATGGTGGATCTAATCTTGTTGCAGAGAAAGTGCCTTGAAATCGATCTGTGAATGTATTGGTATAAGTAGGGTGTTCTTTATTACTGGCTATTTTAGAAGCATATGAGAGAGAAAGATATTTGCATCGTAAACTTAGGGGTGGTTCTCCTGTTAAGCATTGTAAACTTTCAACTGGTGTCGTTCGAAACGCACCTGTAGCTATTCGTAGAGCCGCGTTTTGAACAGTTTCTAAGGTTTTCAATACTGACATTTTGCTTGATGAATAAACTATCGTACTATAGTCGAGTTTGGATCTGACTAAAGATTTATATACGTGTAATAGTGTATTTTGATCTGCTCCCCAGTTTTTGCTGGAAATAGTTTTCATAACATTTAATCCTGCTTGGCATGATTTTTTAAGTTCTTCTGTATGTTTTTTCCATGATAACTTTTGATCGAAAACCATACCTAAAAATCGGACATTATTTGTGAAACTAAGGGTTTGGTTATATAGCTTCAGATGCGGAGTTCGAGTGTTATGTTTTCTTGTGAATAGAATACATTTAGTTTTTGTCGGTGAGAATTGTAATCCGATAGACCTAGACCATGTTTCTAACTGATTGATTGTTTGTTGTAAATGTTTTTGTATAGATGTAGAGTTTTTTCCTTTGGCAAATAAAACTAAGTCATCAGCGTATAGTCTTCCTTTGACAATTGGTGAGCATTGTTGAAGTATATCGTTTATGGCTATTAGGAAAAGGGTTGAGCTTATAACTGATCCTTGTGGTACTCCGTTCTTTTGAACTTTTTTATCTGAGTTAACGTTGTCTGATCGAACTATGAAGCTGCGAGATTGAAGAAAATTTGATATAAATTTTAACATATTTCCTCTGATATTCCAATTATGCAATTTCGTTATGATATTGAATCGCCACACAGTATCGTAAGCTTTATTAATATCAAAGAAGACTGCGATACAATCTTGCTTATTTGCAAATGCTTCATGTATGCCTGACTCTAAGTCTATTAAGTTGTCTACAGTGGATCGATTTTGCCTAAATCCGCTTTGCTGTGGGATAAGAAGTTTTTGTTGTTCTAAATACCATCTCAGTCTTTTATTTATCATTTTCTCTAGCACTTTACATATAATATTGGTTAAAGATATTGGTCGATATGATTCTGGTGATGTCCGGGATTTATCAGGTTTGAGAAGAGGTAGTATTATTGCTTCGGACCAGGTTGAAGGGAAAACCTGGTTACTCCAGATTGAATTATAAAGGTATAATAATAAATTGTTCCCATTGTCTGGAAGATGTAGTAGAAATGCTAGGGGAATACCGTCTGGTCCCGGGCTTGCATCTTTCGAAGAGTTTAAGGCTTCGGCAAGTTCTATTAAGGAAAAAGGAACGTTAAGGTTGTGAATCTCATGTTCGTCAAATCCCAGTATGTTTTTTTCTACGTTGTTTTTATGCATTTTGAAATCGTCAGTATAATTTTCATCACTGGAATTTAACTCGTATTGGTCTGCTAACATATCTACGATTTCTTTTCTATCTCTAATTATTTTGTTATTTTTTGCTAGAAAAGGAATTTTATATGGTTGGCTTTTACCAGAGATTTTTCTTAAGTTTCTCCAAACTGTACTTATTGTTGAAGAGGTATTTAGAGATGAGATGAATTTTTTCCAGGATTCTTTTCTATTCTTTTTTAGAATGTATCTTGCCTCAGCTCGTCGTTTTTTGTATTCCGTTGTGTTTTCGTCTGTTTTGTGACGCTTTAGTTTATTGAAAGCTTTCTTATACTCTCTCGTAGCTTGGCTGCATTCAGGTGTCCACCATGGAAGAGGCTTATGTTTCTTTAATATTTTTGTTTTTCCTACATATGTCATGGCGGCATTAGTGATCATTTGTAAAAATGTACTTAAAAATTTGTCTATGTCGTTTGATGATGTGAAGTTGGTTTGGTTAATGTCCTGTTCAATTTGTTTGGTAAAGTTAGTCCAATCAGCGTTTTTAATATTCCACTTTATGATAGATGACTCAATATTTATTGTGCTCTGATGTGTTAAAGAAATTATAATGGGGTAGTGGTCACTACCGTATAAATAGGGTAGTACGTCCCATGTTAATGTGGTGGACAAAATTGGGTCACACAGAGAAATATCAATTGCCGATGTTGTGCCATTTTGGATGTTGAATCTGGTTGGTCTTCCGTCGTTAAGTAGATTCAGATTTTGGGATGTTATTATGTCTTCTATAATACGACCTTTCGAGTTGAGTTTTATGGAGCCCCACATCGGATTGTGGCCGTTAAGATCTCCGACGATAATTCTAGGTGAAGGAATTTGTTCCATAATAGCTATTAAATCTTCTTGGGATATGGATTGATTTGGTGGGATATACATATTACATATATAAATCTTTTGAGGTATATTTATTGAGATAGCTATTAATTCAATATTATTTGAAGTCACTGTTAACTGTGTGCTCATGAATTTTTCATCTACGTAAATTGCTACTCCTCCACTGGCAATATTTTGGTTTAATCTGTTTTTGTAGAAACATGAATAATTACGAAAGTTATATACGTGGCTTGAATTTTTGAAATTTGTTTCCTGTAGGCAGATAATAGATGGGTGGGTTTCAGAGATGATATGTTTAAGTTTTTCGAAATGGGTATAGAACCCATTTAAGTTCCATTGAAGTAGAGAAGTGAATTTAATTATTCTTTAGAAGAGCTTATAGACGAGTCGGAGTCTTCTCCCGAGAATGAAGTTTTTAAACCAATGTATTTGCCAAGTTTTTTCCTTAATCTGGTGCTTTTGTTTTTCATTCTTTTGTCGGTATAATATGGATGTAATTCTGTTAGAAACTTTATAAGTGCCTGAGAGTCATCTGAGTATAATTTTGTTATGCTGATTATGTCTTTTGCTCCTTGTATATTTTCGAATAAATCCACTACTTGATCAAAGTTTAACAATTGTGTTTCGCTTTTTTCTAGATATTCTCGAACTGGTTCTAAAAACGTTTTAAGATTTGTTATCTCATCTGTTAAGTTTTTGTCGTCAGTTTTGGTTTTTTTCATTAATTGAAGTTTAGGTTTTTCGAATTCGTCTTCGGCGGGTGGCGATGTTGCATCTTCTAAGGTTCTTTTTCCTGTTGTTTTATCCGAAGTTATCTGGGGTTCGTGAGTATTCATCTGTGTATTTTTGTTTAGAGGTAAGTTTTGACTTGCTTCGGGTGAGGTTGATTTTTGTTTTTGGATATTATAGGATGACTCAGACGATGTAGGTGTTGCGATTGTAGTGTTGACTGAAGACGTGGTTAAATGTATGGATGTATTTTGTAGTGGTGGTTGTTGGGTTGTGTTTATTGATAAATGCGGGATGGCTTCTGTTTGCGATGTGGTTTGAGAAGACATGGTAGGTGTGGAGGGAATGGTATTTGAAATTGTGGGAGTATTTTGCGGATTATCTTGTTGAGTATGATTTATTGGTAAAGTTTGTTTCATCTCTGTTTGCACTGCATTATCATTGTAAGGATGGCTATGAGATGAAATATTTGGACAATTAGCTGCCTGGTGTCCAGTTAATTTGCATTTGAAACATGTATCGTTTTGGGCTATAAATATGCGGTATGATGTTTGTTCTAACTCGACAAAAAAAGATTCAGGTAATACAAAGTTGTCTGGCAGAGGTGAAATGAAAATTTGTCGTCGGAAGCTTAGAATGTGACTGAAAGCAGGATTGGTTGCTCCTATTCTTAGGTATGATATGTCTGATAGAGGATTTAGACCTAGTTTTATTAATTCGTCTTTAATTAAGTTCGAAGGTATACTTGGACATACACCGGACAGAATTAAGCGGACTGATGGAGTTATTAATCTTCTTGCTTCTAGTATATTTCCATTTACTTTTATCTTCTTTGTTTCTGTTAGGAATTTGTCTACTAAGTTTTTAGATGATAGATATATGCATATTCTACCGTTTGATATACGGGATGCGAAAATTATATTTCTTGGTTCTATATGCTGACTCAATCCTTCAAGATAGTCATTGATTGTACAATTATCTAGAGTGTTAAATAAAATGGCTTGATCTCTGTCTGGAGTTAATATATTGCGTGGTTGGCTAACTGCTTTTGAATATGATGCAATTTGTTGTGGTTGACTGGAAGATGACATCTTTTAAATTTATTTAAAATCCAACTCCGGTGCTGTCTCACAGCTTTCGCTGTGACACCCGTTCATGGAATTGGATAATGTAGAGATAATTGTCGTGATTTATTGAAATATTCAATCCAAATAGACACAAATAATAAATTTCATCTACTTACAATTAAAATATTCCGTATACAAATCAATTTCACTAGTACTTTTATATTATAGTACTTTTTATTTTAATTACTTTTAAATATGTTTCAGTAATTACTATTTAACTAGCTCGATAACCAAAAACACTTGTTCATCGGTAGCTGTCTAAACATCGAATCCGCGTATTATCATTGTATTTATTATATTTCTTTTTCAATACTAGTTATTTATTTATTTAGGAACTATGATGGGTATTTTGTCAGGAGCAGCGTGCTCATTTTATTTGTTATATTTAATAGATTTCATACAGTTTTTTTTGTGTTGTTATTTTAGATATCAGGTACTTTTATGAAAAAATTTTCTTTTGCTTTCTTTAACGCTAATTCATTATGTAATAAATTTAACGAATTTAAATCTTATGTTTTAAGAGAGGAATTGATGTAATAGGTATTGGGGAAACTTGGTTTAATCAGAATATTACTGATCATTTTGTGCACATTGACGGATTCAACCTTATAAGAAATGACCGAATTACAAGAGGGGGAGGAACTGCAATATACATTCGATCTTCACTTAATTATAATATTCTTTGTGATTTTACTAATACAGATTCTGTTGAACAATTGTGGATTAGTTTCAAATTACATAATACAAAATACGCATTTGGAAATATATATAGACACCCGGATAAAAATATAAATGATTTTTTAAGCGACTTTGAAGAAAATTTAGCTGATATTTTCACACAGTTTGATGAAATAATTTGTGGAGGGGACATAAATATTGACATGTTAAAGGGGCCGTCCTGCAATAACGTAACAAAGTTTATTAACATTACAGAAATATTTAATCTGCAACAAATAATTAATGAAACTACTCGAATCACAGCTACTGGTGAATCACTTATTGATGTCATTTTAATTTCAAATCAAAACAATTCTTACATTCATTCTTACATTTTGTGCATTAAATTTTGATATTAGTAATAAAGAAAATATTATATATACAAGAAATTTAATTAACATAGGTAAAAATTTATTGGAAGATTTTTTATATTCGTCTCCTTTCGAATAAATATTTCGGTTAGAAAATATTAATGATAAAGTTTCACTTTTTAATCAGTTAATGGTAAATATTTTTGATACATTAGCTCCTATTAGAAAAAGAAAAAACAAAAAAATAAATCCTCCATGGCTTACAGATAACATAAAACTATTGATAAAGCTGAGCGATAAAGCTCTTTCTAAATACCGAACAACAAAACGTCCAGCTCATTACCAATATTACAAAGATTTGAAAAATTTCACTACTGTTGCAATAAGAAACGAAAAAAGGGGGTATTTTAATTTTTGTTTGAATACTTATGGTAGAAATAGTAAACAAATGTGGCAACAAATCAGAAAGTTGGATATTCGTTCGAAACCGGCAAATAGAGAAATACCGCAAAATTTAGATAATCCTAATAATATAAATAATCATTTTCTTTTAGTAACTGGTAATATGACTGAGCCAGATCAGAACTTATTACTTTTCTATAATAATAATTTAAAGACAAATTTTAATGAATTATTGAATTTCATCACAGTTAATACAAATACTGTGTATAAATATTTACTAGAAATTAAAACTAAAGCAGTGGGAGTCGACGAATTACAAATTGACATGCTTTTGCTATGTTGCCCATACATTTTACCATTCATAACTAATATTGTTAATACCTGTATTGAATTATCAGTTTTTCCCGATGAATGGAAAATATCAAAAGTTTTTCCTTTGCCTAAGAAATCCAACCTAACTAGTATGAGTGAACTCAGACCTATTTCCATTTTATCTGTGTTGTCGAAAGATTTAGAAAAAATAATAAAAAATCAAATTGAACAACATACAAGTCAATATGATATTTTACCAACTAGTCAGTCAGGCTTTCGGCGGGGCTACAGCTGTGCAACAGCGCTATTGGAAGTTACCGATGACATACTTCGAGACATAGATAAGGGAAATTCTAGTATACTAATACTTGTGAATTATACAAAAGCTTTTGACACAATAAATCATCAGTTATTATTCAATATTTTGCATTATATAGGGTTCTCTCCAAATGCTATTAAATTTATTAAACATTATCTTACTAACAGATCTCAGTTTGTGGAAACAAATTCGGGAATATCTAATAAAAAAAATATATTTTGTGGTGTGCCCCAAGGTTCAGTTTTGGGACCGGTTTTATTTTGTCTATATGCAAGTAACGTATCTACTGTTTTAGAAAATTGTAAAGCTTACATTTATGCAGATGATACTCAGATAAAAATTAGTATAACCGAGTTCGATACTATTATCACAAATGAACGTATTAATACAGAATTGTCAAAACTCGTAAACTTTTCAAAAAGACATCAGTTAATCATAAATCCCACTAAAACTCAAATGTTAGTGTTCGGAAAAAACAAAGACGTCATTTCAGAGCAACTATCAGTCTCAATTGATGGTGTTGATGTATTATCTGTTAATGTGGCACGAAATTTAGGTTTAGAATTAGATACAGATCTCAAATTTGGCAGTCATGTGAATAAGTGCATTAAACGGGCTTATACCAATCTAAAAATGCTTTTACCGCATCGTCATATTTTAGATCAAAAGACAAAAATTTTATTGTGTGATACAATGGTTCTCAGTCACTTTAATTATTGTGATACAGTATATGGTCCGTGCCTTGATAATATAGAAACAACACGTATTCAAAGGGCTCAAAACTCTTGTCTCCGGTACATCTACGGTATCAGAAAATTCGAAAGAATTAGCCATAAACTGATTGAAGCTAAATGGTTAAATATGAAGAGTAGAAGAGAGTTACATTTGACCACATTGTATCATAGAATAATATTATATAAGTCTCCACCATATTTATACAATAAAATTAGGTTTCGCAGTAATGTGCACAATATACATACTCGTTTCAGAGGCCAAATATCACCACCTGCTCACCGAACTACTAAATTTCAAGGATCATTCACATAATATGATTTTTAAAATATATAATAGTCCAGGGCGCATCTGTTTTGAGACGGACGTTGAGAGGTGACTCAAATTTTTTTGCAGAAATTGCTTGAAAATAAATCAAATAATAATATTTGAGTTATCCTCCCTCTCAAAAAGGTCCGGAACATTGTTTAAATAATCAAAATGTCAAAAATTGAAGGAAAAATTCGATTTTTTCTTGGTTTTTTGATTATAACTTTAAAAGTATTCATTTCCGAGAAAAGTTGTACTGACATAAAAGTTGCGTAATTAAATTTCCTATAATATAGAATTAGTTAAAAATTTAAAAAATAGTCACCCTAGTTGCAAAATAGCAATAATTGCGAAAAAACCATACAAAAACAAGTATTCGCATTTTACGTTTTTCAACCATTTATGCTACACTTAGGACCTTCATATTTCACCCAGAAAATTTTATGATACAGTAAAACAATACTGTAAATTTCATTAAGATCGGTTCAATAGATTTTGCAAAATAAATTTTGCAATCCAGCTTTCGCAAAAATAATTCATTTTTTCAAAATGTTACAGGACTGAAAATAAAGCAGATAGCAAGTTGATTTTTTTTTGCTTATAGAAGTGTACTGTACCTTTCATTTGCAATTTTCAAAATTAAAACCGATTGATTACCACGGCGTCAGAAAATTTTTGAAATAAACAATAATTTTTGGTGCTACGCGCAGGACAGCGGTGTTCGATTCACACAAGTTGATTCCCACCAAAATTTCTTCCAATCTTTATCTAATATATTATGTTCTTACTCTATATTTTGTTGTATTTTAATATTTGAATTCCACAAAAATCAAACTAATTTTATTATTGTTTGTGAAATATTGTTTAAACAATTGCATATGTTTAAAAATAATAAACTTTTATTATTTAAGTTAAAATATATTAACAAAGAAAGTTTTTGCTAATAAAAGTGTTATTTCAAAGGATAGAGTATGTGTTTTTATTTTGCAATAAACAATTTATTTATTTATATCAAAATGTAATAAAAATTAAAATGTATCAATCATTATCAAAGGTCATTGGAATGCCCAATCAAAACAAACTATCCGCTGTCCTGCGCGTAGCACCAATAATTAATGTTTATTTTAAAAAATTCCTGACGCCGTGGTGTTAATCGATTTTAATTTTGCAAAATTGCAAATGAAATGTACAGTACACTTCTATACGCCAAAAATTTTCAACTTGCTATCTGCTTTTTTTTCAGTCCTGTAACATTTTGAAAAAATGATTTTTTTTACGAAAGCTGGATTGCAAAATTTATTTTGCAAAATCTATTGAACCGATCTTAATGAAATATACAGTATTATTTTACTGTGTCATATAGTTTTTCAGGGTGAAATATGAAGTTCCTAAGTGTAGCATAAAAGGTTGAAAAACGTATAATGCGAATACTTGTTTTTGTATGTTTTTTTCACAATTATTGTTATTTTGCAGCAAGGGTGACTCTTTTTTAAACTTTTAACCAATTCTATATTGTAGGAAATTTAATTACGCAACTTTTATGTCAGTACAACTTTTCTCGAAAATGAATACTTTTAAAGTTGTAATCAAAAATCCAAGAAGAAAATCGAATTTTTCCTTTATTTTTTGACATTTTGATTATTTAAACAATGTTCCGGACCTTTTTGAGAGGGAGGATAACTCAAATATTATTATTTGATTTATTTTCAAGCAATTTCTGCAAAAAAATTTGAGTCACCTCTCAACGTCCAAATGTACTAATATTTTTACAGATGCGCCCTGGTCTATAACCAAGTACCCCAACATCTAAACTATCTACCAATAAGTACGTTTAAGACTAAGTACAAAAGTATTTTACAAGGAAGTAAATAGCAATTCTTTTTCTTTGTATTTTTTTTAATGTCATATATCATTTGTTTTTGTTTATACCTAGTAATAAAGGGATGACACTTCATTGTATCAACCTAGCTGTTTGTCATCTCTTTTTTACAGAAATGTATTATTAAATTTAATATGTAAGTATTATAATGTATTGTTACATATCCTTCTGCAAATAAAAACATATTATTATTATTATTATTACTTACAATCATAAAATATATAAAAAAATAAGAAAAATAAAAACTTGCATTGGGATTCGAACTCGCGTTTATTCGGGTGCTTAGGATTTGAAGTAGAAGCCTCTACTCATTTTGCCACCGACACGTACCTGTCATGTGCGAAGATAGGCCAACTGAACGTTTTACCGTTTGACAGTTCTGAATTTAATCAAATTAGTTTTAATTTTTGTGGAATTAAAATATTAATTAATATACAACAAAACATAGAGTAAGAAAACAATATATTAGAATTAGCGGTTCTCAACTTTGTTGAGTGATGTACCACCTACAATTATTTTTATTATTTTTGGTACCACCTATTTTTTAAATTGTATTATTGATGCTTACTAAGTACTACTATTTTAATTTTTTCTGTGTTTTGTGTACCACCGCCAATAATGATATGTACCACCAGTGGTACATGTACCACAGATTGAGAACCTCTTTATTAGATGAAGTTTGGTAGAAATTATGGTATGTAAATCAAAGCGTTACCTACTAGATAGGTACATATATTTTCCAAATAGGTAAGTACCTATGTAATTTTTTATTATAATACTGAAATATTTACAATAATTACGTACCTGTTGCTTTTTAAAACTATTTAAAAAGTCACTACAATTATTGTAAACTTGCTTTTGTCTGTGTTCTCAACAATTTGCTAAAAAATAATATACACAACATTTGTTTACCCATAACCGACATATTGAAAAATAATAATTGTTGACAGGTTATTGTAATTACCCGATCAAAGCCAGTATAACGTTTGAGCTGCGCTCAGGACCAAGACTTTTGATGAATTCGCGCACATATAAATTTACTCCCAACGCGCCTAAAGAAGTATAACTTCAAAAAACAAAATTAATACAAAGTGTGGCGTCCGCCCTGGTTTATTATGGCTCTGCATCTGTCGTTCATAGACAAAAAAATGAGATTGTTGATAGCATGGCGGGGTACGTTTGCTCATTCTGCTATCAGACGTTCTCGGAAAATAAACTGGGACATCTTGCTTATTAGTGCACCCTAATATGTCTGTGTAGATTTTGGCATTGGATCCGACATCACTTGTAACACCGTTGTCGTATCCTCTATTTTTTCATACTATAACGTTATAATGTTTTGTGATACATATTATATTTGTGTGTGAAATGTATCATTTGTGTATTTTAGGTATATTCTAATATGTTATGTATAGATAGATTTTTACTTAATTATTTTAAATCATTGTGAAGTTTAACTTGCTAGGAACCTTGTTTTATTGTGTAATGTGTTAAAAGTACGTAGTTATGAAACACCAATTAAGTAAAGTTTATTATATTGTTCACCAATTTTGAAAAAATGTGAAAACATTGAATTATCCACGTCCGTCTGTCCGTCCGTCCGTCTTGTCCGTCCGACCGCGAATATAACTCCTCCGTCACTATAGCAGGTAGAATGACCAATGAGGTGTCAAATAAAAGCTTATAATGCAAGGATGGTACTAAAGGTGAGAAATTTAACGTAGGCTGTCTGTCCCTCTGTATGTCCGACCGCGTATATAATTCCTTCGTCACTATTTCAGGTAAAACAACAAATGAGGTGTCAAATAAAAGCTTATAAAATTCCTCACCTTTAGTACCATCCTTGGATTATAAGCTTTCGTTTGGCACCTCATTTGTCATTCTACCTGGTATAGTGAGGAGTTATATTCGCGGTCAGACGGACAGGCGGACAGACAACCTATGTCAAATTTCTCACCTTTAGTACCATCCTTGAATTATAAGCTTTCATTTGACACCTCATTTGTCATTCTACCTGGTATAGTGACGGAGGAGTTATATTCGCGGTCAGACAGACAGACGGACAGACAACCTAGGTCTAATTTCTCACCTTTAGTACTATCCTTGGATTATAAGCTTTCATTTAACACCTCATTTGTCATTATACTTGGTATAGTGACGGATGAGTTATATTTGCGGTCAGACAGACAGACGGACAGACAACCTAGGTCTAATTTCTCACCTTTAGTACTATCCTTGGATTATAAGCTTTCATTTAACACCTCATTTGTCATTCTACTTGGTATAGTGACGGATGAGTTATATTCGCGGTCAGACAGACAGACGGACAGACAACCTAGGTCTAATTTCTCACCTTTAGTACCATCCTTGGATTATAAGCTTTCGTTTGGCACCTCATTTGTCATTCTACCTGGTATAGTGAGGAGTTATATTCGCGGTCAGACAGACAGACGGAAAGACAACCTAGGTCTAATTTCTCACCTTTAGTACTATCCTTGGATTATAAGCTTTCATTTAACACCTCATTTGTCATTCTACTTGGTGTAGTGACGGATGAGTTATATTCGCGGTCAGACAGACAGACGGACAGACAACCTAGGTCTAATTTCTCACCTTTTGTACTATCCTTGGATTATAAGCTTTCATTTAACACCTCATTTGTCATTATACTTGGTATAGTGACGGATGAGTTATATTCGCGGTCAGACAGACAGACGGACAGACAACCTAGGTCTAATTTCTCACCTTTAGTACTATCCTTGGATTATAAGCTTTCATTTAACACCTCATTTGTCATTCTACTTGGTATAGTGACGGATGAGTTATATTCGCGTTCAGACAGACAGACAATCTTGGTCTAATTTCTCGCCTTTAGTACTATCCTTGGATTATAAGCTTTCATTTGACACCTCATTTCTCATTCTACCTAGTATAACGACGGAGAAGTAAACGTTCTTATTCTATTATTCTTGTAGGTACATTTAACATTGATTGAAATTATGAAAAAAATATAAAAACAGTATGGCAACACTGTGACGGACAAACATAAGATTCAGCTGTGCGTTACATAGGGTGCACTAATGTACAAGATGTCCAGAAACTGCATGTATATGTTACTCATATGTGGAGTAATTCTTCGTTGAAGCATGCCCCATACATGCTCGATGGGATTCAGGTCGGGGGATTATGCTGGCCAAGGCAACACATCAATATCTTCGTTGGTAAGCTAGTCTGTCACTGACCGTGCGACATGTGGACGAGGATTATTATGAATGAGGTGGAAGTTTTGACCAATCGTATCAGCAAGCGGACGAAACATAGGCTGTAGAATAGTGTTGAGGTACTGTTGAGCTGGAAGGAAACGATTTCTACAAACGAGATCCGTTCTTCCACCGACTATTATTCCATTCCGTACCATTATTGTACCACGTCTACACGTATAAACGTCCTGGACATGATTTAAGCATCCTATATTTCAAGATCGTCTCCACACTCTTACTCGACGCGAATCGGGATGAAATCCAAATCTAGATTCGTCGGAGAATTAAACTGTAGCCCAATTATTTGCATTCCAATTTTGATATTCTTGACACCACTCTAATCTTGCAGCGCGATTACCTCTGGAGATAGGTAGACATTTGAATATCCTTCGATTGTGAAGATTGGCTTCATGGAGATGATTTCTTACAGTATCACGGCTTATGGTTATCTGGTGTGCTCGCTGCAAATCGCTAACCAATTAAGGTGCTGTAATTGTTTGTTGTCTTCTAGCGGTTAATACTAAAAATCGGTCTTAAACTGCAGTTGTAGCGCTCTCATGTCCTAGATGACGTTTGGCTGGACAGGTAAGCTGAATGGAACTGAACTGATTTTCTGTTGCTCCGCTCTCTATTAAATATACTAAGCAGCAAAATTAACGCACCGCCTTAAAAATGGTCTAAAATTTTATTGTCTCGAATTTCCTGAACCTCTTGTCTGATTTGAGTAATTTTTTAAATATGTTATAGCCTTATTCTTTAACAATATTCCTGTAATAATATTGTTGCTAGACAGATAAGTTGTCATTGTATACCGGGCGTACCAATCACACTGTGTTTTTTTTTTTCTGAAAGTTCGGAACACCCTGTGAAATATTCTAGCATTTATAAAATGTTAAAATTAAAACTCAATTGTAGCCTTAGACTTTCTTAAAATTTTGTTTTTTGATTAATTCGCTTATATTGGAAACTGAAAAAGTTAGGTACTTTACCAACCAGTCATGTTTTTCGTCGATAAATTCTCATTGTCTGCTTAGTTTAATAACCAAGCCTACAGTAAGCCATGAGAAATTAACAATTTGATAAATGTCAAATTGTTAATAGTCAAAAAGTGTCTGATTTGTTGTAAAAATTAGAAGATTAATTATTTAAAGTTTCAATAAGTCTGTATTTTTTTTTTTTTTAGTTGTTGATAAGTGTGTTCAAGTACTACCTTTACATAGCGAAGAACTTCCGCTTACAACGCTTCCATTCACCCCCGTATAATGCCATCCAAGCAAAAATGTTTTGTCACCGGAATAATAACAAACGACACCAATACATGTACCTACAAACTGATGCAAGAATCTTGAAAATCTGAGAACAAATAATAAAGTTTTAGATTGTCAAACTTAAACAAAAATTTTGGGTGGCGGAATTTTGTGCCGGTGAGTGTAGAAAGGCCATCGATGACTTTCAACGGACCTCTTAGGCAAATTTATACGTCAGAAACTAAACGATGAGGGGCAACGTTCATTTCCATACTACAAGGATAATATTCGTGAAAAACATAATCGTAAAATAAATATTATCTCTTAATAGTTTTACAACGTATGAAATATTCAAGGGCTTTATCAGAATATTGATCAAAATTTAATAGCACTAATTTCCGTAGTGGACCAATAACCTACATTTTTATGGTATGTAAAAAAACATTCTACATTTTCCACATTGAGAACAACAAAATTAACGATTCAAAAAGTTCGAATGTTCATATAATAGATTTTACTAGATTTTGAAAGTCAATAAAAAGGCCATGAAATCACTTATTTATGCGTAGTGAATATCACACTGAATAAGTTGATAGATATGGATTGACATTGCAGATATATTAGATTCTTATATTTCTTCTTTGTGTATAAACGTAATACTTTCCATTTAAAGGGTTTATATCCTGGTATTTTTTTGGTGGCTCAGCATGTGATTAACCAGTTCTAAATACTAATGATGATATTTTGTATATCGAAAACGTTCTGTGACTGATGTAGCCCTTAAAGGGGTTTTAACAAATTCTATAGGCATCTTTTATAAAGGATTTTTCAATTAAATTTTTTTGTGATGAATGTATACAGCTAGCTGTAGGCAAATTCTTTCCTTGTGGATTTTTTAATACTTTCCATTTTAATATTAAATTGAAACACTGGTATATTTATAAGAGTAGTTTCATACTTCTTATTCGTGTAAGAGATAGCCGCATGAATTCATCTAAAAAAGAGGATCAAGAACATGCTATTTCTTACTCTGAGTTTTTGACAACTATCAAATAATTATTTACAAATGTCATTCAAACTAAAATTACACAGTCATGCCACCTAAAACTATAAATAACTTAAAATAACTAAATGTGGTTTTATTGAAAATAAACATAGTTTTATTTTTACATCCCCCCCACCAACAGGTATGACAAACCATGAAAGTCTATGGTTGGTCACAAGGCAACAATTTTGAGATGTGAAAATAGTTCATATCGTTCCTTTTGTATCCGATATCTATTTCATATAAAGTATTTGAAATTTGTTTTTTCATTTGAAATGGGCCTAGTCTTACTTCATCAAGTTTTTTTCTATTTAGTTTGGATTTATTTTCTACATATGCCCAATCTCCTTCTTTAAATTCATGGAATTTTCTATTTTTGTCATACAGCTTTTTATTATATTCATGATGTCGTACTGAATTTTTATAAGCTATTTGCTTATCTTTTGATACATTTCTTGTTTCACAAAGTTCCTCGGGAACAATCGGATCCGCTTTTCCAAAAAGCAAATATTCTGGGCTGTATCCGGTTACGGAATGATCTGTTCTATTATATTCATCTATACATTCTTCAGCTATTTTTGTCCATGCTCTACTTCTAGTTTCATTTAGTTTACATCTTATCCTATTAACTAATGTTTGATTAAGTCTTTCATTTAAACCATTCGAAAATGGGCAGTCTACTGCTGTAAAAACCAGTTGAATATTTAATTGTTTCATATTATTTCTAAATATTTTGGAATTAATTCCCGGATACTTGTAACCAGAAAGAAGGAGATTTTCTGTTGGAGTGAATGCACAGAGAGTGATAAACTCCAACAGAAGTAGGAATAAGAAGATCTACTTAATGTAGCCAAAGGAACAACAATGTGGCTTCTGCGTTGAAGAAGCTGAAGTCTAAAATACTACTTTGCAGTAGTACTTGTATGGAAAGATGCCAAGTCGAAGAGTATAGAATTGATATAGGACTGAAGATGAAAATTATGAATAGATAGATGTAACTTGAATAGCTAGCTCAATATTCAAGAGAATGGCCACTTTACACTCAAGGAAGGATTCGGCCAATTTGCACGGCTATTTCTGGCTGGACAATAAATTAAAGGAAATGACAATGATGGCTAGAAAAAAGATATTAAGACAATGTTCACAAAATAGATAGAGTAAATATAGTAATATAATGAAAATAGAATAAATTTTTGGGCGCCAGAAGAAGTATAACTGGGTTAACTCTCTTCCAGGTATTCTACGCTGCTATAGAGTATATTAAATTTGTAATAAAAGTATATTAAATGTACAAATATAGAGGAGTAATATGAGAAAAAAAAATATGCACAATAAATATATATTTATTAAATTTAACTACTAGATGTTCACAATCTCCGAGTTAAGATAAGTAACTAGTCTGTGACTCTAACATGACAAAAAAATGATACTAGTGAAAGTCAATTAAAAAATTATCACACAAATGTGATCTAAGAATAATCTTAATAAGGTTAGAAAATCTGAATAAGGGTACCTCTAAAGCGTCGTTTAAACACAACGACAAGTCACAGCAACTAGTTGTGATGACAAGTTGAAACGCTGTTAAGACGCTGCGATTCAATGCGATACCACCTTCAACCCAACTCCAACTTTGATAAGTTGTGCGATGCACCGTTTACACACAATGATAAGTTGCAACAACTCGATTGACCTTGATAAGTTGTTTGATTTATCGCTGTGTTTAAACGATCCTTAATACAGAAAGTACAACTTACACCTAGATTAGTATGAACCCTTCACCAAATAACACTTGTACGATTTTAATACGTACACCCTAATTGAATACTACCTGATAATAGAATAAGGAAAATACCTAATGTAAATAATATATATTTTACAACTCTCAATGTGTTGACGGGTAACAAGTCCCTAAATGAACCAACTTAGTACTGGATACAAAAGATCCTTTTCTGACTAGTGGTTCTAAATAATAATCGCAAGTAAAACTAGTACCTTCCTGAGGGGATGGGTACTAGGGATTTATTCAAATATAATATAAAAAAAATTAATAGTTAACGTTAAATAATATTTACAAAAATCTAATACAAATTGAAAAATTATGAAATAAGTTGAATTATTTTAAATTTAGGTGAATTGAACTAATATTATTTTTAAATTAACTGAGAAAACAAGTCTAAAATTAATACGAACCAAGGGGAAAGAACATGTATGGGGAGAATCTTCGAGCTCGAAACTTCTACCAAGAATTATATAAATTTGGGGGAACAGTACTAACTGTTAGGCATGGTTATTATAACTAAAATGTACTTAAATTTGTAGAGAAAGAAAAAAATATTTATGTGTAATTAAATTATGAACTTATGTGTATCTAACTTAAATGTCCTGAATATTACAAAAAAAAACAGTATAAGTCTTTAACTAGTATGAATAATTGTCCCCCAAAACAAACCCTTTTTCACGCGTTCCAACACTGATCCTTGGTGTGTGGTACCAAATCCGTGGTACGAAGTTAACACCGAAGTGGTGCAACTGCCCAATAGCTAATGAACCTGTCCCTCGGAGGGTGCAGGATGATGAACCAAAACAAAACAAATGGGACTGTATCCTTAGACTTGTTCCCTGGTTGACTGAATCTTGGAAGTGTCTGCTCTCGGTGTTAGAGAGGGTTTACCAGCGGTAATAATAGATTTCTCCCGAATGGCTAAAAACAAAATATTCCCAGTTTATTCCTAATAAAACATGTCAGAAAAAGAAGTAAAAAAGAGAAGTTAATGACCCAATGACTTTCACTGACCCAAAAAAACCTATCTACCTTGACATTTTAACCATAGGTTTTGATCAGACTTTTAACAACTATGGCCTTGATTCGAATAGACAAGAAAACTTACAATAATAGGTTTTTTTCAAAAGAAGTTGTACATGTATGGTATAAAGAAATAGGTACTGTGAAAATATATGAACATATTAGATATGGGAAAAGAATTATGAAGTCTATGAAGTAAAATTTAGTAGGTTTCAAGAAGTAATGATATAATTGGCAATAGGTTTTCATAACTGGAAATTTTTTTATGAACATAACCCCATATTAAGAATGTTATTAAAGATCTTTTCTGGATACATGATAGACACTGCAACATTCTACATAAAAGCCAATCGATGACTTAATTTAAATTCAATCCATAATGAGAATAATATTATAATTGCCACAATTATGACACCATATTGAAAAAACTATTATAAAAAACATACCGGTGTGAGATCCTTTTTCTTACAGTTTCATTATTCCGTCACTTTAATTCACTCAACTTTCTATAACTTGCAACAACAATAATGGAACTATGCAACTGGAAATAACTTATTTTAATTATATAATTAGAAAACTCACGCCGCCATTCTTATTGACACTCCCAAGACCAATGCTTCCCTCTTCACCGTTCCGGCTTCGTGACAGCTAGCGGCCGGTGTTCAGTACCAACCTCAAGAAATATCAATGTGACCACCATACACCCAGTATGACGTCACCAAGGGAATTTTGTACGAACTGGTTTTTAATATTCTAAGAAAATACTTTTGACAATAATTAAATAAGGTGTTCCCATTAATAATTAATTAAATAAGTGATGGAACGTCACATTCCCCTCCTACTGGAAGAAAAAAAAATTTAATCCAAATTTTTTTTTATGCTCTAAATATTAAACTAAAGTAGTAGTAGTGTATTATTTATCGTTGATTCGCAAGATTACAAATAACCACAACTAAGGATCAAGGGAAAGCACTGCAGCAAATAACCTGAATTGCAGAAGATCACCCGAAGTCCTATTAAAAGCGACTGAGGTTTTGCCGTAAAAGACACACAAACTAAATATGAGACTAAATTTATAATGACAAATAAGTGTCGAATTGGCAGCAAATCCAAAGTTGGACTATCCATGGACATCAGATTTATAATGGGTATATCCAAGGACGAACAACCAGGCAAAGGTGTGAGCCAAATCGTACAATAACGCAAGTAAATATACTAAAGTTACCAAATAAATCAAGAAAATTAGTGAAGAATCGAACACTCAATCCAAAATTGGACCAACAATGGACACCAGATTCGTAATGGCATATCCAGAGAAGAACAATCAGGAAGATTTATGGAACAATTCTTACCAATACCGAATAATACAAATAGTAAACATACCAAAGGAATCCAAAACACATTAACCAAAATAAATGGGGAATCGGACACTCAATCCAAAGTCAGACTATCAATGGACACCAGATTCGCAAAATCATATCCAATGAAGAACGACCAGGAAGATTTATGGACCAATTCACATCAATACTAAATCATATAAATAAATAAGTGAAGAATCGGACACTTCATCCAAAATCGGACTATCAAAGGACACCAGATTCACAAAAGCATATCCAAAGAAGAACGATCAGGAAGGTTTATGGACCAATTCTCACTAATACTAAGTAAATAAACTAAATTAGCTCTACATCTACCCTCATCCGGTAATGTGAGCCTATCTGAACTAAATAATAGAAATAAAGGATGAACTTATAAGTTCTATGACTCTATGGCAACTACAAAATATGACGGGAACAAACTCCCAATTTTTTTTATAAGACTGTATATTCATTTGAACATACATAGGATTATCCAGGAGATATTCCTGAATCTAAGCAACAACTAATGCCTAAGGAAAGAAGGGGAATCTACTAAAAAGAAAATCAATAATTTGTCCCGATGGGTTAATCACTAACATTACGACTCTACGTATATGGATAGTCAAAGCATCAATATACTATGAAATAAGAGACATAAAATAAGCAAACTAAACTTCCCTATTATCGTGTGAAAATGTGTCTGGAATATTTGGACTAATTACACAAGAACGGCTAGGAAATGTTGCGCACCATTTCCCGACCGGAAATATTATCATGCATAAACATCCGCAAACTCAATCATGAAAGACATGGATTACGAAATCGGATAGCAGTGATCAGTTGCTGAATTTCGAACCCACGTATTCACCAACTTTGAGCATTAACAGACTAGTTCATAAGAAGAAATATGAAAGACTCAAGCACTCATCTATAAACCAAAATTCCAAACTCATTCCAAAATTATACTGTGGAGAAAATAAAGACCTGAATTATTGTAAAGTATCTAACATATCCGTGACAAATGTAATAGCGTAACCCAATAACAAATTAAAAACCACATCTTTCCAATATGGCAAATCCAATAACATTATATAAAAATAATATATAAAAAAAATAATAAGTAGGTAATCAAATATCCAACATATAACACATAATCTAAGATATGGTAGTGTAACATAGTTCCATCTATATTCAGCGAGAGTACTAATATGAGCCTACATATCCAAATATCTAAATATATAATAATCAACAGCTCTTTTATTGTAAGAGGTTGAGTAAGCAAACCGAAAATACAAGTGGAGGTTATCAAACTTGGTAATACTACTGCCTGGATTAATACTGAAGAGTATTGATCCCTAATGATTAAACTGCAATTCATAATACAAAAAAAATGATAAACTCGTATAAGCGGTATTACAGAATAATTCTTCGGTACCTAGTACTTAAGAAGTGAGAAGTCATTAAACCATGCCGAAGGATGAAAATTGAACTATGGACTTGCACTATCGAGTGATTAAAAAATTAAACCTAATTCTAATCCATAATTAAAACGGGCTAAAGGCAACCACAGGAAGGGATTAGCTCAACAACCCTGTTAAGCTAATCTTCTTCCGATGAAGTTGAATCAGCATCGTCCATGGTATTGTCAGGCAGTAAATCCTTTACATGAAATTGACCAATTCGCTTATTAGTCGAATTGTCCTTTAATTCATAAATCAAAGGAGATACTACCCTTAATACAGTACACGGAACATATTTCTGGCACAACTTTGCAGAAATGGCATCACCCTTACTGGATTTGACAAAATTGCGCTTTAAGACTCGATCACCAACAAAGAATCGCAGATCTCGTTTCCTCAAATTATAGTGCTGCTGGTTCCTTAGGTAAGAAGATTTTAACTTCTTCCTAATGTCTGAGAAAATATGAGGTAACGTCTGGAGATCATCTAAGCGATGAAGTTTCTCAGATATTTGAGGAAGGTTTTCGGAATTGTCTGAAATTAATCCAAAATAATCACCTGATAACGCAACATTCCTACCAAAATTCAGATATGCTGGGGAGCACTGGGTCACTTCATGGACAGAAGTCCTTATGGCCTGAGCTATGGAATGGATATATTGATCCCAAGCTCGGTGATCCGGGTAGATATAGGACCTTAGAGCTGTGACAATACTGCGATTTACTCTCTCAGTATGATTTGCTTGTGGATGGTAGGCAGCATTGTAAAAGGTCTTTTGAACCTTATATTTAGCTAAAAGATCTTTAAAGGCCTTTGATACAAACTGAGGACCATTGTCACACGACACAATTTGGGGAACACCATACACCAGAAAGACTTGTTCCTCCAAATATTTTAAAATTGCTGGAGTTGTGGCCTGACGAAGAGGACAAACCAAAGGAAATTTAGTGAAATAATCCACAACTACCAGGCAATAGGTATTACCCTTGTAGCTCCGAGGGTACGGTCCAATGAGATCCACTGAGATCATCTGCCAAGGAAAATTGATGTTTCTGAAGGAACCCATAAGTCCAGCTTGTGGTAGGTTACTTGGTTTACAAGTAGCACAAACCATGCATTTAGAAATGTGCCTTTTAATAGACTTCCGCATGCCAGGCCAATAATATAATTCAGCAATGCGGTGATATGTCTTATAAAACCCAAAATGACCAGCTGTAACTTCATCATGAAACATATGCAGAATATTTTCCCTATTTGGCGTAGGCACAACTATTTTCCACTCCGACATGTTGGATAAGGACTCTATCGGACTAAAGGTGTGTTTGTACAGAACATTATTCTCTACCTTAAAATCAGGATATTTTTGTGGGTCTTGAGTAACCCTATCAATCATATTCTGATACCCTATCCGCCCACGTTGGGCGCCAATGTAACCAGAAAGAAGGAGATTTTCTGTTGGAGTGAATGCACAGAGAGTGATAAACTCCAACAGAAGTAGGAATAAGAAGATCTACTTAATGTAGCCAAAGGAACAACAATGTGGCTTCTGCGTTGAAGAAGCTGAAGTCTAAAATACTACTTTGCAGTAGTACTTGTATGGAAAGATGCCAAGTCGAAGAGTATAGAATTGATATAGGACTGAAGATGAAAATTATGAATAGATAGATGTAACTTGAATAGCTAGCTCAATATTCAAGAGAATGGCCACTTTACACTCAAGGAAGGATTCGGCCAATTTGCACGGCTATTTCTGGCTGGACAATAAATTAAAGGAAATGACAATGATGGCTAGAAAAAAGATATTAAGACAATGTTCACAAAATAGATAGAGTAAATATAGTAATATAATGAAAATAGAATAAATTTTTGGGCGCCAGAAGAAGTATAACTGGGTTAACTCTCTTCCAGGTATTCTACGCTGCTATAGAGTATATTAAATTTGTAATAAAAGTATATTAAATGTACAAATATAGAGGAGTAATATGAGAAAAAAAAATATGCACAATAAATATATATTTATTAAATTTAACTACTAGATGTTCACAATCTCCGAGTTAAGATAAGTAACTAGTCTGTGACTCTAACATGACAAAAAAATGATACTAGTGAAAGTCAATTAAAAAATTATCACACAAATGTGATCTAAGAATAATCTTAATAAGGTTAGAAAATCTGAATAAGGGTACCTCTAAAGCGTCGTTTAAACACAACGACAAGTCACAGCAACTAGTTGTGATGACAAGTTGAAACGCTGTTAAGACGCTGCGATTCAATGCGATACCACCTTCAACCCAACTCCAACTTTGATAAGTTGTGCGATGCACCGTTTACACACAATGATAAGTTGCAACAACTCGATTGACCTTGATAAGTTGTTTGATTTATCGCTGTGTTTAAACGATCCTTAATACAGAAAGTACAACTTACACCTAGATTAGTATGAACCCTTCACCAAATAACACTTGTACGATTTTAATACGTACACCCTAATTGAATACTACCTGATAATAGAATAAGGAAAATACCTAATGTAAATAATATATATTTTACAACTCTCAATGTGTTGACGGGTAACAAGTCCCTAAATGAACCAACTTAGTACTGGATACAAAAGATCCTTTTCTGACTAGTGGTTCTAAATAATAATCGCAAGTAAAACTAGTACCTTCCTGAGGGGATGGGTACTAGGGATTTATTCAAATATAATATAAAAAAAATTAATAGTTAACGTTAAATAATATTTACAAAAATCTAATACAAATTGAAAAATTATGAAATAAGTTGAATTATTTTAAATTTAGGTGAATTGAACTAATATTATTTTTAAATTAACTGAGAAAACAAGTCTAAAATTAATACGAACCAAGGGGAACGAACATGTATGGGGAGAATCTTCGAGCTCGAAACTTCTACCAAGAATTATATAAATTTGGGGGAACAGTACTAACTGTTAGGCATGGTTATTATAACTAAAATGTACTTAAATTTGTAGAGAAAGAAAAAAATATTTATGTGTAATTAAATTATGAACTTATGTGTATCTAACTTAAATGTCCTGAATATTACAAAAAAAAACAGTATAAGTCTTTAACTAGTATGAATAATTGTCCCCCAAAACAAACCCTTTTTCACGCGTTCCAACACTGATCCTTGGTGTGTGGTACCAAATCCGTGGTACGAAGTTAACACCGAAGTGGTGCAACTGCCCAATAGCTAATGAACCTGTCCCTCGGAGGGTGCAGGATGATGAACCAAAACAAAACAAATGGGACTGTATCCTTAGACTTGTTCCCTGGTTGACTGAATCTTGGAAGTGTCTGCTCTCGGTGTTAGAGAGGGTTTACCAGCGGTAATAATAGATTTCTCCCGAATGGCTAAAAACAAAATATTCCCAGTTTATTCCTAATAAAACATGTCAGAAAAAGAAGTAAAAAAGAGAAGTTAATGACCCAATGACTTTCACTGACCCAAAAAAACCTATCTACCTTGACATTTTAACCATAGGTTTTGATCAGACTTTTAACAACTATGGCCTTGATTCGAATAGACAAGAAAACTTACAATAATAGGTTTTTTTCAAAAGAAGTTGTACATGTATGGTATAAAGAAATAGGTACTGTGAAAATATATGAACATATTAGATATGGGAAAAGAATTATGAAGTCTATGAAGTAAAATTTAGTAGGTTTCAAGAAGTAATGATATAATTGGCAATAGGTTTTCATAACTGGAAATTTTTTTATGAACATAACCCCATATTAAGAATGTTATTAAAGATCTTTTCTGGATACATGATAGACACTGCAACATTCTACATAAAAGCCAATCGATGACTTAATTTAAATTCAATCCATAATGAGAATAATATTATAATTGCCACAATTATGACACCATATTGAAAAAACTATTATAAAAAACATACCGGTGTGAGATCCTTTTTCTTACAGTTTCATTATTCCGTCACTTTAATTCACTCAACTTTCTATAACTTGCAACAACAATAATGGAACTATGCAACTGGAAATAACTTATTTTAATTATATAATTAGAAAACTCACGCCGCCATTCTTATTGACACTCCCAAGACCAATGCTTCCCTCTTCACCGTTCCGGCTTCGTGACAGCTAGCGGCCGGTGTTCAGTACCAACCTCAAGAAATATCAATGTGACCACCATACACCCAGTATGACGTCACCAAGGGAATTTTGTACGAACTGGTTTTTAATATTCTAAGAAAATACTTTTGACAATAATTAAATAAGGTGTTCCCATTAATAATTAATTAAATAAGTGATGGAACGTCACATTCCCCTCCTACTGGAAGAAAAAAAAATTTAATCCAAATTTTTTTTTATGCTCTAAATATTAAACTAAAGTAGTAGTAGTGTATTATTTATCGTTGATTCGCAAGATTACAAATAACCACAACTAAGGATCAAGGGAAAGCACTGCAGCAAATAACCTGAATTGCAGAAGATCACCCGAAGTCCTATTAAAAGCGACTGAGGTTTTGCCGTAAAAGACACACAAACTAAATATGAGACTAAATTTATAATGACAAATAAGTGTCGAATTGGCAGCAAATCCAAAGTTGGACTATCCATGGACATCAGATTTATAATGGGTATATCCAAGGACGAACAACCAGGCAAAGGTGTGAGCCAAATCGTACAATAACGCAAGTAAATATACTAAAGTTACCAAATAAATCAAGAAAATTAGTGAAGAATCGAACACTCAATCCAAAATTGGACCAACAATGGACACCAGATTCGTAATGGCATATCCAGAGAAGAACAATCAGGAAGATTTATGGAACAATTCTTACCAATACCGAATAATACAAATAGTAAACATACCAAAGGAATCCAAAACACATTAACCAAAATAAATGGGGAATCGGACACTCAATCCAAAGTCAGACTATCAATGGACACCAGATTCGCAAAATCATATCCAATGAAGAACGACCAGGAAGATTTATGGACCAATTCACATCAATACTAAATCATATAAATAAATAAGTGAAGAATCGGACACTTCATCCAAAATCGGACTATCAAAGGACACCAGATTCACAAAAGCATATCCAAAGAAGAACGATCAGGAAGGTTTATGGACCAATTCTCACTAATACTAAGTAAATAAACTAAATTAGCTCTACATCTACCCTCATCCGGTAATGTGAGCCTATCTGAACTAAATAATAGAAATAAAGGATGAACTTATAAGTTCTATGACTCTATGGCAACTACAAAATATGACGGGAACAAACTCCCAATTTTTTTTATAAGACTGTATATTCATTTGAACATACATAGGATTATCCAGGAGATATTCCTGAATCTAAGCAACAACTAATGCCTAAGGAAAGAAGGGGAATCTACTAAAAAGAAAATCAATAATTTGTCCCGATGGGTTAATCACTAACATTACGACTCTACGTATATGGATAGTCAAAGCATCAATATACTATGAAATAAGAGACATAAAATAAGCAAACTAAACTTCCCTATTATCGTGTGAAAATGTGTCTGGAATATTTGGACTAATTACACAAGAACGGCTAGGAAATGTTGCGCACCATTTCCCGACCGGAAATATTATCATGCATAAACATCCGCAAACTCAATCATGAAAGACATGGATTACGAAATCGGATAGCAGTGATCAGTTGCTGAATTTCGAACCCACGTATTCACCAACTTTGAGCATTAACAGACTAGTTCATAAGAAGAAATATGAAAGACTCAAGCACTCATCTATAAACCAAAATTCCAAACTCATTCCAAAATTATACTGTGGAGAAAATAAAGACCTGAATTATTGTAAAGTATCTAACATATCCGTGACAAATGTAATAGCGTAACCCAATAACAAATTAAAAACCACATCTTTCCAATATGGCAAATCCAATAACATTATATAAAAATAATATATAAAAAAAATAATAAGTAGGTAATCAAATATCCAACATATAACACATAATCTAAGATATGGTAGTGTAACATAGTTCCATCTATATTCAGCGAGAGTACTAATATGAGCCTACATATCCAAATATCTAAATATATAATAATCAACAGCTCTTTTATTGTAAGAGGTTGAGTAAGCAAACCGAAAATACAAGTGGAGGTTATCAAACTTGGTAATACTACTGCCTGGATTAATACTGAAGAGTATTGATCCCTAATGATTAAACTGCAATTCATAATACAAAAAAAATGATAAACTCGTATAAGCGGTATTACAGAATAATTCTTCGGTACCTAGTACTTAAGAAGTGAGAAGTCATTAAACCATGCCGAAGGATGAAAATTGAACTATGGACTTGCACTATCGAGTGATTAAAAAATTAAACCTAATTCTAATCCATAATTAAAACGGGCTAAAGGCAACCACAGGAAGGGATTAGCTCAACAACCCTGTTAAGCTAATCTTCTTCCGATGAAGTTGAATCAGCATCGTCCATGGTATTGTCAGGCAGTAAATCCTTTACATGAAATTGACCAATTCGCTTATTAGTCGAATTGTCCTTTAATTCATAAATCAAAGGAGATACTACCCTTAATACAGTACACGGAACATATTTCTGGCACAACTTTGCAGAAATGGCATCACCCTTACTGGATTTGACAAAATTGCGCTTTAAGACTCGATCACCAACAAAGAATCGCAGATCTCGTTTCCTCAAATTATAGTGCTGCTGGTTCCTTAGGTAAGAAGATTTTAACTTCTTCCTAATGTCTGAGAAAATATGAGGTAACGTCTGGAGATCATCTAAGCGATGAAGTTTCTCAGATATTTGAGGAAGGTTTTCGGAATTGTCTGAAATTAATCCAAAATAATCACCTGATAACGCAACATTCCTACCAAAATTCAGATATGCTGGGGAGCACTGGGTCACTTCATGGACAGAAGTCCTTATGGCCTGAGCTATGGAATGGATATATTGATCCCAAGCTCGGTGATCCGGGTAGGTATAGGACCTTAGAGCTGTGACAATACTGCGATTTACTCTCTCAGTATGATTTGCTTGTGGATGGTAGGCAGCATTGTAAAAGGTCTTTTGAACCTTATATTTAGCTAAAAGATCTTTAAAGGCCTTTGATACAAACTGAGGACCATTGTCACACGACACAATTTGGGGAACACCATACACCAGAAAGACTTATTCCTCCAAATATTTTAAAATTGCTGGAGTTGTGGCCTGACGAAGAGGACAAACCAAAGGAAATTTAGTGAAATAATCCACAACTACCAGGCAATAGGTATTACCCTTGTAGCTCCGAGGGTACGGTCCAATGAGATCCACTGAGATCATCTGCCAAGGAAAATTGATGTTTCTGAAGGAACCCATAAGTCCAGCTTGTGGTAGGTTACTTGGTTTACAAGTAGCACAAACCATGCATTTAGAAATGTGCCTTTTAATAGACTTCCGCATGCCAGGCCAATAATATAATTCAGCAATGCGGTGATATGTCTTATAAAACCCAAAATGACCAGCTGTAACTTCATCATGAAACATATGCAGAATATTTTCCCTATTTGGCGTAGGCACAACTATTTTCCACTCCGACATGTTGGATAAGGACTCTATCGGACTAAAGGTGTGTTTGTACAGAACATTATTCTCTACCTTAAAATCAGGATATTTTTGTGGGTCTTGAGTAACCCTATCAATCATATTCTGATACCCTATCCGCCCACGTTGGGCGCCAATGTAACCAGAAAGAAGGAGATTTTCTGTTGGAGTGAATGCACAGAGAGTGATAAACTCCAACAGAAGTAGGAATAAGAAGATCTACTTAATGTAGCCAAAGGAACAACAATGTGGCTTCTGCGTTGAAGAAGCTGAAGTCTAAAATACTACTTTGCAGTAGTACTTGTATGGAAAGATGCCAAGTCGAAGAGTATAGAATTGATATAGGACTGAAGATGAAAATTATGAATAGATAGATGTAACTTGAATAGCTAGCTCAATATTCAAGAGAATGGCCACTTTACACTCAAGGAAGGATTCGGCCAATTTGCACGGCTATTTCTGGCTGGACAATAAATTAAAGGAAATGACAATGATGGCTAGAAAAAAGATATTAAGACAATGTTCACAAAATAGATAGAGTAAATATAGTAATATAATGAAAATAGAATAAATTTTTGGGCGCCAGAAGAAGTATAACTGGGTTAACTCTCTTCCAGGTATTCTACGCTGCTATAGAGTATATTAAATTTGTAATAAAAGTATATTAAATGTACAAATATAGAGGAGTAATATGAGAAAAAAAAATATGCACAATAAATATATATTTATTAAATTTAACTACTAGATGTTCACAATCTCCGAGTTAAGATAAGTAACTAGTCTGTGACTCTAACATGACAAAAAAATGATACTAGTGAAAGTCAATTAAAAAATTATCACACAAATGTGATCTAAGAATAATCTTAATAAGGTTAGAAAATCTGAATAAGGGTACCTCTAATACAGAAAGTACAACTTACACCTAGATTAGTATGAACCCTTCACCAAATAACACTTGTACGATTTTAATACGTACACCCTAATTGAATACTACCTGATAATAGAATAAGGAAAATACCTAATGTAAATAATATATATTTTACAACTCTCAATGTGTTGACGGGTAACAAGTCCCTAAATGAACCAACTTAGTACTGGATACAAAAGATCCTTTTCTGACTAGTGGTTCTAAATAATAATCGCAAGTAAAACTAGTACCTTCCTGAGGGGATGGGTACTAGGGATTTATTCAAATATAATATAAAAAAAATTAATAGTTAACGTTAAATAATATTTACAAAAATCTAATACAAATTGAAAAATTATGAAATAAGTTGAATTATTTTAAATTTAGGTGAATTGAACTAATATTATTTTTAAATTAACTGAGAAAACAAGTCTAAAATTAATACGAACCAAGGGGAAAGAACATGTATGGGGAGAATCTTCGAGCTCGAAACTTCTACCAAGAATTATATAAATTTGGGGGAACAGTACTAACTGTTAGGCATGGTTATTATAACTAAAATGTACTTAAATTTGTAGAGAAAGAAAAAAATATTTATGTGTAATTAAATTATGAACTTATGTGTATCTAACTTAAATGTCCTGAATATTACAAAAAAAAACAGTATAAGTCTTTAACTAGTATGAATAATTGTCCCCCAAAACAAACCCCTTTTCACGCGTTCCAACACTGATCCTTGGTGTGTGGTACCAAATCCGTGGTACGAAGTTAACACCGAAGTGGTGCAACTGCCCAATAGCTAATGAACCTGTCCCTCGGAGGGTGCAGGATGATGAACCAAAACAAATGGGACTGTATCCTTAGACTTGTTCCCTGGTTGACTGAATCTTGGAAGTGTCTGCTCTCGGTGTTAGAGAGGGTTTACCAGCGGTAATAATAGATTTCTCCCGAATGGCTAAAAACAAAATATTCCCAGTTTATTCCTAATAAAACATGTCAGAAAAAGAAGTAAAAAAGAGAAGTTAATGAGGAGAGGTTTTTAGAAAAGAACTACAAAAAACCGACCTTTCACTGACCCAAAAAAACCTATCTACCTTGACATTTTAACCATAGGTTGTGATCAGACTTTTAACAACTATGGCCTTGATTCGAATAGACAAGAAAACTTACAATAATAGGTTTTTTTCAAAAGAAGTTGTACATGTATGGTATAAAGAAATAGGTACTGTGAAAATATATGAACATATTAGATATGGGAAAAGAATTATGAAGTCTATGAAGTAAAATTTAGTAGGTTTCAAGAAGTAATGATATAATTGGCAATAGGTTTTCATAACTGGAAATTTTTTTATGAACATAACCCCATATTAAGAATGTTATTAAAGATCTTTTCTGGATACATGATAGACACTGCAACATTCTACATAAAAGCCAATCGATGACTTAATTTAAATTCAATCCATAATGAGAATAATATTATAATTGCCACAATTATGACACCATATTGAAAAAACTATTATAAAAAACATACCGGTGTGAGATCCTTTTTCTTACAGTTTCATTATTCCGTCACTTTAATTCACTCAACTTTCTATAACTTGCAACAACAATAATGGAACTATGCAACTGGAAATAACTTATTTTAATTATATAATTAGAAAACTCACGCCGCCATTCTTATTGACACTCCCAAGACCAATGCTTCCCTCTTCACCGTTCCGGCTTCGTGACAGCTAGCGGCCGGTGTTCAGTACCAACCTCAAGAAATATCAATGTGACCACCATACACCCAGTATGACGTCACCAAGGGAATTTTGTACGAACTGGTTTTTAATATTCTAAGAAAATACTTTTGACAATAATTAAATAAGGTGTTCCCATTAATAATTAATTAAATAAGTGATGGAACGTCACATACTGATCTGTTAATAATGTTTTTATGGGGTGTTTATCTTGAATTTTAGAGATTAGTTTAATAAAATCACCTGTCATCTGATTTCTGGAAGTAACTACAAATGCATATCTGGTAAAATGATCTACAAGTAAGTGGAGGTATTTTTTTGTTGAACGATTGCCAGCAAATCCTCCTATTGTATCTAGGGACATTATCTGGAAGGGTTCTTTTGCCGGACCTAATTGTGACAAGAGACCATATTTTGGACCTACTCTTGTTTTATTTTTACAGCATATCTCGCATTTCTGGCAGATATCTTTTGCCAGTAAATCCAAATTATTAATGAAGTAAAAATTCCTAATTTTGTTAATTACTTTACCAGCACAAATATGACCATACAATTTGTGAATTTCTGTTATTAACTTCACTCCAAAATCTTTGGATAAAATTATTTTTTTCTGGTTCTTCCTTAATTTATAGAATACATCTTGGTTAAAAATTGTTCCTGTCATTTTATCTATAGCTTGTCGATTATTATTCTGGTCTTGTTTTATCTCAGTTAATGTCACTAGGTTCACTGTTTTTATAAATGTTTCTGCATTTTCTATATTTTCCAAAACTGGGTTTCTAGAAAGGCAGTCTGCTTCTACATTTTCTTTTCCAGGTTCATATTTAATGTCGAAATCAGATTGTGAAAGAAAATGAGTAACATCTCCTAATTCTTCATCTGGTCTTGTACGAAGTTCTCTTCCCTCAAGGGGCTTATGATCAGTAATAACGACAAATTTTCTTCCCATTAGCCAGTATTGCCAAAATTTTAATGCTTCTTTAATTGCCAGGCATTCTAAAAAAATTGCTTTTTTGTTTTTCTGATATGTGTTCAATTTTTTTGAAAAGTAAGCCACAGGTTTCATTTCTCCATCTTCTTGTTTTTGTTTGAGAACTGCACCAACTCCTAAAATACTAGCATCGGTATATATAATTGTAGGAGCATTTCGGTCAAAAATAGCTAGAATAGGTTCAGAGCAGAGGATACTCTTTACCATATCAAAGGCTGTTTGGCAGCTTAAAGACCAGTGAAATTTAATATCTTTTCTAAGTAAATTATGTAATGGCTCTAATAACCTAGCTGAGTCTTTTATATATTTGTGGTAAAAATTTACTTTTCCCAAAAACTGTCGTATTTTTTTTCTGGTATCTGGTGCTGGAAAATTTCTGATCGATATTAAATTATCATGTAAAGGACAAACTGAATTGTTTCCCACAATGTGCCCCAAATATTTTACCTCTTCTCTTGCAAAATTACATTTTAGAAGTTTGAGCCTAAATCCCTCTTCAAGAATGGCTTCTATGAGTCTTTCAATGTGCTCTAAGTGTTCTTCAAATGATACTGAAAATATTAAAATATCATCTATGTAATTTATACAAAATGGATTTAAATTATGTTTTCTGATAATATTACTTAAAATCCTTTGAAATATTGCTGGTGATGTTTTAAGCCCAAATGGTAAGCATTTCCATTGCCAATGACCATCTTGTGTAACAAAAGCTGTCTTATATTTATCTTTATTCCGAACTGGAATACACCAAAAAGCAGAATTTATATCTAAAGTAGTAAAGAATTTAGCATTCCTTGTTTTGGTCAAAATCTCGTCAATTAATGGAAAAGGTTGTGGTTCGGGAACAATTAATTTGTTTAATTCACGAAAATCAATGCATAATCTTGTTTTAGATCCTTCATCTTTTTTAAGAGCCAATGTAACAGGTGCTGCAAAGGGCGAAGATGATTCTTCTATTAAATTTGCTTTTAACAATTGTCCAATTTGAAATTCTATCTCTTTTTGGTCCTCTATTGAGCATCTATATGGCTTCTTTGCGACAAATTTATGTTCTAAAAGTTTAATTTGAGCTTCATAATTTTGAACTTGCCCAATATCAAATTTATGTTTTGCAAAAATATTGTCATATTTATTTAGTAATATTTCTATTTTACTTTTCTGCTCTGGCTGTAAATGTTCTAATTTTGCTTCAAAAAGCTCTGTGGGAATTCCTTCATTAAAGTTTATTGAATATTCTGTCAAATTAACATTGTGATTAAACTTTTCAATCTTCTCTTCAATATCTAGATCTAATCTTTGATAAATTTCTAAATCAAAATCTTGTTTCATTTGAAAATTCAAAATAGAATCCAATCCAAGTAGAATATCATACTCGAAATATTCATCATTAATTACAAAAAGATTAACATTTTTCTCAATTTTATTAATTTTCATTTTTGCAATTAGTTTTCCTGTAAAATTTGTTCTGCCATTTATCGTTTTAAACATATTCCTATCTTCATGAATAACTAATCCCAACTTACCTGCTACCTTCGAATTCAGAAGAGTAACATTCGAACCTGGGTCATAGATTCCACATAATTCTCTATTATTTAGGAATACTTTTAATTTGATCAATGGCAGCACATTCAGTTTTTTTGATCGGTTACCGTTTCATTTAATGTCTCCTGTAGCAATATTATTAACATAATATTGAATATCATTTGATTTGTTTTCTTGTATTGTCCTTCTATCTTTTTGCTTTAAACGACACATTGCCTCTGGATGAAACCTCCCAGGGAATCCTTTTTTATCACAATATTGACAACTATTTTTTTCTTTTGGTATTATTGTATTTAATTTGGTATTTATACAAAATTTGGGTTTGTCTCTGATTTTTTTTTCTTGCTTATAACCGAACTCTCCAACTTTCGTAACTCACCTATCAATTTTTCCATTGTTGTAACCTCAGGCTCTATTAATATTATTTTGTATATGAATTGGCAAATTTGTCACAATTAAATCGATTAATATATCAATAGGAAAATCATTACCACCTACATACTTAAAAGAATAAGCTTTTCTATGATTATCAAAAGCCTGTTTGACAAAAACTATCTAAAAAATTAACTTTCCATACCTCAAAACTGTTATTTAAGCCTAATGTTATTATTTTTGATTCAAACCATTCCTTTGCTATTCCATCAAGAAACAGACGTAGAATCAAAATCTTGTCTTTATCAGCATCCACCACCTCACATCGCGAACATTCTAATTCGAAGGTCTTGAGCCATGAATTCATTGGAACATTTTTACCATCAAAATTTCGAAGTACGAAATCATCTTTTATTTTTTTGTAATTTTTCTTTTCAACTTTAGGTATACTAGTATCACCAAGTTTCTGGAGCAACTCGACTAATGGTGGAGATTGTTCAATCGCTTTTTTCTTCTCATACACTGGTAATAAGGTCTGTTTTAGGTACTCATTTTGATAAACCACATCACCATCTGAATCAAAATAAATCACTTTCAAATTATCATCTAATGAAATGGTACATGTTCTAAAGCATCCTCTTGATTTCATGGATGCTAAAACATTTTTTACTTTTTTCAGACGAAATAGTTCAGAATGATAATCTTGAAGTTGCTTTTCAGCAGGCATTTCATAATAGAAAGGTGACTGTGTTGGCTGCAACCACTTAAATTTACATACATTATTCTTACTATCAGTACTGCTTGCTTCTATAGCAATACAAATTTTCATTGATGTAATATTCATCCTTAATTTGTACAAATAACAGTTTGAAAATCTATTTTTATCACTATTTTGGCTTGGTCAGCTTAAGTTCTTGATTTATAAGAGTAGTTTCATACTTCTTATTCGTGTAAGAGATAGCCGTATGAATTCATCTAAAAAAGAGAATCAAGAACATGCTATTTCTTACTCTGAGTTTTTGACAACTATCAAATAATTATTTACAAATGTCATTCAAACTAAAATTACACAGTCATGCCACCTAAAACTATAAATAACTTAAAATAACTAAATGTGGTTTTATTGAAAATAAACATAGTTTTATTTTTACATATTTAACTCTATTTGGGATTGGGACATTTGTAGGTATTACATATATCTCATTTGTTTGAATGTAGCTCAACCTAAACTTATTCTTCAGAGCATGTTTGGTTATCTCGTGTTAATCTTATTTGTGATAGTCTAGTCGCAACATAGGGGGTCCCGTGGGCACTTTTAGCTCACCGCGATTTGATAGTGATTTTATAGGTTTTTTGGATCGCTGAATCCAATGGAAGTGGTCTGGAAGCCCAAATGTGGTGCGTTTAATTGTTATTAACAAATTATGGTAAAATTAGGTGTTTTTCAGGAATTAGTCTTCTCTGGTGTATTTTTTGGTCGCTGAATCGAATGCGACTAGTCGCAGTTACTCAAAATGTGTTCTTATTTTATTAATAACAAAGTAATTGTTTATTTGTCGAAAAGCTCGAAATGCGTTATCTACCGCAAGTATGTAGTCTTTTTCATAGTATTTTTATACGCTAAATCGATTGTTACTAGTCGTGATAGCATAAACCACGTTCCGACTTTGCTATTAATAAATTATTGCAAAATAACGGTTTATAGTACGTTTACCCGCGGTTTTTGCTCTAAATTTTAAAAAACCACTTGGACTGACATGAAATTTGGCATGCACGTAGCTAACATGTCCAATAAAACAAGTGATATTGTGTCGATGTGTGCTTTTACCCTGGGGGTGAGTTTCACGTCGTTTCGGGGGGTGAAAAAAGAAACCTTTAAAATATGTCCGGAATTGGATAAACTGATTAATTCTAAGTAACTTTTGTTCTATACATTTTTTCACTACGTCCATACTTTTCAAATTATTTGCGAGTGAATATGTTCATTTTTCAACAAAAAAACCAAATATCTCGAAAAGTATTGACTTAGTGAAAAAACTGTATAGAACAAAAGTTGCTTAGAATTAATGAGTTTATCCGCTTCCGGACTTATTAAAGGTTTCTTTTTTCACCCCCGAAAAGTGGTGAAACTCACCTACAGTGTAAAAGCAGACATCGGCACAATACCACCTGTTTTGTTTGACATGTTAGCTACGAGCATGCCAAATTTCATGTCATTCCAAGTGGTTTTTTTTTTAATTTAGAGCAAAAAGTGAGTAAACGTACTATAAACCGTTATTTTTGCAATAATTTATTAATAACAAAGTCGGAACGTGGTTTAAGCTATCACGACTAGTGACAATTGATTTAGCGTATAAAAATACTATGAAAAAGACTACAAACTTGCTGTAGATAACGCATTTCGGGCATTTCAGCGAATAATCAATTATTTTGTTATTAACAATATAAGAACACATTTTGAGTAATCGCAACTAGTCATATTCGATTCAGCGACCAAAAATACACCAGAGAAGACCTTAACACTATCAATTTATTTACAGGGCTTCTAATAATTCCTGAAAAACACCTAATGTTACCATAATTTGTTAATAACAATTAAACGCACAGCATTTGGGCTTCCAAACCACTTCCATTGGATTCAGCGACCAAAAAAAAACCTACAATACCAGCATAAATCGCGGCGAGCTAAAAGTGCCCACGGGACCCCCTATGTTGCGACTAGGACTACACTATGAGGCAAATACACACATTTTCCCACAATTTCTATTAGCTCATTGGGGACGACATTCGTCAACATTTTTGTTTTTCCATAGTTTATCTTGAAGTGAGTATATGTATATAATTGAAGAAAATTTCTCAGTCATTTAAAAGGAGAAAATTCTATTTATATTATAGTCACATAAAACTAAGAACAACTTCATTTCATTCTGGAATAATTCTATAAAGCCAGTATATGAGAGTATTTTGAGTGTAGGCAATTATTTTCCATCCAACGCTAATTTGACAATTGTGGAGTTAAATATTCAGAGAATTGGGAGTTCAGGGTAAATTGAGATTGTTAACTGTGCCATATTTGTGGTGATGAAGTATATAAGAGGGAGGGTAATATAATTATGTATCTGCGTATGAGTGGCTTTCGCAGGCATAATCTGGCGGATACACTGAGGGCTGAGGAAGCGGAACATCCTTTCAAATTCCGGTCTTGGTTCTACAATGGAGAATATAAGTTGCCAGCGTTTCACCCTGATTTTAACTAGCTCTTGTAAATCGGTAACACGGCCCTTAGGAAAATAGCTTCATTTTCAGTCAAAATTATTTCTGAAATTTTATCACATTATTATTACATTTTTATTTAGAATACTTTATTGATAGATACCAGGTATCTTTAACATTTTTACCTGGCATTTTTTACTTCAGTATACTTTTAAACATAACAGTCATTGGCAGGGCTGGTGATAATTTTTTCAGGGGGGCGTTAAATGAAAAACAATGGGAATTAGTGGCACAGGACCGACAAACATGGAAGGCAATAGTAAACGAGGCAAAGACTCACGAAGAGTTGTAACGCCATTGATGATGATGATGATGATGATGATGATGATGATGCGTTAAATGAAAATCAATCATAATCTGGACCGGAGCAAAACAACAATGATGCCAAAATAAACAAACCATCAAATCAAGAGATAGAGAAAATAATAAAGCAGCTGAAGAATAACAAGAGTCTAAGAGAAAATAGTATCCGAGCAGAAATATTCAAGGAACCCGGATAACTATTAATCAAAAAATAACTAACGTCATCAGACCAATTTGCAATAAAAAAATATGAAAAAATATTTTTATGAAACGCTTTTCTTTAGTTACGAGTGACTAAAATTAAACATATTATAAAAAAATCAACTAAAAAGCCAAAAATAAAAAAATTGAAAAAACACATTCGTCAAAGAAAAGCGTGGCGCGTCTTCATCGAATAAACGGTTTTCGCACCGCGCTTTTCTTTAACGAATGTGTTAAGATTTTTTCAATTTTTTTATGTTTTCATGTTTATTAAAATATGTATAAAACATATGATACATACATATGGTACATATGTACAAACATGAAAATTAGTCGGAATGGGCAAAAAATTTGAAACTGTATTGTTTATTTATGAAACATAACGTAAACAATTAAAGTAAAAAGTGAAATTATGTATAGTTCATATAATTAGCTACAATCTGTAAAAGTTTCAAGTTCCTTCATTGTAAAAAACAAGAGAAATTAAGCATTTTCCGTTAAAATCGTTTTTTTTTTAAACAATTAATACATATACAAAAAAATTTGTTTTGACTATTCGTGTATTGTTCCGGAGAATGCATATGTCTGCAAGTTTTTAGTTATTTGCATTGAAGAAAAGGCAGTCAAATTAACGTCCAAAGATTTGACCCAAACGATTGAACTAAAGAAAAGCGTTTAATTAATTAATACGACAAAACGAATTCTAATGTTATTTGGAGTACAAAACGTCTCTGCCGGTGGTTTTTCTAAGACTACGATAAAAACACGAATTTTTTGAATTCGAGGTTTGGTTGAAGTTTTGTTTCGTATCGTATTGAAATTTGATACGAATAAACGCCGATTTATTGTTTAGTTATGAAGCATAACTTAAACAATTAGTGTCCCCATTCACCGTCAATTATTCTCATAATTCCTATTACTTACAACTTCCTCTTTTTCTATCCTACTCTCTCTCTTCTTTAACTTACTCACCCCCCCTTTCAAATTTTCCTCTTTCCTTCACTGCTTCCAAACTCCTTTACACAACTAATCATTACTAACTACATGAACCTTAACCTTAACCTTATTAATTCACCCTACTATCTTCTCACTTCTCTTTCATTTCATTACTTCATTCAGTTTCAATTCCACACCCTATCTTTTCTCAATCCCTCTCTTTCCCTTATTAGACTTGTCTTTCTACCTTACACCACAGTCCTCTACTTTTTGTCTTTGACTGATTCCAAATATTTTTATTTTTATTTCTCCAATTAACATTTCATCACTTAATTTCAGTTCTCACATTCAGACCCATTATTGTTACATTTAAATTATATCAATATTCTTTTTCTTACTTTGGTTTTACTAATATTATTTTATTCAGTACATTTTCAATATTAATTTCATTTTAATTTCATTCTTGTATCAACTGGACTCAGCTATAGTCATACATTTCTTTATCTTCCTTTTCACATACCCTCACTTTGTCACAAGAATTCTCTCAATTTAAAAAAAAACATCTCATAATAATTACAATCCTGTTCATTTGCATATTGCATACTATTAAGTATATTGACTGTATCCTAACTCATATCCATTATTAACAATTTCCATTTACATTTAATAACAATAATTTTCCTTTTACATATACAACCACCAATACAATTTAGATTTAAATAACTTGCCTACCTATTAATTCTTTTGTACAACAATATTCCAACTAATATTTATTCTTTTTTCTCTCTCACCATCATCTGTTTTTATCTTTTGTTTATCATTATTAATAGCAGCTCATACTTCCTGTTTATCAATTTGATCATAAGGGCCCGTTGTTCGAACGCTAATCAACATTGATCACTATCAAATATTTAATTACTGTCACAACTGTCAATGTCAACTTTGGTTGGGTTGCTGAAAACATAGTTAATTATAATTATGAGATTAGTTAGTCAATTAACATAACAATTATTAACATAATTGATTAACTAATTTCATAATTGTCATCAATAATTATGTTTTCGGCAACCCAACCAAAGTTGACATTGACAGTTGTGACAGTAATTAAGTATTTGATAGTGATCAATGTTGATTAGCATTCGAACAACCGGCCCTAAATGTTATAGTATACAGTCAACTTAAAATAATCTTATATTCTAAATAAATTTTGTAAATCACAATTTTCTTTTCAAAAAACAATAGATTTAAAATGTTAGACATTTTCAGATATTAAAATCATTATCATATTATCATTGTTTTGGATCATGACCTTTTGCTAATAACCATTGAAAATCGACTACCTTTTTCTCTACTGTCAATGTCACTCCAAACAGTTCCTTACACACTTTTGACACTTGGTAGTCAGCGTTGGCCTAAGATGGTTGATTAAGTTTCCTGGTAGGGTTTCACCATGTTCCCGGAGGTTATATCTTGTAACATCGGCGGTTAGCCTGTTTAATACTACTTTTAAATAATGTAAATCGAATTATAAATTCAACCATTGTTTGGTTCTGGGGCTATTTAGCAAGTATTCAAGTAAGTAATCTTAACCACACTTTTCTAACTTTCAAAATTTCAACCATGTTTCAATTTTAATAGTGGGATTACTTATTTTATTGTAGATTCACTGATGATGGACCGTTAGGTCTGAAAACGTTCTGAATTGGACACATTTTATTCAATCCATTGGGATTTTTTAGATTTTAATAAATATACCAAATGAATAGAAGTGGTTTTTACTTCATGTCAGAGTTTTTTTAAACAACTAACGTAAAAAGTGAAATTATGAATAGTTCATATCATTAGCTACAATCCGTAAAAGTTTCAAGTTTCTAGATTGTAAAAAACAAGAGAATTTAAGCATTCTCCATTAAATCTTTTTCTTTATTTAAACAATTAATAAACATATTTTTTTATTGACTCTTCGTGTATTGTTCCCGCGAATGCATATGTCTGAAAATTTTCATTCATTTGCATTGAAGAAAAGTCAGTCAAATTAACGTCTATAGATTTATCTAATAATAAATAGTCGGTCGTCATAGTCGCCAAGTAACGGTCGAATCCATCAATTGTCTATAGATTTGATGCAAACTATTGAAGTAAAGAAAAGCGTTTAAAAATAAGAAATTACCACAAGGCTGAAAAAATGTTAAAATTACCTACCAAATTATTTACAAGATAGTGGAAGTAGAATTTAATTTAACCTTATCTTAGAAGCTATACTACGACAAACTGGTATAGAGATACATAGTGTATCATAATAAAAAGTTGTCCATCCCTTTTGAAGATGATATAGCAGTATTGCCACTACCTTTTCATGTTTATCATTTACGTCTGTATTACCAGAATATATCATCCGCTGCCCTTCCATCGTATTTCGCTTAGTCCAACGGTGTCTAACTTGTACTTGTCGATCTCTTGGCTTACTTGCTCCAGCTCCAATTTGCCAGTTTGCTGGTAAAGGCTTCTTTCATTCCATGCTCCTATGAATATGTTCCCTCTTGTGTCTATTTCCGTTTTTTTTTATTCTCGCTGTTTTTCTGTTTTAAATCTTACTCAATTCCTTTTTCTTTGATAATTAGGTCTGTCATCATTTGTGCTTTTATTTGTGAATTTTCATCTTATAGTCCATTCTTTCACGGTTTTTGCTCTAAATTTTAAAGAACCGCTTGGATTGACATGAAATTTGGCATAATCATAGCTAACATGTCAAAGAAAAAAAGTGATATTGTGCCGATGTGTGCTTTTGCCCTGGGGGTGACTTTCATCCCCTCCTGGGGGTGAAAAAATATATGTCCAAAATAAGTCCGGAAATGGGTAAACTGACTAATTTTAAGTAACTTTTGTTCTATAGAGCTTTTTCGCCAAGTCAACACTTTTCGAGTTATTTGCGAGTGAGTATGTTCATTTTTCAACAAAATAACCACATTTTTAGACGGTTTTTCGCAAATAACTCAAAAAGTAAGTATTTTGTCGAAAAAACGTTCTTAGCAAAATATAGCCTATAAAAAAATTTAAAAAATGGTGTACGCGTTAGGTCTCTGGATCTCGTAGAACCAGAGTAGTTATAGCCAATGAAAAATAGATTCATATTCACCAAATTTCAAATAGAATATTTCGACGTAAAACATCCTAAAAATTAAGCACTTTATGGGAAAAGCTCATTATAACATTTTTAAAGTGTTTAAAAAAAGCTTTCTTTTTGTTTTTACAAAAAGTTTCTAGCTTTAAATTTAAGCAAGTTACGTTCAAAATAAAGTTGGTCCCTTTTGTTTTTACAAATAAAAATCGGGAAGACCACCCCCTAATTAGCAACTTAAATGAAATTAATCGTTACCGCTCCACAAATTATTTTAATTATGTTGTGTTTATATGATCTGTAAGTTTCATCCATTTAAAGTGCTTATTTTTGAAAATATTTGGTTTCAAATTAAAATTTTTAAAAATTTAAATTTTGAAAAATATGCTTTTTTTCAAAATAACTTAAAAATTGTTAGAGATACCAAAACTCTCGAAAAACAAAAAAAGTCAGATTTGCTTTTCTGAATATCATGTATTTTTTTGTTTTTCTGTTAGACAAAAATTGATTGAGATTTGGTGTTTCTAAATTTGCATACATTCCTGATCAGTGACTCGTTCAACCCCTTTTAAATACAGCCCTTTCAATAATAAGGACTTTGAACCGATGAAACTTACAGATCATATAAACAATATATACACGAGTCAAGAAATTTGTAAAGTCGTAACGATTAAGTTCATTTAAGATACTAACTAGGGGGTGATTTTCTCGATTTTTTTACGAAAACCAAAAGGGACTAACTTTATTTTGAGCGTAACTTGTTTAATTTTAATGCTAGAATTTTTTCTTATAAAACAAAAATGAAGCTTTTTTTAAACACTTTAAATAAGTTGTAATGAGCTTTCCCCGAAATGTGCTTCATTTTTGGTTATTTCACGTTAAAGTATTCCATTTGGAATTTGACGAATATGAACCTATTTTTCATTAGCTATAACTCTGCTTGTACTAGGTGTAGAGACGTGATATATACACCATTTTTTTTTAATTTCTGACAGGCTATATTTTTGCTAAGAATATTTTTTCGGAAAAATACTTACTATTTGAGTTATTTGCGAAAAACCGTCTAAAAGCGTGGTTATTTTGTTGAAAAAATGAACATATTCACTGCTAAATAACTCGAAAAGTATTGACTTAGTGAAAAAACTCTATACAACAAAAGTTACTTAAAATTAGCCAGTTTATCGATTTCCTGACTTTCTTTGGACGAATATTTTTTCACCCACAAGAGGGGGTGAAAACCACCCCCAGGGCAAAAGCACATATCAGCACAATATCACTTTTTTTCTTTGACTTGTTAGCTAGGTTTATGCCAAATTTCATGTCAATCCAAGCGGTTCTTTAAAATTTAGAGGTTTTGCAATATTTTACCGTTACAGAACGGACTATTATGTTAGTTTTTCGGGTATTCCGGGTTTCCTTCTAACTGGTTAGTGTACTTATAGACCAGGGCATTTAGCACTAAAAACACCGAAATAAATAAATGTTTAAATACAGCACCTAGAGACTTGCAGTTTTTTGCATTATGTTCAGGATGACGCCAGGAAAAAAGTCTACTATTCAAAAATGGGTGGAAATGGATAATTGCACTGTAAAGTGCATAAAACGCATTCAAAATTGCATAAATATAAAAATAAAGTCAAAATCAGTATACTAAGGAACAAAATTTATTATTTGGGGGGTTTTTGGGGTCACTGAATACGATTACGCCATCAGAACTGATCCCCGGATCACCTGGTGCCCAAGGTCACGGCAAGAGACGTCATCTTCTGGAGTTTCGATGGTTTTCGGCATTAAATTGATGCAAACGGATTACTCACGGGTTTTAGGGGTCGCTAAATACGAATATGATATCAGACTTGACCTCCGGAGTACCTGGTGCCCAGGGTTGCTACTAAGGCACGTCATCTTCTGGAATTTCGAGGGATTTCGGCACTAAATTGATGTATCTGGACTACTCGGGGGATTTTTGAGGTGGTTAAACACGAAGATGCCATCAGGACTTAGGACCTTAGGATCAGCTGGTGCCCAAGGCCACTGTAAGGGACGTCATCTTCTGGAGTTTCGAGGGCTTTCGGTATCAAATTGATACAAACGGACTACTTACGGGTTTTTGAGGTCGCTAAACACGAATATGCCATCAACACCGACTCCCTGTGCACCTGGAGTCCAAGCTCACTGCAAGGGCCGTCCTCTTTTGAAGTTTGAGAGATTTCGGCATTAAATTGATAAAAATGGATTACTCGGGGGTTTTTGAGACTTTAAACATGAATATGCCATCAGAACAGACCTCTCGGTCACCTGGTGCCCAAGGTCACTACAAAGGACGTCATCTTCTGGAGTTTCGATGGCTTTCGGTATTAAATTCATGCAAGCGGATTACTTAAGTGTTTTTGGAGTTGCTAAACACGAATATGATATCAGAATTGAACTACGGAGTATCTGGTGACCAGGATCGCTACTAGGGCACGTCATCTTCTGGAGTTTCGAAGGTTTTCGGCATAAAATGGATGCAAATGGATTACTCGGGGGGTTTTGGAGGTCGTTAAACACGAATATGACATTAAAACAGACCCACGGAGCACCTGGTGCCCAGGGTCACTGCAAGTGACCTCATCTTCTGGAGTTTCGAGAAATTTCGGCATTAAATTGATGCAAATGTATTACTAAGGGGTTCTTGAGTTCGCTAAATACGAATATACCATCAGAACCGAACCCCGGAGTACCTGGTGCCCAAGGTTATTGCTAGGGGCGTAATCTTCTGGTGCTTCGAGAGTCTTCGGTACTAAATTGACGCAAACGGATTACTCATAGGTTTTTGGGGTAATGAACGCGAATACGCCATCAGATCTCACCCTCGGAGCACCTGGTACCTAAGGCAGGTCATCTTCTGAAGTTCCGAGGGTTTTCGGCATTCAATTGATACAAACGCATTAATTACTAATGAGATTTTAGAGTTGTTGAAGACGATTGCGTCATCGAAACAGACACCAGAGCACCTGGTACCTAGGGCACGTCATCTTCTGGAGCTTCGACAGTTTTCGGTACTTAATTGATGCAAATGGATTACTCATGGGTTTTTGGGGTTTCTGAACATAAATACACCATCAGAACGGACACCGGAGCACCTGGTGCCTAAGGAACGTTATCTCCTGTAGTTTCGATAGTTTTCGGTACTAAATTAGTGCAAACGGATTACTCTTGAGTTATTGGGGTTGCTGAACATGCATATGCCCTCAGACCCAACCCACGCAGCATCTGGTGCCTAAGACAGGTCATCTTCTGGAATTTCGAGCGTTTCAGTACTAAATTGATGAAAATAGATTACTCATGGGTTTCTGAGATACCTGAACACGAAAACGCCATTAGAACAGATACCGAAGCACCTGGTGCCTAAAGCACGTTATCTTTTGCAGTTTCGAGGGTTTTGGGATTGTTAAACACGAATATGGCTTACATGAGGAATTCTGGAGTATCTTGTGATTGAGGTAATCACTAATAACGTCAACGCATAATAACACTCATATAAAAAAAATAAATAGATCAACATAGTAGAATTCGTATTCCGCAAACCCAAAAACCCATGAGCAATTTGTTTACATAAATTTAGTACCAAAATTTTTCCAAACTCCATAAGATGATATACCTAAGGCACCAGGTGCTCCGGTGTTTGTTCTGATGGGGTGTTCGTGTTCAGCATCCCCAAAAACCTATAAGTAATCTGTTTGCATCAATATAGTACCGAAAACCTCGCCTATCGGATGACACCCCATGCAGTGACCCTAGGTACCAGGTTCTACGATGGTCTGTTTTGTTGGCATGTTAGTGTTTACCGACCTCAAAAACCCTCGAGTAATTTATTTTCATCAAGTTAATGCCAAAATTCCTTAAAACTTCAGAAGATGACGTTCCTTGTAGTGACCTTGGGCCCCAGGTGCAGAGGAGGTCGGTTGTGATGGTATATTCGTGTTTAGCTACCTCAAAAACCCCCCAGTAGTTCATTTGCATCAATTAAATGCCGAAAGCACTCGAAACCCCAGAAGATGACGTGCCCTAGTAGCGACCCTGGGCACCAGGTATTCCGAAGTTCAATTATGATGGCATATTCGTGTTTAGCGACCCCAAAAACCCGTAAGTAATCCATTTGCAACAATTTAGTACCGAAATCTCCCTCGAAACTCCAGAAGATGATGTCCCTTGAAGTGACCTTGGGCACCAGGTGATTCGGTAGTCTGTTCTGGTGGCATATTCGTGTCTAACACCTCAAAAACCCCCGAATTACCCCTTTTTATCAATTTAATGCCAAAATCCCTCAAAACTCCAGAAGAGGACATTCCTTGAAGTGACTTTGGGCTCAGGTGTGCAGGGGTCGGTTCTGATGGCATATTCGTGTTTTGAATTGAAACAGACTGTATGACTTGTACACACTTCTAAATAGGTCAAACCGGCAAACAGGTGTATGTTCTCAAAGAAATTGAAAGTTTGTAAAAAAATTTTAATAATCAGCTAAGTACTTTCAACACATAACGTGCCATCATCAGAGCTTCGTCCTCTTATAAATCCTTCATAAAACAGCAATTGTTAAAATTCACATGATAAATCATGGGTACTGGGCAAAAGCCACAGATATCGGGTATAAAACCCTTAAAATTAAAATTTTGTCACATCTAAATTCTATTTTAGTTTTAAATTACAACATGGCTGCGTCAAACCATTGTGAGTTCACGTGAACAGCTCATTCGTGGACATTCGTGATTAGCGACCTCAAAAACCCTCCAGTAATCCATTTGCATCAATTAAATTAAACTGCACCAGGTACTCCGGAGTACAGTTCTTATATCTAATTCGTGTTTACCGACCCCAAAAACCTGTGAGTAATCCGTTTACATCAACTTAATGCCGAAAACACTCGAAACTCCAGAAGATTACGTGCCTTAGTAGCGATTCTGGGCACCAGGTACTCCGGAATAAATTCAATTCTGATGGTATATTCGTGTTTAGCTACCCCAAAAAACCCGTAGGTAATCCGTTTGCATAAATTTAATACCGAAAGCACTTGAAACTCCAGAAGATGACGTCCCTTGCAGTGACCTTGGGCACCAGGTAATCCGGTGGTCTATTCTGATGGCATATTCGTTTTTGGCGACCTCAAAAATCACCGAGTAATCCGTTTGCACCAATTTAATACCGAAATCCCTCGAAAGTCCAGAAGATGGCGTCCCTTGCAGTGACCTTTTGGGCACCAGGTGATCCAGAGGTCTATTCTGATAGCATAATCGTGTTTAATCACCTCAAAAACACCCCGAATAGTCCAGTTGCATCAATTTAGTGCCGAAATCCCTCGAAACTCAAGAAGATGACGTGCCTTAGTAGCGACCCTGGGCAACAGGTACTCTGGAGGTCAATTCTGATGGCATATTAGTACTTTAGTGACCCCTAAAACCCTCGAGTAATCCGTTTGTATCGATTTAATGCCGAAAACGGCATCGAAACTCCAGAAGATGACGTCTCTTGCACTGATCTTGGGCACCAGGTAATCCGGGGGTCAGTTCTGATTGCGTAATCGTATTCAGTGACCCCAAAAACCCTCCAAATAATAAATTTTATAATATTTCTTAATATACTGATTTTGACTTTATTTTTATATTTATGCAATTTTGGATGCATTTATGCACTTTGCAGTGCAATTATGCATTTCCACCCATTTTTGAATAGTACTTTTTTCCTGACGTCATCCTGAATATAATGCAAAAAACTGCAAGTCTCTAGGTGCTGTATTTAAAAATTTACTTATTTTGTGCTAAATGCCCTCGTCTATTATTCCATTTGTGTATTTTCCATGTATTAGTAATTTGTTGTATTTTATTTTAACAGTTTTGCCCTTATTAATTTCTTCATTGTCGACTTGTTTTATTTTTTTTTGTATTTGTAATTCTTCTTTGGTTATGTCATTACTTCTATACACAGTGTAGTCTTTTATGTGTTTTAGTTTAGCTTTATTTTGTATGACCTTTTTTTCAAGCTTATTCTTATCTTTTGTCTCCCAATTTAATTAATTCTTCTATTTGAACAATGATGCTCATTTCTTTTTTCATGAAGTTTCTTACAACTTATTATTTCTATCGACTGCATTCTATTGGTAAACTTGTTCAAATACTGTCATGACTGTACTTTATTATGACTATTAATTCTCTGTAGATTTTACTATCTTGTTTGTCTCTGTTCTTATATATTTCCCCTTTGGTCCAATATTTTTTATCATTTGTGTTTGTGCTCTATAAGTATCCTGGGTTTTCTTCATTGTTTGTTGTATTACTGTTTCTAATTATATCATGGTTATGTTTTCTTGGTTAGTGTCATTTTTGTATTGTTATGACAGTTCCGTAGACTGATCCTACATAGAAAAAGTCCCTCGATGTGAAAGAAGAAGTAGTCACTTACGAGAATGTTCTGAATGTCATGGAATAACCCAGAAATATCTGATGACGTCTAGAACGTCAGGAATCTATATAAACATATGTGTTTGACATTTTATAGTTTAGTTGTAATTCAGATTTCGAAGTTTGCAGTTATCAGTTTGTTAAAGTATTGTAATATTGTTCGAGATAAATAAAGATCTTTAGAAGAAGTGTAACATTGGCGACAGCGGTGGGATTAAGAAGAAATTAAGTAATATTGAATGGTAAATACAAGATCCACTGAATTCGACAAAGAAATGGATACGTCCGGACCCCCATCATGGTTTATTAAAATGAAACAAGAAGAGAAAGAGGAAAAGGATAAGCGTAGGGAGGTGAAGGAGAAGCATAGACAAGAAGAGGAGGAGAGGTGTAGAAAAGTAGAGGTAGAAATGATAAATAGTTTATCACAAATTAACGAAAATTTTCAGTTAGAGGTAAGTCAAATTAATAATAGAATAGATATATTAGAAGAAAAACAAATCTCTTTAGATAATAAAATAGAACAACAACAAAATTATTTAGATAACAAAATAGAGCAACAACAAAATTATTTCGACAGTAAAATAGAGCAGCAACAAAACGATTTGAAATCTAGTTTAGAAAAACAAATAATCGAGTTAGCAACAAAGATTAATACCCAAGCTTCCTTGCCTAAAATTATTTCAGTGACTAATATCGAATCAGAACAGACAGTTTCATCAAATTCCATAGTTGAACCAGCAATTAGAACAACCAAAATTTTAAAACCACCCACGTTCCATGGCCAAAAAGCGTGGGAAACTTATCGTTTTCAATTCGAAGCTGCAGCTAGATCAAATGGCTGGAATGAAAACGAAATGGCAGCTTCCTTGCTGGTGTCGCTTCGAGGACAAGCAGCGACTGTTTTGCAATTTGTTCCCCAGGGTGCACCCAGTTATACCTCTCTCGTACAAGCATTAGAGACAAGATATGGCCAGCAACATCTAAAACAGGTTTTCTAAAGTCAACTGAAAGTTCGATGTCAAAAACACAATGAAAGCCATCAAGAATTTAAGGCCGATATTAAAAGACTATTGCATTTGGCGTACCCTCAGGCACCTAAAGATTTTCTAGAACAAATCGGGATATAGGCATTCATAGATGGATTAGAGGATGTTGAAATGCAACTAGCTCTGCGATTACAACACCACAAATCGCTAGATAAAGCACTAATCTCCGCCCAGGAGTACGAAGTGGCGAAAAGTATTTCTAAATATCTTCCAAAGTTAAAAGAAATAACAGTTAAAGAAAATGATCAAGTCACTACCGTAGATAAACAACAATTAATTTTATCCCAGATGTTAAGTATACTACAAAATATTTAACAATCTCAAAATCAAAACAGAAGATGTTCTAATTGTGGAAGAACCGGAGATCAGAAGGTCGCTTAGTTCGACATCCAGAAACCTGTCGCAAAGTCCCACTAGAAATGATGGTAGATGGTCACTAAGAAACAGATTTCCTACAACTGACCATAGAAAGGAAGAAAATACACTGGAATTTGAAGTTAGTCATTTGAAGGAGCAACTAGCGATTAGTAAAAATGAAATAGAAAGATTAAGAGAACAGGTGACAATATTGCAAGAAGGGTGTAAGTTAATTCAAAATAATGCAAAAACTACTCAGTCCAATCTAGAAAACAAATGTCAAAAACTGATGAAAGAGAAGAATGTGTTAAATAAACAATTACAAGAATTCCAAAATGCATTAAATGAATTACAAGTTCAAAGCCAACGTCAGCTAGCGCAAAAAGAGAATGTAACCGAAGAAGTTAGTCTGCGGACGACCACGGTTGAACAGGAAGAAGATAATGATCAGACTCCTCTGGAAAAAATTAAGAAGAGTCAAAAGAAAGAGAATGAATTAAGAGTCTTACGAGAATGGGTTAAAAATGGAGTAAGACCTATTTGGCAGGAAATATCCAAATACAGTGGAACTATAAAGGCGTACTGGACTTAATGGGAATCTATATCTTTCGAATGGTCTGTTATATCGGAAGTGGGAAAGTACCGATGGAGTATGTATAGTTCAACAAGTGGTACTGCCAAAATCACACATTAAAAGTGTGTTGCCAGAACTTCATAGCAGCCTGTCTGAAGGATATTTTGGAGTAAAAAGGACACTGGCCAGAATTCGCGACAGATTTTATTGGATACATTGTCGCCGAGATGTAGGAGATTGGTGTAAGGAATGCGATTTATGTAACGGTAGAAAAGGCCCTAAAACAAGAAGTCGTGGTAAAATGGCACAATATCTTTCCGGAGAGCCTTTTGAACGACTTGCAGTTGATATTCTCGGTCCACTTCCAACAACAGAGAGAGGTAACAAGTACTTAATGGTTGCAATGGATTATTTTTCAAAATGGCCTGAAATTGCACCCCTTCCTAATCAAGAAGCGACTACAGTAGCCGAAGCATTTATAACACACGTCGTATCAAGATATGGAGTTCCTTTAGAATTGCATTCTGATCAAGGACGAAATTTTGAAACAGAATTATGGCAAGAATTAATGAAAACCTTGGGTATTAATAAAACTCGCACTACGCCTCTCCATCCACAATCAGACGGAATGATCGAAAAACACATTAGAACTATTTGTCCATATCTTTCTATGCTTGTTGCTGATAATCAAAAAGATTGGGATACTTTAATTCCTCTATTCCTCTTAGCCTACAGAAGTTCTGAACATGAAGCAACTGGTTATTTTCCATCTATGATGATCACCGGTAGAGAAATGAAGCTTCCTCAAGATCTTATTTTCGTAAGATTGCCCCCCTGCGAAGAAGAACGTTCATCCCTGACGTACATCGAAAATTTAAGAGAAAAATTAGAAAAGGTCTACGAATTTGCCCGTAAAAGTTTGAAGCTTCAAAGTGATAAGGCCAAGTTCAGGCTAGATATGCATGCTACGGGGACAAAATTCGAAAGAGGTGACCCAGTATGGTTATACAATCCCACACGTAAGAAAGGACTTTGTCCGAAACTTCAACGAAGCTGGGAAGGCCCGTACACTGTCCTGCAGAAGATAAACGATATTATCTACCGCATCCAGTTTTCAGCTAGAAGTAAACCCAAGGTAGTGAGAGATTAGCCCATATCATGGAACTGATCCACCCTGTTGCCTTCAACCAGACCCTGATAGACCAGTTATTCGAGGCGAATAACTATAAAGGAGGGAGCAGTGTTATGACAGTTCCGTAGACTGATCCTACATAGAAAAAGTCCCTCGGCGTGAAAGAAGAAGTAGTCACGTACGAGAATGTTCTTGATGTCATGGAATAACCCAGAAATGTCTGGTGACGTCTAAAACGTCAGGAATCTATATAAACATATGTGTTTGTCTTTTTATAGTTTAGTTGTAATTCAGAATTCGAAGTTTGCAGTTATCAGTTTGTTAAAGTATTGTAATATTGTTCGAGATAAATAAAGATCTTTAGAAGAAGTGTAACAGTATTCTCACTTTAGGCTATTCTTAATTAACTCCTTAAATATGAAAAAAACTTCATACACAGATGATACAGCTATACTGACAATTCTTCTTCTTCTTTTTTATAGACATGAATCTCTCTGTTTTTTCAATGTGCCTCCAGTAAGTTGTCGTTCCATGATTTTCGTGGTCTTCCTATTGATCGTGTTCCTATTAGAATCGTCTCTAGTTGTCCTTACGACTCTATTTATTATCATTCGGCTTATATGGTCATTCCATTCTACTCTTCTGTTTCGTACCCAGTTATTAATGCTCTCCATCTTGCATCTCCGTCGTATATCTGTACTTCTAGCTCTGTCCCATAGTGTCTTACCATCCATTTTTCGAAGGGTTTTCATCTCCGCTATTTCGAGCAATATTTTTGCCCTCTCTCTGTCAGGTCGTGTTTCTGCCGCGTATGTCAATATTGGTCTGATGACTGTTTTGTAAATTCTGCCTTTCATTTCTTTTCCAATATTTTTTTTATTACTGACAATTAGCAACAATATACAGGGTGTCCAGAAACTCTACCGACAAACGAAGACAGGAGATTCCTAAAAAAAATGCTTCCTAAGGGAGCTAGAGCTCTTTGAAGATGGCGTCTTGTAATTAGTTTTTCTTAAATAACTTCAGAACGCTTCTGTTGAGAAAAACAAAAATTGGTACACATATTTATTTTTCAGAGATAAATCGACTCCATGCATTGCGAATTTCTAGTACCGGTCATAGGCGTCCGTTTTGGGTAGGGCAACAGTTATTTTATCGCATATCTTTTTTATTTTTAATTTTTAGGCATTTTTGATTCTGGATTATTAAATTGTGAGGTATTCTACAACTAAAAGGTACTCTTGTGTTAGGTAGATAGGATACACCGTTTTCTACAAAAATCAATTTGAATTTTTTTTTATTTCCAAAAAAAATTTCAAAAGAAACTATTTTGAAATCGGAAAACTGATACGTTTATTTATATTTCAGAGATGAATCGATTTCATTAATGGCGAATTTCTATTACGGGTCATATGCGTCCGTTTTGGGTAGGTCAACGATTATTTTATCAAATAACATTTTTGTCTTTAATTTTTAAGCTTTTCTGACTCGAGTTTATTAAGTTATGAGGTGTTCTAGTACTAAAAGTTTCTCTTGCTTTAAGTTGGTAAAATACATAAAAAAATAATTTATTTTCAATTTTTATTCAAATTCAGGAAACGAAAAATTTTCAAATCGACTTTTCTAGAAAACCATGTGTCCTACCGACTTAAATCAAGAGTACCTCTTAGTACTAGAATACCTCCCAATTTATTAATCCAGTGTCAAAAAAGTTAAAGACAAAAAAGTTATGTGATAAAATAACCGTTGCCCTACCCAAAACGGATGCCTATGATCGGTACTAGAAATTGGCAATGGATGGAAACGATTTATCTCTGGAAGATAAATATACGTACCGATTTTCGTTTTTCTAAATTGAAGCGTCCTGGAGGTATTTAAGCAAAACTAATGACAAGACGCCATCTTCAAAGAGCTCTAGCAGCTAAATTGTCTTAAAATTATCTGAAGAATCTCCTATCTTCGTTTGTCGGTAGAGTATCTGGACACCCTGTATAAGTAGATATAATCTTCACAGAGGCGGCTCTAGCCCATGTAGCGCCCGTGTGCAGTCGATGCCCTGGGGCCCGTTGTTAGACGCGCAGTCAAAATAGAATAGTCGAATAGGTACCTACCTAGTACTAGTACATTGGGGTATTAGAGGGTCTTCTTCTTCTTCTTCGCCTGGCCATTCACGTCCACATCTGAACATAAGCCTCTTCAAGTCTTCCTTTCCATTGTTTTTTATTGTACGCTACTTGTAGCCAATTTTTCCCGGCAGTCAGTTTCAGATCATCTGTCTATCTCATAGGAGGTCTACCTCTGGGTCTTTTGTGTTGGTATGGTCTCCAGGTAAAGGTCTCCAGGTTGGTATGGTATGGTAAAAAATGAACTTTTTTTATCTATAAGATAAGGTTGAAAATTGGTTGAGGAAATTTGACAGGTTTGAGTACACGTGTAGATAGTACTTTTAGGAAGGTAATTTTTCATTAATCGTTTTAAAGCATATTTTATGTTGAAACAAAGTAAAGGGCCCGCTCTTTGGCGCTCGGCGCCCCCAACATCCCGGCGCCCGTGTGCACCGCACACCCTGCACAATAGGTAAATCCGCCTCTGAATCTTCAAAAAAAAACGAATGGATAAAACAGTGAAAAACAAAAATTAAGACGGCAAATTAATTTTACCTATTTGAAAAATAAGCAAGTAGACAACGTGATATCATGTCACAATTTAGCTAAGTACTTGAACATGAACTTGGATCCTCGTTTAAAGTGAAAGGAAATATTAGGAAAAAAAGGGAAAGGACTTGACCTCCATTTTAAAAAATGTATTGGCTCCTTGAACGAAAATCTAAACTGTCAATATACAATAAGTTCCTAAGTGATGGATTCTTCCTTTGCTCGATGGAAGTTCATTTTATCTAAGAATAAAATACTGAAAACTTTTGTATTCTACACTCCACTAAATTTTATTTATTTTCACTAAAGCCGTTTCGACAGGTGCTTTTCTCATGTATGTATTTCTATTATGCGTCAACACTTTAAGTCATTAATTGAAGCAATTGAGGAGGGGAGAGTTGTTTGTAGATAGATACAGGCTGTTTAGTTTTTGATTAGATATAAGACACTGAAGGAAGCGCTAAAATCGGCAACATTGCTGTATACATACTATAATAATTGTAATCTAATAAACGTAAAATTTGCTTGTAAAAAGTATATTTTAAAAAAATCCGTAAAAAGGGCTGCAACAAGACAACAAACAATAATAGGGTAATACTCTTTAAAGTATTATAATAATTAAAAGCCACTGTGAAATAACTGGAAATGAAATAGTAGATGAATTGGCTAAAAATGCGGTGACACAAAGAGTATAAGTTTTAAACGGTAACTGCTAAACTTTATAAATTAAACAAAAAGAATGTGGATAGGTGAATGTTTCTAACTGTGTAAGAGGCAAAACAAAAAAAAAACTTCTAACAACTACTACAATTCTACTGGGTGTGAAAATTGCTACGAAATTAATAAAAAAACGTAATTAGCTTTTAAACTACCCTGTATAACATTACAAAACCACATATTTTAAAAAAGAAGACATCGAGTAGAATCTAAAAATGTAAAAATATACAGGGTGTCCCATTTAAAAAACGAAATTTTAAGCAACTTCCGGTATAACCGGAAGTGGAAAATTTATGAAAATATTTTCATTAAATAGATCACCCTTCAAAACCCCTTCATTACAATTTTCATGATTCTGTTGCCTTTAGTTCTCTAAATATTTCTAATAGGGCAGTTATCTGCCTCACCCTATATAAAATATTGTAATACCTGAGTACATAGTTAGTGAAAAAATAATGGTATTAATTAAATGAATTAATAATTTAGGCGATTATGCAAGTAACGATTGTCCAAAAAAATTCAAAAACTAAACGAAATAGCCATCTCTATTTTGCGAGTGAAATTGATACTCCACGCCGTCGGCAACTAATACAACTAATAACACTTTTGCTAATGTTTACGTCTCCCGCATAGAGTGTTGCCATTTATAAGGTATATAATATCTAATTTAAATCTAAACAGTCTGTATATTTTCTATGAAGTTATTAAAAACAGAAATTGCATATCGATGATTTACCCTTGTTGGGATGCGTGTTGTCGCCAATTCTTTTTAATGCCTAGTCAGAAGAGATCTTGAAAAAAGCCGTTATGAAAAATATTTATTTTAACGTCATGAGCCCTTGTTTTCTAAAAACCGATCGATCACTTGTGTGACAGTATTATAGTAGCGTTTATCATTTTCGTTACATGATTCAAAACTAACTTTATTTTTAATATGTTTACAGATTTATTTTAATACATATTATATAAATGAATATGTTACCTGACTTTTTAATCATTTGGACGTACCTGAAAAAAAGAATACAAAAATTAGAAATATGGTAATTTCACAATATTTTAACAACATAAAAGAAAATCTACAGTTATTGGTGAGAAATAACATCCTTAAGAAGAAGTGTGTTATTCTTATTTCAATAGGATACGATTAGATTATTGACTATAATAAAGCATTCGACAAAGAAGGACATGAACAATTAATGCATGTAAGGAAATCAAAGAAGATAGAACCATGATTTCAGAATTATATCAAATTTATAGTATAACTAGCAAGCAAAAGTACGTGTTAACGAAAAGCTGTCAAATAATTGAAATTAGACGTGGGGTGAGACAAGGATGCATGTTGTTGCCAATTCTTTTAATGACAACTCGGAAGAGACCCGGAAAAAGCTTTTGAGGGTGAAACAGCTGGAATAAAGGTAAATGAAGTTCCGATTAACAACATTAGATATGCGGATCTTAGACGAAATTATTGAGGATCTTCAGAGGCTGGTGACCAGAATAGCGGAGTTTGGACCAAAATACGGTCTAGCAATAAACTTCAAGAAGACAAAATTTATGAGAATAGCGAAAACTCAAAGAAATAACGAGAATCTCTTTATAAACGGAACCAATATCGAACGAGTAGACCAATATGCATATCTTGGAACAATTATCTGGTGATTACTTCCAGGAAATAAAAGTCAGAATAGAAAAGGCTAGAGCAAATTTTAACAATATGAGAAAAGTGCACTGCACAAGAGATTTTAAGTTGGAGCTAAGACTTGGGTTGGCTAAATGCTACGTTAGCTCGACTTTGAGTTATAGAATGGATGCTTGGACCTTGAATGCGACATCAATGAAAAAACTAGAACCATTCGAGCTGTGGGTGTACAGAAGAATTGTGAAAATATTGTGGATAGAACATGTCACAAAAAAGAGGTTCTGAGAAAGATGAATAAAGAAATGGAAATCTTAAATACCTTCCAAACAAGGAAATCAGAATACCTTGGACATATCACACCTGGAGAGAGAGAGATTTTGCTCCAATTGATTATGCAGGGAAAGATTCAAGGAAAAAAAGCATAGGGAGACGAAGAACATCGTGGCTGCGCAACCAGAGAGAACGGTACCAATGTACATCAAGTGAACTTTTCAGAGCAGCCTTCTCTTATGTACGAATAGCTATGAAGATTGCCAACCTCCGTCGCGTCGTTGAGATGCCACTTAAAGAAGAAAAAGATTCGCCCGTATATAATAATACTGCTGGATTTGATGTAAAACATATCATATCTTAATACCGCGTGAACTAATGCGTGAACTTATTTTCCACTACCCCGTATAAATTAGAATTAAATCAGGGTTAATACTTCCTTATCACGAACTGAAACTGCAGAAACTATATAAGATAAAGCTAATTGTGTGTACAGCAATTTAAGCCGTTATTATTATCGTCAAAGCTGATTATAAAATTGACAACGATATCATTTCCAGAATAGCGTCACGGAAACATTTCAACTATAAAATAAATTACTAAATAGCTGGCCAGGAACCGTTATTTAGTTTGGGAGTTTATGTTTAAACAAGATACAAATCTAAGATCATACATAAAGATCGAATCGCAAATGTATTTTAATGAAAATATGGACGTATAAAGGAACTTACAGTGTGTTGCAATAATATAGACTGTTTGAGCAATGGAAACTTGAGAGATAGAGTTGCCATCAACCGTTCAAGATATGACGTAGCCAGGCCCCGGGCTATAAATGGGCAGACTGGGCATTTTCCCAGGGCGCCAAATTTTTGGGCGAGCAAAATAAAAGAGATAATAAAAATAAATTAGAGAAACAAATTACCCACTAAAAAATATCTGATACAAAAATTTCAAAAATATATAGAACAGAACAAGTAAATATAATACAGGCTACTGGAAATGTAAAATAAAAATAGTAAGAAACATAATAATGGTAAGTTAATAGCAAGCATTATTATTCATATATTAAATAATAATAATATTAGAGCTGGTAACATTGCAATCAGTTAATACGCTGTTGGCAGTACTTGTACCGTTGCGTTGGGTACATGGTACAAAGACGACAAGTACGATAGCCGGAATATCCGAAATTCGGATGAGTTCGCGCATGACGTCACAATGAGAGTGATTTTAAATATTCCCCATTTAAAACATTAGCGCTCGGAACACAATTAGTTTTAAATTGGTCATAAAGAGTCATTTTAATAGATTAATATAATTTCTGTTTAACTATTTCGGATTTATTGAAATGTATGTGTTTTATTATTTTGATTTAAAAAATTAATTAACAATACAATGAACAAAAATAAATTTCTAAAATAAATTTGTGAGTTATATCTAACAATTTTTTTGTATTCGCCGCATTTTAAATAAATTTTACGAGCTTGTTTTTGATTGGCTTGCCTTATTTTGCGCCAGTGTTAAGGAGGGGATCGAGCCATGGGCGTGCATATAAAAATTTGTAGGGGGATAGACGTGAAGATGTTGCACATTACATTTTGTATACTTTGGATGACAATATATATTTTAAAGCACCCGAAAAGCCATGGGGGGCCACGCCCCACCCCTACCCATATGTATGGGCGTCTATGAATCGAGCCTTCATTTAGTTGCACGTAAACAGATAAAAATAATTGATTATTAAGGGTCTGAAACAAAATCACAAAACAAATAAAACACAAGACTTTAAGTTACAATTTTCTTTAATTTTCTCTTATTTCTCATATTTTCTTTAAGTGTTTAATTTCCTAAAATACATGTACGACCGAAAGAACAGGTGTCTGGTTTTGTAATCACATTCATTATTTTCAGACAAAACAATCAGTCTTTGCAAATAATTTTTCCCTGACTTTAACTGAAGTCCAGACCCATTGAAATTATTAAATACAGGGTGTAACAAAAATACAGATCATAAATTAAATCACATATTCTGGGACCAAAAATAGTTCGAATTAACCTAACTTACCTTAGTACCAATATGCACATAAAAAAAGTTACAGCCCTTTGAAGTTATAAAATGAAAATCGATTTTTTCGAATATATCGAAAACTATTAGAGATTTTTTATTGAAAATGGACGTGTGGCACGCTTATGGCAGAAACATCTTAAAGAAAAATTATAGTGAAATTTGTTCACCCCATAAAAATTTTATGGGGGTTTGGTTCCTTAAACCCCCCCAAATTTTGTGTACGTTCCAATTAAATTATTATTGTGAAACCATTAATTAAATTCAATATTTTTAAAACTTTTTTGGCTCTTAGTATTTTTTCGATAAGGCAGTTGTTGCGGCTTCTTTTTTAATATGTTCACATAAAATTTTTATGGGGGTTTTTTTCCTTTAAACCCCCCAAATGTTTGTGTACGTTCCAATTAAACTATTACTGCGATACTATTAGTTAAACACAGTGTTTTTAAAACTTTTTTGCCTCTTTGTATTTTTACGATACCTTTTATCGAGATGTGGCTTCTTTTTTAATATGGTTCAAAACATACCTAGAAATGTAAATCATAAAAATAAATTTTCATATTATTACCAAGTCTCCATAATCGTACTTAACGTATACAAATATGTGGTGGATTTGACAAATATTCAAAATATCTCGATAAAAACTCGACTTTATGAAAAAGTACTAAGAGGCAAAAAAAAAAGTTTTTAAAACATTGTGTTTAACTAATGGTACTACAATAATAATTAAATTGGAACGTACACAAAAGTTTGGGGGGTTTAAAGGATCAAAATCCCCATAAAGATGTTATGGGGTGTCTAAAATTAACTATAGTTTTTTCTTAAGATACTACTGCCATAATAATGCCACATGTTCATTTTCAATAAAATATCTCAAGTAGTTTTCGATATATGGGAAAAAATCGATTTTTATTTTGTAATTCAAAGGGCTGTAACTTTTTTTGTGTGCATATTTGTACTAAGGTAAGTTAGGTTCAATCGAACTATTTTTGGTCCCAGAATATGTGATTAAATTTATGACCTGTATTTTTGTTACACCCTGTATAGTATCCAGTTTATGCATTTTTACCACCAATTCTTCTGGAGGTTTCTTTAGGCTCCCTTCGGAGACTTGGCCAATCCCCGTGTAAGTGGAAGAGTCCGTACTTTCAGGCAAATCTAACTTCTTGCAGATATACCCACTGACATATTCCAATGCATCACATTGTAATTGGTTTAATTCTTCGACGTCTGCATCCACTTCTTCTTTTTCTGCATCGTCAGATAAATCTGAGAAGTATGTTTTGCATAACGAAACTTCACCTAAATTATCGATTGGACCATCCCTGACCTCATCAGCTTCTGTGTTACCACCTTCGGATAAACTCCCTTCATTCCTTCCCAAAATATGGTTTTTTACGCGGTAGCGAAATTCCACCGCATCGAGATGGTCATGTAAGCCACGCCCTCCTCATGTTGCTAAAAAAATTCTCAAGTACATCTTGGTTTAGATTGTACGTAAGAATATATTTTATATCGACTTTGGATTTTATATCCTCAAATAAACCTTGTAATGCGTTGTTGGTTTGAATTATGCCTAAAAGTAACAACGGAATTAAATTTAGTCAAATGGGAAATAACATTAATTTATATTGATTATGAGCTCCAAAAAATAGTTTTACCTAAATGGCAGAACGTATACATGTGGCAGTATCTAAATATTTTAGGTATGGTTCAAGTGGAAATCGGTGGGACTGCGCACTTTACCAATGAAATTGGATATGTCTAAGACACTCCAGAAGCCGCTAAAGATTACATGTTTTAACATCGCATTAATCATTGTAAATTAGTCGACGGATATTAGTACAGTGAAAATAGTAAGACGATAACTGGACAATAATGATTACAAGGAATAAATTTAAAGTTTTCTCTACTCTAATGACCAAAAAAGAAAGCTCATTAGCAGAACTCAATTCAAAATTATTTTGCACATCATATTTGAAACATTATTTGGTTGAAAAATCTCATTTTTGTTGGCAAAAAATATATTAATTTGTCTGGACTAAATTACAGCTCGGTTTATCTTAAAAGGGATATGTTACTATTAACATTCACACAGTGTTGCCAAACTGAATTTTATTATTTTGAGTGTAATTTTTCCCACCGATCTCCGAGGGTACAATACCTTTTTTTTATTGCCCAATGTCAAGCCGGGGTTGAGTCACTGTAAGATGATATTTATTTTTTATCTAATAACGTCCAGTCGGAACTATTGATAACTGATACAAATTTATGTCAGAATTTGGTTTTGCGATAGGGCAAAATTTGATGAATAATTATTACTTTGGTCTTCAATATAAAATACTTACCGCAGCAATTTTGAAATTTGAACTATTTAGCATAGGAAAAATAGTGAGCAAAAGATATATACCGACATATGTAGCGTAAATTGTAATTAAGAACATTGGATATAATTTATATAGTATATCAAATCACCAATGTTATATATAATTATATAGTTATCCATCTTTAAATTTCAATCATTTCTGTTAAATTCAATAATTTGTCGACCGAATGAAATTTCAAAACTAATTTGTACTTTATTTATTTATTAACGGCATCCATTTACAAAAGTTTTAAGAAAGCTATACTTTATTAACAATAAATTTTAAACTATCAAACATCTCAGAATATTAAACTACAACAAACTTATTTTAAGATACCCTTCAGTTGTTTTTAAATAAACTAATTCTGGAGACAATACATTAAGAGGTAAATAATAATTCTTTCACACTAACAAGCTTACTAATCAACTTAAATCTCTCAAAAATCTCCCCAAAAGCTAAAAAATCGATAAAACTCCCATATAAACCTACAGTCCATCTAATTTACTTACCGTTGCACGTCATTATCTACGCCAGAGATCTAAGTTGACATAGTTGCCAAAGTATAAAAAAATCCTGAATCCATTTTAAATCAAATAGATCATATAATTATTTTAAACGCGAATTATACAACAAAACAAATTAATATTCAATGTAAATAAGTAAAAACTTAAGAAAGTAAAAACTTAGAAATAGAGAACAAGAATTAAGTTATAATCTTTTAAGATTTGCAGTGCAAGCGTTTTTGCACTGCATTGTTAATAATTAAAAAACGGATCCGAACTGTTGTCATGAAGCCGGTAGGTTTCTTTGTATATGTCTACAATAACAGATAAGTTGTCAGATATTTACCTCGATTATTCCAAGTCGTGAAAATTAGGTGAAATTTATATTTTTATAGTAGAGGATGTTTTTATAGTAAAGTAAATAATAAAAACAGTACCTAAATATAATAAAACACATACTTATAGTAAAGAATATAAACAAATATGAAGTGTCATCACCGCAACTGTCAAATAAATGTTACCAATTTATTCTAAAATGTCACCTTCGTTCGATTACAGTTACAGTGTGATTCGAGTAAATGTGCTTCATAGAAACGCTTTATAATCCATTTATACAAATTAAATGAAACATATTATTGTGTATTTCTTTAGGTTAACATTAATAGAAATCTGCAAATATTATTTCTACGCGTATATAATAAAATATGTCTAGTGGCTGTAATTCCAGTGTATTCGGCAACGTGATTCTAAAAAGGAACACACGTACCGCCTAAATATTTCGTGTTGGTATCATGCGACGTCACAGGCTATGACGCGGATGACGTGCAACGGTTAGTAAATTAGATGAAGTATATGTATTCCAACAGCGGCTACTCTCATTGTGACGTCGACAGAACGCGATCAGCTGATAGTCGCATGCGCGATATCGTACCTAGCGTCTTTGTACCATACGTTGGGTACAGCCGGTACCGGTGCATCCGTGCATGCGCTCATCTTCCGCTGTCTTACCAACAATCTTGTAACCTTAAACGTTGTTTGTTTATTGTTTGACAAGTGTAGTTATTGTTTGGGACAAAGTGAGTGATAATTTTGTTAAAAAATGAACAAAAAAGTGGTTCTGACAGGGGTTGTGAATTGCATCTTTTAGAATTCCCTCCCTTTGTCTTCACTGCAGCATCCATTTGGCTTGCAAATTTTAGAAGCCTTGGAGGTGTTACCAGGAAAATGGACCAATAAGTATTATTTAAAAATCTTTTAGTAATATTTTTAATCATTTTCAATATTATTAATGTTGCTATTAGGATTGAAAACTTTACCTTTCAATTGCCAGATGACGCTAGTCACCTAATCCATACACGAGTTATATCCATTGACCCCATATAGGCCAATACCCTGAATCCGATGTGTCAGCACCTGAACTATGGTCGACCTTATTTCCAAACTGCAACCTGTGTATTATTGCTTATTTTTAAAATGTGTAATGTATTTCATTTCATTGAATATAATTCAGTCTGATATATTTATTTGTAGAGTAAAGTCGCATTTTTATTTTGTAACTATTAGATCGCAATAAAGTAAATTCTCGCACTTGTATTTTTAAAAATTATTTTTAAAAATCGTTCCGAAAAGGCAGAATCTATCAGTGGCGCAGTCAGTAGGATTTTTCGTCGAATTCCATTGAGGATATTCGTGGGTTTTAACTCTTAAACGAAAAAAGAACCGGGTTTCCGTTTTTCATAAACTTTTAAACTGTCAGTGATTTTGGGCTCCATTCGGACATCCAGAATTCCAGGAACAAGCAGAAGTGCATAAATGTGGTAAGCTAAAAATTTTTTGTTCATTTTTATCAGACTCCTCTTGTCTATTGAATCCTTTTGCGAAAATAATAGTCAAGTGTAGTATTAGTTATTATTTTATTGTATTTTTTGATAGATTATTATATAGGAAAGAAAAGTAATAAATACAGATAGGATGACTTCACCAAGTACTTCAAATACTACTATTATTGTACCTAAATTAGATATTGCCAATTTGGCGATTATTCCTAGTTTTGATGGAAATATAAATAAACTCTACAGATTCATAAATGCAACTGAATCTATCTTAAGGCATTATTTCGATACAAATAACCCTAGTAGTTTTCAAAATTGTTTGCTATTGAACGGAATTTTAAATAAACTAGAAGGAAGAGCTGAAGAAATTATTGCTATTAGCGGCTATACTGATTGGGATGGTATAAAAAATACATTAATTTTAAATTTTGCCGACCAAAGAGATGGAAATTGCCTTAATCAAGATCTTGTTAATTTAAAACAAAAACCAAACGAATCACCTTATCAGTTTCATGAGAAGGTGCTCGATTTATTAAATTCCATATGTAATTATATTTATTTACACCATCTTGGTCAGGAGCGCACATATAAAAGAGAATTTTTTAATAAACAAGCACTAAAAACATTCTTAGCGGGTTTAAGAGAATCTTTAGGGCCCATAATTAGGGCAATGCGGCCGAAATCCATTGAACAAGCTGTTCAATTCATTAAAGAAGAAGATAACATTAAATACTACCAAAAGAGTCAAAATTTCAATAATAATAATAATAGTAACAGATCTAGAAACGCAAACTATAACTTTTATCCAAATTCTCAAACAGATCCTCGCAATGATAGACATTTTCAACCTTCGCAATCAAATCAGTATCAAAGGAACAATACCCAAAACTATCAGTCTAATTTCCAAAATAACACTCCCCAAAACTTTCAGCCTAATTTCCAAAATAATTCTAATAGGCCAGCTCAAAATGTTTGGCGACCAAACCCAAATTTTGTTCCTAACCGACCCACTCCAATGAGTACATCTACTAGAAATAGTACTCCCCAATTCAAAAATAATTTTCAAACCTTTAACAAGCCAGCTCAAAATAATACTTGGCGACCAAATCCCAATTTTGCCCCAAATACATCTACTCCTATGAGTACGAATACTAGAAATAGTACACCAGGATTCAGAAATAATTTCTACAACCCCAGAAATCCAAATCAAAACTTCACATTCGAAGAACTGTATAATACCGAGTACGAATCCATCGATATTGATCAAAATACCCAAAATACCCCTGATCAAGAAGCTTATGATGATGCTAACGAAGAGCATAATCAAAATTTATAAGACAGCCTCTTTCAAAATCAACAGACTTAATAGAATTAAATCTTTCCACAAATAAAAGAGAACTGCCTTATATCCAAATTCACGATCCTCCCTTAAAATTACTGGTAGATACCGGTTCCTCTAAATCTTTCTTAAATCCAGAAAAAGCTAACTTCTTTTATAAAAATTTTATCTATTACGAACCCTTTGTTGTCTCTGCAGTATTTCAGAGTACAAAAAAGGACTTTTGTGCAGAAATCCCCATCTTTTCACAATTCAATCAGGAAGGTAAGATTAAATTCCACCTTTTTGATTTTCATAGAAGTTTTGATGGTCTCTTAGGACTAGATAATATAAAATATCTAAACGCTAAGTTGGATTTCGTAAATTCCCAATTAACTACTCCATATTCCAGTATCCCGATAACATACTATAAATCTGATCTAAAGATAATCTTCAAACAAAAATTGGACCCCTTATCTTGTAGTGTAGCCAAAATTCCAGTTTCCCAAAAATCAGGATGTATATTTATCCCTGAGCAAACAATCCAAAAATGTGTAATCCCTGCATGTCTTTCGAATGCAATAGACGGTTTTGCCCTAGTAGAAATCTTTAACCGAACTCAAGATGAAATTTTTGTCACATTAGGTGCTCCAATCGATACTGTCCCTTTTGACGAAAATTGTACTTAATCCGTACCTCTCATATGAACTCTGAAGAAAAACAAAATATTCTAAGAATTTGCAATAAATACTCTAATCTTTTTCATAGCGAAGATAAACCCCTTACATTTACCAATAGAGTTAAACATGTTATTAAAACTAAGGATGAACTACCTATTTATAGTAAATCGTATAGATATCCTTTTGTTCATAAACCAGAAGTGAATAGTCAAATAAACAAAATGTTGGAACAAGGAATCATTAGACCCAGTAATTCAGCGTACAGTAGTCCCATTTGGGTTGTCCCAAAAAAAGCAGATGCGTCAGGAAAAAAGAAATGGAGAATTGTTGTAGACTATAGGAAGCTGAACGAAAAAACAATTCCAGATAAATATCCGTTACCAAATATCACCGATACACTTGATAAATTAGGCAGATGCAACTATTTTAGTACACTTGATCTAGCTAGTGGCTTTCACCAGATTGAGATGCACCCAGACGATATTCCCAAGACAGCATTCAATGTTGAGAATGGTCATTATGAATATGTTCGTATGCCATTTGGGCTCAAAAATGCTCCTGCAACTTTTCAGAGAGTTATGGACGATATTCTGCGAGGTCTTCAAGATGACATCTGTCTTGTCTACTTAGACGATATAATTATTTTTTCTACCTCACTTCAAGAGCATATTGTAAATTTAGACAAAGTTTTTAAACGTTTGCAAGAAAATAATTTTAAAATACAACTAGATAAGTGTGAATTTCTCAGAAAGGAAGTAGCCTATCTTGGCCACATTGTAACTACAGAAGGTGTGAAGCCAAACCCAGATAAAATTAATGCAATTGTCAAATACCCAATTCCAAAAACTGCACGCGAAATAAAAGGATTTTTAGGATTGCTAGGATATTATAGGAGATTTATAAAAGATTTTGCCAGATTAACTAAACCATTAACGAAATGCTTAAAAAAGGATGCTAAGATAGAACACACTCCAGAATTTGTAAAATGTTTCGAAGATTGTAAAAATCTATTAATTAATGAACCTATACTTCAATATCCAGATTTTGATAAAGATTTTATTTTAACTACAGATGCAAGTAATGTAGCAGTAGGAGCTGTATTATCTCAATTAGTAAATGGTCAAGATAAACCGGTAGCATATGCCTCGAGAACATTAAATGAGTCCGAGCAAAACTACAGTGTTATAGAAAAAGAACTTCTCGCGATAGTATGGGCAACTAAGTATTTTAGACCTTATCTTTTTGGAAGACAGTTTAAAATTATGACAGATCATAAACCCTTACAGTGGCTTATGTCTCTTAAAGAACCAAATTCACGATTAGTGAGATGGCGTTTAAAATTAGAGGAATTTGATTACATAATTGAATACAAGAAAGGAAGTTGCAATGCAAATGCAGACTCCCTATCTCGAATAGAGATTCATTGTAATGAATTTTTAAAATATATGGAAGAAATTAATAAAACTCCGAAAAACGACGATGATGATAGCAATTCGATGGCTGTAAATGTCGACGACAACATTAACGAAGAAAACACAGAACAAGGAAATAACCAAGAAAACAATATTGAAGAAGATGATGATGACGATGATGGAGAAACTGTACATACTAGTCTAGAAGATCCAATACTAGGAATGCTCATTTCTGATAAGCATCTTAATGCTTTTGATCACCAAATTGTAATTGATTTCGTTTTACACTCAGCCGTCAAACCAAAAACTGAAAAAATATTTCCTAACAGAAAAAGATTTTATATCCAAATTTCAAAAAATAATATTGTAGAAGAAACTATAAATATATTTAAAAATTACATTGACCCAAAATACAAATACGCTGTGTACTTCAAGGAAGACACTTTTATACCAGAAATATTAGAAACTTTAAAAAACACTTTTAAAAATTCTGCCTACAAGTTAATAAAATGTAACAGCATCTTAAAAGGTATAGTAAAAATTAATGAACTAAAGTCAATATTAACTCAAATTTTAGAATATCATTCAAGAAACGAACTAATTTATCCAATATCACATCAGACATACATAATTATTATAATATCTTAGAGACAGAAGCGTACTACTCTAACTTGACGATTGTTTTCATTGTCCATGTTCCAATAGCTTATCCCGACGAATGTTCCTACTATCATTATTTATACTCGATTCCTACTGTAAATCATACTACCATAGTGCCCCCTAACACTTATCTGATAATGAATGAAAATTTTTACCAATACACATCTGTACCATGCTCAAACCTGAAGCCCAAATTCTTCTGTCCCGAAAATCCTCTAAGAAGCAAAAGTGAAGAAGACTGTCTATTTCAACTCCTTCAACTAAAATCCAATCCTACGAGATGCCAAAGAATAGAAGTTCACATTTCAAGAAATATGATCCAGCAAATAGATGAGTCCCACTACATCGCTGTTTTGGTAACCAAAACCAAAATCCAAATGAACTGTACTAACACAGACCTTCAATTAATTTCTAGAAATTATCTCATCACAGTTCCTTTCCAATGCCAGTTTAGCACAGAAGATCAAACATTTAGCAATAATTGTCTCATTTCCGAAAGTCAGCCACTATTACTTCCGAATATAGTTATTCCTCATACCCACCAAGAAGAGATTCCCGAAGTCCATATCCAAGATGTTCAACTGGACAAGATTCATTTAATTAAGAAGAAACAAGAAGAAATTAAAACATTAATACTTAAAAACTCAAAAATCACTCATCCCTCATCACTTTTTGGAACCTAACAGTAATATTTTTGATTATAATAATTCTTGCATATTTTGTTATTAAATTTATAAAAAGAAGAACGAAATCACAAAGAAAAGACGATAGTCCCATGGAGAATGTTCACATCCAAGAAGATGATCCTGAAGAAAATCTACCAGAGGCCCAACCTAGGTCATTTTTCAATTCCATGAAAAATTCCAGAAACTAAGGGTGGAGGAGTTATATCCATTGACCCCATATAGGCCAATACCCTGAATCCGATATGTCAGCACCTGAACTATGGTCGACCTTATTTCCAAACTGCAACCTGTGTATTATTGCTTATTTTTCAAATGTGTAATGTATTTCATTTCATTGAATATAATTCAGTCTGATATATTTATTTGTAGAGTAAAGTCGCATTTTTATATTGTAACTATTAGATCGCAATAAAGTAAATTCTCGCATTTGTATTTTTAAAAATTGTTTTTAAAAATCGTTCCGAAAAGGCAGAAACTATCAGTCACGTCAGTTGCAGTGTGGGGATAAATTTTCATGGTTTGGTCACTTCGAGCAGAGAGCAGCAGACCTACGCCTCTCCGATGATGACTCCAATAAGAGTCGAAAATCGTCGATTCAGAGTGCTAGACTGCGCTCCCTGTTCTAAGTGAAAAATAAAATTAATTTGCCGTTGCATTGCAACTGAATAAAAATGGTACACATTTTTATTTTATAACCCAATGAAGTTTATTTTATATTAATGTTCTGTATATACTCTCCAACCACAAGGACAGGAAAGGGACAAAATATTTTAAATCTATTCATGAAAGTGGTTGGCTAATGATTAAGGGAGGTTTTAGTTAATTAAGTTATAACGTTAGGTATCCCCAGATAAATTGACCACGAAAGCATTAAGTTAGAAATGTGTTCTGAACTAATCACATGCTAGCTGCGTGTAATTGAGAAGTTTCAGGCGCCGTCCTCTAATGACTTTATTTACATTTTGACTGTACCTCACTGGCTCAAAATAAAGATCGTGGCTAAATTTTAGGGCTACTGACACATATTAGATTATTTCGCATCTTTATTCTAAATCCCAGGCTAAATGCATAAATAAACGGGTTGCTAGATGTTTATTTACCAGTTTATTTATAGATAAACTTCAAACGACTTTGAGAATAAGGATAAGTTTCGGTATTTAATTATGTTTTAAAAATATATTTTTTTATTTTATATAAAATAAACACAATATAGATTATAAATAGTCATCTTACAACCAACAGAGAGGAAGCCCTGAAAATAGTTGAAGACTTATACAAATTTCTGTACACAAGCCAACACAAAGTAAATAGCAAACAAGATCAAGTACCAGAAATATTAACAAGGAAAAACGGCATTGTCAGAACTACTACCGGAAATCACAATAGAGGAAATAAAACTATATCTAAGAAAAGCTAAGAATAACAAATCTCCAGGAGAAGATTGTGTAATTACTGCTGCAAGACTTGGCACCTGCCTACTTAAGAAAATAAAAAGTTTTTTAACATGTGCCTTTTGGACAGTAATATTTACCCGACAAATGGTACAATGCTGAGGTAATTCTAATGTAGAAAAAAGGAGATCCCCATGAATTAGAAAACTACAGACCTACAGTTGAGTCCGGGAATCTTTACCCGTGCGTCATCATTTAAAGCATACGAAATTAGTCCATGATAAGTCGGAAATTGAAATTTACTAAACGCAACAGCAACTCACTTACTGTCACTTGCTGTTGCGTTTAGTAAATTTCAATTTCCGACTTATCATCGACTTATTTTGTATGCTTTAAATGATGACGCACGGGTAAAGATTCCCAGACTCAACTGTATGTATAAGCCTTCTTAGTCACCTATATGTACCGGGTGTCAATATTTATAACAAAATTTGCCTCAGGAAAAGCCTGGAAATTATTTTCATAATTGTGGGTCCACCGCTAGAGGGCGTAATTGAATATCAAAAATAAAAAAATCTAAATTTTACAAAATTTTCCTAATGAAGGGGCACTGGAAATCCGATTATTGTATTCTTCATCAAATTCTGCGCATATTTGATTTAACAAGTTTAACTCTACCTTTGTAAATAAGAGGTGGGGGTGAGTGGGAACCTTGTTATGAAAAAATGGCTGTAAGTCCGGTTCTGCTAAATCAAGTTTTGAAAACTGGCTCTTGTTGAAGACAGATCTTTTTCTTCAATGTAAGCGTGATAATTTTGAACCATCCTAATAAGTAATAAGCCAGCTGGGAGGCGTTATTTAATTTTTTTCAGAAATCTAGTTTTCTTTGGAAAATATTAAATACAAGTATGCATTTTTAATCATACTTTATAAAATTAGATTAAATTAGCAATAGAATAGCGAAAACCGCATGTCGATACCTTTTTTATATCTCAAAATATCTCGAGAAACGTGTAAATTTTATACATAACTGTTACTATCACCGGTAAACTAAGTTAATAAAAAGTAGTGTGCTGTGGAAAAAAACAAAATAACATTTTCCAGATGTCAACGTATAAAAATATAATTAATTAAAACAACAATATAAAGAGAAACAATACTATTAAAATTAAATATAACACAGAACAAAAAGAACTAGTTAGTGACGACCTAAATATTCAAATTGTTGCCCATCATACACTACTCTAGAATACATTATCCAGAGAATACTAAACGCCATTCAAAGCATATCGAGAGCAGAAATTGTAAGATGAAAGAGCAGAAAGAGTAAATGTTTGCAACGAAAATGATGGGCAAAAATTTGAACGTTTATGTCATCACTAAATAGTTGTTTTTATTTCTTTGTAATAGGGCTTTTCAACGCTTCTCATTTGTTTCGAGCCTCTGTCATATGCCGTATAATCCGTGTATAATATTAATATACGAGATATGAACGAGGCTCCAAACAAATGAGAAGCGTTGAAAAGACCTAATATACGTTGACAGCTGGAAAATGTTTCTTTGTTGTTTCCATAGCACACTACTTTTAATGAATTTCGTTTACCGGTGACAGTAACAGTTATGTTTTTAAATTTACACGTTTTGTAAGATATCTCGAGATAGAAAAAAGGTATTAACATGCGGTTTTCGCTATTCTGTTGCTAATTTTGTCTAATTTTGTAATATGGTATTAAAAATGCATGTTTGTATTTAATATTTTCCCAGGAACACTAGATTTCTGAAAAAAATTAAATAACGCCTTCTAGCTGGCATATTACTCAGTAAGTTGGTTCGAAATCATAACTTTTACATTGACGAAAAAGATCTGTCTTTAACAAGACCAAGTTTGCAAAATTTGATTAAGCAGAACCGGACCCACAGCCAGTTTTTCATAACAAGGTTCCCACTCACCTTCACCTCTTATTTCTAAAGGTAGACCTAAACTTGTCAAATCAAATATGCGTAGAATTTTATGAAGAATACGACGATCGGATTTCCAGTGCCCCTTCATTAGGTAAATTTTGTAAAATTTAGATTTTTTAATTTTTGATATTTAATTACGCCCTCTAGCGGTGGTCCCACAATTATGAAAATAATTTCCAGTCTTTTCCTGAGGCAACTTTTGTTATAAAATTTTTTATTTCAAAGCTCTACTATAAACGGTTCCCGAGATATGGCCGAGAGCCATTCTTATTGGGACACCCGGTACAAACTTCTTAGTAGTAGTTCTAAAATAGTAACGAATCGTCTTAAGAAAAAACTTCATTTCTACCAGCGAATAGAGCAAGCGGGATTTTGTACAGGATTTGGAACAAATGATCACCTACAGAGCATTAAAATGGCAACAGAAAAGACTATCGAATACAGTCGACCACACGTTCTGGCTTTTGTAGTTTTCCATAAAGCTTTTAACACGGTAGAAGTTGACAAAATCCTGGAAGCACTACAAGCATGCCGCATTGACTACCAATACACAAGGTTAATTTACAATACATACAAGAACGCAACTATGTCGGTGAAACTACATAAAAACACGAATCATATCCCAATCCGCAGAGGAGTCCGACAGGGCGATACCTTATTGCCTAAACTGTTTACCGCAGTCTAGAATATGCTTGTAAAAAGCTTAACTGGGAAGAGAAAGGCCTGAACATTGACGGTAGAAGATTAAGAAATTTGAAATTTTCAGACGACATAGTTCTGTTCTCTGACAACCTCAAGGAGATATGTACAAAGCTACATGAACTTCAGTTAGCTTTTGTCAGTGTAGGTCTTAAAATAAACATCTCCAACACAAAATTCATGACAAACCTAGTATCTAGCGGAAATATCAATATTGGAGACAACGAAGTAGAGCTAGTGGAAAAATACATGTACCTTAGACATGGACACGAAATGAAGATCACAAGAGACAACCAAACATACGAACTACGAAGAAGAATAAACCTAGCATGGGCGGCCTATGGAAAACCCAAAGACATCTTTGAAAGCGATATGCCAATTTATTTAAAACATAAAACATTTGACCAATGTGTGTTGCTTGTGATGATCTATGGTGCCTAAACTTTGACATTGATTTGAAATTGAACTGGGGTGGACACGTCGACCGAATCAGTGATGAAAGGTGAACGAAGGTGGAGGCCGAGATTAGACAAAAGAAGTAGAAGAAGACTCGTTGGACTAACGATCTCAAGAAAATGTCAAAAAATTTGATGCAAAGTGCTCAAAATAGAGCACAATGGACAAAAATAAGGGAGGCCTATGTCCAGCAGTGGACGCAAATGGCTGGGGGGATGATGATAATGAAGTTATAAATTCCAATAAACACAACAGAAGCGCTGTCACTGTCACTGAAAATGATAAAACTCAAAATTCTTAAGGTACTAGTACACTTTAGAAGCCCAAAAATAGCTATTTGTATAACAAGGGAGGAAAGTGCTACTTTTCCTCCCTAGAATGAAGTTTACTGCCCGACGCGTAGCGGAGGGCAATAATCATTCAAGGGAGGAAAAGGCATTTTACTCCCATGTTATACATATGATTTTTCCACCTTCCTCAAATAACAAGTCATTTTTTCATTTTCACTTAATTTATTTATGTAACTAACCAACAAAATTTATTAGAACTAAAACTAACAAGTAGGTACAATATAACTGTCAGCTGTCAAATATACCTAAGTCAAAATATTAATGTAAACATTGTTAAATCAAAATAACAATTTACTGATTTTTACCATTCTGCAAAATACAGGGTGTTTTATAAATAAACGTTAAAATGTATAGATACTTACGTAATAGAAAATAGATATTGTACAGGGCGTCAATAAATTATATTTCATGAATGAAATACTATGACGTCACTTCTACTTTTCCTCCCTAGGGAGGAAAAATATTTTCCTCCCTAGGGAGGAAAAGTACAACTTTGCTCCCTATAATCAGGTCCGGAAAAGTATAATTTCGGTAGAGGTAATTGGAAAAAATTATTTTTTTCAAGAATTTTTTTCTCAAAGCCTTTATTACAAATGAACATAAAACTTTTTACATATTAATATCTAACTCTTGAGTACAAAAAATATATCTTTTTTACACACGTACACACTTTTCTATACACGTACAATAATATGATAGAGGGCGCAAAAGTCGAGGCCTCGAAAAGTGATGGCGGACAGTTAATTTCAGGATTGGGACATCTGAAACATGGGACATGCATGAATTTTTTTCTCAAAGCCTTTATTACAAATGAACATAAAACTTTTTACATATTAATATCTAACTCTTGAGTACAAAAAATATATCTTTTTTACACACGTACACACTTTTCTATACACGTACAATAATATGATAGAGGGCGCAAAAGTCGAGGCCTCGAAAAGTGATGGCGGACAATTAATTTCAGGATTGGGACATCTGAAACAAAAAAATCGTACTGCATTTGAAAATGGAAGGTTTCTTACGTGACAATTTACCACAATGTGACCAAAAAATAAAAAATAAATATTTTTTAACCATGAAAAACTGAAGAAAAACGTGCGATTTTTTCACAAAAAATTTTCAAATTTCCGTAAAATCTTTTTTTGTGTAATTTTTCAGTAACGATGGCAAATTATCACGTAAAAAACCTTTGTTTTTCAAATGCCTTACGATTTTTTTGTTTCAGAGGTCCCAATCCTGAGATTAATAATTAATCTCAGGACAATTATTGTCCGCCATCGGAACTACTCTTTTTCGAGGCCTCGACTTTTGCGCCCTCTACAATATTAGTCTACGTGCATAAATGAAAAAAGATATATTTTTTTTATTCTATAAGGCAGGCCGCACATCAAAGAAACATGAAACGTAAATTACGTTTCATGGAAATAAACCACTGCTAAACAAATATATGTCCGGCCATTTATGAAACTCTCCGAAAATAAAAATGTGTCATGAGCATGAATCACACTCGTTTCATTCGTAGGCGGACTTTGAGATTTGTTTAGCAGTGTTTTCTTTTCATGAAACATGTTTTTCGTTTCATGTTTCATGTTTTTCGTTTCATGTTTCTTTGGTGTGCGGCTTGGCTAAGAGTTACATATTAATAAGTAAAAAGTTTTATGTTAATTTTTAATAAATATTCTGAGAAAAAAATCTTGAAAAAATGCTTATTTTTGGTCATCTAAAGTGTACTAGTACCTTAATATAAATAAGGTAAAGAGATGCCGTATTGTTTATCCTTGTTTAACTTATTGTGGTTTCTATGGACCGTCGGCCTAATTTTGCGATACTAGTTTCTGTGAGTAAAAATAAAGACCTAGTATAAAAAGTAATTCGTGAATAATTTCATGCATGTGCAAAGATACAATGGAAGAACTGTAGCAATTAATGCCCATTCAGAAATTAAAATTGTCGTATAAGATTCTTTTAAAGGCATCTGTTTCTGAAATAATGAATTTATGTATGTATATATTTAAAGTCTGTAGCACTCTACACACTATAAAATGATAATAATATTAGTATACTTTATTTAGGCAAGTAGATGTATTTTCCTCTGTATAGATAAAACCCTTACTCTTTAGACCAACGATCTACGGTTTCTTCTTACGAGTAGAGCTTCTATTATTGCTTATACGAGATATGAAAATAATGAACTAGTTCATTTACGATAAGCCTTCGAGAAGAGATCTGAGTACCTGGAATATATTTACTATACGGGCTTACCTTTTTTGGATTATGTACTCCCGGATATATATTGCATAACAAAATTCTTTACCTTTTTCTTATTTTGTTCGTTACCTTTATAGTTTGCTATAGTTATAATATATTACAAGACTTTGAGGTGTATTTTCTTTTGAAAATATTTCGTTGGTTTTTGAAGTCTTTTTTAGAAATCATCTTTATAAATTAGTAACAAATCATACTTTAAAGATATTTTTAAAAATACTACATCAAATATTATACAAACAATGCGAATGGGACATCAGTGGTTCTTAGTTCGGGTTTAGACAAGGTTTGAGAACAAGAAAAGCAATAGTAGCAACACAGGTGCTGGTCCAAAATTGTTACGATCAGAGGAAGGACGTGTTTCTATGCATTTTAGATTACGAAAAAGCGTTTGGTCGTGTCTAACACCACAAGTTAATGCAGATCCTCAAGAAACTTGATATATACTGTTATATAATTTTTATGGGGAAAATTTAGCGAATTCATTTTATATCCAAGACCACAAGATCGTAACTTTTCATCGCCCTGTATATGGCCAAAATTTGTAAATATGTAATATATTTTAGTCGTTAAGCAGTTTTTGGTGGAAACTGAAAAACATTAGTGGTTAAGATTCTACGAACGGATTTAACAATTCAAGAACAATAATAGAACTAAATTACGATCAGTTTTAGAAAGTGGATGTATTTACGGTTGACGTGGAAAATGGAACGTTTCTAAATGCTTCCTAGAAAGTAAAGACGGTAATAAACAAAATTGTTTAGTTTTAGAATATAGGGTTTTTTCTAGCATGCAAGACAAAAATTAATTTTGGTCTCTCCTGGAATTTGACAAGACGGGAAATTTGTATAAAACACTATTTGTTTTCAAGAAAGGAAAGTAGGGATGTAATGTGTAGATAGAATGCTTGCGATTGGCGAGAAGAGATGGATGGAGGGAGAACAGAGTGTTTGAGTCTCAGATTGATGAAGGAAAAAGAGTAACTGTGTAATTAAGATCTGAAGAGAGCAGTCCAGTTCAAAAAGTAGTGATTTTGTGTGAAGTGGTTAAGTTGGTGGTCGTATAAGCAGATTTCTGTTGAGACGAAATCGTGATCGAGTCGAGAAGTAAAATTTCCTCGTGTCCAAATAGATTCCAGTTTCTGTCTGGAACGAGTAGCCGGTTTTTATCAATTTTGCACAAGATATCAAGCTGAGAAAAAAATCTTGGAAGTATAAAGATTTATATTGTTTGTATCGAGTCAGAGACTAAATTGAGGAGAGATTTCGACCGAGTGCTGTTTGTTGGTGAAGCAGTTGGAAGAGAAGGAGCGTCGCAGCATCCGAAGGAACACGTGTATATAAATGTATACAGGGTGTTTCATTGGGAAAGTAACATACGTTAACTGCAGAAAGAGGACACTTAGGCGGTCTCAAAAATACCATACTTAATTGGTCTTACTCCATTAATAACAAAGATACTGAGTGTTTTATCTATTTTGCCATTTTCTTAATTGGTTCATAACTTTTTAACCACACTGTATATTTATTTTATATTTGGCACGGAAACATCGTTTAAGGTGTAAAATAAATTAAATTATTTACAATTGTAAAAAATCCAGGTCCGGATTAAAAAAAATTGGAAAAATTTTCCAACCTAAAAACAACACCCTGTACATTAAATTTTTTTAAAATGGATTTTTCAGTTGAAAAGAGGATGAAAAACTAAATTTAGTGGTATACTTTAAATTTTTGGCAAAATGATTTTTCTGGTCAAATTTTGAATTTAAATTCTGAAATTATGTGAATTTCGAGAGCTCTAAGTAGAAAAAAATTGAAATACAGCTTACAACTTGTCAACTGCTCTGTATATTCATTTTATATTTAACACGCGAATATTCTTTTAGGTGTCTAATCAATTAATTTATTTATAAATAAAAAAAATCCAGGTCCGGATTAAAAAATATTGTATAAATGTTCCGACCCAGAAAAACACCCTGTATATTAAATCTTTTTAAAATGAATTTTGCATTTAAAAAGAGGCTGAAAAACTAAATTTAATGCTGTACTTTGAATTCTCGGCAAAATAACTTTTCTGGTAAAATTTTGAATTTGAATTCTGAAATTATGTGAATTGCGAAGCTCAAAGTAAAAAAAAAATTAAAATATGATTTAATTTTAATTAATACCATTATTTAATCTAAATTGGTAAAATATTAACATTTTGACACATAACAATAATTTTTGATGTTGGTAATTTTGAATAAGTACTTTAGTTTTGAATAGTTATGCTGCACATTTTCTCTGTTTTGTTATAATTTTTAGATACTTTGTTGATTAAAGTGATGCATTCTTTGTTGACTCTTTATTATTTATTCATTATTTAAAGATGAATATTCGCCATAAACTATTTGTTACAGATAATAAAAAACACTGAAATGTTTTAACATTTTACCAATTTAGATTAAATAATGGTATTAATTAAAATTAAGTCGCATTTTAATTTTTTCTACTTAGAGCTCTCGCAATTGACATAATTTCAGAATTCAAATTCAAAATTTTATCAGAAAAATCATTTTGCTGAAAATTCAAAGTATACCACTAAATTTAGTTTTTCACCTTTTTTTCAAATGCAAAATCCATTTTAAAAAAATTTAATATACAGGTCGAAAGGTTTTTGGGTCGAAACATTTTTACAACATTTTTTAATCCAGACCTGGATTTTTTATAATTGTAAATAAAATAATTGATTGGACACCTAAAAGAATATTCCCGTGTTAAATATAAAATAAATATACAGTGCGGTTAACAAGTTGTAAGTTGTATTTATTTTTTTTTCTACTTAGAGCTCTCGCAATTCACATACATAATTTCAGAATTCAAATTCAAAATTTGACCAGAAAAATCATTTTGCCGAAAATTCAACGTATACCACTAAATTCAGTTTTTCATCCTCTTTTTAACTAAAAACTCCATTTTAAAAAAATTGAATATACAGGGTGTTTTTTGGGGTCGGAACATTTTTACAATATTTTTTAATCCAGACCTGGATTTTTTATAATTGTAAATAAAATAATTGATTGGCCACCTAAAAGAATATTCGCGTGTTAAATATAAAATAAATATATAGTGCGGTTAACAAGTTGTAAGTTGTATTTAATTTTTTTTCTACTTAGAGCTCTCGGAATTCACATAATTCAGAATTCAAATTCAAAATTTGACCAGAAAAATCATTTTGCCGAAAATTCAAAGTATACCACTAAATTTAGTTTTCATCCTCTTTTCAATTAAAAATACATTTTAACAAAATTTAATGTACAGGGTGTTGTTTTTGGGTCGGAATATTTTTCTAATATTTTTTAATCCGGGCCTGGATTTTTTACATTTGTAAATAAATTAATTTATTGTACACGTTAAAGGATATTTACGTGCCAAATATAAAATAAATATACGGTGTGGTTAAAAAGTTATGAACCAAATAAAAAAATTGCAAAATAGATATAACACCCAGTATCTCTGTTATTAATGGAGTAAGACCCATTAAGTATGGTATTTTTGAGACCGCCTAAGTGTCGTCTTTCTACAGTTAACGTATGTTACTTTCCCAATGAAACACCCTATATAAATAATATTTGTAGAATTTACATGATTTTGAGTACATTTATTTTATTTGTTTTGTCCTGGATGAAGTGAGCAACGAGAAACACTAGAAACCAAAAAGTAAAGGTAATACACACTTTAAAATCAATTATCCCTGAGAAAAAATTTTATTGGAAAGTTTTATTAAATTTTGGTTTTGTTTCCATGAGTAGTAATTAAAATAATTAATTAATTAATCGAATTAATAAGATGCTGATCAATCTCATAACAGAGAGAAAATAGAGAGCATAATAATACAAGAAATACATAAGATACATTGAAAACTTGTACTAGTTTCAAACGGCACAATTAAAAATAGATAATTCTATATCCAAACCCATACATATAAGAAGGGGTGTTCGACAGGAATGTGTGCTTTTCCCTTTTTTACCCTTTTCCCTTTTTTGACCTGTTCAGAGTTCGATCTTCAAGTGAGACTAAGGTTTACTAAGTGCTACGTATGGTCGGTGCTGTTATATGGTATAGAGGGCTAGACACTCAAAAAAAGGGATATAAACAGATTAGAAGCCTTCTAAATGTGGCTGTATCACCGTATCCTAAAGATACCATGGACGGCGAAAGTCACAAATGTAGATGCTCGTAAGAGAATCAACCAAGAATGTCAACTTTTCGAAACCATCAAGAGAAGAAAAACGGCGTAGCTGGACCACATCATGCGAAATATAAAATACCAGTTCCGTCAACTAATAATCGAGGGTAAAATTGAAGGCAAGAGAGGAATAGGATGGAAGAAAACTTCCTGGATTTGCATCTGAAAAGGAAGAAGCACAAATCCGACATCATGTTTAATACGAAGCGTACGTATACGTTTTTCATATTTAATTTTTAAATATTTAAATTTTACAATAGGGGCGGCCAAAAGCAGGCACTGATGATAATACTTTTTTATAAACGAAAATAAATTCAAATCATTAAATAGTACCTAAAGTGAAAATAAATTCAGATAATTCTAATTCAAAACTCTAATATTCCAAACAATAATTATTATTATTACCGGTTAATACAAAAATGCGTTTCATTTATCATTTATCATTTATAGTGCTTTTTTCGCGAATCTAAATATTTTTCTATTATATTAGATTCTAACGGTCATTTCAAAATTTTGTCATCGAATCCAGAGAGATATCTACAAAAGCTGACATTACAGAAGATTTTCCTATTTCCTCTACCGAAAGAATTAGAAGAAGACAAGTGCATTTTGAGTATGAATGAACTTATGAACCTATTTGATCTCTAGAATTCTCATTTGAAATAAATTTTTATTTTAAGATTTTGGATGTTGCTATAACAGCAATTGAAGAATGGTTCCAATTACTTTAACGACACACAGACATTTTTAGTGTAATATATGGCATAACCAAATTTAAAAACAATCATGAACTTAAAAACCAATTGTGAGAAAGTGTATAAAGCCCTTACAGACATAAACAGCTCAGAGACTGACATTAGTGCAATCGATTTATATGAAGAAATTCAACCATATTTTACCACAGAAAAAAGTCCTAGTGATATTCTTGAATACATTTTCGAGAATAATCTTAAATCAACATTTCCAAACTTAACTATAATGGTACGTATATTCCTAACTCTACCCGTTACAGTAGCTATAGGTGAGCGGTCGTTTTCAAAACTTATGAAAAATTATTTGCGATCCTCAATGAAGCAAGATAGACTTTCTGCTTTAGCAATCTTATCTACCGAACATGAAGTGTGTGCGACATAAAATATTAAAGACAAAGACATTGTCAAAATGTTTCCCGAATTGAAAACCCGAAAAGTTCGTTTTTAGTTTTTTTATGTGTTTATGTTATATTATTCACGGTTTACTTTAATAAAATGGAAGTTTAAATTAGGTGTACATATAATGGGCGTTGGATCATGGATATTAATCTAACTGTTCAAGTATTTATCTATTTACAAATTATTACTGTAATGCATCTTCTGCCCATTTCTTTAAATTCTAGTATGTACATACTTCCTAAGTGTTGGAAGGGGGCGGCAAATATTAAGTTGCACACGGGCGGCCAACACCTTAGCGGCGGCCCTGCAAGTGTATTAATGTTCAGCGAGTCTATACTGAACAATAAACTGTATCTCAAACCACAAACTTGTGTTGTTCTTGTCGAACCGCAGAACTTATTGACCACCTTAGTATAACTGCCGAAAGTTAAGCGAATTTCTAAGTTTTGACATTGCTCATCGTAAACAAAATTGACAACTTTTTGTGGAAAAATGGAAATCCCGCGTGAAAATTTTCCTGCCGTGATTTTATACGTTTTTAAAGTTGGCCTAACTAAAAAAACAATGCATCGATTGACTTGATCTCAGTTTTCGTGATAAAAGACCAGACATAAAGCAGACGGCACGTTACCTATCACGAAAGTCATGCATCAGTTGGCGTGGCATAGGCATGAGTTAAATACAAACAATTGTGCATGACCGTTTAACTGTGAGAAAAATATCCATTCGTTTATCATTTGACTGTTGCCCACTTAGTCCAGTCAAGAAAAAGGCAGCTGACAGAATCTTGTACAGGGTTCTGAAACTCCTAAGAGGTACCTATAATATGAAGGATAGCTGATGACAAGTCGTTGAAGGCGTATTACTAATTTTTTTTTTTTCAAAAAATCATCAAAAGTGAAAAAATAATTTTTGAAGTTATACTTCTTTAGGCGCGATTGAGAGTAAAATTTCATAATTCTGCGCGCATGCGCACACAGACAGTATGGTATAAACGTTATACGGGATCTGATTGGGTGTTAAAATCATCTGTCAATAATTGTTCAATATGGAGATTTTGGATAAACAAATTAATGTTGTGTATATTAGTTTTTATTGTTGTGATGGCAGAGAAAAATGCAGGTTTATAATATTGTAGTGACTTTTTAAATTGTTTTTAAAAGCGACAGGTACGTAATAATTGTAAATGTTTCAGTATCCTAATAAAAAATTTCATAGGTAGGAGCTACCTATTTGGAAAATTTAAAAAGAACCTACTAAAATAGTATGTAACGCTTTGATTTACATAATTTGATTACCATCAAAATTTCTATCAATATTCACCTAATATATTGTTTTCTTACTCTATGTTTTGTTGTATTCTAATATTTCTTTCAATTCTAAATAATTTCAATTCAAAATCAAAATAATTTGGTTAAATTCAGAACCGTCAAAAGCTTAATCCGTTTAGTTAGTTGATCTCCGCACATGATGACACATGGTCTCCGTGGGTAAAAGTTTAAGGTGAATGAATTTCAATACTAACTGCGCTGATAAGCGGGTTCGAACCCCAATGGAAACTTTTATTTTTTTAATTTTTTTTATAGGTACATTTTATGATTGTAAGTTTATTATATAATATTTTTTCAGAAAATACGTATTTAGTTAAAAATTTTTCCTACATTGTTCAGAAATCATTTGTGGCATTTTTCAATGTGTTTGTTTGTGTGTGTTTTATTCTTTTGTTATTTTAATTTTTGGCACTGTCTTAATAAAAATTTTTGAGAAGTAGTAAGTATTAAAATTAGTTTAATATTTAAATAAAATATAAATAAACTGTTTAAAGTATATTAATTTCGTTGAAATCATATAATAGAAGTATAACTTCTTACGAGCGTACAAAGTACACACACATTCTTTTTTTTTGTCTATAAAACGTTACAGTTCTTATCATTTCTCTAGCAGACGATTAAAGATGATGCCAAAGAGGAAAATGACCACACTGATCTATGATCTATTTGGCAAGCACCTTAAAAACGTATTTACCTATGCCATATCCTTCCACATTCTGCGCAGAAGAATCGTGATATCGCTGTTTTAAATGGACTTGCCTTACACAAAATTTACTGCAGACCGAGTAAAACAAACGATAATGAAATAAATCACCAAGTCATCATCATCATTGGCTCTACAACCAATGGTGGGTCTTGGTCTGTTCCAGAATCTGCTTCAATTCCTTCCTATCCTTCGTCTTGGTTTTCCAATGTCGCACTCCAAACACTCGTAAGGCGTCTTCCACCTGGTCCTTAAATCGTGCTCTGGGCCTGCCCCTTCTCCTCACTCTATCCGGTCTCTGGCTATAAATATGTTTCGATGGTTCCGCCCCATTAATTCTCTCTAAGTGGCTTAGAGACCGCAGCCTGTTTATTTTGATAGACCTACTAGTACTAGCAGTGGCGTACTGAGCATGGCTCCGCGGAACCCGGGCCCGGGCCCCGCAGGGGCCCCCTCTAACACGCTTTTTGTTTCTATTTTTGCCAATTTGATGGAGACATTTTGAACTACACAAGTACAAACTGGGAAATGTAGGTATTTATAAATAAAAACGAAGAATACCTATTTGTCAAAAAATTTGAAAACAAAATTTATTAATAAACAAAGGAAAAGCTTTTGTAAGGTTCTGTACTCGTTTAACCTGCCTAAACCGAAGCGTTGGATTCAACACTTGTTTAAAGAATAACCGCCTATACCTACTAATCCAGGCACTTGTAGTTATATCAGCACGATCCATGAATAAGCTGTAAACTATGTATAAAATTGTAAAAATTCGGAAATTAACATATTCAATGTAAGTTTTATACGGAGTGTTATAAAAGTAATCCCAAGACAATAAAATCGACGCTCGATGCTCCTTTTGTTCGTATTTATAGCACCCTCATTCTCCAGACTTTAGTTTCAGGTAATTCTTAACAACTGAAATTATATTCTAATCATAGGCAAAATTAAGTACAACTGAACTAACTGGTACGTATCAGAACTTCCGCCCTCCTGTGTGGAAGCAGTCAGTAAGTTGAATCAGTACGGTTTGAAATATCTATGAGCTAAGACCGTGGTCTAAGACTCTTGAGTCCTCATAAATATATACCTCGTCCAATTTACTTACCGTTGCACGTCATCCGCGCCATAGCCTGTGACACGATACCAACACGAAATATTTAGGCGGTGGGTGTGTTCTTTTTTAGAATCAAAATGATTCTAAAGGGGAACACACCTACCGCCTAGATATTTCGTGTTGGTATCGTGTCACAGGCTATGGCGCGGATGACGTGCAACGGTAAGTAAATTGGACGAGGTATACACTAAGCAGAAAAATTAACGCACCTCCTTAAAAATGCGGAATTTTTGATGTCTCGAATTTCCTAAACCTCTTATCGGGTTTGAGTGATTTGTTTAATATGTTATAACTTTATTCTTTAACAATATCCCTGTAATAATATTGTTGCTAGACCGGTAAGTTGTCATTGTATACCAGGTGTACCAATCATACTGTGTTTTTTTCTAAAAGTTCGGAACACCCTGTGGAATATTATTCTTCTTCTTCTTGCAGTACCGCTTCCAATCGGAGGTTGGCTACCATGACAGCAATCTTAACTTTGTTGGCTGCAGCTCTGAACACTTGTATTGAACTGCACCCGTACCAACTGCACGAGAGTTTTCCTTGGATTATGAGTCTTAGCAGGGAGTACTTTTTCCCTCTCATTATGTGGCCTAGATATTCCGGTTTTTTTGTTTGCATGGTTTGAATGGAATATTCTAGCATTTATAAAATGTTGAAATTAAAATTGAATTGTAGGTTTAGGCTTTCTTAATATCCTTTTGTATAACAAATGAGGTTTGCTAGTTGGTCTTGAACAATATCATTCCAAATCTAGAGAGCTACTGTTTTTACCTCTGGTAAGGTTCTAGGAGGTGGCAAACGCTGTCGTAGTCTTCTGTCAATTATGTCCCACAAATATTTGATTGGGTTAAGATCTGCACTATGCGGTGGCCAATTCAAAAGTCCGAAGATTTACCTGTTGTAAATTTTCGGTTACAGTTGGTGTAAAGTAAGGTCTTGCAGTAACGTGTATTAACAAAAAATGTTACCACTATAAGGAACCGATAGCATGGTAGCTAAGTTCTTCTCTATGTAAGGTCACTGCTTGAACACACTCATTGTGGGTCAAATTGTTATTTTATCATAGCCTACTTTAGGCTTGTTTATTAAACTAAGCAGAAAATAAGGATTTATTACGAAAAACATGGCTAGTTGTTAAAATACCTAACTTTTTTATTTTTCAATATATGCAAAGAAATTAAAAATCAAAGTATTAAGAAAACATGAGGCTATAGTAAGGTTTTAATTTTAGTATTTTACAAATGCTAAAATTCTCCACAGGGTGTTTCAAACTTTGAGAAAACACCATTTTGATCGGTACACCCGGTATACAATGGCGATTTACCTGTCTAGCCACAATATTATTACAGCGATATTGTTAAAGAACCATATTAAAAAAAACACTGAAATCGGACAAGTTTAGGAAATACGAGACATCAAAAATGTACCATTTTTAAGGTGGTGCGTTAATTTTGCTGCTTAGTGTATGATGATTTATATTTAATGTTTATTAAAAATGTTTGATATACAACGTGTTTTTATTGAGCGGGGGGTCCGCATCCTAACTGGAACCAGGGCCCGCAGATCTATCGGTACGCTACTGAATACTAGGCTCACTATAAAGGTGGTAAAGTTCAAAATTATAGCGTCTACGCCATAATCCGTTTTCTTTCACGCCCTTATAAATTTGTCTGAGGATTTTACGTTCAAAACAGACTAACCGGTCTTCATCACTTTTTGTTATCGTCCACGTTTCTGACACGTAACTGAGGACAGGTTTGATTAGAGTTCTGAATATCAATATTTTTGTTCCTTTTGTGACTATGTTAAATGTTAAAAAATCACCAAGTTGTCATCGGAATTTGGCTACGCTGAATAGGCAGGAAGTAAGATGTAAATTATAGATCTCCCCAGGCCTTTTTTTATTTCAGCATTCGATCGGTTTGTAAATAATAGAAACCACGAAGACGTTACCTTACCAGAAAATTGGTCTCAATAAATGTTTTATTAAACGCTTTTCTTTAGTTCAAAAGTTTGCGTCAAATCTTGAGAAGTTAATTTGACTGCCTTTTCTTCAATGCAAATGTAAAACAATACACAAATAGTCAATATTTTTTTTATTAATTGTTTAAATAAAAAAACGATTTTAATGGAAAATGCTTAAATTCTCTTTTTTTTTACAATGAAGAAACTTGAAACTTTTACAGATTGTAGCTAATTATATGAACTATACATAATTTCACTTTTTACGTTAATTGTTTACGTTACAATAAAGTTTCAAATTTTAAACGCTCATATATTTGTTTATATAAAAATCGGCGCTTATTCGTGTCAAATTATATATATGTCAAAATAATACGACACGAAACAAAACTTCAACCAAAACGCGAATTAAAAAAATTCGTGTTTTTATCGTAGTCTTAGAAAAACCACCGGTAGAGACGTTTTGTGCTACAATTAACATTAGAATTCGTTTTGGCGTATTAACTAATTATTATTAAACGCTCTTTTGTTCAATCGTTTGGGTCAATTTGGACGTTAAATTGACTGCCTTTTCTTCAATGCAAACGACTAAAAATTTGCAGATATATTCATTAGCTGGAACAATACACAAATAGTCAATAAATTTTTTTTATGTTTATTAATTGTTTAAATAAAAAACGATTTTAACGGAAAATGCTTAAATTCTCTTGTTTTTCACAATGAAGAAACTTGAAACTTTTACAGATGGTAGCTAATTATATGAACTATACATAATTTCACTTTTTACGTTAATTGTTTACGTTATGCTTCACAAATAAACAATAAAATTTCAAATTTTTTGCCGCCGATTCCGACTACTTTTCATGTTTGTACATCATATGTTTTATACATATTTTAATAAACATGACGATATATTGTAAGAAAAGTGTAAGACTTAAAAATAAAAAATAAAAAAATATGAAAAAAAAAAATTAAGAAACGCTTTTCTTTAAGTACGACTGGTACGAGTGACTAAAATTAAAAATATTATAAAAAAAATTAACTAAAGAGCAAAAAATTTAAAAAAAAAAATGAAAAACTTTAACACATTCGTTAAAGAAAAGCGTGGGGCGAAAACCGTTTATTCGATGAAGACGCGCCACGCTTTTCTTTGACATAGTGTTAGATTTTTTTAATTTTTTTAATTTTTAATATTATTTTTAATTTTATTAAAGTAAAAGTTTGAATTATAAAATAAAGTATTTGAAATTTTTACATTTAAAATCGCTCAATAAATTTAAATTTATGTTTACCATTAGTATAATCTTCATCCTCATATAGCTTTTGTGTATTTGTATGTTTGCATACAACAAATAAACCATAAAAAGGATATATTGAAAGGATATTTCATATAAAACACGCAGAAGTGAGATTTGCCACTGATTTATCACGATAAAGAGGAAGCTGAGAACATGCGAATGGGAGTGTGCTTGGAGTGGGAATATATCATTGAAAACAGTGATCGAAAACGGTGGTTGTGAAAGAATGCAACATCTATTATACGAATTTACGATCAAATTCTTTGTATTGTGTTATTCAAACAACGAATTCAGTTTGTTAGGATTTTATTGCTGCTTTACCATTCTCCCCTAATCAATTTTTTCGGCAACGCTGCTTTCAATCGATGCGTAAAACTATTCTCTTTGCCATATTTGAAAAGCCCAAATGGATGCTACAAATTTATTGCATATTCTATTTCATTTGCGTAGTATAGTCCGTTTCAAGAGCTTCTTTTTATTTAAAATTATTCTTCTATCCACCAGAGGTAATTAGGGATGGTAAAATGTAATATTAAGGCTTTCGCCACACGGGCGTTTTTTTACGGCGCCATAAGAGCAGTAAGCGCCCTAAAATTACGCGGCAGTAAGCGCTGTAAAAAGCATGGCCACACGGGGATGTAAATTACGGTGTGTCGCGAGATAAAAATACAGGTTTTTGGTCGTTGTTGTGGCTAGATACTTGTTGTGGCACTAACATACTGTGGAAAATGAAAACAGGAATAGATGTAAATAAAAATTTTAATTCTCGTAACTGTTTTAAACTCATTCATACATACTTTTAATATTATGATAACTATAACCGCCAGAGTCCTGTTTATAGTACTGGTTGTAATTCAAAAAGTAAAATAATTTCATGAATATTTCTTTATTAAGAACAAGATTACTGATAATTATGTATAAGTAAAATTTTAAAATTTGAAAACAAAATAATTCCGGCGAAATGGGTTTAGTTAATTTTTTAACGAAAATGTAGCTCGCAGTCAAACACGCTTGTCTGACCACGCACTACGCGACGGCCAATAAAATGAATTCGTCCCTTCATTTGTGACACGACGCCAAAGATGGGCCGGTTCGATGTTGCTGCGCGATATTTTACAGCTCAGTCTGGCCATCTACTATTCTCACTGTGGGACCCATTTTCGCGCTTATTTTTACGGCTCTTACGGCGCCGTAAAAAATCGCCCGTGTCGCCAAAGCCTAAACGTTGTTATACGAGATGTGTCCCCAAATTAATGTTTATACCTTTTTCTTCCCAATTCCAATCTTTTAAAAATATCTTCCAGAGCCTGATTGAAAAATTGCGATGATATTTTTGTGACCCTGTCGCAGGCCTCTATTTATTTGTAGTGAGTTTGTTCCTTCATAAACTTTAATTGTTTTTTTTTGGCTTCCTTATATATTGGCCTGTATAGGTATGTATATCTGTGGTCAATTCTGCTGTTAATCAAAGAACTTTTCCCTGCCCAATATTCGACGCTGTCGAAAGCCTTTTCGAAATCTATGAACGCTATATTATATAGAGGAATACCTACTTAATAAATGGTCGCTCGTGGTGAATCTCTTTCTAAAACCGTTGCCAGCTTGTTCTTTCGACTGGTGTCCGCCGAATTTTGTCGTCAGTCGAAATTTTGCGTCTACGCTCTCAAGTAGGATTAAAGTGTTATATATTTTTGGAATCAGTATTTCAAAAGCTTTTAAATGAGGTGTCATATGATGTACTTTCCCATTTAAAAAAAATCAAAGTTATGCCTGTAACCTGAAGAGGGATCGAGCAAAGTTCGAAACATTGATGCTATAATATACTATAATTACTAGAGAGCGGAATATATGCAAAGTGCATATAGATGCATATATTGCATATTTTCAGACAACAAACACAACATTGCATATTTAAGCTAAACACGATTTATTTTGCATATTTTAAAAATAAATTATATAAAACTTTAAAATTTTCCTCTCTTAGTTGGAATTTTATAACTTCGATATGAACGAGCTCGTTATTTATCTATCTATCGCTCATTATTATCTATCTGGACTTTCCCATTACTACCTGAATTTAACAATTATGGGTGTTCCCAGAAAAATATTATTTTATTAGCGTAGCAAGTCGTAGGTACCTACCTGCTTTTAAGGGTCTAATATTTATTTTGTCAGTTTCCGGCCAATATTTGTTTAAAGTAAACGTTGTATCGTATTTAGTGTTTTTGAAGTGATTGGTATATATTAAATTTAAATATGTCTACCATTCAAAAAAGTGCTTGGATAAAGTGTTTTCCCGAGTTAAAGCTAAGTGGAGACAAAGTATTTTGCAAGGCCTGTTCCAAAATCGTAAGTTACATTCATTTTCACATTTCATTTTTTAAATGAGGAACTGACAAACAAAAGCATCATGTCCCACAAAAGAAATTTTTCTGGAAAGAGTGTTTTTATTCGACAAATTCGCTTTAACTTCTATAAAGACGGACATGGATTACAATTAGAAATAAATTAAAAAATGTTTTAGACAAAAATGAGGGCTTCGATTGTTTGAGGACAGTTGTACGTATTTTTGAAGGCAACTTTTCTGAAGATCTTACGACTTGGCAAATTAGTTTACTGCCTAAATTAAAATATTGTCCTATAACATCAGTAGATGTAGAACGAACTTTTTCTGTGTCCAAACACGTTTTTAGTGATAGAAGGCAAAAGTTGCTAGTTGAAAATTTTGAAAAATATTTGATTATAAATTTATACTATAATTTAGATTCTTAATTTAATTATAATATCAGTTTTTGTGTGTCATTTCCTTTGTTTTTATGTGAAAAATAAATATGTATTAAACATAAATGTAGGTTGAATTTTTTAAACATAAATGTTTATATTTAATATATTGTTTTATTTTTGAGTATTTTTAATATGCATTTGCATATTTAGACAAATTTAGAAAAAATACCTGCATATTTGTAGTAAAAGTAATGCATATATATGCGCATATTTTGGTAATGTTGTGTTGCATATATTCCGCTCTCTAATGATTATTTTAAAAATCGACTTTCCGAGCGTTTTGCTTATGTGCTAAAAATAAATAAGTTAATAAGGAGGGTAACACTTATTATAGCGCACTGTATATATCTGGGTCAAATTATAAAACTGAACAAGGAAAACCAAACAGCAGAGATCAAAAGATGAGTTAGACTGGCATTAGCGGCATTTGGTAAACTAAGCTACATCCTTAAAAATAAAGGAAATCCACAACATCTTAAGGCCAAGGTATACTCCAAGGTATAATCAATGCGTAGGGGAGACCGGGGCAAAACGAGGCTCGGGGCAGAACGGAAAATACATCTATGTGCATAACTTATAGTCGTCATAATATCGGCAATAGCGTCATTCGTACAAACGTGGGTTGACACACTTCAGTCATTAGAAAGAAATTTCTAGTCACGTAGTGTGCTTGTTTGCAGATATAAAATCCGTTTTCTTTTCTTTTGTTAAAAATTTTGGTGATATTTATAGAAGTGCTATAAGATGTGCAAGCAAGTTTTATCACGTTTTTCATTAAAATACGATAGATAAGTTACTAAATTTTAATATTGCATGCTATGAACCGTTTTATATCTTTTACGTTAGAAATTCCTAATTTTATTTGAAATGATGTCTGTTGGGGCAAAGCGGTCGGTGAAAGACGGGATATTATCCCATATTGCCACACTTTCCTAAATTTCCACTACTTTACAGCATTTAAACTTTGTAATAAGAATCTGACTAAAACTGAAACTAAGAAAAAAAAATCAAACAAAAGTAAGAAGAAAACGAGATCGGCACTGACTCATCAGAAGATGATGAAGGTTGTGGTTGCATCTACTGTGGATACTTATATTTGCAGTCAACTGAAGGATAGGTAGTGTGTATTGTCTGCTATGGATGGGCTCATAATTTCTGCGCAGGTGTTGAGAATGAAGACGAAGGTGCTCATATTTGTGAACTCTGCCAGCCTGACTAAAATACATTCCAATTTTGCCCCGTAGCATTTCCCATTTTGCCCCGTAACCGGGGCAAAATGGGAAATTCGGTCTGGCAAGTAAAGTTTCTTATAACCAAATAACTAAACAATTTGGATTATAAATAAAGCAAGATGTATGAAGTTTAATAGCAAGTGATCCTGTCTGATTTTGTTACTTTTTAATACACAGTTTAGTTTTCTTTGTATGATTTTTTCTTTCTTAAGTATTCTGTTCTGCCCCGGTCCCCCTACTCCCTGTTCTCACTTATCGTTTCCAAACTTGGACATTTACAAAACATGGACCAAATCATAAAAACTCAAAGAGAAATGGAAAGCCAAATGTTGCACAAAAGACTATTGTATAAACAAATAAACGAATGAATAAGAGAGAAAACAAAAGTTAGGTATGTTAGACAAGAAGTGGCAAAATTGAAATGGAGATTTGTCGGATACAATATAAGACAAAAAGAAGACCGATGGAACAAAATTCTTATAAATTGGAGACCGTGAGAATATAAAAGAAGCAGAGAAAGGCCTCAAATGAGATGGACAGATGATATCAAGAAGCACGTGGGCTCTAGGTAGATGAATGTAGCGACAGACAGAGAAGAATGGAAAAGGATTGGGTAGGCCTATGTTCAAAGATCAAGGGGACCAGGAAGAAGGCTCTTGACTTAAAAACCTACGATAATGAACGAATATGGCATCTACAGGTGCATCAAGTCAAACTAGTTTCAAAAAATTCTTATTTCATAATTCCAAGTTCCGTTTGCTTATTTTCCTTCATGTAAACAATCTATTTTCGTGTTAAACATGCAGGTCCTCAAACCGAGTGGGGTTCGAATTACCACCCTAAGCCTACCTCTTAGCATCATCACACACGACTTCGAGTGTTCAACCCTTAAGGCCAATCCCTATCTAGTTTGCATACATTTCTGAAAATTTTGCATGAGGCACCGAATTCTGTTGTCGCTCACGGTGGTTGTAAGTCACCCGAGTCCATTTTTTGGTTTTTCTTCCTTGTTGAGCTTGCTGTGCTCCTATGTTTCTCTGTTTTCTATTTTTATGATAAGTCCCTCTTTCATATGTTTCATGTTTCTTCATATTTGTATAGTTTCTATATTGATACCTCCTCGTATAATTTTCTCTTTCGTATTTATTTGTATTCTTGTAATTTTTCTTCTTGTTTTCCAATAAGTTCGATCTCGATACGTCCTTGTATCACGACGTCTATGTTCTTTTGTTTTTCTGTACGTTTTTTCATGGTACATCTTCGACTCCTGTGGTCCGTATTGCTTTGAATTTCTGTGATCACGATACGTCCTCGTGTCACGTCTTCCGTTTGCGTTAGCACTATTGTATTTGCTTGTGCATTCCCCTCTTCTTTCAGAGTTATTTTTGTAATTTTCCTGTATTATCTTTTCGCGTTCGTTCCGTCGATCGACGTTTTGGATTGAACTGTATTGTTTTGTGTGTGTATTCTTGTATTCGTGTCCGTTTGGTACAATTTTTCTTCTCCCTTTATACCTACTGCTTCTTCGGATTTTAGAGTTCTCTACGTTTTCTGTTTGGACAAGTGTTTCTTGATCCTTAACGTATGTAGTTGCCCCTGATAAGGAGCTGAAATTTCCTGCCTTTACAATTGTCGTAGTGTTATGATTTGTTTCCTGAGGACGGACTGGATTCTTTTCTTTGTGTCGTTCTTGACACTATCCATCCTAGTCTAGTGTTTTGGCTGAGTAGGCCGTTATTCGGTCTACACCCTCCATAAATATGTGGCTATATTCTTTGACCCCTAAAAGTAAATCTATCTTCCTTACCTTGTAGTATCTTGTGTCTGCCAGTAGTGCATTTTTCTCGTTATAGTCCTGTAGGATTATGTCCTGTTCCGGTAAATCCCTTGTTATTTTTGGTAATACCAGTGCCTCTATTTCCATCTCGAAGTCACTTTGGTAATGAGTTCCGATCAAAAGTTTCATACTCCAGTTGGCTGTCTTTTCCCCTGACGAGCCTATTCCGGATATGGTCGCCTGTATTGGCTGCCTTTTTGTTCCTAGCGCCGTCGCTGCTTGTTCTGTTATAAATGCGCATTGTGGCCCTTGGTCGATCAATGCTCTCATTATGTGAGAATCTCCTTTCGCATCTCTTATGCGTATCACTGCTGTGGCTAGTAATGCTTCACCTTCCTTATGGCTTGCACAGTTAACTGAGTTCTGTCCTCTTTGTTGTGTGTTGTTGCTTCTTTGCCCATTGTTCTCTTGCGTGTTTTCTCGTCTTCCGTTATTTTGTTCTCTGGCGTTGTTGGAATAATTATTTCCTCCTCTGTGCCTGTCCGATTGGTACCCGTTTCTTCTATTGTTCGATTCTCTTACATTTCTTTCTTGTGTTTGTTCTCCTTTTGTTTCATTTGAGCTTCTTCTATTGCCCGTGTTTCCTCTTTCATAATGCAACGTGGTGTGATGCTCTCCGCCAAAATGTTTGCACCTCATCTGGGTAAAACATTGGTTTTCTTTCTAATGAGCTAGGCAAATCACACACCATCTTTTTTCTCTTATTATTCTGTTTCGGTTTCTTATACTGAGTTCCTGAAATTCTCTACAGTATGCTACTCCGTGATCTCCGTTGCATATCACGCAACTTATTCTAGTTTTCCTACCAAATCCTCCTTGTTTCTCTTGTCGCTTTTCTGATTCCAGCAGCTCAAATGTCTGGAATCTTCGCTGTATGAATGTTTGTGTTGATTTGTACGTCGGTATCTCTCTACTGTCTCCGATGTGGTTCTCGTATAGTCTCCTTGTTTCATTATCCCATTTTTTTATGCTTATTCGAGCTATCAATGGGCTCCACGCTTCTGTGTCTGTTCCTAATCCTCCTATGGCTTCCAGACACTCATGTAAGGTGTCATGTAGTGATTTCAGTGCTCTAGCAGAAGATTCCTTTACTTCCTGCGCTAGTAGCATCCTGTCTATTAGTTTAAACAATATCATCCTCGGGTTTTCATATCTTTCTTTTAACATGTTCCATGCCACCTCGTAGTTGGCCTCGGATATGTGTAAGTGTTGTATCATTCTGTTGGCTTCCCCTCTTACTTGAGTTTTTAGGTACTGCATTTTTTCTGAGTTCGATAATTGATCGTTTCCATGTATTACTTTAGTAAACAGATCGTGGAAAGTTCTCCACGTTTCATATCTTCCTTCATACACAGGGGATTTTCACCTGCGGTAATGTCACACCATCTCTCCTCTGTGTGCTGTCTGGCCGTTGCATCCCTGGCCGTATTTTCTATAAAGTTTCCCTGACTTTCCTCCTTAGCTGATTTATTCTCTCTACTTCTCCATTATCTAACACGTCTAGCTCCTCATTTACTGTTGCTTCGATGACGAGTGTATTTATTTTTTCCATGTGTTCTTTTAACCCTACCTGCAGTTCTTCATCCTCCTGCAAGTCTTGTTCATATTCTTGTAATAATTCCTCGATTCTTTGTTTTCTTATCTGTATCTCCTTTACTTTTGGTGCTTTTCCTCTTTTCAGGTTTCTTCCATATTCTTCCAATAGGGTTTTCCCCTCAATGTATGTCTTAAGGACCTGATCGTAGTATTTTATTTTAAAGTATTTGTTTTTCGTTACTCCCGCCTCTAGTAATTTTTCGTGGTTATTCAAAAATCTTGTCCGATAATCCTCCAACCTATCCTGATGCTCTTTAATATATTGTTGATTCTTTCGAGAAGCAGAATCCGTTTTAAGATTCGATACCTGTTTACATATCTCTGCTCCGATCTCTGCCTGCTTGCCGTATACAGTTTCCATGTTTAAATTTACCTACTTTTATCCAGTAGTAAATGTTTTTATTGTATTTTTATAAAAATGTTGTTTATATTTTCAAGTACTATGATTCACGTTACCTGTAATAATGTGATGGGGAAATTTGATTCTGTTTGCCTTGCTGACAAGCCGTCAGTTTTACTGAAGGTCAGTTATAATATGTAGGTGAATGTTATATTATGTTACACAAATATAAATTGAAAACTGTTGGCTACGATGTTTTAGTAAAATTATGCAATATGAATGAACTACAAAATGAAATGTGTAAAATTATCAAAGTATACGTTTTTCTTAATCAAATTTTTAATTAAGGTAAATATGTAATAAATATTTTTTGGGATAAATACCGTTTATTATTATTATATAGAAAAAAAATCTATGTATAAGTTAAATAGTTTAGGGTTAAATGAAAAATATTGTATAGAGTGTACTAAAAAAATATATTTATATCTTTGTATAAGTTAAATAGTTTGGGGTTAAATGAAAAATATTGTATAGAGTGTACTAAAAAAATATATCTTTGTATAAGTTAAATAGTTTGGGGTTAAATGAAAAATATTTCGGTGTACGATACGTAAAAGTTGGAAAAATATTAACTCATTCAAAACTTACGGTTTTTTTTCTTGAGCGTTGAGTCGCTCCTCTGGTTGTGGTTTCTGCTCTGGATGCTCTCCGGCTCTCCTGTTTGTAGTTTCTCTCTGTTTGTCTCTGTTCTCCCGGGCCTAGCCTCGTCTATCTGCTACTGGGTTTGTCTAGTGTGGACTGTTGTCGTAGGTGTATCGAGTCTCGTTTCTACCTCGATGTCTCCTTTTTTCTCGATAAGGACCATGTATAATCCTAGGGCTCAATGGAGGCTGTTCTTCAGATAAGGGAAACACCAATAGCGATAAAAGAATTTATTTATAAAACCGACACTAGGGTAATTACCCCGGGAGAATTTTGAGTAATGACTTGTTACTTGTACACCTTTAGTTGAAGACTCTAATGATACTACATATTGATTGAAGTTAAAGGCACCTCTGGCCTGGTTGAAGTGATTCTTGAGAATGATTCTAAAATGTATTATTTCTTGTTGGCAATATGAATTGTGTCATGGGCCACACGGATTTTACTGTAAAATTCGCCGCTTTCCAGAATCCGAAAAATGATTTTTAGATGGTTTTGGAGGATTTTTCCTATTTTATAAACTTCAGAATAGATCAGATCAAGGTTTTTTAGATTATATATAAATTAAAGTAACTGGGTCCTTTAGAACATTCAAAAATGGGAGAAACTGGTTCAAACACCCAAAAACCTCATAAAAACAGTTTTTCGAATTTTTGAAGGTGACCATCCTTACGTAAAAATCTGAAAAAAATAGAAATATAATGTTTGATGAAATGCACAAAATAAAAAAAAATAGACCAGCAGCCATCTCAAAAAAAATGTATACGCTTTTTTCCAAAAAACAAAATAAATTTTTTTGTGTTTATGTACCTACACTGAATCTACGGGTCTATAAAAACAGGTGTCTTTTGTAAAAGCCTCAACTATGCCTGTAAATTTTTTGAAATCTTAAAACTGATTGCATCCCAGCTAAAAAAATAACGTTTTTGACGATAAATAAACGAAAAATGACGTTTTTTATGGTGGGGCGAGAAAAAGGGGGATGGTGGGATAAAATTGCGCTGAGTTTTATTATTGAATCACATAGAATTTTCTTCTTCTTCTTAAAGTTCCCTCTCCTACATAGGCGTAACCTGGGGGTGGTTTTGGGGGTTATAACCCCCCATTTGGATGTACTTTGAGCTCTATAGGCTTAACACCATTACTATTCCATACCCCCCAGAGACCATCAAGTAGTTGTAACCCCCACCCCTTAGGGTCATCTTGCTTACACCTCTGCTCTCCTATCGTAGGTTGGATATCATAATGCCTATGGTCACTTTGTTGGCTGCTGCTCTGAATAGTTGTAATGAAGTAAAGTTAAACCATTCTCTAAGGTTCCAAAGCCAGGAGATGCGTCTTCTTCCTATGTTTGTTCTTCCTTGGATCCTTCCTTGCATAATAATTCTCAGCAACTCAGTTTTTGCTCCTCTGCTAATGTGGCCCAAATATTCCAGTTTTCTAGTTTTTATACTCTTCATAATTTCTAACTTCCTTATTTATACGTCGTAGCACTTCAACGTTGGCAATCCTTTGAACCCACTGAATTTTCAATATTCCTCTCTAGCACCACATTTCGAACGCTTCAACATTCTTCTTATGTGTTGTCTCTTCAATGTCCAAGCTTCCATTCCGTATAGCAATATAGAAAATATGTAGCATCTTAGAGCCCTCAATCTGAAAGGCAACTGAAGGTCTTTGTTTGTAAGCAGGGTCTTCATTTTTATAAATGCTTGCCTTGCAGTTTCAATTCGGACTTTAATTTTTTTGCTTTAGTCATTTTTGTCATCAACTCAGATTGCCAGATATTTGTATGTCTTAACTTTTTCTATTTGGGTTTGCTCTATCATTAACCTTTCATTTCCATGTTCTGTTTTTGAGACAATCATAAATTCGAGACTGTACAGGTTAAACAGTAGCGGCGACAGAACACAACCCTGTCTTACTCCTCTCTTTATATCAATATTCTCGGATTCTTGTTCTTCTATCTTTATATTGGCCTTTTGATTCCAATACAGATTGATAATAATTCATAAATCTCGTCTGTATATATTTCTGTTTTTCAATAATTCTATTAGTTTTTCATGTCGGACCCTGTCGAACGCTTTTTCGAAGTCGATGAAACAGGAATAAATATCCAGGTTCATATCTAAGCATCTTTGAGAGAGGACATTAAACGCAAACAATGCCTCTCTTGTTCCAAGTCCGTTGCCGAACCCAAATTGGGTATCATCTATATCATATTCTAGCTTTCTGTATAATCTTCCATGAATCACCTTTAGAAATATTTTGAGGGTATGGTTATTAGTGATATTGTCCTATAGTCCGAACAATCTTTGGCATATATTGTTTTTGGTATTGTTACAAAGGTGGACACCAACCATTCCTGAGGGATTTGTCGGTTTTATATACTTCATTAAACAGATCCAGTAGTACCGGTAAAGTTTCATCGTCTAGACATTTAAGTAATTCCGCAGGTATTTCGTCTGGACCTACAGTTTTTCCGTTTTTTGCGTTTCGTATTGCTTGTTCGATTTCCTCCATTATGATCTTTGGTCCCGTCTCGCTGTCGATTTCTTCCGGTTCTTGTCTATTATCCTCAAACAGATCTAATATGTATGTCTTCCACTTTTTTAATTTCTCTTTGACTTCTATAATAATTTTTCCATTTATGTCTTTAAGAAGGCCATCTTCCTTTTTTCGCTGTATATTTGTCATTTCCTTTATTTTCTTGTGAATGTTAAACTATCATACTTTTTAGAATATTCTTCTATTTCACTACATTGATTTTCCAGCCAGGTGGATTTGGCCTCTTTTATTTTCTTTCCTATTAATCTCTAGATTTCCTTGGATTTTGCCTTATAGACCAGGGCATTTAGCACTAAAAACACCAGAATAAATAAATTTTTAAATACAGCACCCAGAGACTTGCAGTTTTTTGCATTATGTTCAGGATGACGTCAGGAAAAAAGTCTACTATTCAAAAATGGGTGGAAATGCATAATTGCACTGTAAAGTGCATAAAATGCGTCCAACATTGCATAAATATAAAAATAAAGCCAAAATCAGTATACTAAGGAACAAAATTTATAATTTGGGGAGTTTTGGGGTCACTGAATACAATTACGCTAGCAAAACCGATCCCGGGATCACCTGGTGCCCAAGGTCACTGCAAGAGACGTCATCTTCTGAAGTTTCGATGGATTTCGGCATTAAATCGATGCAAACGGATTACTCACTCATTTTAGGGGTCGCTAAATACGAACATGATATCAGAATTGACCTCCGGAGTACCTGGTGCCCAGGATCGCTACTAAGGCACGTCATATTCTGGAGTTTCGAGGGATTTCGCACTAAATTGATGTTACTGGACTACTCGGGGGGGATTTTGAGTTGGTTAAACAAGAAGAGGCCATCGGGACAGACCTTAGGATCACCTGGTGCCCAATGCCACTGTAAGGGACGTCATCTTCTGGAGTTTCGAGTGCTATCGGTATCAAATTGATGCAGACGGATTACTTACGGGTTTATGAGGTCGCTAAATATGAATATGCCATTAGAACAGACCCACGGAGCACCTGGTGACCAGGGTCACTGAAAAGGACGTCATCTTCTGGAATTTCGAGAAATTTCGGCATTAAATTGATGCCAATGGATTACTGAAGGGTTCTTGAGGTCGCTAATTACGAATATGCCATCAGAACCGAATCCCGGGAGAACCTGGTGCCCAAGGTTATTGCTAGGGGCGTCATCTTCTGGACCTTCGAGAGTCTTCGGTACTAAATTGATGCAAACGGATTACTTATATGTTTTTGGTATTGCTGAACGCAAACACGCCATCAGATCTCACCCTCGGAGCACCTGGTACCTAAGGCAGGTCATCTTCTGAAGTTCCAAGGGTTTTCGGCATTCAATTGATGCAAACGGATTACCTGCTAATCGGATTTTAGAGTTGTTGAAGACGATTGCGTCATCAGAACAGACACCAGAGCACCAGGGCCTCGATTTTCGATCCTTCAAATAAATAGATCAACATAGTAGAGTTCGTATTCCGCAAATCCAAAAACCCATGAGCAATTCGTTTACATCAATTTAGTACCAAAATTTTTCTAAACTCCATAAGATGATATACCTTAGGCACCAGGTGCTCCGGTGTTTGTTCTGACGGCGTATTTGTCTTCAGCAACCCCAAAAACCCATGAGTAATCCGTTTGAGTCTATTTAATGCCAAAAACCCAGAACTCCTGAGTATAAGGTGCTTTAGGGCCAGGTGCTCCGGTGTCTCTTCTGATGGCGAGTTTGTGTTTAGCAACCCCAAAAACCCGTGAGTAATCTGTTTGCATCAATTGAGTACCAAAACTTTCGAAACTCAAGAAGATGACGTGCCCTAGGCACCAGGTCCTCTGGTGTTTGTTCTGATGGAGTATTCGTGTTCAGCATCCCCAAAAACCTCTAAGTAATCTGTTTGTATCAATATAGTACCGAAAACCTCGCCTAGCGGATGACGCCCGTTGCAGTGACCCTGGGCACCAGGTTCTACGATGGTCTGTTTTGATGGCAAGTTAGTGTTTACCGACCTCAAAAACCCCAAGTAATTTATTTTCATCAATTTAATGCCGAAATTCTTTAAAACTTCAGAAGATGACGTACCTAGTAGCGGCCTTGGGCACCAGGTATTCCGAAGTTCAATTATAATGGCATATTCTTATTTAGCGACCCCAAAAACCCGTAAGTAATCCGTTTGCATCAATTTAATACCGAAGATGATATCCCTAGAGTGAGCTTGGCACTAGGTGATCCGGTGGTCTGTTCTGATGGCATATTCGTGTCTAACACCCCAAAAACCCCCGAGTAATCCATTTTTATCAATTTAATGCGAAAATCCCTCAAAACTCCAGAAGAGGAGTCCCTTGTAGTGACCTTGGGCAAGGTGATTCGGAGATCAGTTCTGATTGCGTAATCGTATTCAGTGACCCCAAAAACCCCCCAAATAATAAATTTTGTTCCTTAGTATACTGATTTTGACTTTATTTTTATATTTATGCAATTTTGGATGCATCTTATGCACTTCAGAGTGCAATTATGCATTTCCACCAATTTTTGAATAGTAGACTTTTTTCCTGACGTCATCCTGAACATAATGCAAAAAACTGCAAATCTCTAGGTGCTGTATCTAAAAATTTATTTATTTTGTGCTAAATGCCCTCGTCTATTAATCTTGCCTTTATGTTTCCTTCTTTCTTCCATTAGCTCTAGGATTTCTGAAGTCATCCATCTCTGTTTTTTATTATTTTTGTGGGTAATATCTTCTTTCCTGCCTCTACTAACGTTTCCTGTATCATGTTCCATTTGTCAATAACATCTGTTTCTATCACGTCTTGTTTGATTTTCTTTAAGTTATCATTTATTTCTTGAATTTTTATATTTCTTCATAGAATTTAAAAAAAAATAATTCTGGGATTGAGTGAGGTACCTTTTAATTTATTTATTCCGTCCATAAGTGGAAAGTTTGATGCGCCACTGTCGACGCACGTGCCACTGAAAAGTGACGGCATAGCACTCATACGTTTTCTTTTAGGCTCTATTATTTAAGTTATAGACTCTTACGGTGCCTAAGATTAGCAAATTTTACCTATCTCGGCTCCTAGCCTATAACTGCCTAGAGTCATTTTAAAGATGTCGGAGAATACTGAACCCTAAACGATGAAAACTGCAATATGATATAATGAAAAGTCCAAAATGGAAGTTTCTCCAGCCGATCGCTTAGCAAATATTTCAAATAAAGCGCTAAGATGAATAGGAATATCATGAATTTATTTTTGTTTAGGTAGACAGCTTTGACGATAAATCACTTTGGCTGTTGAGGACAATTACACATAAATTAAAAATCATTAATTAACTTTCGAAAGAAGTCAGCACAATAAGGAAAAGACAATTTCCAAAAATTAATTTAATCGTATTATCTATAGAATATACGACTCCAACTACACAACACTGACGAAATTAAATAAAGATATCCACCGATCAACCCGAAAAGACAAAAGAGAAAACAATACAAGAGAAATAACCCAAATAATTCAAGAAAACAAAAGTTTAAAAGTTTTGCGGCGAAATACGAATAACATTGGCAACAAAAATATGTACAGAATAAGAAACAAATACAACAACATTGCTACGGATAGAGCCGTAATCCTTAAGGTTGTCGAATCGTTATATCGCGAAATGTATGAAAGCACCAACGCAAGGCAAGATCAGCCCCTGCCCAAAATCACAAACCATGGATCAGAATTAATGCCAGAAGTAACACCATACGAAGTTAAAAAGAGACTTTCAGAAATGAAAAATAATAAATCCCCTGGCGATGACGGAGTAGTGATAGAGGCAATCAAACAAGGAAAAACCCCTTCTCAATGGAACAATGCAGTCATTGTTTTATTGCACAAGAAAGGTGCAATTTATTGCACAGTTCTAAAAAACTACCGTCATATCAGTCTGCTATCACACATAGGTATATTATAAACTTTTCACAAAAATTATCAAAAAAAAACTGGAGGTTAAGTTAGACTTCTGTCATCCTAGAGAACAAGCTGGGCTTAGATCCAGATATAGCACTAACGACCACTTACTGGTAATAAAAAACTTGATAGAGAAGTCGGCGGGATACAACAAACCATTGGCACTGATATTCGTGGACTACGAGAAAGCGTTCGATACCATAAACCCGCAGAAAATGTTTAAAGCATTGACAGAATGCCGAATAGACCATCGCTACACTAACATGATAAAATATTTCTACCACAATGCAACGGATAGCGTAAGACTCTCTGATCAACAAAATAATAAATCCTGTATGCAGCGAGGAGTACGGCAAGGAGACACCATCTCACCAAAGCTGTTCACAACCCTTTTAGAACACACTTTTAAGAAGGCAGATCTGAACGAATATGGAATCAATATAAATGGAGAGAAGCTCGCAGTCATTTGAGATTCGCAGATGACATCGTCGTTATAGCCGATCGTATGGATGATGCAATAATAAGGTTAAACAAGTTATATCACGCTTCCTTAAAGGTCGGACTAAAGATTAACATCAACAAGACGCAAATAGTGACTAATCTGGTGCTAATTCGTAATATTGTTGTTGATGGAATGGATATTGAGCAGATCTTATAAGTACTTGGGACATGAAATTTGGTTGGGAAGAGATAACCAGACCTGCGAGCTCCCACGTCGCATAGGATTAGTCTGGGCAGCTTTTGGTAAACTGGTCTATGTATTTAAATCGGACTTACCCATGTGCCTGAAAATGAAAATCTTTGACCAGTGTGTGTTGCCTGTACTCACTTATGGAGCGGAAACATCAACACTCACAAAAAAGGTAGTTAACAAGATTCACATAACTCAGAGGGCTATGGAGCCCTTTGATATTGTTGGGTGTCTCCCTGAGGGACATGAATATGTTGGGTGTCTCCCTGAGTGACCGAATCTCAAACGAAGAAATACGTCGTAGAACAAAAACAACGGACGCCGTCGAAAGAATCGCGTCGCTCAAATGGAATTGGGCAGGACACGTCGCCAGATTGTCAGACAACCGATGGACAAAACATATTGTCGAGTGGAGGCCACGAGAAGAAGCACTATGGAGCAGAAGACGACCACCAACCAGATGGGCTGACGACCTGAAGCGTATTGTCGGCAACTGAATGCAAGCCGCACAAAACAGAGAAAGATCGAAAGAGCTGAGGGAAACCTATATCCAGCAGTGGACTAGGACGGGTTGATCATGATGATTATCTATAGAGTGGCCGGAAAGTCCCTTTACACTATTAATAATAATAATGTTTCAACACCGCGCCAATGTGTATTTGCGTTCCAGAGCATGCGCATCGTCAAGAACACCTGTATGGTCCACAGATATAATAACCTGTAGATTAGGCTAGCTATGGGCCGCTCTGTGCATCGAGGTGTAACGCCGATATCAAGGACGCCGTTGGTCAATATTCATTTTGAGTGGTCTAGCCATCTTTGTCCGTCATATGAGCGGTATCGCTAAGTAAAAAGAGATAGATAGACCACCAATCGACTGCCGCACGTTACGCTTTTTTACTCAGTATGCCTTGTCTACGGTTAACATGTCTCTCGTCTGGTCAAGGAGATAGACTACGATAGTTGCGACTGAAATATGAAACATGACTGAAACATTTTTTTTTATTACAAAATATGAGGGTATCTAGAATGATATTAAAGTCAAATAAAAAAATCATGAGTTTAAAATTGAAAATAGTTCTGAATTTATTAAATAAAAACATACATTGGGGTCAAAATTTACCCCCTTTGTCATCCGAAGGTTAAAGAAAAGCAGAAGAGAGAGAGAGAGAGAGAGACGAATTTACATTGTTACAGCAAACCTTCATTAGTGGAGTCGGCACTAGAAGAAGAAGAAGAATTCTATCCAGCTCGTGGTGTATAAAGTCCGTATGAAATATTTGCCTTACTTACTTTACATACTTTTAATTTATCCACCAACGGTTGAATCTTGTAGAATCTTTAAAAGGATTTCAAAGTTTTAATGAAACTTTTATCAAACAAACAATTAGCAATCATAATTAATATCTTTTCATTCTTAATTAAACTTTTAAAACTAAATATATTTAACGGCAGTCCATCTTCATTAGTCTAAAATACGATTAATTAAAATATAGAAAGTGAAGTTAAACACTTGTGATTTTACAGTTCAAACTTTTTAGTTCAGAGAAATAAAGATCTTCTCAGGACACTCAAATATTCAGGTAGCTGAGTACTTTTTTTGTTATTGCAGACCTACAGGAAGAAAACCTACCTGTTTGCTGCCTAGAGTTCGCGTCCGTTGTTTGATCATTAACAATTTTGTGCAAAAACCGCGATTTTTTCGATTTTTTGCACCCTATTAAAAAGCTAAATAGTTGATATAAAGTTACAAAAATTGATTTTTTAGAACATTGAAAATTCAAAATGCCGATTTTAAATGTTAAAAAGTCAATTTGTTGCTTCGCAAATTGCAAAATAAATGAAAATCGATATTTGTTAATAGCTGTTACTATAGGGTTAAGATAGCCAAAATGCTCTCACTCCCAGAATTCAATTCTATTAATTTTTTTACGTTCTATGCAACTAAAAAATGAGATAAAGCGGATTTTTAGCTCGCCACTCCCCTTACCCCTCCACCCACAGCCAAAAACGTAGATTTTTAGATTTAATTTTTTTTAGTTGGGTTGCAATTGATTTAAAAAGTTTCAAAAAATTCACACGTGTAGCTGAGACTTTTACAAAACATGTCCATTTTTTATGGACCCATTGGTCGAGTGTAAATAACCTCAATTTTTTTTTAACTTTTTTAAAACCTACAACTTTTTTCGGAGGGGGCTGCAGGTCCAATTTTTTTGAATTTTGTGTATTTTATCGAAAGCTATCTCTCTGATTTTTTCAGATTTTTCCGTCTAGTGCGCCATCTTGAAAAATCAAGAAAACTGTTTTTTTAGGGGGTTTTTGGGGATTTTCTCCATTTTATAGACTGCAACATAGACTCAAGGTTTTGTTAATAGATTATTTATAATTTAAAATAACTGAGTATATTAGGATATTCAAAAATTGGGCGAAACACTTTTAAACCCCCCAAAAACCATGTTTTTTTTAAGTTTTGTAAGGATTTTTGCGGGTCTAATTATATTTTTTGTTGTCGATACAGCCTGTATTTTTTTTTATTTTTGTTACGTTCTATATGATTTTAAAAAATTAGGACTCACCGCAATTTTAGCCCACTTCCTCTATTCCCCCTCCCCCACAGCCAAAAATGTCAATTTTTCGATTTTATTTTTTTTAAGTTGGTTTGCAATTAAATTATGAGTGTTATTCTGAAGCTATTTCTCTGTGGCATTTTTGTAATTAACTATTCTAAATGGTAATTTTTTAGTTAAATTGTGGCTTATTTCCCATTTAGAATAGTTAATAAATATTAAATTATAAATTACAAAAAATTCACACGCACAGCTGAGGCTTTTACAGAATATCTACTTTTATGGACCCAAAGGTTGAGTGTACATATTATTATAACCTCTTTTTTTGTTTTTTAATAGGTACGTATAATTTTTTGGTGATGGATATATGTCTATTTTTTTGTGTTTTGTGTATTTTATCAAAAACTATATTTCTGACTTTTTTCAGGTTTTTCCGTAAGGTGCGCCATCTTCAAAAATCCGCAAGCAAAACTGGTTTGTTCGGTGGTTTTTAGGGATTTTCTCCATGTTATAGACTTTAAAATAGATTAACTCAAGGTTTTTTATAGGTTATGTAGGTATAATCTGAAATAACTGAGTTTTTAGGGATATTTTATATAATTTGCTATTGAATAAACTTAAAAACGACCTGCTAGTTTTCACAATCATAAACTTGTCAGGATGACACGTTCCACAATTAAAATTACGTTTCACAATTAAAACTTCCCCTGTTTCCATACCTACATCAAAGTTTGTCCGACTAGACACCGTTAAAATATTCACATATTTACAGCTTGCTATTAATAAACTTTTTTTGGTACGCGGGATCCAGGCCTAATATTTTTTGAGATCAATACAGCCTGAATATTTTTTTCATTTTTTTACGTTTGATGTGTTAAGCCTTAGACCAATTTTAGCCCTCCTCCCTCTTAACCTGCCCAATAAATCATCATTTTTTCGTTTTAATTTTTTTTCTCAGTATATCTGTTGCTCAGTTTGTCCTCAAGTAAACTACATTAACAAAATAATTTCAAATTTTTGCAATATTTTTATATAAAGTAAAGTAAAGTAAAGTTTTATGAAAGTCATAAAGTGTGGTATCTTCTGGGTAGGATACAAAAAACAAAAATAAAACAGAATAATTAATTTAAGAAAAATACATTATTTTAATATATCCTACTTCTTGTCGTTCTGTGAATCAAAACATTTTATTCTTTTATATTAATATTACCTTCCATTATACATATTCTAATTATTCAAACATGTGCTTGTACCATCTACATAACCTATATCTCTGCTCAGCCTATTATAATGTCATTTTGCTTCACGTTTACTGCCACGAAAAACACCATTAAAAGAATAAGGAAAGTATTACCAAAAATATAGCTCCGTATATACTCGTAGAATATTCGGAGAGTATATTCGTTGGTATTACACTTTACAGTTCTAAAGTCTTCATCGCTTTCTTCGTCTATTACAGGTATAACATCTGTATTGTCAAAGAGTTTTGTAAGATATTCGTCTGGCTTGATGATTTTGTAAAATATCTTCCATGCAATAAATATTATATTATGGCAGCTACATTCGAACAACATCCTATGCCTATGGTTATGTTGCCGTTTGCGCAACTCGCATCTACAACAGTATCTATCGTTTAATGTTTTCCAAACCATCTTCGTTTGGCTCATAATGCAAATAGTCCATGCTGTATGCTTGTCCCCATTAGGTAAATTATTCCGATTCATTTTTCTGCACAAACTTATTCAAAAACAGGTCCTTATAACAAATCCGCATGGTGCCAGGCCATGATACAAAGAATACAGGAGATATAATCATGCGCATGACGGTGAAGTGGGCGTGTTTATATGGTGTGATGTTGTGACGTAAGTGGAGAGTGAAAACGTAATCTGGCTTTAATTTAGCACGCTTATTGCCGTAAGAAGGTGTCATTTGCTTTTATTTTGAATGTTTTCTTGTGTTTTAAGAGGTTTAAATAGTGTAATTGTGTGTTTTTAAAACTTTAGATTATCGAACTAGTATTTATTAGTGAAGTGTAGGTTTACCATTGAATTTTTGTAAGCGAAAGATACTCTTTTCGTTATTTAAAGATGAGGTGTTCAATAGCTCTATGCAATAGTGACAACCAAAGTAAAATGGTTCACAAAAACATTATTGTTATGGATGTATTTTAGAAACTGAATAAAAACTTGCGAGATCAGACAGTCAGCAAAAAAAGAAAAATGTCAAAAATAATATTGTCATTTTTTTTAATAAATAGACGACTTTTTATTTTTTATATTAGCTACATATTTTAATTTACAATCTGCTTCATCGAAGCTATAAGTAAATAGTTTAAGTGATAAATACATGAGGAAGAAGCTGCCCTATGACATCCCTCCTATTTGGAGGGATGTCATAATCCCCTAATTTTTTACATTAGATAGTCTCCTTCTTCTTCTATTAGCTCTATAACTCTGTGAGTTTTTTCCTCTTTAACAATATTCTTCGATTCTGGCCTGTCAGATGCTTTCCTTCGCCACTGCCTAATGTTCATGGTTTTAAGATCTTTCCCTATGTTGTCTATCTATCTTTTATAGGGTCTTCCTCTTGTTCTATTTCCTTGGGCTTCCATTTCTTGATTACTTTTACAGATCGATTATCTAGCATTCTTTCCAAGTGACGAAACTAGTTTACTCTTTGTGACTTTACAAATCTTACAATATCTGGGCTTTGCATTAGTTTATCTAGCTGGTAGTTCATTTTAATTCTCCATGAACCATCGTTGCAATGGGTGGGCCCAAATACATTAGATCATAAATTTAATTGATTAGGTCTGTTGGTCAGTTGCAATCCGGGAAGAGCGTTTAGCAGTATTTCTTCATCATTTGGATGACTTCTCAGTCCATCAAAGTAGTTCTTTGTGATTCTTTGAATTTCTTCCTCTACCAAAGGTGTAGCTGAATCCTTGTGTAGGGTTTTATTGCTTACATACCAGGGCGCGTTGAATATATCATTCTCAATATTTTTGACTGGACTCTTTATTTTATCTTGATATTTGATGGCTTTGAACAACCCCAGAGAACACCATAGGTTCAAATTAGTTGTATCATAGATTTATGCAGATGCAGTTTATATTCAATGGCGAGTTTTGATTTTTGACCAATTTGTTTTCTTCGCTTAAATATTCTTGAAAATTCAATTTTTCCAATTAATAATTTTGCATTTAAAAAACAGCCAAAAGTACTAAATACCTCATTTGTTTTGAAGCACGAAAACATATATTAGTATAACAAGTGACCATATAATTATTGCAGACTTAAAAAAATGTTGTTACATATGTGACAAGGTTTTTGTTACATAGGCTGATTATATGTATCATTATAATCAGTGTTTTTACCCCTCATATTTTTGTGAATTGTATGGACTTATTTTAATAACGTATGTAGGTACCATTTAAAAATATTACGATGTTTAATTTCTAATTTTAAATGTCAATAAAATGTCAATATATGTACATGATACATAAAACTACTTTTATTTATTTGTATTATAATCGAAATAAAATCATGCTGTATCCGCTAATAAAAGAAGTTTTTAATAACCTCAGCAGACTTTTACATTAATTGGTTTTAAATACCAAAGCCTTGATTTAATATTACCAGTTCTGAATGAACGATGGGCTCCCTTGCTATTTAGTTCCCGGCCCCAAAAAATACTTAATCCGGCGTTTAATATCACATTCATCGTAAAAAAAATAATAAAAACATTTAAACTGACGAAATTAAAGCAGTCCTTCCTTGTATTTTAAGAACGCCACTCTCCACTGACGTCACTGCGTAGAACGGGCGAGACTTGGTCACGCTGTTGACCATATCTTCGTCCTCATTGTATCATGGTGCCAGGCAGTACAGCGGTCGAAAAATTGTTAAACAATTTTTTAAACGAATTCAAAAAATCAATTTTTTCATTTAGGACAAATTTGTTGTAGATACTCTGGATCAACCTGAGCAAAAAAGGTCTCTTGTGATTTTTCTATAAAATTACTGTTGTCGAGTTACACGCAATTTAAAATTTGAAAAATGCGAAAATGGCCATTTTTAAGGCTTAATAACTCGATTAAAAATTATTATTATGAAAGTCATAAAGTGACCAACTCAAAGTTTAAAGCCCCCCCCTCTGCAAGAGCCTGAAGAAATTTTTGTTATTATTTTATTACTATTATTTTTAATAATTAAAAATGAGCTCTAAGCACGTATTGAACCGACCGTCCGCGAGAGAGATGTACAATTCATTGGACGTTTTAAAAAATATTGATTGGAACTCAAAAATACGTTTTAAAAAAATAAAAAAGGTATTATTTGAGGTTATATGTATTGTACACTCGACCTACGGGTCTATAAAAAAGAGATATGTTTTGTAAAAGCCTCATAAAATTTTTAAATTAATTGCAACTTAACTAAACCAAAAAAATAGAAAAATTGGCGTTTTTGTGGGGGCTGGGGGAAAGGGTGGTGGGCTAAAAATGCAATTAGTCTTATTTTTTAATCACATATAACGTAAAAAAATGAAAAAAATATTCAGGCTGTATCGATCTCAAAAAATATAATTAGACCCGCAAAAATCCTTACAAAACTTTTAAAAAACATGGTTTTTGGGGGGTTTAAAAGTGTTTCGCCCAATTTTTAAATATCCTAATATACTCAGTTATTTTAAATTATACATAATCTATTAACAAAACCTTAAGTTGATCTATGTTGCAGTCTATAAAATGGAGAAAATCCCCAAAAACCCCTTAAAAAAACAGTTTTCTTGATTTTTCAAGATGGCGCACCTAACGGAAAAATCTGAAAAAATTCAGAGAGATAGCTTTTGATAAAATACACAAAATGCAAAAAAATTGGACCTGCCGCCCTCTCCAAAAAAAGTTATAGGTTTTAAATAGTTAAAAAAAATTTGAGGTTATGTATACTCGACCTATGGGTCCATAAAAAATGGACATGTTTTGTAAAGGCCTCAGCTACACGTGTGAATTTTTTGAAATTTTTAAATCAATTGAAACCTAACTAAAAAAATTAAATCTAAAAATCTACGTTTTTGGCTGTGGGGGGAGGGGTAAGGGGTGGCGAGCTAAAAATTCGCGTTATCTCATTTTTTAGTTGCATAGAACGTAAAAAAATTAATAAAATTGAATTCTGGGAGTGAGGGCATTTTGCCTATCTTAACGGGGGGTACCCTTTAACTAAGAACTTTAGTGTTCCCCCAAAGTTGGGTATTGGAGTACTTAACAAACCATCAACATTTGAGACCTATCCGTTAATTAGTTTAAAAGTTATTCTATTTGTTTATCCGAGAGAACTTTACTTTGCAATAAGATAAGACAGAAAATAATGAAATAGCAATTTTGCGTATGCCAAATAATAGCAGAAGAGTGAGACTTTACTATCAAAATGTATTAAAAAAAGATAAAAAATTATTTAATATTCTCAAAAATCCTAATGCCAAATTTTTGAAATTTTGTAGTTTATAAACATTTAGACAAAGGACATCTTAAACACCTGATAAGGTAGATATTAATTTATAAATGAAGTAAACTTTTGATATCCAGTAGGGCTTACAATACCGGAAAATACGGGATCCCGAATACCGGGATCCCGGACGATTTTTGTCCGGTACCTATTCGATACCGGTATTTTTAATTAAAATACCGGTATTTCGGTATTAGCTTAATTTATAAAATGTGAATTGATGCACAATATATTTTCTTCTAAGATATTTTTTGCTATTACAAGATATTATTTTTGAAGATAAACAACCAATATCATTGTAAAAAATATTTATTAAACACGTTTATTACACATACAAGTCAAGTATAGCGCTTTCTAAAAGCGTGAATGTCGTTAATTGAAGGCGAAGGGTTATATCAGCTTTTACAACCAAATTATTAAATCTCGTCTATACAAATACATAAAATGAGTTATATAAAAATTCTTCAATATTTAAAATTAGACTACTTTATTTTATAAATAAGCCGTAAGATTTATTTAATCAAAACTGTTTTTACATTTTCAGATCTATTTTTCATTTTTTGTGTATTGTGGTGTATAAATTAGGCTCACTTATTTTCTGAATTATTAATAATAATTGAAAATATATAGCGGTCTAAATACAGAGTAATCCATATAAACTATTTGTCACAATAAGTTAATCTTTGTTTTAAATATATTTTAAAGTTAAATTAATTTACAAATAGCAAATTTCATAAGTAAAAGTACTATCCTATTACATATATGCAAAATTTATCCTAGAATCAAATATTATAGTTTTTCTATTTGCACATTTTTTGTATCTATCTCTCCCTACTCTATGTAATGTTATAAATAAACAACATCTACTAATTTCAAAACAAAATTAATAGGTTTCATATATTATTTCATAACAAGTCGATATAACAACTGAGGATAGTATAAATATAACGTGTATATTTTTTATTCATAATACAATACCGGTTTTAATACCGGGATCCCGGTATTTAAAATTTTAAGTATCAAATACCGGTATTGAGATTTTGGCTCGGTATTGTAAGCCCTATTATCAAAGAAGGATGACATCAAGCAAAGAGGAAAGTACCGAGAAAACTTGAGGAGAATTAAAAATATATTAAAGACCGTTCAAGAAACAAAATTAAGTGCCTTTAAAACAAGAAGAAAACAAGGGTGGATCGCTGAAGAAACACTGAGCCTCATGGATGAAAGAACAGAAGTCAGAAATAAAGATAAAAACGAATACAAGATGATCCATGCAATAATCAGGCGGATGATAAGACATACGAACCATTTCATGGCACAGAATATAATGAAATTGAACAATATGAAAATAAACGAGAGATTTCATCTGTACAAGAAATTAAAAGATGTCGCCGGAAACAAACGAAAACAATTATATAAAAATTTAGAAGAGAAAACAACCACACCGGATTAGATCATTAAATAGATCAATGAACAGATAGAAGAATGGAAAAATTACAGTTCTGAATTATTTGAAGATGAGAGATTGGATCAATATACTCTGATTTCTATAACAGGTCCATATATAATAGAAAGTGAGGTTATATGGGCAATACAAACGGCAAAAAGTGGAAAAGCACTTGGTCCCGATGTGATATAAGTATGTACTGAAGTACTACCCACATAACAATGATCTTCGCATCATGTTCAAAGCATATACTACCAACATTCGTCGGAGTATATTCTTTTTAGTATATGCGTAGTACAAGCATAGCATGTACCTTAAGAAACATTCTAAATTTCATGTTCTTTGCATATACTTCAAAGAATATTCTTGTAGCGAATATACTGAGTACATACGTGTACGTAGTATCTCGGAATATTCGTAGAAGTTTATTCTTTATTTTACCTTTATCGAATACTCTTAACACATACTTATAAGTACCACCACCGATGTTGTTATTCCACACTACACAATACATATCCCCGTCTTATTCTGACCATTTCTTACCTGAATGGATCGGGGATAGGAAACTACGGTAAAATATGAAAACGAAAACAGACATTATTTGTATCTATGCAGTGTTAACGATAAAGACGAATGATAAAGTACTAGGACTAAAGAACATACATATCTTCATTTTGTTTGCGGTGCTTCAAAATATCTATTTTGGTAACTCAATATTACTTATATAGTAGGTTGTATCTAGGTAAGTACATATAAGTATATAAATTTTACTTGCTTATACATAGTTTAGTTTAGCTAAATCATCATCATCAGTTTAGCTAAATATTATATAATAATTTATATAAATAACTAAAACTTATAAATAATATGTACTTACTTTTTAAGTCATATTGTAGAATGTAGGTACTACATTCTCATTTGCAATTAAAATATGTAAATATAATGGGTATTTGGTAGAACTAGTAGAACCTAAGATGAGATTAGGTGATGCTGAAAACATACTTCTGATCAATATAGCACTTGATCTCACTTTCTTAGAATATCCTTAAAAATATATATTCTTCCCATACAAAGATGTGCGGTAGTACGTTCTAAGTATATAAATAGAAGGTTTATAGCACGTCCTTGGAATGTTCTAAAAAGTATATTCTTGGTATATACTGAAAAGAAGTGCGGTAGTACATTCTAAGTATATACATAGAACGTTTAAGTACTGTAATGTAGTATATACTCAGTATCTGCTCTGCCCATTCGCAATGGTAATTACACATATTCTCAGTATATGTATACTTTTTCTGAAAAGTATGTTCTATGAATCTACTAAGAACATGAAATTGTTATGTGGGTACAGTATTTGGAAAAAAATGGAATTAAAACACTGTGTGGTCTCTTTAATAGGATTTATGACACTGGAACATTACCAGCTGATTGGCTAAAATCGACATTTTTCACAATATCAAAGAAACATCGTGCAAAGACATGCAGTGATTATCGGACAATAAATCCGATGACTTATGTTTTCATGATCTTTCTACGAGTAATAAACAACAGAATATGCATGATATTAGAAGATAGAAGAATTATCAATACGCAATTTGGATTTAGGAGTCGCTGGGATACGAGAGAAGCCTTAGTCAGTATCCAAGTACTGATACAGAGATACATATTAAAATGTATACAACTGTGCAACCGATTTTGAAAATGCTTTTGTCAATGTCAAAATTGGTTTGGTGGGTATACTACAAGGACAAAGATCTAAACATTCTAGTCAAATGTCATGTCTAGGGAGCGGATTTATATGCGAGCAATTTTGATGAAATATGCGCATACATTAGCAGTAAAAATTACGAAATATGCGCAAGATATGCACAAAAATTTAAAAAAATGCGCATTTTGAGAAACCGAATATTTATCTACAATAAAATGAATGTATCGATTTTCCACTATCTTCTTGATTTTTTTATGGTATCGTTGTAAATTTCTGGTACGTAATTTTTTCAATGAACTTTCAGCGGTCACCCTTTTCTTGCAATATATTTCTAAAAAACCTTTAATCATAGAATTTTCCAGTTTTTTTTTTAAATCCGACTTAAATTTATATTGTTCATTGAATGAAGTCATCAACGATGGTCTACTGTCAATGGGTAACTGATCAAAACTACTTTCGATTTGCTCATCTCCTTGCATTTTGACTTATGTAGTTCTGTCACACATGTTGTGTAATCGAAAATTTTCGCAAAGGTGATATCTACGGCAATAACACATACTTTTTCAAACTGTTTAATCTTAAAATGTTGAGGAATCAGCCAAATATTATTTATTAAAGAAAAAAGAGGAAGTAAGCAATCTTAAACTCACCATTCTATTACATGCTTTGCAGAATAATTTCCATTGGTGTAAAGAAGCTGGGGATAGATTCTGATCTGGGAATAAACCAGGCTAGAATCTTTCGGCATATTGCACTATTCACAAACAAAAGTACTTTTAAACAAAAACTAAACATTCGCATTGACTGACTTCTTCTTCTTGTAGTTCCTTCTCCTATCGGAGGTTGGCTATCATCACAGCTATCCGTACCTTATTGGCGGCTGCTCTGAAAAGGTCTACTGAGCTGCAACTATGCCACTCTCTTAAGTTTCTCAGCCAGGAAATTCTTCTTCTACCTATAGATCTTTTACCCTTTATTTTACCTTGCATTATGAGCCTTAATTATGAGTAACTATGAGTAAGTAATGAGTAAGTTCTGAAAATTAATCGACTATTTAATTAATTTCCGTATATTGTCCATTTTTACGATAAGGATATACCATTTATTTACATCTATATTTTATTTAATTCGAGAACAAAAACAAGTCCTGATAAGAACTGTCGCTGACAGGGCAAACGCCAAAATACAGAGGCGGCTCCAGAATTATTCGAAATAAAGAAAAGTGAGAAAGAAGCAAGGTAAGCTAGCTCTCGTACGGGTTGGGGCTGGATTGAGCAGGTCTTTAACACGAACTGTACGGGAGACGCGGAACTTGTGGAAACTCTCACTAAGAAGAAATGGAGGAATTTATAAAGGAACTGCGGGAAAAACTAGATAGAATGGAAGATAGAGGAATGAGAATAGAAGAAAAATTAGATGGGATCCAAAGTGAGCTGGAACAACTAAAAAATACGAATCAGGAACTTAAAAATGAAAATGAACTTCTCAAACAAGAGCTGCATCAACATAAAAATAGAATAGAACAAATAGAAAGGGATATGAAGAGAAAAAACCTGATAATACACGGCATTGAAGAAACAAGCGATGAGGACACACAAATACTGGTAAACAAAGTACAAGACATCATCAACAAAATGGAAATACCTTGCAAAGCCAACCAAGAGGTCACAGAAATTAGAAGAATAGGAGACAAAACTAGAAATCCTGAAAGACCAGTCCTGGTAGAGCTAAGAAGTGGGAATACAAGAACGGAAATTCTTAAAGCTTCATGGAAATTAAAAGGCTCGAAATGGTTTGTTAACGAAGACTATCCAAAAACCGTAATCGAACAACGCAAAACACTTATAAAACACATGAAAGAGGCAAGGATGAAAGGGTACAACGCAAAGATAAAATATAATAAGTTAATAATTAACGGAGACGAGTACGATATAGACCAGGTCAAAAGATGGAACAGCGATTCCGAAGATTTGAGAGATGATAATATGACAGAAACTACAAAGAATAAAACTGGAACGAGAACAGTGAGTGAAAGATCACCAAACGGAGACACAGAACTAGATCCAAGAGAAAAAATAAAGAAAGTAGACGAAAATCAAACATTAAAAAACTAGAATTGGAACGGAAACACATTATGACGACAATGGCACGAAAAATGGACAAGGCAATGATACAAAAGGATATGAGAACAAGCAAGATTAGCAAAAAGAAAGAAAGAAAGGGTAATACAAAAAAGAAAAAAAGAGAGGGAGGTGTTATAAGAATAGCGTCATGGAATATAAGAACATTACTTAGAGGAGGAAAACTGGAAGAAATTACATCAGTTCTGATACAGTATAAGGTGGAAATAGCAGCACTGCAGAAAATTAGATGGAAAGGGAAAGGACAAATAGATCAACAGAATAGTACCTTCATATACTCAGGGGAAGAAAAGCAAGGACAACATGGGGTAGGATTCATAGTAATTGGAAATATGAGAGACAAAATAATGGAAGTCCGACTAATAAACAAAAGAATAGCTTACTTAAGGATTGAAGCTAAACAGGCAAACATATCCCTACTAAATGTTTATGCACCGACAGAAAATGCGAAAGAGGAGGAAAAAGATCATTTCTACGACACTATGGAAGAAGAGCTAGAAAAAATACCAAAAGAAGATGTGATATTAATATTGGGCGATTTTAATGCACAAATAGGAAAGGAGGATTATATACAGCAAATAGCAGGCAAACATACAATACATGAGAAAACGAATGACAACGGGCACAGAATATGCAATATGGCGACAGGAAATAATATGTCTATCACCAGTACAATGTTCAAGCATCAAAGAAAACACAAAGTCACATGGGTTTCTCCAGACCAAAAAACAGAGTCACAAATAGACCACATATTAATATCGAAAAGAAGACAATCAAGTATAATGGATGTGAGAAGCTACAGAGGTGCATGCGGAGACTCAGACCATTTCCTGGTGGTAGCAAAGCTGAGACAAAAGATGAAAGTAATGAGAAGGCAGAAAGAGAGGAACAAGAGGTGGAATATCGAAAAATTGAAGGAAGCAAAAGAGATACAAAAGTATGAACATGAAATAGGTAAAAGAATTGCCGCACTGAATAAGGAAAGAGATGATGTCGAAGAAATATGGGGTGATATTAAAAAAGCAATTAACCACACGGCTGAGACTACATTAGGGACGAAGCAAATTACAAGAAAGAAGGACTGGTTCAATACAGAATGTAAAGAAGCAGTTGAAGAAAAAGTAAAAGCACGAAATCAGTGGATGCGGACTCACAAAAATGAACATAGAGACATGTACGAGCAAAAAAGAAAGGCAAGCAACAAAGTAATAAGAGAACAAAAGAGAAAATTCATGGATAGTCAGTTGGAGGAAATTGAGGCGGAAAGTAAGACTCAGAACACCAAGAAATTCTACACAAAAATCAGAGAACAGAACAGAGGTTTCAAACCAAAAGTAAATGGAGTTAAAAATAAACAAGGGCAAATAGTAACACAAGATCAACCATATATGAAAGTCTGGATGGAACACTTCAAGGAGTTACTGGCAGAAAATGAAACAGAAGAGATTACAGAAATGGAGGAAGAGTGGGAAAATAATGGAATGAAGGAGCCAACACTCGAAGAAGTAATTGAAATAATTAAAAATAACAAAAACGGAAGAGCACCAGGAAAAGATAACATAAACAGCGAACTCATAAAACTAGGAGGGAAACCGTTGCATAGGGAAATACACAAACTGATAGTAAACATCTGGAAAGAAGAAAAAATGCCAAAAGAATGGCAAACAGGCCAAATAATAACGATACATAAAAAGGGAAACCAACAAGAATGTCAAAATTACAGGGGAATAACATTACTGAGTACAGTATATAAGGTATTGTCAACCATAATACAAAGAAGATTACAAGAAGCAGCAGAGAATAAGATTGGTCAATATCAGTGTGGATTCAGGAAAGGAAAATCCACAATAGATGCGATATACATACTAAAACAAATAAGGGAGAAGGCGAACGAAGCTAACATAAACTTAGAAATACTTTTCGTAGATTTTAAACAAGCTTTTGATTCCATCAAACGAAACCAACTATTGGAAATATTAAAAATGCTACAGGTACCGCTTAAATTAAGAAAACTTATAAAAATGACGATGAGCCATACCAGAGCGAGTGTAAAAACGCAAATAGGGGAAACAGAAGAGTTTGAAACAAACAAAGGAGTGAGGCAGGGTGATGGTTTATCCACAACACTATTCAACATGGCAATAGAATATATTACCAGAAAAATGAACAAAGGTACACTCAGAAATAGAGGAGGTCAAATTGTAGCATATGCCGATGACGTTGTGATAATGGCAAAGAGAAGAGATATATTAACGCAAATGGTAGAGGAACTCATTCAAGAAGGAAAAACAGTGGGTCTGAGTATTAACGAAAACAAAACAAAAATTTTAAGATTAGGGAAAAATCCTACTAATAGAGAGGTTAAAGTGGGAAGATACAAATTTGAAGAAGTAAGTAAATATAAGTACCTGGGAGTCATGCTGTCAAGTGATGGAACAAGAGAAAACGAAATAAAAGAGAAAACATTGGCAATAAATAGAGCATTCCAAGCCAACAAAAAAATGATAAAAAGCAAAATATTAACAAAAACTACTAAATTAAGGCTCTATGAAACGTTAATTAGACCGACATTAATGTATGGAGCAGAAGTGATGACAATGACCAAGACAGACGAAGAAAATTTGAGAAGAACTGAGAGAAAAATAATTCGGGCAATATTAGGACCAATAAAAACAGCAGAGGGTGAATACAGGAGTCGAAGAAATAACGAAATAAATGAGGAATTGAAGGGACAAGATATAGTCAGGAGAATAAAGAGACAAAGATTGAGATGGCTTGGGCATGTATGGAGAGCAGGAGAAGAAGCGATAATAAACATAGTGACAAAGTGGTCTCCGGCCGGAAGGAGACGAAGAGGAAGACCGAGGTCCAAATGGCTGGAAGAGGTGAAGCGAGATCTAGAGGGCATGGGTATTAGAAATGCAGAAGAAAAAGCAAGAGACAGAAGGAGCTGGAACCGGATATGTAATGCAGTTTAAGAAAGAGAAGAACGGAGGACTGATCCACCTCGAAAACATGGATCTAGAGAGCCTGTAAAGGCGGCGCTACCCCCACGGGGGTGTTTTAGCCACTATATATATTATGAGCCTTAATATCTCATATTTCGCACCTCTGGTAATGTGTCCTAAATATTATAGCTTTCTTGTTTTGATGTTCTTTATCACCTCGCAATCCTTTTGCAGCCTTCTTAACACTTCTGCATTTGTAACTCGTTGGATCCATTGTATTTTCAAAATCCTTCTATAGCACCACATCTCAAAAGCTTCCAACTTCTTTATATTTTCTACTTTTAGTGTCCAGCTTTCCACTCCATACAACAAAGTCGAAAACACGTAGCATCTTAAGGCTCTTATCCTCAGCTCCAGAGGAAGGTCTCGATTAACAAACATCTTTTTCATTTTTATAAATGCTTGTCTTGCAATTTCAATGCGTGTCCTGATCTGTCTACCCTGGTCATTGTTTTCATTTACCCAGGTTCCCATATATTTGTAGTTATTGACCCTTTCTACTTGTTTTCCCTCGATATCCAACCTTCCTACTCTATGTTGCTTAGAAATAATCATGAACTTGGTTTTCTTAACGTTCATTTGTAGTCCATAGTCCATACTGACTTGATGTAATCTATTTATTAATAGTTGCAGTGCCTATAGACCGTCTGCAAAAATAGCGGTGTCGTCTGCGAATCTTATGTTGTTCAAGATTTTTCCGTTTATTGATATACCCTGTTCTTCCTCTGATATTGCTTCCTTAAAAATAGCTTCGCTTTACAGATTGAATAACAATGGAGACAACAAGCAACCCTGTCTAACACCTCTCTTGATTTTTATGGCCTCTGTTTCGACATTTTCTGACATTGACTGACTAAAGATGACTAATTATACTGATTTACGGGATCTGATTTAAATCATATTTAAATTTCCGTTAGAGAATCGTAAAACGATGTTTAGAGGTGTAAATATTCTCTTAACAATAGGGTATTTAACATCCTACAATCATTTTATGACAGCGTACTAGACACACATTGTGGAAAAATGCGGTGTCATATTATGCGTTTTGACCGGATGAGGTGGAAACGCATCCGTTTCCACCTTAAAGCAATAAAGAAGACTTACGTTAAACCTTACCTTTACAACAAAATCTACGTAGAACTATATCTCCTATTCTGCTCGTCTGCATCAGCATCCATTACTCGTAGACAGACGCTGCTCTGCATCCTTTCAACGATAATTCGCTAGAATCACTCCGGATATCTTCTGATCCCGGCGGCGACCAACTCATTCTGACATTCTGGCATTCTGACAGATACACGCCATCACAAAACAGTTTCTTTTAGTTGTCCATTAAGTTGTCTAAAGAAAGAATTTTTGATGATTCCTAATCAATACTTCTCGTCGCTTAAGACGCAAAAGCTCACAACCCACAAATGGATTTTTGTACAGGAAAGTAACAAAACATGCTCTGCATGCGAAAATCGCTAAACCTAACTAATAGAGAATTATTGATTCAATAAAAGGTAATACTAATACCATTTGATTTTAAATCAACAACTCTCCATTTAGGTCTAATGACTTTCGCATGCAGAGCATGTTTTGTTACTTTCCTGTACAAAAACCCATTTGTGGGTCCCGAGCTTTTGTAATCTTCTTGCATTTTAGCGGTTGCATTGCTCGACTCCTCTTCGTTTATCTTTTTATTCCACTTCATTTCTACTTCGTTCTTCGTATAAAAATTCCTATTTTAGACAACTCTTTGGATTTACCTTGGTCAGCCTCGAACAACTTACCCTGGTCCTTACTGTTGACCGATCGTAAACTTCGCTGAGGGCCTCGATGAGGTAATTCTCTTATAAAATCTTTAAAGTCTTTTAAGTTTACGTACGGTCAACAATAGCGCCTCCGAAGATTAGTTACGCTTATTGACCCAGAACCTGTCTAATGATCCCATTTACCAATATCAAAATTGTACTCAACTCATACTCTGTGTGGAGCCCCTATATTTATTAAATATTTCAATATTTGATCTTAAACAATTATTATATTAGTAATTTTGTAAATAAATATTTGAATATTTGATCCTAAATAATTATATTACTGATTTTGTATTTAATAATTTTATAGATATTATTTAAACTTTTATACAGTGCGCTGGAATAAGTGTTACGCCCCCCTTCCCTTTAATAACTCATTTATTTCTAAGACATAAGCAATCGTTAGGATAAAACGATTAATGGTGACAAACGACGGATTATTGGTTTTTATTTTGTTAACTGGAATATTGTATTATACATATCTAAATTAATTTTTTTAGGGTTTTGTTAATTTTTTTTTCTAAATCTTAATTATTTTTAAATTCAATGAAAAAATTGGCTGCGTTGGGAAAGTAGACAGCAAATATAAACCGATATATTAATTATTAGTGATGTTGTGCCGTTCTTCTTTTTGGTGTCGGCGCACCTTGCGAACGGAGCATTTCCGGACAAGTCAAATTTGGGGTCACTTGCGGACAAGACAAAATATGCGAGATGCTGAGGTAAATAAATTATTAGGGAATAGAGGCATTTCCGTACAATGTTTTCGACTGCAATAATCAGTCAATATCAACAGGGCCTATTTTACCACTAGGCCCGTGAGGCCCCTGCCTCGAGCCCGCATTTTAATGGGGCCCGAAAAGATCACTAAAAGAATATTTCTATTGAAAAAACAAAATAAATTTTCAAAATTATTTCATTTTACGAACAGGAAATGATAGATGATAACAAATTAGGTTAAAGTTATATTCACAAACCATAGACCGTTCTTAAATAAATGCATAAATCATAAAACTGCAATAAAATTGAATAGGTTGCTTTGTCGATATCAATAACAATAACATTAAACACAATTTAGACACCACTCCGAAGGATTATTCTAGGTAGGATTATCAAGAGGTATCGGCACGTATTTTCATAATATTTATTGGAAATGCACTTTTTAATTTAATATTGAATTTGATGGTTAAACGCGTTTTCTGTAAGGTATTGCATTTTATTAAATCTATTTTAACACTTTTTTTCTTAACTAAGTAATCGTTTCGTTATTATCATGAGTTAAATATTTAAGTGGCAGTGAAAAACGAAAAAGGCAAAAATAGCCCGTCTGATACCCTTCAATAATATTTTCTGCTGGTGGTTGGAGCAGCTGGTTTATAATATACTTACGTGAGGACTTTATATGCTGTACCTACATAGTAGAGAAATTCCACGGTAGTTGTTGCACTTTCAGCAGTTAAACAATGTTTAATTGTTTAAATATAAATTTTATTTATTTTTAATAAAAATTTAAATTTCTGGTGCAACTGTATTCCTATTAAATAATTAATACATTTAAAAAAGTTATTATTATTACTAGATATTAAATTTTTGTTAGGGGCCCGAAAATTATGTAGTGCCTCGGGCCTGATTTGAAGTAAAATAGGCTCTGAAAATCAATAAAAAATAAAGAAATCGCGAGAATAAACTTCCCTTCACATTTTTCCAAGGCTTAGGACTGGCAATCTATAAAATATTTTTTTTATATGGTACAAAGAAACTAACTTATATATTGGGGTGTTTCGGCCATGTATTAGTCCCTTTGGATCTTTGTCAACGAAAAATCCATTCGATCAATTGTTCGTCGACGAATTGTACGAGTACATTCGATGAATTTTGCATTCGACCTACTGTTTGTCGACCAAATGTTGTCGACTAATTTTCCGTCGACGAAGTGCTCTCGACCAACTTTCCGACACCGAAGTACATCATGTGATAGCTCATTTAAACGCTCAAAATTTCGATTAAATTGTTTTTAAACGCATTCATTTTTTCGCATCCTGAGACAATTAGTAAGTAGTTTTTAAAAATTTAAACGCAGAATAAAAGATTACATTATTACCGAGGGCTGAAAGTCCCTTATAATAAACAAAAAATTCTTTTATTTGAAATTAAAATTCCGACTAAATTTTCTTTTTTTTTTTCACCCCTGTGACTTATTAAAATAATCAATAGAAGTTCTCATGGACTTTTGACCCTCGATAATACTGTAATATTTCATTCTGCGTTTAAAATTTTCAAAAATACTTACTAGTTTTCTCAGGATTCGAAAAAAATGAATACATTTCAAAATAATTCGACCGAAATTTTGCGCCTACGGTCTCAAAAAAGATTAAAGTATTATACATTTTTGTAATTAGTCTTAGTCTTTTAAAAGCTTTTAAATGAGGTGTCACATGATGTACTTTCCCTTTTAAAAAAATCAAAGTTATCACTTTCACCTGAAGATGGACCGCGTAAAGTTCGAAACATTGATGCTATAATATACTATGATTATTTTAAAAATCGACCTATCCGAGTGTTTTGCTTATGTGCTAAAAATAAATAAGTTATTAAGGAGGGATAACACTTACTCCAGCGCACTGTATACCTATTACTTATCTCATATCTCCACCAGACAATATACTCCTACCTTTACCGATAATAGCGACCCGACATTAACGACACGGCACTTGATGCTGTAACAAAGAGAGAAGATTTGTTAGAATATGGATATTTGCATTACTTGAATTTAAAAAATTTGGAGATGTGCATCCGTCATACATCTAAGACTTAAAAATGAGTAATACAAAAAATGGGTAGATCTTCATAAACAGAGATATTCTTATAGCCCGTGGTTCATAAAGTGAGTAATAAAAGATACAGAAAACTAATTCAAATAGTAAAATAGGAAGAGCAAAGAGAACTATTGAACTAAAAGATTCTAAAGGTAGAGCTTTGCTTTGTAAAGACAAAATAAATCATAAAAAAAAGAAAAATTGTTTAAAAAATTTTTTTAAACAAATTCACAAAAATAATTTTTTTATTTTGAACAATTTTTTTAGATAATTTGGGTCAATCTGAACAAAAAAACTATCTTGTTAATTTTCTATAAAATTGATTGTTGTCGAGTTATACGCGATTTAAAATTTGAAAAATGCAAAAATGGCCATTTTCAAGGCTTAATAACTCAATTAAAAATTATTATTATGAAAGACAAAAAGTGACCAAATCAAAATTTAAAACCATTAAAATCTTGGCCATTATTTTATTACAAAGCTGTTATTTTTAATTATGAACAATTAGCGCTATAGTCCAGATTGTATCGTCGCCCCCGTTAGGTAAATTATTCCGATTCGATTTTTTTGCACAAACGTTCTCAAAGAGAGGTCCTTATAACAAATCCACAGGGTGCCACCCGGTACCGTGGTCGAAAAATTCTTTAAACAATTTTTTTTAAACAAATTCACAAAAATAATTTTTTCACTTTAAAATTTTTTTTTGGATTTTTTGGGTTATTTTGAGCAAAAAAGGTATCTTGTGGTTTTTCTCTAAAATTGACTATTGTCGAGTAATACGCGGTTTTATGCAAAAGATGCGCAATAGCTACCTCTTAAAACCCACCAAATTTCATTTGCATATCTCAACCGGTTTTAGAGCAATAAATAAGACGTCAGTTTGTAAGAAAAATTTCAACACTTCGTATCTCGGAAACGAAGCATTTGAGGACATACGTTTATCAAGCAAACTGTCATTATTTTTTCATGCTGAATTGCCCCTTAAAGTTTGCAATACTTATTTAAAAAACATTCTGTATTGATGAAAAATAAGGCTAGTTGTTAAAGTAACTAACTTTTTTATTATCAATCATAAGCAAATGAATAAAAAAACAAAATGTTAAGAAAACATGAGGCTATAGTTGGGTTTTACTTTCAGTATTTTATAAATGCTAGAATATTCCACAGAGTGACACGAATTTTGAAAAAAAAATCACAGTTTGTTTGGTACACCCGGTATGTATACAATGACAATTTACCTGTCTACCAGAAATATTATTACAGCGATATTGTTAAAGAATAAGGTTATAACATATTAAAAAATCAATCACTTAAATCAGACAACAGGTTTAGGAAATTCGAGACATCAAAAATGACACATTTTTAAGGTGGTGCGTTAATTTCTTGGAGAAGTGTATAAAATATTACTTTTCAACCATCAAAACTAGACAAACGAACGAATAACTCTTCAAGAGGAACAACAAAGTTTTCCTACAGGAAGATCATGCACGGATGCAGTTTTTGAAATATGACAAATAAAAGAAAAGTCGCTGGAATACAACAAACCAGCATATATGTGCCTGATAGGTTTGAAACAAGCATTTGATAGAGTGAGAATTCGGGAAGCGATACATTTATTATACAAAAAGGGAATATCACTGGATTTAATAAAAACCATTAAGAATATAAAGATATCATAGCTATGGTAAGATGTAAGGGAAAACTATCGCAACCTGTCAAAGTATGAAACTGGCATTAGACAAGGAGATTCGTTGAGCCTTGAGCCCATTAGATAATATTTAATCTGATAATGGATTAAATCATAAAGAAAGTTAAGCAAGGAAGAGGATATAGAATGGAAGAAAAGGAAATACAGATAATCTGCTACGCCGACTACGCCATAATAACAGCCGAAAATGAAGATGACCTACAAAGATTAATTAAAGAATTCGAAGACACGGCGCTCATGTACAACATCGTGATCTCAACAGAGAAAACTAAATCGATAGTAATATTAGCCGAACCGAGACGATGTAAACTGGTCGTAAATAACAAAATAATAGAACAGGTGATGGAAACGGAATACTTGGGAATCAAACTTTCAAGCTACGAAAAAGTGGAAGAATAGGCGTAACCACACCGAGAGAACAATTTCTTTTCTCCTAAAACACCGATTTCTTTGAGCAATATTTCTTAAAAGTTAAAATATCCTATTAACTTAAACATACCGGTTCACATATAAAGGAACGAGTTTTTTAAACACAACTCAATAATTTCTTACAGATAATTTCTTCAATACCAAGAAATGCATTAATGGTTACATTTAATTTTCTTATCCTAAAGTTTTTATTTCTTAAATTGAAAACTACAAATATTTTGCAGTATAAGAAATATAATGTTAAGTTAATCCATATTTATATTTGTGAACAAGAAATTTTCTTGCAATCAAATAAATATTTTAAACCACAAGAAATAATTCTTCAGAAATACCCTCTGTAGTAACTGTGGTTATATAATAAAAACTTTGTCATTAATGCCAAAATGTTACTTGCAAAGAGATTTTCTTCCACAAAAGAATTGCGCAGATTAACTATTTACGATTTAGTCGTCAGTGTTTGTCAAGATGGCGTGATATTATGTTCATGTTCATATAGATGGATTTTGGATTTATTGGTGTACTTTAAAAATTAACGGATATTTTGAAGGTACGTACATATATAGGCATTAAATAAAAGTAAATTGAGTAATTTAAGATGTAATAATAATATTGTTGCGTATCCGAATGGTTAAAAAAAAACATAATAGTATCTTTATATGCTTTTTAGGTATAATGATGGACGACTCTGAAATAAAGGAGCTTATTATTCTAACTGGGAAATATGCCACAATTTAAAGCTGGGATAGAATGATATAATATATAGCTTCAGAACAATATTAAAAAAGGAGTTATTAACCAACTGCGGGGCCTTCCAGAAATGGTAGAACTTCATACATGTAAATACCTTTTTAAAAATGTGTATACTTATGTACCTATCAACTATAATAGGTTTCTTGAATGTATCGTCTTCTATAAAAATATACAATACAACGCTATATCAAACATGGTGGGTGCAACGCTGAGGATGTGTTCTGTTAATTTATTTGAGATAAAGAAATCAGTTAGTCTAAAAGAAATATATGTTTATGGTTAAGAAATGTTATTGCCGAAAACCGTGAATTAGTTAATATGTATTAAATGACTTAGATGTAAACTAATAATACTTTCCCGTAATAAAATTTCTTAATGATTAGGTATGCTGTCTCTTTTAGATTATAAAAATTAAGAAAATTATATATTATTATGTCTGCTTCAATGTTTTACATTGGTTGTATTTTTCCTCTTGTTTTAGCTAAACAATGTTTATTGTGTGAGTTAATATTATACAGATAAATAATTAATATTGCATTAACAAAAAGAAAAAAATAAACAAAGATGTGTAGGTTAAATAATGCCATGTTTGAACTAAATATGATTGATTATTATTAGTATTATTAGTTCTTATGTGGGGCCGTGTATTTGTTTTTTTTTTGTATTTCCTAAATTTGTCAAAATAAATATCTATATCTTTATAAAAAAATTTTTATTAAAGTAAGTTTACTCTTTCTACATAACGATTTTGTTTTAGTGAATTGCTGATATACAAAGTGCTATTAACAAAAGAAGGAAATTTTGAGGAAGTTGGATTTGCCTCTCCATCCTTTTATTGTTGTGTAGAAGCCAGTGGTTTAAGAGTGGAGAAATTATTTTTATGTAATAATAACGTTTTATATCTTGTTTTATTAATAAATAATGATTTTACCTTAACACAATGATTTATTTCGCCGTATGTAATATCACTTTATTTTCAAGAAATATTAACTTAACTCTAAATATACGTTTATCTCTGCGAAATATATTTCTTAACATTAAATAAATTAATTATTAATAGTAAAATAATAATATTCCTTACTAAGAAATATTATTGCTCAGAAAGAATAGTTTTCTAATGTGTAGAAAATATATTTTTATGACTAATAAAATTAATTAACATCAAGTGTAATTTCTTTCCCCCCCTTTCAGGTAGTTGTAACCCCTCCCCCCTTTAGAATGATCCTGGTTACGCCTATGAGAAGAAGTACAAAAGCAAGTGAACATGGCGAACAGAGCAGCAGAATGCCTCAACAACACAATCTGGAGAAACAAATACCTCACAATGGAAACGAAAACCAGGATATATAAATAAACAATAAGACCGATAATGACGTACACAGCGGAAACAAGATATACGGCGAAAACACAAAGACTGCTGGAAACAGCAGAATTGAAAGTCTTACGAAAAATAAGTTAATAGTAAAATAAGTCTTACAGAAAATAGAATAGTACGAATAGCAAGAGACAAATCTCCAAATGGAAGAAGATCATTGGGACGACCGAGGAAAAGATGGTCAGACAATGTCAGTTGAGGCTAAAAACCGAAGTAAAACAGGCAATTAGCCTATTTATAAAGTAGGAAGAAGAAGAAGAAGAAATCTAGACATATTTAGTAACAAACATAGGTAGAGATTTTTGTTTCAATAATAAATAGTGGTAAAGATAAATAAAAGCATACATGCAACTTACCATTTTGTATTCGTTTGTCTGTAGAAGAGGAACAGCCTGTATATTTCACCATAAATGTTCCGTTATTATCATTTTTCTTTAACTAAAAAGAGAAAAACAGAAAGAGATTAAGCCAGAACGCCAAGATCACAACTACAAAACGTCATAAAAAGTTTAACATAGTAGGTACCGATATTATGTCAATTGTCAGATTATTGGAATGAAACGAAAAAATAGAAATATTACAATTAAATAGAAGATTTGGATCTGATTAACACTATGGCAATCCCTGCAGTAACAATAAGAATTCAATATATTAAGCTTCAATAACTGGTTGAATAGTGATGAGATGTAATACCTATCTTACCAGACAGAATACCTTTGACAGAATATAAACTGGTCCATTATTTAAGCGGACAACGCTAACAAACTACTACTTTTTAGATGCAATTTTTCAAAAAATAATTAACTACAACTGCAAAAATATTGCATCAAAATGTTTATAAACATCTTGAATAACTTGAATTACCTGAATACTATTATGTTGATAATGTGGACCAGTCAAAATCTATTTGCAATAATTGCAAATATAAAATTCCAAAATCACTCCAATACAATATATGTTTGTATTATTTCAAATTTAGATTCAAAATGTTAAAGTAATCTAAACTCTATAACGTTAAAATATCAAAAATACCTCAAATATACCATTAGATGTATTTGTTTTCACTAATATTTAACTACTAAACACATAATATTATTCGATATTTTATTGAAAAGTTAAAAGAAACCGATGCGTTACCAGACATTATATTTTTATGAAAAAATGTCAAACCCGTTAGACTGCTTGCTAGATCCGCGAGGCCCTTTCACTCGCACAGAACATTAAAGTCGGGTTTGCATATATGATTTCCTAGAACACAAGAAAGAGTCATGACTGGTTTCAATTAAAATTATTTTTTAAATAAGATTTCAAATGATTTTATTAAAGTGAGATTAAAAGAAACTTTGTAAATTTATTATTTGATATAATATGATGGTTATTGGTTCTGTTAATCCTTTTTACTATAAACACCTATAAATTAAATTAATGGAAGGTATCAACTCACAAGTGTTGGCTGTGTTCACATACGGCCGTAGTAGACCAGGACGCATCTGTAAAAATATTAGTACATTTGGACGTTGAGAGGTGACTCAAATTTTTTTTGCAGAAATTTCCTGAAATTAACTCAAATAATAATATTTGAGTTATCCTCCCTCTCAGAAAGGTCCGGAACATTGTTTAAATAATCAAAATGTCAAAAAATGAAAGAAAAATTCGATGTTTTTCTTCGTTTTTTGATTATAACTTTAAAAGTATCCATTTCCGAGAAAAGTTGTACTGACATAAAAGTTGTGTAATTAAATTTCGTACAATATAGAATTAGTTGAAAATTTAAAAAATATTCACCCTTTTTGCAAAATTGCAATAATTGCGAAAAAACCATACAAAAACAAGTATTCGCATTTTACGTTTTTCAACCATTTATGCTTCACATAGGACCTTCATGTTTTACCCAGAAAAACTTTATGATACAATAAAACAACACTGTAAATTTTGTTAAGATCGGTTCAATAGATTTTGCAAAATAAATTTTACAATCCAGCTTTCGCGAAAAAATTCATTTTTTCAAAATATTACAGGACTGAAAATAAAGCAGATAGCAAGTTGAAATTTTTTTTGCTCTTAGAAGTGTACTGTACCTCTCATTTGCAACTTGCAAAACTAAAATCGAGATTAACTACCACGGCGTCAGGAATTTTTTTAAATAAACATTAATTATTGGTGCTACGCGCAGGACAGCGGATAGTTTGCTCTGATTGGGCATTCCAATGACCTTTGATAATGATTGATACATTTTAATTTTTATTACATTTCGATATAAATAAATAAATTTGTTTATTGCAAAATAAAAACACATACTCTATCTTTTGAAATAACAATTTTTTAGCAAAAACTTTCTCTGTTCATATATTTTAACTTAGAGAATAAAATTTTATTATTTTTAAACATATGCAATTGTTTAAACAATAATTCACAAACAATAATATAATTAGTTTGATTTTTGTGGAATTAAAATATTAAAATACAACTAACAAAATATTGAGTAAGAAAATAATATATTAGATAAAGGTTGGAAGAAATTTTGGTGGAAATCAACTTATGTGAATCGAACACAGCTGTCTTGCGCGTAACACCAAAAATTATTTTTTATTTTAAAAATTTCCTGACGCCGTGGTAATTAATCGATTTTAATTTTGCAAATTGCAAATGAAAGGTACAGTACAGTTCTATAAGCAAAAAAAAATAAACTTGCTGTCTGCTTTATTTTCAGCCCTGCAACATTTTAAAAAAATGAATTTTTTTGCGAAAGCTGAATTGCAAAATTTATTTTGCAAAATCTATTAAGCCGGTCTTAATGAAATTGACAGTGTTGTTTTAATATATCATATAGTTTTTCTGGGTAAAATATGAAGGTTCTAAGTGTAGCATAAATGGTTGAAAAATAAAATGCGAATATTTGTTTTTGTATGGTTTTTGTCGCAATTATTGCTATTTTGCAACAAGGGTGACTATTTTTTTAATTTTGAACTAATTCTATATTGTAGGAAATTTAATTACGCAATTTTTATATCTGTACAACTTTTCACAGAAATGAAAAGAAATCAAAAAACCAATAAAAAAATCGAATTTTTCCTTCATATTTTGACATTTTGATTATTTAAACAATGTTCCAGACCATTTTGAGTGGGAGGATAACTAAAATATTATTATTTGAGTTAGTTTCAAGCAATTTCTGCAAAAAAATTTGAGTCACCTCTCAACGTCCATCTCAAAACAGATGCGTCCTGGACTATAGTACTTGATTTCGTTTGACGTTTTGATTTTCGGAGAGTGTTGCCGGATTTTCAGGATGGTAGGGAATATAAAGAATAATGAATTATTATTATAAACTCATGTAATAATTAAACGAGATGAATGTAAAACACAAGTATTAAGTTTGTTACTGAAGGGGAGCTATAATATGTATTATATCTCACATTATTACATCTCATATCGCTCACTATAGTCTATAGTAATCAGTGAGCCTGCAAACACGGAACCATAATATACACACATCATAAAAGTCTATGAATTTTTTTATAATATAATAAAATTAATAAAAATAAATACATGAGGTCGTTTAATTTCAATTGAATTTGTATAATTGCTCATCCAATAGATTGTTGTGAGTAAAACATAATTACAAAAGTGATAACGAATATTTTATAAAGCTTTTTACAGTACTTAGAGGTTAAAAATATAAGTTTTATACTGAAGTAAATATTCTGATAGTTTCGATTTTGTTCATGCTATAAAGTCCTAGTTTACTTCTATCAAATTAGCCTACTTTCACTTTGGACCATCTTTGAACATTGCCTCCCCAATCCTTTTTCATTCTTCTCTGTCTGTTGCTACAGTTATCCATCTAAATCTAGAGTCCAAGTGCTAATTGATATATCTACCCATCTCATTTGGGACCTTCCTCTGCTTCGTTTATATACCCACGGTCTCCAATTTGTAAGAATTTTGTTCCATCGGTCTTCTTTTTGTCTTATATTGTGTTCGGCAACTCTCCACTTCAATTTTGCAACTTCTTGTCTAACATCCTTAAATTTAGTTCTCTCTCTTCCATTCGTCTCTCTTTTTATCCATTAGTCTTAAGGCGGAGACAGATATCCGCGCCGCGAACTCCGCGCCGTGTGAGCCCCGCGCGTTCGTGGCACGGTTAATGTTCGTTAAATTTTTTCATTTTGACGAACCTTCCGCGATCCAGAGGAAACTTACGAACGTTTATTAATTGTAGATAATCATGTCTCTGTCCTGTACTTCTACTACATATTATTTTGGTATTATTCTGAAACTATTTTCTTGTGTCATCTTATGCAATTTACTATTTTATGTGGAATAAGCCACAGTTTGCGAACATTTCGGGAACTACCTTTTTCGCTTCCCGGCGACACAATTATAATGGTAGGGGAGCCCAAGCGGGGATTTTTGCAGTTACTCGAGCGCGTCAGATTATCATATGGGGAGAAACGTTGTACCCTGCAGATGTACCTCCACCATATATTGGCTCTTAACACAGGGGGGTTTGTTCAGGGGGCCCGAAAAAAAATCTATCCTTAAAAATACTCGAAATTGTCAGATTAAGATTAGGTAAGTTAAATACATGCAAAAGAGTCTATATTTCAAAAATATGACGATTTGTGCGGGGCGTACGGAAATGGGTGAGTCAAAAAGTTTCACAAAACAAAAACCAATATTTTGCGAAATGAACGTCAGATTGAAAAACTAAAAACTACGTGTTCAATGTTTTTTAAAAATCTATCGAAAAATACCAAACATGACCCCCACGGAGGGAGGGGGGGTAAATTTAAAATTTTAAATACAAATCCCGCGATCTTTCGCAAAATAAACATTATATCGAAAAACTGCAAAATATATTTAATCAATATTTTTGATTAACAAGCAGAAACAAAATTAGAGAACTATAGGTTCTTCCAAGTTGTGCGTTACCTTTTTCGTTTTCCGGTGACACAATAATTGTAATGTATCTGCTTGTTTCAACTGCGTAGCTTCACCAGAAACGAAATTAGAAAACTATAGGTTCTTCCAAGCCCTGTGTTAACTTTTTCGCTTTCCGGTGACCCAATTAACTTTCAATAATATATCTGCTTGTTCCAACTCAGTTGCTTCACCAGAAGCGGAGTTAGAAAACTATAGGCTCTTCCAAGTTGTGCGTTACCTTTTTCGTTTTCCGGTGACCCAATTATAATATATCTGCTTTTTCCAACTCCGTTGCTTCACCAGAAGCGAAGTTAGGAAACTATGAGCTCTTCCAAGTTGTGCTTTACCTTTTTCGTTTTCTGGTGACCCAATTATAATATATCTGCTTGTTCCAACTCCGTTGCTTCACCAGAAGCGAAGTTAGGAAACTATAGGCTCTTCCAAGTTGTGCGGTACCTTTCTCGTTTTCCGGTGACCCAATTATAATGTATCTGCTTGTTCCAACTCCGTTGCTTCACCAGAAGCGAAGTTAGGAAACTATAGGCTCTTCCAAGTTGTGCCTTACCTTTTTCGCTTTCCGGTGACACAATTATAATATATCTGCCTGTTTCAACTGCGTTGCTTCACCAGACATGAAGTTAGAAAACTATAGGTTCTCCAAGTTGTGCCTTACCTATTTCGATTTCCGGTGACACAATTATAGCTTGTTTCAACTGCGTTGCTTCACCAGACATGAAGTTAGAAAACTATAGGTTCTCCAAGTTGTGCGTTACCTATTTCGCTTTCCGGTGACGCATAATATCTGCTTATGAATGTGTTTTTGATATTGATAACTATTCCGAAGTGAAAGTCGAAAGGTCAAGTAAACTTGATTTCAAACTCGAATTGTGGCTTATGCCCAAATAAAATAGTAAATCTTATTTTTAATACAACATGTTATTTTTAGTACAACAATGAACTAACCCTTTTTACATTGGTCCGCATGTATATTTTTTATTTCAGCTTCTATTTCCGTTCAGATCGGATTTAAGTTGTTTCTTTAAATTAAATGGTTCTTTATTGAGGATCCCACAATAATGATTTTCCACGGTAAACATCAATAAGTTAGATATTTCCTTCCGACAGTTCCGACCATTCCATTACTAACAAATATTCAACTCAGACGCGCCAAAACCAACAAACCACTCGCAAACCCGTCCAAATACGTACTGCGAACCATCAAAGCGTTTGTTGAAAAACCGACAGAAGTTAGATCGTGGTGCGCCGTGTGCCTGCCGTTTGTGCGTCACTTGAAAACACGTACTAATCTGACGAATACGCTGCGCGCGAGCGGCTCGCACACCGAGCAGAGCGCATATGTATATCCGCCTTTATGTGCAACATTTGCGTTTCCATTGCTCTTTGCGTTTTTATGATTTTGTCCATGTTTGCTTTTGTAAACGGCCACGTTTGGGAACCATAAGTGTGGACAGGAAGTACGCATTGATTGTATACTTTGCTCTTAAGATATTGTGGATATCTTTTGGTTTTAAGGATCTAGCTTAGTTTGCCAAATGCCGCCCATGCCAGTCTAACTCGTCTTTTGATCTCTACTGTTTGGTTTTCCTTGTTCAGTTTTATAATTTGACCCAGATATATATAATCGTGAAATTGTTCTATTTCATCTTGTCCGATCCTCCTTGTGATGTCCTCATCTGTATTTGTTAAGATTTTGGTCTTAATTCGCATTTTTAGCTGTAATTCATATTAATGCCTATCTTTCCAGCTTATATGTCCAATTCTTTCATCATTTCAAACAATTCTTCTTTTTTATTGGTTACCAATACGATGTCATCAGCGTACCTTAGGTGTTTCAAGCGTTGTCCATAAATTTTTATACCCTTTTCTTCCCATTCTAAAAAAATATCTTCCAGAGCCTGATTGAAATGTTTCGGTGTTATTGTGTCAACCTGACTCACGCCTCTATTTATTTGTATTGTTTGGGTTCCTTCATATATTTTAATTGTTGTTTTGGCTTCCTTATCTATATATTGGCTATTAGGTCTGTATATCTGTGGTCAGTTCTGCTGTTAATCAAAGAACTTTTCACTGCCCTATGTTCGACATTGTTGAAAGCCTTTTCGAAATATATGAACGCTATATATAGAGGAATGTGGTATTTATTCGTTCTATAAGGATTTTCACACTTAATAAATGGTCATTTGTGCTAAATCCCTTTCTAAAACCAGCTTGTTCTTTCGACTGTTTCCATCGAATTTTGTCGTCAACCTATTGGTTAAAACTTTTATCAGGATTGTCTTTGTTTACTCAGTCATCATCATCATCACACAGCCAAATTTTTCCACTATCGAACATAGGCCTCCTCAAGATGTATCCATCCTTTTCTGTCCTGAGCAGCTGCAATCCAGTTTGTCGCCATTCTTTTAATGTCGTCGGTCCATCTGGTAGGTGTTCTTCCACGACTTCGCTTGTCTGCCCTTGGCCGCCACTCTAAAATCTTCTTTGTCCATCTGTTGTCTCTTTGTCTTGCAACGTGTCCTGACCATTTCCACTTCAACTTCGTAATGCATTTTATGATGTATTCCACTCCAGTTCTTCGTCGTAACTTATCATTTCGTATTCTGTCTTTCAAAGTTAGGCCAAGCATGGATCTTTTCATTTTTCGTTGTGCTTTTCTTTTTAGCTTGTGGGATGTTTACCTTGAACAACGTCACCTTGAACGTCATTTATCTTTGGATGAGATAAATAGGGCTGTAGGCCTTATTCAATGTGGCATACGTCAAACTAATGTATCTGAGCGCCTAGGAGTCTCCTAAAGTGTAACAAGTCAATTGTGGCGGCATTTTTGTGACACTAGAAGTCCAGCTAGCTGAACGTCATCTAGGACGTAAGTGAGCTAAAACTGCTGCTCAAGGCCAATTTTTAAAGATAACAAACAATTACGGCACCTGAATGGTTAGCGACTTGCAGCGAGCACACCAGATAACCATAGACCGTGATACTGTAAAAAATCGTCAGTAATCGTATTGCTGAATAGAGAATTGAATAACCTTTCAAATGAGCTAGCACACGCTCCCTATTTTCATTTAAAAAATCATCGATTACGTCATCACGCCCAGATGAATGACGTCACTAGTACGTAGTATGTCAAAAAATCATAATTTAAAATTAAAAATCTACAGGTTTCAGGATTTTTCTTTAAAGTCGTTGGCACCATACTGTATATGAGTTATATAGTTCAGAGAAATACTTAAAATTTAGAAATGATATTACAAAAATTTCACAAAATATAGTTTAACAAGTCAATTTTGTCAGTTATTTCGCGAATTTATGATTTGAATTTAAAATTTTAAGGAAGTGTCTTATATCTATCTATCTACACGAAAATATAAAAATAAATTAGAATTAAGCTAAAAGCCCAACTCAGCAGGATTTTTAATTTACATATTTTTCAGGTCCGCCATTGGTAAGTTTCGCCATGACATCTTCTGGCTCTGGGTTTAACTCCCTCCCAGAGAGCGAAACTCTGCCTTCACTACCCATGGGACCACCTGCAATTCCACAAAATCGCTTCGATCCCTACTTCGATGCAATGACTCCTAGTAACGTCACTGCTCTCGTTGGGAAATCAGCCTATCTCAGTTGCCGAGTTAGAAATTTAGGGAATAAAACGGTAAGGAATTGTTTTATTTATTGAAAACCTTTAAGTTGGGGGAAATAAAAATACTGAGTGGGCAATATATACTAGCTTTATTTTTTATTGTTACTTTAATCGACAAATCATCAGACAAATGAAAGATGGAATGGCACCGGGACTTGATGAGATCCCTGCAGCACTGCTGAAACCATTAGATGCGGAACAAATAAAGGTAATAGCTAAAATATTTAATGACATATACAAGGCCGGAAAAATACCAGCAGATTGGCTTAAATCTGATTCGTACCGTTGCCCAAAAAACCAGGAGCAAAAGTTTGTGAAGACTGGACCATAAGCCTAATGAGCAGGGGCGGCTCGTGATAGTACAAGATGGTGAGGCACACTACACTTGAGGACTATTATTATTGCGGTTAGATTCTCTTTAATGAGCGAAAGGTCAATTTTGTGACGTCATAACGTGAGGCCGTCTACAGAACATTGCTGTATTTATTTTAACCCTTGCAAATTATATTAAATAAATATTTTATTGGCAAAAATAGCAACGAAAGCTCGGATACCATTTTACGTGGCAGACTGGTATTTAGAGAGAGACAAATTATTTTCTGGTCAAGTCTGTGATAGGTTCATACTCATAGTAGCAGTTTTTTTAGCTAATAATAATTACTAATAACACATATCAAAACAGTATGCATCAGAAAGAGACAGCTGACATGGTTCGGTCACGTTAAAAGAATGAATTAGTCTCGCTGGCCGAGAAAAATATTAGAATGGATCCCACCGGAGAGAAGAAGAAGAGGACGACCACGGAGAAGCTGGAGGGACAATATTCAGGAGGCAATGGATTCGAGGCAATTAGATGAAGATATGTGTTACGATAGAAAAAATTGGAAGCTGGGTATGGAGAGGCGGCGACAGCCGTAGAGATCCATTATATATATATATATATATATATATATATATATATATATATATATATATATATATATATATATATATATATATATATATATATATATATATATATATATATATATATATATATATATGAATTATTTGCAAACAATCTACCTACTTGTTTTGGTAATGAAACCTGTATGGCCTTCCACTTTGAAGGCACTAGATGGCGCCCGGTATTTAAAATAAAATACCTAGAACGCCGAAAACAAGAGGCAATAATTGCTGCTTTCTACTTTAACAAAAGTATGAAAATAATGTGTAAATAATATACGAAATTAATATTCACACCTCCGTCTCTCCTACCATTCGTAGACCGGTTTCTGCATTATTGCGTCATCAGTACGACTTTATAGGAAAGACGAAGATGAGAACATTCCTTTCGTATATCTGAGGCCGCGATGCAGCCAAAAAGTCATTCAAAGACTGGTGCAATCTGAATTATTTGCAAACAATCTACCTACTTGTTTTGGTAATGAAACCTGTATGGCCTTCCACTTTGAAGGCACTAGATGGCGCCCGGTATTTAAAATAAAATACCTAGAACGCCGAAAACAAGAGGCAATAATTGCTGCTTTCTACTTTAACAAAAGTATGAAAATAATGTGTAAATAAGTCTACGAAGTAGTAGTAGACTAGTAGTAGAAGAGTAAATAAGTCTAAGTAGGTCTACGAATGGTAGGAGAGACGGAGGTGTGAATATTAATTTCGTATATTATTTACATATATATATATATATATATATATATATATATATTAATTAAACGAAAAGATTTCTCTGGTATACAGAAGAAATCTTTTCCGTAGCGGACGCGAAAATGTAAATTTCAAAGTCTTCATAAAAGACGATGAACGACAAAGGACACCTCTTTGTGTCACAGATTTGTCTACAAAGCCACGTTATTCGCTACACATTCGTCAATAACGGAGAAGAACCGTGATATGAAAGGAAACGGCAATTGCATTTTATTTCACTTCGACCACCACCGATATTCTATACGACGTGTTTCGAGCTCATGGCTACGGAAAAGATTTCTTCTGTATACCAGAGAAATCTTTTCGTTTAATTAATATAGATGTCGTACCAAGTGTACTGAAGTCTGGTTATTTTATTATTACCAGAAAGGCCAAAAGCATTTTCTTACACCTCGACCATCCACCTAGATGTTCCTGACGAGAGCTTGACATGAGCTCGAAACACGTCGTGTAGAATATCGGTGGTGGTCGAAGTGAAATAAAATGCAATTGCCGTTTCCTTTCATATATATATATATATATATATATATATATATATATATATATATATATATATATATATATGTTATATGTGAAAATAGTCACCTTGAACCACTCAAGGGTTACCGACTCTTTGGTTTCGCAATATCAGTTCCTATTTCATCATCCTTCCAGCAAGCGTTCCCATAGAGATAGCTGACCATGCATGGACGTCAACCTCTGGCCAAAGCTGGCCTTTCGTGGGAAATGCCGACACCACAGTTTGTAGGAAGATTATAAATTTAGTACTTTAACATTATTGTATCACTCGTCATTTTAGTTTCTCGCTAGTAACATATTTGCATTATATAATTTTATTTACTTCAATTTATCATAGAACAAAGTATAAGTGTAATTTGTGAAATAAATCTTTTTTAAAAAGTCAATTAAGAAGTTAGTGATTTAACATTTGGCGCAGTCAGTAGGATCCGGTCAACGTTGTTAGAACAAGGAAACTCACTAGCAACGGCGGATCCTTATCCCTCAACGGAAAAAGAACCTAGAGTCGTCCTCATTCAACTGGATACTACGGAAGGAACACCTGGTGAAGCCCCTGGTAGCAGATCCCGTTAGAAAACAAGACGTCCTCGATGTTTCTGTTAATGTAAGTTATTGAATCATCTCGTTTTAATATTTTAACATTTGCAAGCATACCGTACATACATCAAACTATTTTTTTTTTTCAATTTTAATCTTGACTATACAGTAAGTCAAGCCAAGTTGATTATCTAATAAGGAAATATTTTTTATTACATACTTTTATTATTTTACCATTTTTATTTACGCATTTAATTGATTTCATATTATATTTTCGCCGATATTTTACTTTATTTTACCTGATTTTACCATATTTTACTTGATTTTTACTATATTTTACATGATTTTTACCATATCTACTTGATTTTACCATATTTTACTATATTTTACCTTATTTTATTTTACCATATTTTACTTTCCGTATTTTGTATATTTTGTTTTTATACTTCCACTGACATATTATTATCAAAATGCCTGAAACACGTTCACAAACCCAAGCTGAAATTGAACCCTACAAACTTTCAGAAATATTTTCCATAATTCCTGAATTCGAAGGAGACCCAATCTCTCTCCCCACATTTTTAGACGCATGTGATTGCGCAATTAGAATGGCTTCGGGAGACCAACGTATCTTATTAACGATTCACATTAAAAATAAACTAAGAGGTAAAGCAGCTCAATTAATAAACTCTAGAAAACCAAGTTCTTATACAGACATAAAAAATTTACTAAACCTTCATTTCGGAGATAGTAGAGATCTCACTTCTTTAATCCATGATCTACAAAGACTTCGACAGTTATCAAATGAATCACCCTTAACCTTTTTCAACAGACTACAAGTTCTAAATGCAAAAATGCACGCTTCAATCCAAAAATCAGACCTAACACAAGACCAAAAGAAAGCCCAATGCACTTTAATTGACTCTATGGCTTTGAATACTCTTTTAACTGGACTAGAACCCCGCTTAGGACAAATAATTAGGGCTAGCAACCCTCCTGATCTTATTGCAGCCAGTAACCGTATCAAACGTGAACTTCAGTTATCGTATTTCGAAACACAAAAATCAAATAAAGATAACCAAAATAATCCAAAACCTTCTCAACCGATGAGAAGAACCTCATCTAATTTTTCTAAATGCACAATTTGTGGACGAATTGGCCATCTAAGTAGCGAATGCCGCTCCTCACGTTTTCCTTCTTACCAAAATCAATATAATGGTAGACCACAAAACTACCAAAATAATCAAAATCAATACTCTTCTAACCAATATAACAATAGACCACAAAACTATCAAGGTAATCCAAACCAATACTCTTCCAATCAACAAAATTTAAACCCACAGAGATCGACTTTCCCTTCTCAAAATCAACCGCAAAATCGCCCCACTGTTATTCAGAGAAATCCAAATTTTCAAAATTTTCAGCAAAGAGCCCACGTCTTTAATGAATACCCTGATGATCTCGTAGAAGCTTATGGAGATTATTATACAGGAAATGATCTCCAAACTGACTATTTTTACGATTATACCAATGATACACCTGATTATACAAATGATACCCCTTATTACACCAATGATACACCTGATACAGAAAATTATCAGGATTTTCTTTCGCTACCCAATCAGAACCATCCTCCAGTACATACGAATCTTTCAACCGATATCATGAACGTACAACAACAAATCCAAGCCCTCAATTTGGACAATTTCGATCCAAATGTGAATTTCCCCGAACAGAAATTCCTGTAAGCCCCTTTCACACAATGAGCTCTAAAAACTTATATTATATCAATGACGCTACGAATACTTTTAAACTCCTAATTGACACCGGTGCAGGAATTACAGTTTTCAAAGAGAATACTGCACGGAACTATCATAACCGATCCCCAGAAAATGTTACCATTCAAGGCATAACCGACGAAAAACTCTTAATTACAGAATCTGTCCTTATTCCCTTTACCGATGATAATCCCCACAAAGTTTTCATTTTTAACTTAGACATTGACTTTGACGGAATAATAGGCCTAGATTTCCTAGACCATTACGAATGTGTAATAGACCTTAAAACCAGACAACTTCATACAAACTTCAAAACCATTACCCTGCATAAAGTTGGACAAGACACACATAAGCCCACAGAAAATACTCCGGTGACATTTCCTACAGAGATAATACCTCCAAATAATTTTCAAACATATCCGAAATTAAACACAAACATTAAAGCTCAACAAAAAAGTAACTCACTTCACGAAAACGCTCATGATCAACAAAAACACATCCCAAGACCAGAGAAAAAACGAATAAAAGAAAAAATAAACCAAATTTCGATTGATAGCCGAACAGAACAAATATTCAAATTAAACTGCAACCTATCGAATACAGACGCAATACTGTCATCCCAAGAAATCGAAAAAGTTCGAATTCCGCATGCACTAGTCCATGTAGACGAAAATGGAGACTTTTTAACTTCTGTCATTAATGCTAATGCAATGCCAAAGGTAATCGAATTTTCAAATATTTCCATCGAACCTATAGCAAACTTGGAGACAATCTTCACCTACGACGAAAATCACTTCGAACATCCAATTATAGACAGAGAACAAATAATTAGAGAACAACTGAGAATTGACCATTTAAACTCAGAAGAAAAGGAAGAAATTCTAAACATTTGTACGGAATTTTCAGATATATTTTACGTAGAAGGTGACAAGCTGACATTCACGAACGAAATTAAACATGCAATCGAAACGAACAACGCGAAACCGATATACACGAAATCTTACAGATATCCGCAGGTTCACAAAGAAGAAGTCAAGACACAAACCAAAAAAATGCTAGAACAAGGAATAATTCGGCATTCAGTAAGTGCCTGGTCGAGTCCAGTGTGGGTGGTACCCAAAAAACTTGACGCATCTGGCAAACAGAAATGGAGAGTCGTTATTGACTATCGTAAACTCAATGAAGTTACAACAGAAGACCGTTATCCGCTTCCACAAATTTCAGAATTGTTGGACCAACTTGGAAAATGTCAGTACTTTACAACATTAGATTTGGCGTCCGGATTCCACCAAATTGAAATTGATCCAAAAGATATCCAAAAAACAGCCTTTTCAGTTGACAACGGACATTACGAATTTGTTCGTATGCCTTTCGGATTAAGGAATGCTCCTTCCACATTTCAACGAGTAATGGATAACATCCTCTTAGGAATTCAGAACGAAAGATGTTTAGTATATATGGACGATATAATCATCTATTCAGCCACCATTCACGAGCACATATCACGACTGACAGAAGTATTTAAAAGATTAAGGAAGGCAAATCTGAAGATACAACCAGATAAATGTGAATTCTTAAGAAAAGAAGTCGCATACTTAGGACACATCGTAACAGAACATGGAGTAAAAACAAATCCTGACAAAGTATCATGCATAAAAAGTTTCCCAGAACCCAAGACAACTAAAGAAATTAAATCATTTTTAGGCTTAGTAGGCTACTACCGTAGATTTATACCGAATTTTGCCAAAATTTCGAAACCACTGACTAAATTACTTCAAAAAGATGTCCCTTTTGTTTTTAATACCGAATGTAAAGAAGCATTCAACGACCTAAAAAATATTCTAATGACAGACCCAATTCTCATATATCCAAATTTTGAAGAACCCTTTTTACTCACTACTGACGCTAGTGCTTTCGCAATTGGAGCCGTTTTGTCACAAGGCCCATTAGGAAAAGATCTGCCAATCGCTTATGCTTCACGAACATTATGCAGTGCAGAAACCAAATATTCCACAATAGAGAGAGAATTATTAGCTATAGTATGGGCAGTAAAACATTTCAGACCATACCTTTTCGGTCGAAAATTTACTCTTATCACTGATCATCGACCTCTTACATGGCTATTTTCAATTAAAGACCCAGGAAGTCGCCTAGCACGTTGGCGCCTAAAGCTTGAAGAATATAACTACAAGATAGAGCACCGTTCAGGAAAAATCAACAGAAATGCAGATGCACTCTCGCGAATAAAAATAAACCATTTTAAGGACTGTGCAGACTTTCAATCAAAACTTGCCCTGCACGCATCTAACAAAGATGAAACAGAGACCCAAGAAGACGAAGAAGAAAAAGAGGACACAGAAGAAGGAATAGAAAAGATGTCCGAAGAATTCGAAAAGTTTCTTGAATTATATAGAACAAAATCCATTATCGATTACTCCAAAATAGAAACGTCAAATGCAGAATTGTTAGACAAATCTCACAAGAATATCGTTACCTTTTTCTGGCAGAACAAACTTGAGGACCTGCACGAAAAAATAATGAGTGACATATTCGAGGAAAATATAGAATACAGTAATCGAAGGATCAATATCGTATCTAGTAAAACCGTAAAAGATCGAAAATATTTCATTATCCCATTACCTTTCGATCCACAAAAAGTAATGTCATACTTATTTCTCATACTTTATGCGAACAAGAACAATTTGACGAATCAAAGACCTATTGCATAGAAAATAATCTCGAACTTCCCATCTTAGAAATATTTTCCTATATATTTGCGGACAAAGAACTTAAATTAAAAATCTGCCAAAATGTAATTAAACAGGCAAGTGAAGACGAAACCCCACAAATCCTAGAACATTACCATTGTGGCAAGAATAACTTGCACAGAGGAATAAATGAAACTGTTAGACGTATAAAAGAAAAATATAATTGGAAGAACTTAGCAAAAGATGTCGAAAAATATATAAAAGCCTGTGAAATTTGCCAAAAGGTTAAAATTTACAGAAAAAATCTAAGTGGACCGTTAGTTATAACGGAAACTCCGAAAACGCCATTTGAAAGGATCAACATAGACATATTTGAATATCCCACTAGAAACTATGCATTAACCATTAGAGATGAACTAACTAAATTTACTCAAGCATACCCTTTAACCGATAAAAAAGCAGTTACCGTAGCAAGTACACTCCTTCTATTTTTCCAACATTACGGAACACCTTTAAGAATACATTGTGACTGTGGTCGAGAATTCGAAAATGCCATAATTAAAGATCTATGCAACCTCTATGATATAAAATTAACATTTTCTAGTGTAAGTCATCCACAATCCAATGGATCTGTAGAAAGATTCCATGCCACACTATCAGAAATGATCCGAGCAAATAAATCCGAAAATCCCAATGATCACCCATTCGTGATCCTCCCTTATGCAGTGATATGTTACAATAATACAAAAAACAAGACACACGGTTTCACGCCGTACGAACTAGTCTTTGGACACACTGCAGGACGACCACCAGAAACCCTATATAATCAAAAAAGCCTAATTAGCAAATATGTTAGAGACCTTAATAACCGTATGGAATACTTTTATAAAGTAGCCCGAGAGAAAACAGAAAGAGCAAAAGAAAAAGCTAAAGTAAGATTTGATGAAAATATTTCAACACAACGCCCCGATTTTAAAATTGGTGACAAGGTATATGTAAAAGAATCACAAATAAAATCAAAATCTGAAAATTTATTTAATGGACCTTTTCAAATTCAAGAATTATTTACAAATTCTGCCATTATCCTAAATCCCCAAACGAATCAAACTTCTAAAGTAAATTTTGACAGACTTAAACCATACTTTGAATAAATTTCTTCTTTACAGATTCTATGGACTACTTTCAGTCGCCTACTCCCAATTTCACCTCTCTCCCATAAATAATACAGTCGGAATCTTCTATCACGAAGAAGGTACCATTCGAATATCTAATGATAAATGGACATTACTTGTTTACAAGGAATTGCTCCCTATAAAAACTGCTATATCCAACAACGACAAAATCTTAGAAAACTTGCTAGATAAATTTACTAATGCCGATACACCAAGAAAACTTGCATTTCAATCCGAGGTACAAACACATATCAGTTTGATAAGACAAATTTCAAATTCCGTAAATTTAAAATATAGAGAAGTAATTGCCGATACACGAGCCTATAATCCACGCCAAAAACGAGGATTAATCAATGGTATTGGAACCTTATGGAAATCTATTAGTGGAAATTTAGACGCATCAGACGGTGAATATTTCAATCAATGTATAAATAGGATCACTAGAGATGAAAATCAAATAGAAGCACTCTTAAAAAATCAAATCTCTGTTACAACTTCTGTCATAAAATCTTTTAACACCACTATCCAAAAATTACAAATAGACGAACAAACTTTTAACAAAGACCTACACGATATCGAAACTACTCTTATAGACATTGCTGACGACATCTCATTTTACCGTGCACAATTACAAACCTTAAATTTGTGTGAATCGTTAATGGAAAGCTACATATTTTTAGAAAATTATCTCAATGACATTTTGAATGCCATCACTTTTTCTCGATTGCAAATTTTACACAGTTCAATTATTTCTCCCAATGATTTACTAGATTCATTGAAGATTATCTCACAATCTTTACAAAATAATGTATTACCATTGCCCATCTATACCTCAAATATAGCCCAGTATATTGATATAATAAAGCTTCAAGCATATCAACTGGATTCAAAAATTGTATTCGTCCTAGAAATCCCACTAGTCGACCCCGAAATCTATACCTTATACCACTTATATTCGATACCAATATTAGATAATCAAACTGGTCTTTTTCATACACTTTCTACAATACATAAGTATATAGCGCGAGATGATGATTCAATTTCGTATGTATTACCCCGAAACACAGAAGAATGCAAATCAATTAGTCCCAACCAAAAAATGTGCACAGATATTCTTCCCTATCCAATAGACAGCGATACTATCTGTGAAGCCCAGTTATTGAAACCAGTTAGCGTCCTACCAAAAACTTGTCAGATGTCAACGTTTTTAGCACAAGATTACAATGTGCAGGAAATTGACCGAAATTTATGGTTAATAACAGTATCCGATCCATTACCAATTACGATTAAGTGTGCAAGAAAAGACATCAGTACACAGACAATCAGAGTAAACACAATTCTAAGATTACTACCCGAATGTACAGCATTTATTGGAAGTACCAGAGTTCACGCCAGAGATCAAATCGATAAATATCCAAATATAACCTACAGAAGTCATCCAGTTAATGTCCCATACAGATGTTGTGACCATTTCGAAGGAAGAAACCACATACCAAATTTGAAACCATTAAAACTTAATAAGATCAATACAGACGATTTAAACATTGCACAACACAAGCTGGACCAATATTCAGAAGAACTCGACCGAATCATGAACCAACCATTCATCGAAGAACATTTGCCTTGGTTCACTATATTGTCTTTATCATTAATTATCATTCTAGTTTTTGCATACATCTTCTGCAAATGTAGACGCAAAAGATTTCCAAGACTTGCCATGAACTATCCGCAGGACTCACCTCCACCTTCACCACATCGCAGCAGTTCGATTAAAGAAAAACTTAAAGGATTAACCTTTAAAAGAAGACCAGATGTAAGCCCAGAAAATGAAGAAATATCAGAAACCCCAATTGAACTTTAAAAATCGAAGCAAGGCATCGACTTTTCACTAATGAGGGGAGCTGTTATATGTGAAAATAGTCACCTTGAACCACTCAAGGGTTACCGACTCTTTGGTTTCGCAATATCAGTTCCTATTTCATCATCCTTCCAGCAAGCGTTCCCATAGAGATAGCTGACCATGCATGGACGTCAACCTCTGGCCAAAGCTGGCCTTTCGTGGGAAATGCCGACACCACAGTTTGTAGGAAGATTATAAATTTAGTACTTTAACATTATTGTATCACTCGTCATTTTAGTTTCTCGCTAGTAACATATTTGCATTATATAATTTTATTTACTTCAATTTATCATAGAACAAAGTATAAGTGTAATTTGTGAAATAAATCTTTTTTAAAAAGTCAATTAAGAAGTTAGTGATTTAACATATATATATATATATATATATATATATATATATATATATATATATATATATATATATATATATATATATATATAAGCATCAGATATTTCGTCCTTCCTGGGTCTCATCAGCGTTGTACAGCCATATTAAGCAAAATTTATATCAGAAACTACATGAGAACAACGGACAACAACTGATTTTGTTTAGTCAGTTGCCAAAATGAAATTATTGTACGCAAACAATATACATACCTACAAACACGTGATAATTTAATTTTAGAATCAATCTTATATTGTAAATCCTATACAATCCTAACAATCAAGAAACAAATTACTGTTATATTATAAGATTGATTTTTATGTTAAATAAACTAAGGGTTAAATTTTGTTTTTTTATGTAAAAAGCGTAAAAGAAAATTAATTATTATGAAATTATAATAATATTATAATGAAAATAAATAAAATAAATTTATTTTTACGAAATAAAAGGTGGATATCGAGCAATGAGTTTTATTCAATCTTGTCCAAGTATACTTTCGCTCATAGAGCATCTACAGGGGCAGTTCGGCAAAAAAAGGAAGGTATCCTCGGATGTCATTAACTGTCTGAAGTGGTGGCAACTTAAATTAACATATATCTGACAAATATTTAACGTACACTACACGAAGGACGAACAGATAAATTTGAGTGCAGGTAATTTTGGTACTTATACATTTTGAAGATGGAGGTACAAACAGATAAATGTATCTGTTTGTACATTACAGTGTTGTGTAAGTTAAGTATTTGTTAGATATGTTAATTTAAGTTGCCACAACTTCAGACAATTAATGACATTCGAGGATCCCTTCCTTTTTTGACGAAATGCCCCTGAAGACGCTCTAGGAGCGAAAGGATACTTGAGCAAGATTAAATAAAACTCACTGCTTGATATCTGCCTTTTATTTCGTAAAATTCATATATTCGAACCACTTCCTATTTTGAAGTTATTTTAGTAAAAAACTTCATAAAATATAAATGGCAAATAGAAAACTGAGTTCTAAATTATTTTTTTTTTATTAATTAAAGAAACTTTGCGAGACTTCTGTTCTGAAAAATGATCTATTACCTCGTCTATAAAAGCGTTCTCATCCTGTCCTTTTATAAATGATTTTTCAATTGATATTTTTACCATATTACTCAATCGTGTCTATGCAGTTGTATTTCTGATATAATTTTTAACAACACAAATGTATAATATTTTAAAAACTGGCATACAAAGTTTTAAATCATTATCGCCAAAAAAGTCTCTCCCTATCGTGAAAAAACGCTATAGTAAAGGATCCGATATAAGATCGAACTGCACCGATCTGCTTAATGGATAAAAATTATTGGATAATGTCCATATATTATATTATGTAATTTAGTGGGTATGTTAATATTTATAAAAGACAAGTCGTGCGTATCTCATTTTGTTCTGACATAAGTAATTAATCAACATTTAAAAATGACTTTAAATGAATTAAATTAAAAAGAAATTTCGGCCTGGGCAGATATTATTTTAGATTTTTTGGATCATTCGAAACAAAAAAGGACTTTCGTAATTTTTCTCTAAGTTGATCGTTTTCAAGTTATAAACAGTTTAAAACTGAATAAATAACGAAAGATGGCGATTTTCATGGCTCAAAATAAAGAGTAAATAATATTAATTTTGTAATCATCGAATACCTAAATTCAAGTTCAAACCTTCTTATATCAGGTCCCGGTAAAAATTTTTGCCATGCTCTATTCTAAAATGTATTTCTTAAATTGTTAATGAGGAAGGTTCCTTGTTGGAAGACGGGAGATAGGGATGCATTAACAACTGAAACCAATGCTTTAAAATGAAATAACTCCAAAATACTTATCAAAAACTGATAGACTAATGTTTGAACTTGAATTTAGGTACTTTGTATTTTCAAAAACGATATTTTTTTCTTGTTTTCGAGCGTTGAAAATTTTAGTTTTAAATTATTAACTCGAAAACGATCAACTTAAGAGAAAAATTACAAAAGACGACGTTTTTGTTTAAAATGATCCAAAAAATCTAAAATAATATCTGCCTGGGCCGAAATGTTTTTTAATTTATAGAAAAAGTAATTTTTTAATAATTAAATGCTTACTATTAATTATTATAGTCAGGAGAAAATGAGATCGGACACCTCTTGCTTTTTTGCTTTTTATAATAATTATTGTTAGCATATCTACCAAATTACATATCCAATAATTTTTATCCATTAAACAGATCGGTTCAGTTCGACCCTATACGCTTATATATCGTATTTTACACTACTGAGGCATGCTTCAGGTAGGATATTTGAATCAGCGTTCGAAATTGTTTTCAGAGGTTGAATTTTGTTGCTGCTCGGTCTAGTCCCTTTTACGAAACCGTAAGCTAGATATAGAACCGATGAAAGGCTGGCCCAGGCATGCCTTTCCTGTAACCATTATTTGAGAAAGTGAAAATGAGATGCTTACTCGCACGTGGACTACAGAGGTCAGGGCCTTTCCTATTTTTGGGCCTAAATTGTATTTAATGAATTGGTGATGGGATAAAGAAATAACGTAAATAGTGGATTTATATACTGGTAAGGCACTGCCTCACTTACCTCATAGGACCAACCGCCAGTGCTAATGAGCCATCTGCTGAAGCCGTTTTTAAAAGTCATCCACAATAGAATCAGTTTGGATTTGTGAACGCCGTTGGTACGAGGGAGGCTTTATTTAGCGTGCAGGTGTTGTTTCAGAAATGTAGAGATGTCAGATGTGATGTTTTTGTATGCCAGCTTGAATACAAAAAGGCTTTCCATGAACAAATGATGGAAGTGCTGAAGAGAGCATGGATTGACTGAAGAGATCTGAAAATAATAGCTAACCTGTACTGGAATCAATCAACAGTGCTCCGAATAGATGGAGAATATACAGATCAGGTCAAAATCTTAAGGGGAGTGAGACAGGGATGCATAATTTCACCGCTGAGTTTCAATGTATACTCAGAGCACATTTTTTAAGAGGCTCTAAAAGATGTTGATGGAGGCATCTCAATAAATGAAGTCAAGCTCAGTATCGTCTGCGGTATGCAGACGATACAATAGTGTTTTCCAAAACCATCGAAGGGCTGCAAAACTTAATGAAAAAAATAACGGAAACAAGTAGAACATATGGACTAGATATAAAGACCAGCAATACCAAGCTCATGATCATCAGCAAGCAAAACATAACTGTAACAAATTTGTATGTCACCCAAATGAGAATTGAACGTATCTCACAAACTCACAATGCAACTACTTGGGAACTATAATCAATGAGTCATGGAACAATACTCAAGGGATTAGATGTCGCATCGGAAAGACAAACCTATACTCAGTGTATACGTCTACTCAGTGCTTCTATACGGGGTAGAAACGTGGACATTGAAGGCAGAAACTCTATCGAAACTTCAGGCTTCTGAGCTATGGTTGTACAGAAGGATCTTGAAGATACCATGGACAGACAAAGTCACCAATTAAGAAGTACTACGGAGGATAAACACAAGCGCAGATTTAGTCAACATCGTGAAGGCAGTAAGCTGCACTACTTCAGTACTTGGAACATATAATGAGAAATCAAGGTAGATACGAACTACTCCAATGCATTGTACAGGGTAAAATTGAAGGGTAAAGGGCCCCAGGACGAAGAAGAATATCCTGGCTTGCTAACCTGAGATCATGGTATAGAAAGACCTTATCAAAACTATTCCGTCTAGCAACCAACAAAGTTATCATAGCCAGAATGACCGCCAACGTTCGGAACAGACAGCCACTATAAGAAGAAGACTTTAGTCGAAGATTAGCATCACCTGAGAGAGGGTTTTATGTAGGTTTTAGAGAGAATTTAAAGAGTTCTATACAAACTTACAAATTAATACAAACAAAAAATAACAAATTGGTACCTATTTAATTACAGTGTTACAAAGAGGTTGCGCACTATCAATTATTTTTACTATATCATTTCTGTTTATTGACGTCAAAAGTGTTTAGTATATTGTACTTGCTTTAATTCTTCTACCTCCCCACCCAGAGAGTGTCCTTCTTTCCAGTTAAATCGTATCCTTGGGGCCAGTTCTTTGTGATCTCATTTGCGCAGGTCAATGATGGCACTCCTGCCTTAAATTAAAATAATCTTTCAAAGTGAGGAATACTCACTGTCCGAAGGAACGCATAAAGTGCTTTTAGCAACTTGATTTGTACGAAGTCTGCCTATTTTTGGTTCAAGGTGGACTTGGAACGGCGTTGGTGGATCACCGCCATTCTGATGCTCGTTGCTGCTTCGCTGTAGCTCACCTCTTTTAGAAGTCTTGATTTTCTTAGTTCCTCCAAGTCCCCTTTTCCATTTTCCTTTCCTTGGTCAGTTTCCTCCTCTAAGCCTCCAAAGCCTTTTGGTCTTGAGTCCGATTTTGCTAATCATCTCAGACAATTGCGCAGAAGCCTGGCTCTCCTCTGCTTCTTGTTTATCGGCAGGCTCTATGAGTTCCGTCTCCCTAAGTGTTGAAGCCGAGGAAACTGTGCCTGAGTGTTGAGGAATGTTTACTGGTTTTTCCCTCCTCTGTATTGGTGAAAAGTTTGTCAGTGATCTCAGACTACCTTTTCTCTTGGCCTCGTTTCTGTTGTTTCGTGTACATTTAATGTCCATGAGTAGCTAGCGAAATAGTTTCTACAGAGCCCTGGATACAGAAGTATAGCTGTACGAAATGGGGTTTCTTTCTGTTCCCCACTGAATTCGCTATTATACACAAAAGTATCATTTATCAAGTACATAATTTTGATTTAAAATTTCCCAATAAACTCATTGTAAATAGAGGAACATCCCAACACAACTTTTGGACAGCTATATGTTTCGCTTCAGGTTGTGTTGATCAGGCTTAATAAAATACTTTGTTCCACTTAATTTGTTCTTATTCGTCATGATAAACTTCCATTGTATTGATAGTTATTTTTGGTGTCCGTTTTCACTGATATTTTTGGTTTTCATCCATTGTACACAGGCCCGCCGAGAGGGGGGTACAGCCGGTACATTTTACCGGGGTCCGACGATGTAAGGGGCCCGGCGTCAACCAGAACAAAGACGAAATTTTTTCCGTTTTTTTTTGCTCCTCACTTTACGTGTGCATAATACGTTTAATTAATACTCAGCTATATTTAATATGACGTTTACCTCTATTTTGAAATATAGGGCCTATGATTGAGGCGACTGATAATTTTGAGCCCGACGCGATATTTCGCTCTGAAATATTTAATAGTGTCATAGATTGTACAGGGTGTAACAAAAATACAGGCCATAAATTAAATCACCTATTTTGGGACCAAAAATAGTAGGAATGAACCTAACTTACCTTAGTACAAATATGCACATAAAAAAAGTTACAGCCCTTTGAAGTTACAAAATGAAAATCGATTTTTTTTAATATATCGAAAACTATTAGAGATTTTTTATTGAAAATTGACATGTGGCATTTCTATGGCAGGAATATCTTAAAGAAAAATTATAGTGAAATTTGTGCACCCCATAAAAATTTTATGGGGGTTTTGTTCCCTTAAACCCCCCAAACTTTTGTGTACGTTCCAATTAAATTTTTATTGTGATACCGTTAGTTAAATTCAATATTTTTAAAACTTTTTTGGGACTTAGTATTTTTTCTACAAGGCAGTTTTTATCGAGTTGCGGCTTCTTTTCTAATATGTTTACATAAAGATTTTATGGGGGTTTTGTTCCTTTAAACCCCCCAAATGGTTGTGTACGTTCCAATTAAACTATTACTGCGATACCATTAGTTAAACACAGTGTTTTTAAAACTTTTTTGGTTCTTTGTATTTTTTCGATAAGGCACCTTTTATCGAGATGTGGCTTCTTTTTTAATATGGTTCAAAATACACCTAAAAATGTAAATCATAAATTATTTTCCTATTATTATCAAGTCTCCATATAGTCTAGGCGCCAGAGGGGTCACCGTGTCCTTTTCAATTCTGATGGACAAACTCAACGGTTTCTTATGGATTTTTGGCTGCTGATTACGAATTTCGAGGGTGGATTTCGATCCCAGTGGTCAAAAAATTGTTATAAACAATTTAATTGTTTATAAATTGTTTATAAGCCTCTGGCTCATAAACTAATAGAGATAAAAAGAATGTTTCAAATAAAATTTGTTAATTAATAAAAAACGAAGAAAAAACGTTTACTAAACTTAAATCCAATAATTACAACTCAAGATATTGTAAAATTAGTGCACAATGCAAATTGCAAATTGCAAAATAAGTATTTTTCGAAGCTTAATCGATCGTAACTCGACTTTTGCGAATGCAAATGAGCCTTAGAAGGTCTCATTTTAAAGTTTCATTAATAGGCTTCCAAACAGAGCTTGTTAAATTACTTGATCTTCATTTGTTTTAAAATTATACCCGTTTGAAGTTACAATTTTCTTTAAAAAATTGTACATTAATTTGTTTATAAGGGTTTCAAGTAAATTTGACCTGTAAACATTTACACTTTAACTACTAATAATGATAGAAGAACTCAAATGAAATAATTTGAGCTTAAGAAAATGTTCGTAAGTTTATTTTTGGTCAAGATATCGATATTCTAATGGCGCGCTATAAGGCGCGACATCACACAGTCAACTATTTTTCGACGCTTTATCAATCGTAACTCGGCTTCTACGCATGCAAATGATCCAATATGTGATATCCATATAAAAATGGATCGAGATATTTACCAGCATCATCATTGCATATAAAACGAGCATTTATGTTGTGGCGGCATACACACAATTGACGTGCCTTGATGATGCCTCAAAAGAACTAGATCCACTTTATATGGATACTATCCACTATCCACTGGATATCAATATGATATAGATTATATCTATATCAAATAGATAATTAGACTCTGAAGCACCAGAAAGTTTTAGTTTTACTGCGTACAAGAACAGACTTAGTACCACCCTGTAACTGTAAAAATTGCTCTAAGAACTTATGCAGATGTAAAAAAGCTGAGATTCCCTGTATATCTCGATTCAGATGCATGAAACAAAAAGTTTCTAAAAATAGTATTAATAAATAGTATCAACTAACTTTTTATTTCTATTTCTGAAATATTAGTTTTTAATGTTTTTTTCGCATTTACTACAAAAAATAGAAGACAAAGTAAATAGACTGAAAGGTGATACGAGGTTACAGTATGACGATTTAATTATAAGAATTATAGGATAAAATTTTATTAGGATCTTCAAATATGAAAAATGAAGATAACGTATATATACATACAAATTATAATTTGCATTGAGAAGTGAACTTTACGCGTTGAGCCGATTTTGCGCCTCAGAGCGCACTATTAAAATATCGATATCTTGACCAAAAATAAATTTAGAAACATTTTCTTAAGCTCAAAATGTTCCTTTTGAGTTTTTCTATCATTATTGTTAATTAAAGTATAAATGTTTATGGCTTAAATTTGCTTGAATCCCTTATAAACAAATTAATGTACAACTTTAAAACAAATGAAGATCAAGTAATTTAACAAACTCTGTTTGGAAACCTATTACTGAAGCTTTCAAATGAGACCTATTTATCTAATTATCTATTTGATATAGATATAATCTATATCATATAGATATCCAGTGGATAGTGGATAGTATCCATATAAAGTGGATCTAGTTCTTTTGAGGCATCATCAAGGCACGTCAATTGTGTGTATGCCGCCACAACATAAATGCTCGTTTTATATGCAATGATGATGCTGCTAAATATCTCGATCAATTTTTATATGGATATCACATATTGGATCATTTGCATGCGTAGAAGCCGAGTTACGATCGATAAAGCGTCGGAAAATAGTTGACTGTGTGATGTCGCGCCTCATAACGCGCCATTAGAATATCGATATCTTGACCAAAAATAAACTTACGAACATTTTCTGAAGCTGAAATTGTTTCTTTTGAGTTCTTCTATCATTATTGGTAATTAAAGTATAAATGTTTACTGCTCAAATTTACTTGAAACCCTTATAAACAAATTAATGTACAATTTTTTTAAGAAAATTGTAATTTCAAACGGGTATAATTTTAAAAGGAATGAAAACTAAGTAATTTAACAAACTCTGTTTGGAAGCCTATTAACGAAGCTTTAAAATGAGACCTTCTAGGGCTCATTTGCATGCGTAGAAGTCGAGTTACGATCGATAAAGCTTCGAAAAATACTTATTTTGCAATTTGCAATTTGCATTGTGCACTAATTTTACAATATCTTGAGTTATAATTGTTGGATTTAAGTTTGGTAAACGCGTTTTTCTTCGTTTTTTATTAGCGAACAAATTTTATTTGAAACATTCTTTTTTATCTCTTTTAGTTTATGAGCCAGAGCCTTATAAACAATTTATAAACAATTAAATTGTTTATAACAATTTTTTGACCACTCGGATTGAAATCCACCCTCGAAATTCGTAATCAGCAGTCAAAAATCCATAAGAAACCGTTGAGTTTGTCCATCAGAATTGAAAAGGATACGGTGATCTCTATTTGGCGCCTAGACTAATAATCGTACTTAGCCATATACAAATATGTGGTGGATTTGACAAATATGCAAAATATCTCGATAAACACTGGCTTATCGAAAAAGTATTAAGAGGTAAAAAAGTTTTAAAAACATTGTGTTTACTAATGGTGCCACAACAATAATTTAATTGGAACGTACACAAAAGTTTGGGGGGGGGGGGTTTAAGAGAACAAAACCCCCATCAAATTTTTATGGGGTGCACAAATTTCACTTTGTTTGTTGCTGCCATAAGAATGCCCCATGTCCATTTTCAATAAAAAATCTCTAATAGTTTTCGATATATGAAAATAAATCGATTTTCATTTTGTAACTTCACAGGCTATAACTTTTTTTATGTGCACATTTGTACTAAGGTAAGTTAGGTTCATCGAACTATTTTTGGTACCAGAATATGTGATTAAATTTATGACCTGTATTTTTGTTATACCCTGTATAATAAGCAACTTAACCATAAGATTTAATGCGGCAATTGAAATTCATTCGCTATTTAACATTTCATGGATATCCTGAGATGAAGTTAACGCAAATATGAAAAAAAAAATGATATATTGCGCGATTTTTTTAAAGCATACGATATAGCGATATACAATAGGGTGGGCCGTTCAGTAATGTGTTTTTATTTTGTTTTTTAATTAAGTTTCCTGATCCCAGAAAAGATGTATGATAAGATAACTTACTTCACAGTGTTTTGTTTTATAATTAATTTTATTTTTTTCCACTGCCACAGAGCTGTATAAGAATGAGATTTTTTCGAAAAAATCTAATCATCTAATAAATGTCAAATTCGTTTTTTTTTTAATTTATTATGGTCGCCTGAGCCAAAAAACCTGTTTGATAAGATAACTGCCATCATAGTATGTATTTTGGCCGAGAAATAATTTTTTACACTACGACAGAGCTATATAAAACTAAGGATTTTTCAAAAAAACTATATTTTTTTGTATGGTAGATTTTTTTGCATACAAAAAAAATAAATTGAGCTAAAGCTGACTTTGGTTTGAACACAAAAGGTAAACGAAAATACACAACCGCTTGTGTGTGACAATGGCAATACATATGCCAAAAGACTGGTGTCGGGATTGTCAACAACTTCCCTTAGTTGGTCTTTTGATAGCTTCGTAGCTACACAAGGCTCTGCTCATAAAACTTTCTGACAGTCGATAATCTCAAAGTATTCCTTAGCGCAAAAAAATAATTCTGCTACTATGAAATATCGCTTATCTTCGTAATTTAATTATTTCCTCTTAAAAATTGTTTAAAATCCCAGTTGTCTTATGTTTTTACGTTCACCAAATAATAGCATAATCAAAATAATATTCTCTGGACTGCCAAAGTATCCCTTTCCTTAAATATTTTTGTAGACCATACCTTTTAATTCTGGTATTAAGAAAAGGTCTGCTCGCAGAATCGTATTGTCTTCAATAGATGTCTTGCACCATAAAGTCATGATGGTTGAGTCTTAATGCAAAACCACATGGGCGCATACACTTTTATTCTAAAATGGCTTAGTATTTGTAAATTTTCCGAGAGGTTTCCGATTGCTACATATAACCGAAAGATGCGGGAACCAGTGGTAAACCAGCAAGAATGAACCATTTTCCCAGGGTGTCTCTTAGAAAGTTATTCTGAACAAACACCACTTTCTGTTTTAACAAAAATATCGTACAGAAATTCTTGATCTGTACTAAGATCGTCACTGCGGAAATCGTCAGCAGATGATTCTACTTTTGAAAATGAAGATAAGATAGAGTTTCGCAAACATACAGTCGTTCTCCAAGAGGCCCGAAAATGCACGTGGTGCACTGGTACTGCTATCCAGTTGTTCAAATAGATGTATTATAGGCAACTTGTTGGCAGCCAAACCATTGCAGGGACCTTTCGATTTTATTCTCCAGTAGGTAACAATATAATGCCTCCTTTACGCCTGTATTTATGACAGTACCGTTCAGTACAGAAGCGTTGACGTCCAAAGTTACGTTATTTTAGAAGTGAAATAACGATTGGTAATGTTAACTTTTTTACAATATCGTATATTTTATTTGAGTATATCAGAACATTTTTTGAAGTAGGTTTCTAAATTAATTTTTGTCTATTTATTATTTAGTGGCGAAGTATACGTTATTATATAACCATAACGTATACATGAACCAGCCACAACAATATAGATTTTATTTAAAGTTTTTTTGGGGTACAAAATAAATAACCCTTATGTTTCAAAAATTAGATAATAAAAAAATATGAAGATCTGTGTTTGAAAAAGTTAATTTTTTTTATTTTTTCCACTGCCACAAAGACGTTTTATATTAAAATAATATAGAGCCTTTGTGGCAGTGGAGAAAAATGTTTTTCCACCTACCTCTACCGAAAGTATACTTTTCCGGACCTGATTGTAGGGAGCAAAGTTGTACTTTTCCTCCCTAGAGAGTCATGGTATTTCATTCATGAAATATAACTTATTGACGCCCTGTACAATATCTATTTTCTATTACGTAACTATCTATACATTTTAACGTTTATTAAAAAACACTCAATGTTTACATTAATAATTTGACTTATATTTGACGGTTGACAGTTATATTGTACCTACTTGTTAGTTATAGTTCTAATAAATTTTGTTGGTTAGTTACATAAATCAATTAAGTAAAAATGAAAAAATGACTTGTTATTTGAGGAAGGTGGAAAAACCATATGTATAACATGGGAGTAAAGTGCCTTTTCCTCCCTTGAATGATTACTGCCCTCCGCTACGCGTCGGGCAGTATACTTCATTATCGGGAGGAAAAGTAGCACTTTCCCCCCTTGTTATACAAATAGCGATTTAGCTACTCATTTTGTGCTTAAAATTTGTGTTTTAGTACAACGCAACTTTTTTGACCTCAGGTGTTGTTATTTTACAGAAAAAAATTTTTCGGCCCACCCTAATATACAAGGAGAATATTTGTGAATCTCCTATTTGTGTTGCAACCGGAGTATTGTTTTAAAGTCGTCGAAATAGTACAAGCGATACATTATTCGGCACGCCTTAGCAAGATGTGAACAAATATTAACTTCCGGTATTCATAGTCATATTATAGTCACAGAAATATTACTTGTGATATATTAATCAATCAATCAATCAATCAATTGAAAAGTCGAGCTCGAACACTTAGTTCTAATTTTAAAGTTATTTTCAGTTAAAAAGTTATGACCGGAAGTTTGGCAAAATGACTCAAAATTAGTGAAATCGTCTATCAATCAATGCAAAGTTACTCGAAGAATTCAAATATCGACTTACGGTTTAACTTCTGGTCCCGTTGTACGAAAACCTAGGACAACGCTAGGACTTAGAAAATCCAATTGCTTGTTTAAACAGTCTTTTTTATATTGACATTTAGTTTGATTACAATAAAGATTTAAAATTGTGAATACCACCATCTTTCTAGTCTTATTTAGCTTTATGAAAAAACAAAAGATGTAGATCTTTGAAACACACTCAGTGATCAAAAGATCCACAGGTACTGGTTTGGACGACCACTCGTACGAAAACAAACAAATGAAATAGAGAATGCGGAAAAATCCCCTTACGAACAATTCACACATCCACTACTGCGGGCTGGGAAAAATTTTTTGAGTAGAATCGAAGATCCAAACACCAGCTCTTAGAAATGTGTTTCGCCCTCTTCAACCTCTATGGGCTCATCGGTGAAGATGAGAGGTTGAATATCTTCAGACACATTCCAATCAAAAAACAACATTCGAGACCTAGCCCGAAGTAGTGGATGTGTGAATTGTTCGTAAGGGGATTTTTCCGCATTCTCTATTTCATTTGTTTGTTTTCGTACGAGTGGTCGTCCAAACCAGTACCTGTGGATCTTTTGATCACTGAGTGTGTTTCAAAGATCTACATCTTTTGTTTTTTCATAAACATTATCTTATTTACTCTAAAGTAATTAGGGAATTAAAACTTGAGAATGGCATTGTCAGGTTGGGCGTAGATTTACGTTCCTGCTATGTCTAGGTCTCGAATGTTGTTTTTTGATTGGAATGTGTCTGAAGATATTCAACCTCTCATCTTCACCGATGAGCCCATAGAGGTTGAAGAGGGCGAAACACATTTCTAAGAGCTGGTGTTTGGATCTTCGATTTTATTCAAAAAATTTTTCCCAGCCCGAAGTAGTGGATGTGTGAATTGTTCGTAAGGGGATTTTTCCGCATTCTCTATTTCATTTGTTTGTTATTTAGCTTTGCCTATCCTAAAAGTTTTACAAAAATGAAAAATAAACAACCAAATGCACCGTAGCTAGCTCAATCCAACACTGTACGCAACCCATTAGTGTTCGTAATTTTGTATGCTGCGACTTGGAAATTGAGGTGCATCTCATGCTCACTCAAAGGTTTTGTGTTTTAAAGTACGCTAGTAGCTGTCGTTCATCTCAAACATTAAATGCATAAAACTCTATCAAATTTATGCCAAACATAACAAAAAAAGAAATCGAATTGATAGCCCGGAAAAATATATTAGAGCAACAAAACAATCCAAAATAGATGATTACTGGTTAAACTCACCAATATCGACCTCCAACAAATTCTCAGTATTACAAAAAGAACAAAACGATGCAAATCAGGCTACAGCTACAGAAGAACAAAACGATGCAATTCAGGATACAACTACAGAAGAAAATCAGAGCCAATATACAAATACAACTACTAAAACGCCACCAATATTTGTCTACAGTGTTAAAAATATTACTCCGCTTACCAAACTACTACAAACGATTGCAAAAGATGCTTATGTATTAAAATCTCTCTCTAATGACCAAGTAAAAATAATGCCTCAAAAGAATGAAGTCTACTCTGTCATAACAAAAGCACTAGAAGACAAAAGTACTGAATTTCATACCTACCAACTCAAAGAAGATCGCTCATTCAGAGTTGTACTAAGAAATGTACATCCATCTACAGATATCAACGAAATTAAGGCGGAAATCCAAAGCGTACGGCACGAAGCCATAAATATCAATAACATTCGTCAATCAGGTGCTAAAAAGCCATTACCACTGTTCTACGTTGAACTAAAACAAGCCGAGAATATCAAAGATATATATGAGATCGCAGATATGCAGATATGCAGACGATGTAGTAGTCATAGCATCAAGTTTTGAAGAACTACAAACCATGCTAACCGAACTAGCAAATGAATCCGAACAAATAGGTCTAAAAATGAATTTTGCCAAAACAAGAACAATGACAAACACACAAGACAATAGAAACGTAATACTAAACGACACCACAATAGAAGCGGTTAATGATTATATATATTTGGGAGAGATGATAAAAATAAATAAGGAAAACCAAACAGCGGAGGTAAAAAGAAGTGTCAGATTGGCCTGGGCAGGATTTGGAAAATTAAAATGGGTCCTAAAGAATAAAAAAATACAACAATACTTAAAAACAAGAGTGTTTGACCAGTGCATACTCCCAATTCTCACATACGCATGCCAAACATGGACCTTGACAAAGGCAAACATGGATAAAATAATGAAGACACAAAGAGCCATGGAGAGAGCAATGTTAGGAGTAAAATTGACAGACAAAAAGCAAAACAACTGGGCCAGAAATAAAACAAAAGTCAAAGACACAGGCCAACATATAGCCAGGCTAAAATGGAGCTTCGCAGGAGGTCATAACGCTAGACAAACGGACAATAGGTGGAATAGCACGATACAACAATGGAGACCATGGACAGGAAAGAGAGCAAGAGGACGACCCCAGATGAGATGGGGAGACGACATTAAAAAGATAGGAGGAACGCACTGGAAACAGAAAGCACTAAACAGAAGCGAATGGAGGAAACTGGGGGAAGCCTATGTTCAAAATGGGACGAATTAAAGGGCAAAAGAAGAAGAATATGAGATCGATTCATTGTTGAACTATAAAGTAATTTTTGAACCTCCACATAAAAAGCGTGTAGTACCTCAGTGCATAAAATGCCAACGCTACGGCCACACCAAAAATTTTTACTACCTTTCTCCAAGATGTGTTAAATGCGCGGGTAACCACCGATCTGATCAGTGCTCTTACAAAGAAAGAAACAACCAGGTGAAATGCGTGCTGTGTGAAGGAAATCACCTAGCAAACTATCGTGGGTGCTTAGTCCGCAAAGAGCTGCAAAAAAGAGCATTTCCACAACTGAAAAGCAAACCAACAAGTCAACCTGTCCAATCAAACCAACACTTAGTGGTCCCGAATGTAACGTATGCTCAGGTAGCAACCGCTGGTAATCAAATGCCATCAAATACAGCTCCCAGGCTTCAACAATCCACTGACATGCTCGAACTTAAAAATATGATCAAACAATTGGTAGAACAAATGAGCGCAATGTTAAACCTCTTAACCGCTCTCGTTGCTAAAAAACCCTAAGATGGAGGCGTTTCTAAAACTAGCTTCATGGAACGCCAATGGCTTATCACAACATACACAGAAAATCAAATACTTTCTACACCTTCATAAAATAGATATATTGCTAGTATCCGAAACTCACTTTACACAAAAAGTTACCTTAAAATTCCAAACTATACTATATATACTACTAATTATCCAGATGGATCAGCACATGGAGGCTCTGCTATTATAGTTAGAAATACAATAAAACATCATAATGCTGGCGAGTACCAAACAAATCATATTCAAGCGACCAATATTGTGGTTGAAGACTGGAATGGACCACTTACAGTATCTGCGCTGTATTGCCCCCCACGACACTCTATCACAAATGAACAATTTAAAGATTATTCCAATTCTCTTGGGAGCCGCTTCAGAGCAGCAGGGGACTATAATGCCAAACATACCAGGTGGGGATCAAGACTAATCACTCCGAGAGGTAGAGTTCTCTTAAATATCATAGAGTCAAATAATATGGATTATTCATCAACCGGCGAACCAACATACTGGCCCTCGGACAGAAATAAAATCCCCGATTTGGTCTAGGTCCCTAGGTCTAATATAAAACCTACTTCATGCTACGAATTATCTTCTGATCACTCGCCTATACTATTCACAGTTGGAACCCAGGTACTTATTAAAGAAATATCCCCCTCACTTCATAACAGACGCACACACTGGCCAAAATTCAGATCTATCCTGGAGAACAAAGTGTCTCTAGACATTCCACTAAAAACCAAAGAGGACCTTTTTCTTGCTGTGGAACAACTAACTACAAATATCTAATCAGCTGCCTGGCAAGCAACGCCAACAATACAAAATAAATGCATAATAAATGACTGCCCACAAGTTGTCAAAGAAAAAATTTTGTTAAGAGAAGATTGAGGAAAAGATGGCAACAGACCAGAGATCCTGCTGATAAGCGTAGATTCAATAGTGCATCAAGGGAATTAAAAAAGCTCTTCGAACATCTCAAAAACCAATCACTTCAGTACTACTTGGAAAATTTAGATTCCACTAAAGATAGCGATTATTCGCTATGAAAAGCCACGAGAAAACTGAAGCAACCCCAGAAACCGTCACCTCCAATCAGAAAATCAGACAGAGAATGGGCTCGTAGTGCACAAGAAAAATCAAGTTATTTTGCAGAGTATTTCTCCGAAGTATTTACTCCCAATCAAATGAATTCACCTGTGGAAGTAGACGTATTCTCATTTCTTCAAAGTCCATATCAAATGAGTTTGCCTATTCCGAAATTTAAATCGTCCGAAGTCATCTTAGCTATTAATAATTTAAACGATAGAAAATCTCCAGGGTACAATTTCATCAGTGGAAAAGTGTTGAAAGAATTAACTATCAAATGCATAAAACTCATAACGTTTATATTCAATGCCATATTAAACTTAGGTTACTTTCCTGATCAGTGGAAAATGTCTCAGATAATAACCATTCTAAAACCGGGGAAACCTCAAAACGAAACTACATCGTACAGGCCAATCAGCCTCTTGCCAATCACGTCTAAAGTTTTCGAAAAACTATTAGTTAAAAAACTCGAACCCTGGATCAAAAATCTAATTCCAGACCACCAGTTTGGATTTCGGTCCCATCATTCAACAATCCAACAAGTTCACAGAGTGGTAAAACATATAAATGCTGATTTTGAGGCCAAAAGGTACTGCTCAGCGGCATTTCTTGACGTTAGGCAGGCATTTGACAAGGTATGGCATGAAGGCCTCCTATACAAGCTAAAAAGGACATTACCGCACAGCTTTTACATTCTTCTATTACATTACTAATATACAAGGAGAATATTTGTGAATCTCCTATTTGTGTTGCAACCGGAGTACTGTTTTAAAGTCGTCGAAATAGTACAAGCGATACATTATTCGGCACGCCTTAGCAAGATGTGAACAAATATTAACTTCCGGTATTCATAGTCATATTATAGTCACAGAAATATTACTTGTGATATATTAATCCATCAATCAATCAATTGAAAAGTCGACCTCGAACATTTAGTTCTAATTTTGATGTTATTTTCAGTTAAAAAGTTATGACCGGAAGTTTGGCAAAATGACTCAAAATTAGTGAAATCGTATATCAATCAATGCAAAGTTACTCGAAGAGTTCAAATATCGACTTGCGGTTTAACTTCTGGTCCCGTTGTATGAAAACCTAGGACAACGCTAGGACTTAGAAAATCCAATTGCTTGTTTAAACAGTCTTTTTTATATTGACATTTAGTTTGATTACAATAAAGATTTAAAATTGTGAATACCGCCATCTTTCTAGTCTTATTTAGCTTTGCCTATCCTAAAAGTTTTACAAAAATTAAAAATAAACAACCAAATGCACCGTAGCTAGCTCAATCCAACACTGTACGCAACCCATTAGTGTTCGTAATTTTGTATGCTGCGACTTGGAAATTGAGGTGCATCTCATGCCCACTCAAAGGTTTTGTGTTTCAAAGTACGTTAGTAGCTGTCGTTCATCTCAAACATTAAATGCATAAAACTCTATCAAATTTATGCATAGCGACTTAGTCGATGATTTCAAAACTTTTCCATATTAGGTCAGAAATCGATTTACAGGAACAAATTGTTTTTTCTGAATTTTTTTTGTTGAAAGAAGAGTGAGTCATTTTCTTCGTGCATATTATTTGCGTGTTGCATACGAATAGTTACATCGTATTTTAGTCTTCAGAAAATCTCCGAAAAGTCCTCAGAAAATTGAAGAAGTGCGATAGAAAATGTGCTGCTAGAGCGACTTAAGAATTATCAAGTCTTCATGAATGCTTCACATTTTTATCCAATACCAGCATAGCTGCAGTTCCGCCTTATCTTCAGAAAAATACTGAACAGTGGCTGATCTACTTGGGGGTAGGGGAATTCTCCCCGTAACAAGGTCCAGAATCAAAGAAAAAATTTTTGGACCTAAAAAATACATTAACTGACATAAAACTTAAACTATAGACAGACAAGTTCAACTAATAAACTCGATAGTTAGGAAAATTAAGATAACTTATTGCATATAAGTTATTATCTGGTTTATCTATTTTATGTCTTCTAGTTGGTGTCTTATTGGAAGTCCTCCCCGGTCCCCCATGGCAAATGGAGGCAAATGTTCCGCCACTGCTACTGAAGTACCTTCAGAAAACTAAGGAACAACTACAACAAGTACTGCTCAAGCGGCACAAGGCATCTCTGGTTTTCACGCATGCAGAATAGAGTGCGTCTAAAAAATATTAAAAATATACCAACGAAGCAGAAATTTTTTCAAATAGCTAAGATGGTTTGCAACGAACAAGGTCCCGCATATCAGATATAAGTAGAGAATATGGACTTGATCTCAATACGAAAAAAAACAAAGTACGTGGTAGTCTTGTCTTGTGCAGCATTTGTTAGAATATAATAGAATAGAAATATGCTTTATTGTCATGAAAAATTGTACAATTTTATCGACAAAGGTTATAAAAAATCAAGAAAACAAAACAATAACAATCCAATTTACTAAAATTACATAAATCGTCAATATATTTACAATAATAACAATAATAATGAAGTTAAACAGAAATAATCAATTGCAAAATTAAAGTAAATTGCAAATGCATAGTCTACCTAGTAATTAATAAGTTTAAAAGTTAAGCTGCTGCATATGACACCCAAATATAGACAAAAAATGATAATAAAAATACTACTTGTGCAAAGGGTACTGTAATTTCTTAGTTATTGATTAAGAAAATCTTCTACTGAATAATATGGTCTTTCAGATAGGTAGGCTTTTGTCAGTTTACGGAATTTGGGGAAAGATGCTGCAGATTTAAGTTGTAGAGGGAGATGGTTGTAAAGTTTTTTTGCGGAATATAATATAGATTCATTTACTAACTCAGAGGACGGGGTCGGCATATAAACGTCAAACGTAGAATTCTTCGTGAAGTAGTCATGATTAATTCTTGGTGGAAAGACATGTAGATCTTTACGAATTAAGCAAACAGTTTCTAAAATATACAAAAATGGAAGGGTTAAAATTCCGTGATCTTTGAAGTAACTTCTGCAATGTGTTGTTCTTCTGAGGCCAAACAGATATCTAATTGCTCTTTTTTGTAATTTGAAAATAACATCGAATTGGGCAGCTGTACCAGAACCCCAAAAAGGAAGACCATAACGAAGATGTGACTCGAACAAAGAAAAATATGTTATTTTGGAAGATGCTAAAATGAGTTCATTCGAAACAGATCTTATAGCATAACAAGCTGAGGATAGTTTCTTCCTTAACAATCGATATGGTGGGACCATTTAAGGTTGCTGTCTAAAAAAATACCAAGAAATTTTACAGAATCAACGGTACTGACCTGGCTGTTATTAAGAGGTAAGTGTTGAAGAGCTCCTTTATAAGACAATGCTACTGTTTTATCTACGTTAAACGAGAGTAAATTAGAGTCAGACCAGGTTTTTATTGTAAGTAGATCAGAAGTTATAGTAGCATGAAGAGTTGCAATATTTGAGTTGCTCCAAGTGATACTGGTATCATCAGCAAAAAGAAAGATTTTTCCATCGATTTTTAAATTAGTGGTGTCATTAATAAAGATAAGGAAAAGTAGAGGACCCAATACTGAACCTTGAGGTACCCCACATACAATGTTTTTGAGACTAGAGTCTGTATCATTTGTCCTAACCAGTTGTTTCCTATCATCCAAGAAAGATTGGAACCAATCTAAAGAAATAAAAATCCACTAGGAAGAATTTCCTGTAGCTGGCTGTATACCATTAATTACAAGTAAAATTTAATAAAAAATTTTGGTCTTGGTAAAAGGTATATTATTTTAAAAAGCCCTATAGGGCTACAAACATCGAACAGAACGTTTTCGCTCTAAAAAGAGCATCATCAGTGTTGCCTAAAATAAGTATAACCATATTAATTATCAAAATGTTGAACTTAAAGTGATGACCAAGGTAGAATCAAAGTTTGGTTATACTTACAAGAACATGGTGAGCCAACCAAAAAAATACGAAGGTCAAAGCCTTTCAAAAATGGACTAAAAGTCACATCAAAATGCTAACATAGCAAATTCCAAAGGATGGATATAATCCCTAAGGATATGGCCCTAGGATAACATATGACTCCCACATGTTGTAAGTGGGTCAAAGGTAACAAATTAGGTCATTATGTTACAAGAGCTGACAGGCAACTAAGATGTGAGATATCAAAAGCGAATCTGTCTGATGTCAAGACAACAATTGTCAATGGAACTTGAAGTATCATGAAAAATTGGTTACACAGCTACTAAATTTATAGTTGTTTATAGTACAAGCAATGATAACAGCTAACATCAGTGTGTTGGAATTATAAAAATAAAGAGTTAGTGAGAATAGATTATCTAGATGTAAAATAGAAGGGGGGAATTTGAGTACCCACAATCATCAATGAAGTGTACGTAAATTGATGAAGAAAGGTAGGCAAAACAACATACAGATAATGTAATGTATGGTTTATGTTTTGAAATTAGATAATTTATATTTGTGAACTAACACAAATGATGGCTGAGAGACTGGCTGAAAAACTAGAGACAAAATAGGGGTCGTGATATCAAATGCTGAAAAAGTTGTAAATGCAAAATCTTATTTATAAATTAATAAAATATAGATGGGTTCATCAACACAAATTTACAAGACTGAAAAGGTTGTATTACAAGCTTAGTCCAAATTTCTTTATTATGTCCTTTTATGTTAAATAACATCTAGGGCAAAGAAAAATTAATAACTTGGATAAAAGTGTCTAAGCTACAACTAAAGTGGGGTCAGATGAAGATAAGTGTTGAGTAAGATTATTGAGTATATGAGAAAATTAAAAATTGTGTTTATTTCAGATAGATGAGTTTGTGGTATATAAAGTAAATTTGACATCACTATTGAGACTAATGAACATTATTGAGAGACTGGGGACTCCAGAGACCAGGCAACCAAACAAACCAAATGATGAATGAAAGGTTGGCTGAATGGAATAACTACTAGATGTGTGAAACTTGAAAGATATATTGTACAGTATTATTGGTTGATTTAGTTTAGAATGAAATAGTTATGATTGGACACTAAACGAAAAACGGTTTGAAAAGATGATGTGGAGAGAATGGGATATATATTGAATAGATATAGTTGTGTACAAGTTGTGACAAATGGATGTTGCGGATATAGTTGAAATTGCTTTGTTTGGGAGAAGAAAAATTTTTTGAAGAAAGGATTAGATGATTATCGAAAATTGAGTGAACATGTGGATGTGTGTGAATAAGAAGAGAAAAGAAAGAAATAGAACAATATTGGTAGATGCGAATAATTAGGAGAAATAAAGTAATATAAGAAACAGATTTATAATGTAATTTATGAGAAAAGTTGACGATGTAACGGTTGAAAGTCACGATTGAAAGACACATGGCGATTAACACAATTTGGACTTCTCTATTTCTCTTTGACTATTTCAAGATCCTCGTTTAGGTCCAATCTCAGAAAGTTTTTATCGGGAATGTTATGTATTAGGGATACGTTATCAGGGATATTGAGAGTATGGTTGTTTTGTTTAAGATGTTGAGAGAAGGTTGATGTATTCTCTCTTTTAGTATGTTCAAGTGAACGGGAGGCAAGTGACCTACAAGTTCTCCCTATATATGTGGCATCACAATCAGAGCATTGCAATTTATAGACACCGCTACGATTCATGTAGTTAATAGGGTCTTTGGAGTTGGAAAGGCACTGTCCTAAATTACTTGATACCTTAAATGAAATTTGAATGTTATCAACTGATCTTTTAATAATATCTCTAATATCTCCAGACAAACGTTCATGATGATATGGTAAGGAAGTGTAAATGGGTTTGGTGGTCGAATCTCTGGGGAACGCAGCCTCTCTCAAGACTCTCAGTTGTCTCTTATGGATAAACTTGTCTATGATGTTAGGTTCGTAACCATTATTGAAGGCTATTTGTTTGAGAATGTTCAATTCTTTGTTGTAATTGGATTGTGATAGAGGGGTAGTTTCTAAACGGTGTATGAAACTGTGAAATGCTGAATATTTGTGTGAAATGGGGTGATTAGATGATAGGGGTATGACATGGTCCGTCTGTGTTGGTTTCCTATAGATACTGAAATCGAAATGGTCATTTAATCTGGTGATAGTGAGGTCAAGAAAGTTAATGGATTGGGATGATTCTAGTTCCATGGTGAACTTAATATTAGGATGGATTTGGTTGATTTTAGAAAGAAGTGAATCAGCTAAATTAGAATTCCCGGCTATGAATAACAAACAGTCATCCACATAACGAAACCAGTGTAGAATCTCCGGATTTTTCATGATCTGTGTGGATTCTAGATGATCCATGAAAATATCAGCTAAGAGAGGGGATAGGCAACTACCCATGGCTAAGCCATCAGGTTGTCTGTAAAATTTGTTATTGAAAACAAAAAAGTCTTGAGCTAGACAAAATTGTAATAATTGGATGATGGAATCTGTAGTAGACATGGTGATTGAACTGGCTCTAAGAAGAGAGTGTACCAGATTAATAGTTTCTTGTTTAGGGACAGAAGTGAAAAGATTGCTAACATCAAATGAAAGCATAGTAATGTTAGGACGAAGATTTATTTGTTGGAGTTTATTGACTAGATGACTAGTGTTTTTGACTGAAAAACGAGGGGTGAAGTTCGTCAAAGTATTAATGAGGTTCAATATAAATTTGGAAAGAATAGAAACAGGAGTGTTAATGAAGCTCACAACTGGACGAATAGGAATGCCCTCTTTATGTATCTTAGGTAAACCATACAGTCTAGGTGTCAACGGGTTACTTGGTATTTTGTAATAAGGAGCAAACTGTTCTGAAAAAAATTCTGTAAAAGGCTTCAAGTTGTCTTTAAGTTTATTGATGAACTTTTTAGTGGGATCTTCAGACAGCAGTGTGAAGTTGTTGTTAGAGAGGAAGGTAATGACTTTGTCATTATAGAGTGTGTGGTCCATAATGACCAAGCAGTTTCCTTTATCTGCCTTGCTGATGATCAGATTGTTGGATTTAATTTTGTTTTTAATGGATTTGAGTGTGTTAAGATGATCAGAACGTTTCTTGTCTGAAAAATTAGGGAAAGAAATTGTAGATGATGTATTTTGAGAAGAAGATGGGAGATTAATAGAAGATATATTGTTAGATAGATTTAGTGAAAATTGGGAATTGGAAAGGTTAATTGAAGAAGATGATGAGTTGTGTTTATTTTTGAATTTATTAATGGTATTAAAACATGAATTTCTGATAGAAGTTTTTTGATTCAGAGGGACAGAAAGGTTTTGTATTATGATATCTAGCTCAATGGAGAGACTCTGAAGGTCCTTTACAGAAACCTTCTTAGGGATGGAGTATTTGAGGCCTAGATTTAAGAGATCAATTTCTTTCTTGTTAAATACAACTGAAGATAGGTTTTTTAGTCTAGGGTGAAAAACAAAGTTAGAAAAAGTGGTGTTACTGTTATTATTGTGTAAAATGACTTTGTTTCTGATGAGATTATTAAGTTTTGATTTGAGTCTGTTAAATTTAATAGAAGTTACATTGTCCAATTTGTCCTGAACATCATTCAAAAAGCTACTTAAATTGTCAAAACCAATAGTATCTAATAATGAGTCATATATTGCCTTGAGCCAGTGTAACAAAAATGAAAAGAAAACTTCTGTTGGAGTGAAAGTAAAAAGATAGATATACTCCAACAGAAGTAAGTAAAAAAAAATAGACTAAGTAATAAAAAGGAAGAGAGAGTGGGATGTAGTAAGAAAAGGGTGAAGTGGCTTCAGCGTTGAAGCCGAAGTAGGAAAAATACTACTAAAGTGCAGTAGTACTGAAGAAAGGGGAATTAGAAGGGATAGAAGTAGAAGTGGGAAGAGACAGAGGCAAACTGAATAGAGTTGGCTAGCAAGAGATGCAAGAAAACCACTTGACACTCAAGGATGGATACGGCTCGTTTGCATGCCTGTCGAAGAACAGTAGCTCTATATAAATAGTAATGATGACTAGAAGATGAAATAATAAAATAAGAATAATATACTGAAAATGAATGGAGATGAATAATGACTAAAAACGAACAAAATAAATAAGACTAACTAATCATGGGCGCCATGAAAATGATCTTCGATCATTTTCCCAGGTATCTTACACTGCTTTCAAATATTAAATATATTAAATCTGTAATAATGAACATAAAGGAGTAATAAAATAATTGATATACAAAATAAATAAATATTTATTAAAAATAACTACTAGATTTTTGACAATCTCTGAGTTACACAAAGTGTATATCATGTGACTCTAAAATGACATAAGTTATACAGAAGTTAAGTTAAACCTGATATATCATATAACAACAGTCCTGCTATATGTATGTACAAAAAATATACCTCTTACTTACATATAGGGTACAAAATTACATAAGTCTTCTACCAAATGTTTATAGTACGCCTGCTACGTACAACCAAATGAAACCGATGAATATTAAAAGTAATATAAATAAATAGGCCCAAGCCTCACTAAGGGAAAATACAATAATGAAGGAAGCATGTTAAATTTACAAGGAATGAAATAGAAATGAAGTTGAGATAAATACCTACGATGACCTAAATTAACCGAACAAATGGAATAAAGCGAATAACAATAAAATATTTGGGAAACAAGCAAGTAATATTACAAAATAAATTTACCCGAATTACATAAACCAATATCAAAGCAATAATAAAGTACAAAACCTAATTTTCTAGGCTTATTACCTTGTGCACAAGAAGTTACCGTAGATACAAAGTTTGGGAACCAAATAATCTAATATACAAATATGTCATATTAAAAAAAAAACCAGAGGTAAACTAAATCTGGAAAAAAAACATGGTGTATTTAATCAAATGTCTGAAATATAAAAAAACCCAATAGTTACTAAACACCTCACTGAATGTTCCCAAACGAGGTTGCGGTTGCATCCTAGAAAATGATGCACCAGGATGGTGCGACTAGGCCCAGGTGCCAAGACGAAAATTGAGCTGGAACGCTCCCATAGCTTGTTCCCAAAATTACTACCCAATGATGACTTGACTGTGGCTGTAGTGGTTTCCCAAGGTGGTCAAATAAGGTCTAGGACTTCATGGTAGGGTTTCTCCCAAATGGCTAAAAACATTCCCAGTTTTATTTCCCATTTTAAACATTAGCAAAAAGTAAAGGGAAGAAGAAATAATTGAGGAAACTTTTTAGAAGCATTAACATAGAAAAACCGATCATTAAGATGGAACAAAAACTAATCTCAGGTAACCTTGAACTGTTTTGAGTGTGAATACATGGACAAATGACATTGAAATGATTTATTTGAGGAAATATCTGTAAAAATATATTGAATTTATAAACTATTGGATGTTGAATAATTTAAAACCTACAGAGAAATGGTAATTATTTTCAATATTAATTTGAGGACTTCAAAAATGTTTGGTTATGTAAAACCAAAAACCACATTAATATAAAAGATCGAGATAAAGATAATATAAAGATCGAAATAATCTACATCCTTCCCTTAATAGATTGACTAAGAAAGTTTAAAAATGGGACTAATATTTTAAATATTCCACAACAAAAAACACATGACAATGGCTAATTAAAAATTATTACAAAAAAATAAATCTCACCGAATGATTCCTATTTATACTCCAACAGGAGTTGTCACCCACATGTCTCCTCACTCCAGACAATCCCTGGTGGTAACTTTTTACTTTACGTTAAATTTCTTATGTGATAAAATAAGTTGGAGGAAATCATCCGCCATTCTATATGGTACCTCTATTCGACACAACAGCCAACAGTCAAGTAAAGAACGAGAGGCGTTTCTCCGCCAAGGTAAACGTCAAATTCTCTCAGAACCCGAATAATTCTCGATAGGTAGAGTACGTTCCATCACCGAGGTATGACGTCACCTCAGTGGTCCTATACGAGAATTTAAATGAGAGACCGAGGGAAAATAATAATAATAATTATTAAAGAGCTACTTTCGTAACGTGACCGTTACAATCCCCTTCTACTTGGGAAAAAAAAATTTTATCCATAAAATTTTTTTTTCTAAACTTCAAAATAATAACAACTAACTTTGCAATACATAGTCTAACAATCCACGTTGATTCGCAAGATTACCACTAAGCATAAACTAAGGTTCAAGGAAAAATAAATACATATATAACTCAAACTCATGCTAAAATGTTACTATGTTACTCTCTGCTACCAAATATTAACATAATATTGCTTAAAAGCCAAACAAAATTAATATTGCACTAAAGTTCATAATAATGCTAAGTGTCGAATTGGGCACCAAACCAAAATTGAACCATCCATGGACATCAGATTTATAAAGGGTATATCCAAGGACGGAACAACCAGGAAAAGGTGTGAGCCAATTCGCACAATATCACAAGTAAATGTATCAAAGTGAATAAAAAAAAATCAGTAACTAAAATAAGTAAAGAATTGAACACTTAATCCAAAATTGGACTAACAATGGACACCAGATTCATAATAGTATATCCAGAGAAGAACAATCAGGAAGATTTATGGAACAATTCTCACTAATGCCAAATAATACTAATAATAAACATACCAAAGGAATCCAAAATCCAATAACCAAAATAAATGTGGAATCGGACACTCAATCCAAAGTCGAACTATCAGTGGACACCAGATTCATAAAAGGCATATCCAAAGAGGAACGACCAGGCAAATTTATGGACCAATTCACACCAATACTAAACCACATAAACAGATCAGGTCTACGTACACCCACATCCGGTGATACGAACCTATCCAACTAAATACACCAAATAAATGAAGAATCGGACACTTATCCAGAATCGGACTATCAATGGACACCAGATTTATATAAGAGTATATCCAAAGAAGAACGATCAGGCAAATTTATGGACCAATTCTTACTAATACTAAATAAACTAAATTATTGGATCCAATGGTAACTAATACTGAACAAAATAAATAAATTAGGTCTACATACACCCTCATCCGGTAATATGAACCTATCCAAACTAAGTAATCAAAATAAGTCAGAATAAATATTGCTAACAGACTAAGTAACAGAGAGGTAACCAAATTAAATCAAAGGTAAGATAAATACCTAAAAGTCTATTGACTAAAGTGGTCTAGAAACTTAATAAACTTAATTCGTGCTGGTATTCACTTATAGCATGTGGCTCATGGCATATGACTCATTATTAGATACTATTGGTTTTGACAATTTAAGTAGCTTTTTGAATGATGTTCAGGACAAATTGGACAATGTAACTTCTATTAAATTTAACAGACTCAAATCAAAACTTAATAATCTCATCAGAAACAAAGTCATTTTACACAATAATAACAGTAACACCACTTTTTCTAACTTTGTTTTTCACCCTAGACTAAAAAACCTATCTTCAGTTGTATTTAACAAGAAAGAAATTGATCTCTTAAATCTAGGCCTCAAATACTCCATCCCTAAGAAGGTTTCTGTAAAGGACCTTCAGAGTCTCTCCATTGAGCTAGATATCATAATACAAAACCTTTCTGTCCCTCTGAATCAAAAAACTTCTATCAGAAATTCATGTTTTAATACCATTAATAAATTCAAAAATAAACACAACTCATCATCTTCTTCAATTAACCTTTCCAATTCCCAATTTTCACTAAATCTATCTAACAATATATCTTCTATTAATCTCCCATCTTCTTCTCAAAATACATCATCTACAATTTCTTTCCCTAATTTTTCAGACAAGAAACGTTCTGATCATCTTAACACACTCAAATCCATTAAAAACAAAATTAAATCCAACAATCTGATCATCAGCAAGGCAGATAAAGGAAACTGCTTGGTCATTATGGACCACACACTCTATAATGACAAAGTCATTACCTTCCTCTCTAACAACAACTTCACACTGCTGTCTGAAGATCCCACTAAAAAGTTCATCAATAAACTTAAAGACAACTTGAAGCCTTTTACAGAATTTTTTTCAGAACAGTTTGCTCCTTATTACAAAATACCAAGTAACCCGTTGACACCTAGACTGTATGGTTTACCTAAGATACATAAAGAGGGCATTCCTATTCGTCCAGTTGTGAGCTTCATTAACACTCCTGTTTCTATTCTTTCCAAATTTATATTGAACCTCATTAATACTTTGACGAACTTCACCCCTCGTTTTTCAGTCAAAAACACTAGTCATCTAGTCAATAAACTCCAACAAATAAATCTTCGTCCTAACATTACTATGCTTTCATTTGATGTTAGCAATCTTTTCACTTCTGTCCCTAAACAAGAAACTATTAATCTGGTACACTCTCTTCTTAGAGCCAGTTCAATCACCATGTCTACTACAGATTCCATCATCCAATTATTACAATTTTGTCTAGCTCAAGACTTTTTTGTTTTCAATAACAAATTTTACAGACAACCTGATGGCTTAGCCATGGGTAGTTGCCTATCCCCTCTCTTAGCTGATATTTTCATGGATCATCTAGAATCCACACAGATCATGAAAAATCCGGAGATTCTACACTGGTTTCGTTATGTGGATGACTGTTTGTTATTCATAGCCGGGAATTCTAATTTAGCTGATTCACTTCTTTCTAAAATCAACCAAATCCATCCTAATATTAAGTTCACCATGGAACTAGAATCATCCCAATCCATTAACTTTCTTGACCTCACTATCACCAGATTAAATGACCATTTCGATTTCAGTATCTATAGGAAACCAACACAGACGGACCATGTCATACCCCTATCATCTAATCACCCCATTTCACACAAATATTCAGCATTTCACAGTTTCATACACCGTTTAGAAACTACCCCTCTATCACAATCCAATTACAACAAAGAATTGAACATTCTCAAACAAATAGCCTTCAATAATGGTTACGAACCTAACATCATAGACAAGTTTATCCATAAGAGACAACTGAGAGTCTTGAGAGAGGCTGCGTTCCCCAGAGATTCGACCACCAAACCCATTTACACTTCCTTACCATATCATCATGAACGTTTGTCTGGAGATATTAGAGATATTATTAAAAGATAAGTTGATAACATTCAAATTTCATTTAAGGTATCAAGTAATTTAGGACAGTGCCTTTCCAACTCCAAAGACCCTATTAACTACATGAATCGTAGCGGTGTCTATAAATTGCAATGCTCTGATTGTGATGCCACATATATAGGGAGAACTTGTAGGTCACTTGCCTCCCGTTCACTTGAACATACTAAAAGAGAGAATACATCAACCTTCTCTCAACATCTTAAACAAAACAACCATACTCTCAATATCCCGGATAACGTATCCCTAATACATAACATTCCCGATAAAAACTTTCTGAGATTGGACCTATACGAGGATCTTGAAATAGTCAAAGAGAAACAGAGAAGTCCAAATTGTGTTAATCGCCATGTGTCTTTCAATCGTGACTTTCAACCGTTACATCGTCAACTTTTCTCATAAATTACATTATAAATCTGTTTCTTATATTACTTTATTTCTCCTAATTATTCGCATCTACCAATATTGTTCTATTTCTTTCTTTTCTCTTCCTATTCACACACATCCACATGTTCACTCAATTTTCGATAATCATCTAATCCTTTCTTCAAAAAATTTTTCTTCTCCCAAACAAAGCAATTTCAACTATATCCGCAACATCCATTTGTCACAACTTGTACACAACTATATCTATTCAATATATATCCCATTCTCTCCACATCATCTTTTCAAACCGTTTTTCGTTTAGTGTCCAATCATAACTATTTCATTCTAAACTAAATCAACCAATAATACTGTACAATATATCTTTCAAGTTTCACACATCTAGTAGCTATTCCATTCAGCCAACCTTTCATTCATCATTTGGTTTGTTTGGTTGCCTGGTCTCTGGAGTCCCCAGTCTCTCAATAATGTTCATTAGTCTCAATAGTGATGTCAAATTTACTTTATATACCACAAACTCATCTATCTGAAATAAACACAATTTTTAATTTTCTCATATACTCAATAATCTTACTCAACACTTATCTTCATCTGACCCCACTTTAGTTGTAGCTTTGACACTTTTATCCAAGTTATTAATTTTTCTTTGCCCTAGATGTTATTTAACATAAAAGGACATAATAAAGAAATTTGGACTAAGCTTGTAATACAACCTTTTCAGTCTTGTAAATTTGTGTTGATGAACCCATCTATATTTTATTAATTCATAAATAAGATTTTGCATTTACAACTTTTTCAGCATTTGATATCACGACCCCTATTTTGTCTCTAGTTTTTCAGCCAGTCTCTCAGCCATCATTTGTGTTGGTTCACAAATATAAATTATCTAATTTCAAAACATAAACCATACATTACATTATCTGTATGTTGTTTTGCCTACCTTTCTTCATCAATTTACGTACACTTCATTGATGATTGTGGGTACTCAAATTCCCCCCTTCTATTTTACATCTAGATAATCTATTCTCACTAACTCTTTATTTTTATAATTCCAACACACTGATGTTAGCTGTTATCATTGCTTGTACTATAAACAACTATAAATTTAGTAGCTGTGTAACCAATTTTTCATGATACTTCAAGTTCCATTGACAATTGTTGTCTTGACATCAGACAGATTCGCTTTTGATATCTCACATCTTAGTTGCCTGTCAGCTCTTGTAACATAATGACCTAATTTGTTACCTTTGACCCACTTACAACGTGTGGGAGTCATATGTTATCCTAGGGCCATATCCTTAGGGATTATATCCATCCTTTGGAATTTGCTATGTTAGCATTTTGATGTGACTTTTAGTCCATTTTTGAAAGGCTTTGACCTTCGTATTTTTTTGGTTGGCTCACCATGTTCTTGTAAGTATAACCAAACTTTGATTCTACCTTGGTCATCACTTTAAGTTCAACATTTTGATAATTAATATGGTTATACTTATTTTAGGCAACACTGATGATGCTCTTTTTAGAGCGAAAACGTTCTGTTCGATGTTTGTAGCCCTATAGGGCTTTTTAAAATAATATACCTTTTACCAAGACCAAAATTTTTTATTAAATTTTACTTAAAGAAATAACTCGAATTCCGTAGAAATTTAGTTTTTTTATCAAAATGTTATGATTTACACAATCAAAAGCTTTGGCGTAGTCACAAAAAACGGTGGCAGTGTGAAGATTATTGTTCAGTGCTTGATAAACCTCATGTAGTACAGAAAATATCGCATCAGTGGTGCATTTATTATTTAAAAAGCCGAACTGATTTTGTGATAAAATGTTGTTTTCAACTAGAAAGGACATAAGTCGGGCTTTTATGAGTCTCTTAATAATTTTGGAGAGTACCGGTAGTAGTGCAATAGGTCTATAATTGCAGGTGGAACCCACCTTATGAAGAGGAATAATGATGGCTGTCTTCGGGCACTCTGGAAATTTACCTTTCTCAAAGGAATCATTAATTAGTGAGATGAGGACTTCTAACACATTTTCTGGGAGATTAGAAAAAATTTTTATCGATAGGCCATCCATACTACATGAATATTTGCTTTTGATACTATTGATTGTTTGGATCAGTTCAGATTTATCGACTGGTTTTATAAAGAATGAATTCGAGACCGTTCTTGAATTAGGGAGATAGGCAATGCGATCTTGTTGTGGCAAAATATTTGATGTAATATTTTTACTCACATTAACAAATTATTCATTTTTAGATTTTCAGGGTCTGGAAGGAAAATTGTTTGAGCAGTGTGGGTTTTATTTCGAAGATCGTTTATTATGGACCAAGTTTCTTTTGCAACACTCCTTGAGCTTCCCAGACGGTTATGGTAGTAGTCTTTTTTAGCTGATTTTATAAGTTTAAGATAGGTTGCCCTGTACTTGGTGATATATTCAGTGATAGAGACGTTGGTATTAAATTTCCTGATATAAAGAAGAGAACGCATATTCTTGGAAGATATTCGGATACCTTTAGTAGTCCAGGGTTTGCGATGTTTTGGCTTAATTGCAATTAAAGGAAATGCTTTATTGAAGATACAGACAAGCTTATCTAAAAAAGCACTGAAATTATTATCTACGTCCATAGCAGGAAAGCGCCACTCAGAGGTTAAGCATAAATTTTGGAAATTACGAAAGTTCCGGGTGGAAAAAATCCTGCCTAAACGTCGGGTTTTCGAGGAGGGTTTGCTTAAGATATTAAACTTCGTATAAACTGCTTCATGATCAGATAGTCCAGCATTAATAATTGTAGAGTGGACATCAAGGGGTGAAAAATCTGAGACAGTATAATCAATTATGGTAGATGAAATTTTTGTAATCCTTGTAGGAGAATGAACGTGCATTGTTAGACCATACGATTCAAATATGTTGACCAAGGATATTTGTGTAGCACTAGCAGCAGCATAATCAATGTTAAAGTCCCCGCATAAAATTTTTCTACTTTTATGGGGCAGGTCATCTAACAAATTTAGCAGGTTCTGAAAAAATAGTTCCACGGAAGAGTTAGGTGATCTATAAATGCAAATAATATAAAGTTTAAGATTCTTATTGTAAATTAACGAAAACTCAAAGAAGGCTTCACTTAGCAGAAAGTCATATTTTGTTACCGAAGAAAAATCATTGCTCGTAGACGGAATTAGGGTGCCTCCGTAAGCTGAGCTTGGACGATCATACCTAGCAATTGTGGTGTATTTTTCTACAAAAAAAGGCTCGTTGACTTCAAGCCAGTGCTCTGTAACCGCAACTACCGGGGGAAATCCTAATTCCTCTGGGAACAAAAATAATTCATCAGTTTTGTATCTTATAGAACGAATATTAATCAGAACCATGCTAAAGTTGTTATCACTAAATCAATTTGAGGATTCTAGTCCCTCAGAATACGTCGTGATGTTTAAAAATTTCATTTGGAGAGGCAGCGGGATAGTAATTTCGATGACATGCCCTTGATTTTTGCAGGTGTATAATTCTTTCAAAAGTGAGAAACGATCTGTAATCATCAAGATCAGCTTCCACCTCATCTGGACCAATCCCATAGGCATTGTTAAATTCCAGCAGAATTCGTCGTAGATCTTCAGTCTTAGTGGGAAGTCCCTCGGAAGCCAAAAAGAGTTTAACGCTTGTGTTGGTAAATCCATCGTAAAACACTGAAGCTGGTTGGTCGTGTAGATAAGCAAGATGAAGTTTAATGGCTTTTAAGATATTCGGTTCCCTTAATCTGGCTAGAAGATATCGACTATTCGAGTTATTAGTTAATCTAACTCTTGGTGGGGTCAAAGGATCAATATTTATCGAAGGTTCTAAAGTATCCTTCTTAATGAAATTTATAGGCGAATGGAACGGATTCTTAGATTTACAAACTTCGATGGCCTCCTTGTCTGTACGTATGTTTGTGTTTTCTACTTCATCTTTGTTCTTGAGAGAATTGGTAATTGGATTTTCCAAGGTGACAGGACTTCTGAGATTCTTCGGATTCTTATGTGACTAAGATGAAAGCGTTGGTTCAGAATTGGAAGATTCTATAGACCATTTAATGTTAACACCAGGTGGCCAAGTTTCCTTATTAAATAATAGGTTAATAGATGTTCTAGATTTTATACCTATTTTGAACGAAGAGCCAGTTGTTGTGTCGGCACCTGTAAGGAGTGCGTAACATCTAATATATTCCTTAATGCCTAGCTTCTCTTTGATATAGTGAACAACTTGTATAGGGGTGCCCGTTGGGGTCAAGTTACTAATAACTACAAAGTGACATTTATCTTCTGTAATTTTTGGCTTTTGCTCTGGACTTGGTTCGAGATGTCGGGGCTCTTCAGTTTGGGTACTTGCGGTGGCATAAGATGTATTTTTCTTCAATATCTCTTTTTTAGTTGGTATAGTAGATAGATTTTTTGTAAGACTGCTCATTTGATTTGAAATTTCACCGATATTTAAAGAGAGCCTTTCTAATCCCAACTTAATCTCAGTTGAATTTGTGTCTTGGATTTTAACCTTGATAGTCTCATCTGAAGAAGAGCCGAAAAAACTGACGATATATTAAAAATGTCGTGTTCCATCTGCCTTACAGATTTTAAAACCTTTTCAGGATTCAGCAGGTTGTTTAGTTTTTGGATCTCGTCAATTTTTTTCGTAAGGTAATCCAGTTTGCCGTCATTTTTAGTTAATAGGTCATAGGTCTCGATGAAAACAGGCAAATTGTTATTTAGTTTTTTAGTAACTTGAATTAAGGCCTCAAAGTTCTCTAAAGGTATTTGATTTTTTGATAAATTTGTAATTTTTCATTTAAATATCTCAAGCTTGGAGAGTCACATACGGTACAAAAGAATCTAAGATGAGAAGACTTTTGGTCCAATAGGGCTTTAGTGATGGTCTTGTTTAATCTCGTACATTCCATACAGAAGTTTCTTTGGCGATCTCCATTACATCTTAACTGGTTGTATTTATCCGAGTCAGAATATTGTGTAAGACAATGTTCACAAGTATACGTCATTTTCAAGGTTAGATATGCAAAAATTAACTAGGTCGATGTGATGATGGTAACAAAAATTGAAACACTTACAGCTAGTATTCACAACACATAAATTGTCCAATTCTTCTTCTTTGCTATCAAACCATAAACTCGCCTCATCTTTAATATGGTTCCTTATCGTTTCTTTGGCTGTTTCGAAGTTACCGATGTATTGTACTTTCTTTTTTAAATTATTTATGAAAATTACTGGGTGTAATTTTTTTACATCCCCGCCAAATCTTATTTTTACATCCTCTGTACTATGGATAATCGTTTCCCTTCTTTCTCCGAAATTCTGTTGCGTCTTGTTTTCGGTGACTTGTTTTTCTATTTCTGTGATTGTTTTTTCCACTTCTCCTCTGTCTACTTGAATAGCATTTTCCAACTTATTTTCCAAATTTTCTAGTTTCTTTTTCTGGCAATTTGTTAACTCCTCCATTTTATTTTGAATTTTCATTTCTTGTTCTTTCATGTGATCCTTCATTCTCATTTCTTGTTCTTGCATGTGATCTTTAATTTTCATTTCTTGTTGTTCTATCTCGTTTTCCATTGTTGTCGAACATCCTTTTATTTCCTTTTCATACTTTTCTATGCGTTCCTCTATTTTCTTATTGTTCTCTTCTATTGCTTGTTTTGTTTCCTGTTGATTGTCATCCATTTTTTGTTGTGTTTCCTTCATGGCTCGTTTTGTTTCTTCCTGATTTTTATCCATTTTTTGTTGTGATTCATCCATTTTTTTACCCATATTTTGTTGTGTTTCATCCATTTTTCGTTGTGTTTCCCTTTGATTTTCTTCCATTTTTTGTGACTGGCGTTGCATCAGTTGTAATAATTTATCTATTCCTGATAATTCCTGTTTTCCTGATGCCATGATTGTTGTTTCGAAAATGTCTTCTTGTTCTATATGTTCTTCTTGTTCTAAATGTTCTTCTTGTTTCAAATGTTCCTCTTGTTTTTTGTTTTCTTTGCTTTTGCTTCTGGTGGTCTGCATGTAGTTAAATTTTATCCCCGCCTGATACGAAATTCGAAAATACCCTGTATGCTGTAGATACGAAAATTTTTCTCTCCCCAAATGTAATCAATTTATCACACAAATTTTTATATTTATCAAAATTTAAATCAATCAAAAATAAAATAAATATGTAAAATTGTACCTAGATAAAAAAATAACTCAAACAAATATTTTACAAATTTTAAAAATATCAACCTTTTCCGACGGGCAAATAAATTTTCCTTCACCTGTTTTTCCGTTTCCTATCCTGTCAAATTCACAACCAGAGATACTTTAATGCCACACGTTGGCTCGCCATGTTGTTATGATCTGCTTTCTATTACTTTTATAACAATTAGTATTTATTTGATTAATTCTTTAATTAACGCAAATCATACATAAAAAATTAAGAAAAAATCTCAGGGTGCCTTTTGCCATAAAAAATTTAATTAATTTCTCTTAGGTTATACTTATCCTTTCTCGTGGCTTCAGTATCTCTTAGTTGATCCTTATCGGGATAAAATAGGAAATGGAAATAAATAGAAAAATCATAAATAAGCATATACAATTACCTTTATTATCAAAAGCAATGTTCTGTAAATTTATCAATTAAGTTCTGTGGGCATAACTGTCCAAAAGAAACTTTTACCATATAAATTAATCTAATTCAAACAAATATTTTTCGCTTTGTTCTTGATACCATTAATAAAACCAGCTAAATAAACAAATTTGGTATTCGCAAAATTAATTATACTTCCTATTAAATTTTTGAAATGTTGGAATCTTAAATTCATATGCTTTTACGTAAAAAAATTATCTTCTGATTATACAAAAAATCTATCACATATGTTATTGACTGACCTTTTTGATTCACACACAATGATGTCTCCTCTTGACCCAAACAGCTCCTCCTTGTTGCTTATGCTAGGCTACCAATCAAAGCCCTCTCCGTTCTCAGCAAACAATCTAGCAGGATACCAGCAACTCTTTCTCCAAAAACACAAGCCAGGCCTCTTTTTTGCCAGTACTCGTTCAATAAACTCCAAAACTCTCTCCTCTCTTTCTCTCAGCAATAATCTCCTGAGACCCAAGTATCTTTTTACTTGGTGTCACAAATAATTTTAATAATGATAATTCTTGTAACTTACTCTCTTGGACTTTACAGAATCAAAGAGGTATTTCTTCTCGATTTGATTTGTCTCTCGTTCCACTTTTTAGCTACTCTCACTATCAAAACAAAACACTAGTACTTGCTTCTGAACTACTCACGAAAACTTTTGACTGCTCCTTTCGGATGCCGGTAACACAATGATCACCTTTTTCCAAACTATCTGAAAATTCAACCTTCTCTCCTTCCCATTCCAAATTGCCAAACCAATCACAGACATTTCTTCTTCCCCATTCTTTTTTTCATTCGAAACACCCACTCATACTTTCAAAAATATTCCTACCATCATAATAATTACTTTCGGGAAATTCTACAAAATTTACTCGGGGTTAAACAAAAAGAGATTAAAATTCCAAACTTTCTTTACCTTAATTTTCTAAGAACTAATTACCTATGGCTTCTACCTTTCCCGTAATAAACAATCGGTTTAAAATAATAATCCTAAATAACTTTCACTTCACTTTTATTTACAAATGTTTTTAATATTCTTCATGGAAAAATTCATTAAGGAGAAACCACCTTGCGTGAAAGCTAACTTCTAATAAATATTTACAAATCAATATACAGGGTGTATCAAATTTATGTGCCCGCGTTATATTAAAAAAAATAAAAAATTTTATTCTATCTTTGATTGATAAATTGAAACACAACAATATATATAAACTGCGCGTCATAGAAAACGGGCACCCTAAAAAATGGGTCATTTTTGATGTCGCGTATCTCCTAAACCTGTTGTCCGATTTAAGTATTTTTTTTAATATGTTATAGCCCTATTCTTTTTCAATATCCCTGTATTAATATTTTTGCAAAACAGGTAAATTTTCATTATATACCGGGTGTACGAATCAAACTGTGTTTTTTCTCAAAGTTCGCAACACCCTGTGGCATATTCTAGCATTTATAAAATACTGAAATTAAAACCCAACTATAGCCTCAGGTTTTCTTAACATTCTGTTTTTTGGTTCATTCATTTATGATGGATAATAAAAAAGTTATGTACTTTAACAACTAGGCATGCTCTTTATCAGTACAGGGTGTTTCTAAAGAAGTACGACAAACTTTAAGGGTAATTCTGCATGAAAACATAATGACCGGTTGCTTCATAAACATATGTCCGCAAATGCTTCGTTTCCGACATACAGGATGTTGAATTTTTGCTTAAAAACTGACGATTTATTTATTGCCCTAAAACCGGTTGAGATATGCAAATGAAATTTGGTGGGTTTTAAGACGTAATTTTTGAACATTTTTTGATATACAATTAAGAATTTTTTATTCACCATTGGCGTACATACGAATAATATGATCGGTCATATTACCCGCATGCGCTCCAATAGTGAATATAAAATTCTTAGTTGAATGTCAAAAAATACGCAATAACTATTTCTTAAAACCTACCAAATTTCATTTGCATATCTCAACTGGTTTTAAAGCAATAAATAAATCATCAGTTTGTAAGAAAAAATTTAACATCCCGTATCTCGGAAGCGAAGCTTTTGCGGATATATGATTATAAAGCAAACTGTCATTATTTTTAATGAAGAATTACCCCTTAAAGTTTGTCGAACTTATTTAGTCCCTAAAACACTTTAGACTTATAACACCCTGTACTGATGAAGAACATGGCTAGTTGTTAAAGTACATAACTTTTGTATTATCCAACATAAGCGAATGAATCAAAAAACAGAATATTAAGAAAATCTGAGGCTATAGTTGAATTTTAATTTCAGTATTTTATAAATGCTAGAATAATCCACAGGGCGTTGCGAACTTTGAGAAAAAAACACAGTTTGATTCGTACACCCGGTATACAATGAAAATTTACCTGTTTTCCAGAAATATTAGTTCAAAGATATTAACAAAGAATAGGGCTATAATATATTCAAAAAATCATTTAAATCGGACAACAGGTTTAGGAGATACGCGACATCAAAAATGACCCATTTTTTAGGGTGCCCGTTTTCTATGACGCGCAGTTTATATATATATATATATATATATATATATATGTATATATATATATATATATATATATATATATATATATATATATATATACAGAACTGGATTCGAAATCCGATGTATTTATCGACCGTGCAAGTATATTCTATAACACTATAAAACAGTGTTGAAATTATCGGGAATTGCGGTCTGTGGCTTAGATTAAAACTACATTTAATTCTGTTGAATTCGATATTTCGATGAGTATTTATTAATTTTTCATCTTCATCAGGAACAAACTACAAAATTAACTAACAGTTAGGTACAACATAATATTACAATGATATAACTTACGAATTATTGTAGGTATGTTATATAAAGCAATTTAACTTAAAGCTATGCATGTCGTTTCACGAGAACGTCGAGGGCGGCACTGAGTCAGGTATCTTTTCTCACATGTGTTAAGGGTCAAAAGTTCCAATATCGAGCCATCTGTTTAATATTCTGCTATTTTTCGAATTTTAAAACATTGCAGTAAATTTCGCTTAATCTACTTGTGTCTGATTTGTAATTAATTGAACGTTTATTACTGTTTATGTGGTACATCTCGAGGAACAATCTTTTCTTATAATTGCTTTCTGAATCTAAGATCTTGATATCTGACAAATTAAATTGGTGTCCTGTTGTTATGGAATGGTGTGCTGCTGCACAAGTATTTTTGTGTGTTTTACAATCACTTTTGTGCTGCGTTATTCTTTGTTTCAGCCATTGCGATGTTTGTCCTATATACTGCCCATCACATTCGAGACAAGAAAGTTGATAGTGTCTGGTCTTTAAGCTTCGAGAATAAGCTGTAGTGGGATATGCTATTGTATTTCTCTATTTTGATTTTAGGAATTCCGTTCATCAGCTTGATTATATTGTTGGTTAAGCCATTTATGAAGGGCAACTTTTTGTAAATCACGGGATCTGATGGTCTGTTGTCACGTTGCCCGTCATATAAGTCTGAGTTATATATCAGTTGCTTAAGAATTTTACTTGGATAGCCGTTGTTCAAGAATATGTTGTAGAGTGTTTTTAAATTCTTTTGTGTGAACAGGTCATTGCTGATGTGTAAAATTCTGTTTTTCATTGCCACAACAGTGTTGTGTTTTTGGAACTTTTGACCCTTAACACATGTGAGAAAAGATACCTGACTCAGTGCCGCCCTCGACGTTCTCGTGAAACGACATGCATAGCTTTAAGTTAAATTCCTTTATATAACATACCTACAACAATTCGTAAGTTATATCACTGTAATATTATGTTTGTACCTAACTGTTAGTTAATTTTGTAGTTTGTTCCTGATGAAGATGAAAAATTAATAAATACTCATCGAAATATCGAATTCAACAGAATTAAATGTAGTTTCAATCTAAGCCACAGACCGCAATTCCCGATAATTTCAATATATATATATATATATATATATATATATATATATATATATATATATATATACAGCGTGTCTACTTGAGTTGGAAACATATGGGAAACTTTTTTATTATTAATTTTACGAAAAAAAGTTATTCTTTATAAAAAGTTCTGCATGCCCCAAAACCTAAGATTCAATTATCAGATATCAAATTTTCTCAATATTATACGAGGTATGTCAAAAAATATGAATTTCGGCTAAGGGTAAAGTACCTTTATTTCTCTCAATATCGAAAATTCTTATTATGAAAAGTTGTTTGGAAATAAAAACCAAGCTCAAATATGTAATTACATGCTTCTAATTGGAAAAAAATATTTTCCAAATTTTTCTCAAATTTATTGATACTAACTTCGTTTTTATTCATTACACATACGATAACTCTGTTATTATTAGTTTTACGAAAAAAACGTATTCTTTATAAAAATCTCTGTATGTCCTAAGACCGAAGATTCAACCAACAGATATGACATTTTATTAATTTTATACGAGTTATGTCAAAAAATATGAATTTCACTCAAGAGTAAAGTACCTTTATTTTTCACAATATTGAAAACGGTTATTAAAAAAGCTGTTTAGAATTAAAAACTATGTGTCAATATGCAATTACATCCTTCTAATTGAAATACTGTGAAATATAAAGGTGCTATAATATTGAGCGAATTTCATATTTTTTGACACACCTCGTATAAAATTAATAAAAGTTGATATATTATGGTTGTATCTTAGATTTTAGACCATGCAAAGTTTTTTATGAAGAATAACTTTTTTTCGTAAAATGAATAATAAACGAGTTATGATATTTGTAATAATTAAAAACGATGTTGGGTATCCATAAATTTGAGAAAAATATTTTTTTTTCAATAAGAAGCATGTAATTGCATATTTCATCTTAGTTTTTAATTCCAAACAACTTTTTATCATAAGAATTTTCGATCTTGAGAGAAATAAAGGTACTTTACCCTTAGCCGAAATTCATATTTTTTGACATACCTCTTATAATATTGAGAAAATTTGATATCTGATAATTGAATCTTAGGTTTTGGGGCATGCAGAACTTTTTATAAAGAATAACTTTTTTTCGTAAAATTAATAATAAAAAAGTTTCCCATATGTTTCCCACTCAAGTAGACACGCTGTATATATATATACTTTCAATATATATATTGTTATATTTCTATTTGATATGAAAATTAAATTTTGATAATTATAAACAGAATTCAATTTAATATAAAATATTTTCAATTTTCTCAACCACGGGCATATAAATTTAGAACAACCTGTATACAACAAATTGTTATATTTAATTTTAAGAAGTGATTAGGAGAAGCATACGAAACTCGGGACAATGCGCTTAGAATAAACAAAGTGAATGGCGCGTACCATTATCGTTGTTCGCGGAAGGTTCGACCATTAGGCTATGCTAAATAAGACTCATTTGAAATAGATAATAGTTCATTATCGTTGTTCGCGGAAGGTTCGATCATTAGCCTATGCTAAATAAGACTCAGTTGAAGTAGATAATAGGTCATTAAATTTTGTAAATAGTAGAAAGTAATTTTAGAATGGGAATTAACTATTTTTTTTTGGAAATCCATTAAGCATATTTAGAAAGATTAAAAATGGGTTTTGAGGAATACTGCGAATGAGAGTTGGTGGTGGAAGGTTGATTTGTGAATCTGGAAGGGATATTTAGAAAGTAGGTGAATGACTGAAAAGAGAGATCAGAATGTTTTGAGCTGTCGAGAAGTGAAGTCCAGTAGTAGACGGTAGTGTACGGAGAGTGAGAAAGCCGGTGTAGTTCCGTGAGTGTGGAGTATTTTATCGTGGAACGAGAGGTAGGCCAGGTTGAGAGTAAAGAACCTCCTTGAGCCAAGAGTGTCCCGGTAGCTGATTGGAGTTTCGAAAAAGGTAGAACACAGCATCACGACAGAAGCAGGAACGAGAGCTATACGAGCTAGTTTTCAAAGGAGAACATTACTGAAAGCCAGGACGAGGTTTGATCGCAGCCAAGGATAGCAGGAAGCGGGTCTTGTGTGAAGACATTCTCAGTTCACCAGAAAAAGGTCAGTCTCATTTGTTTGGACATGAATGCATGGGTTTTTCGTATTAAATACCACATTATAAATTGAAGAACATAAACAATAATATCAGAAAAGCTTCATCAAACTTAAATAGAATTGTTGCTAATAAATCCTAATAGTTAAATGTTAATAAAAACTTTCAATTGGAAACCAAAAGGAAATAAGATTCCCATTTGTAAATGTTATGTTTAAGAATAATAAGATCTAGCAAATATTAAGCAGTGATTGCCATTTAAATAAAATAAACAATATTTTGATTATAATTGTAACCCATATGTGTGTATTATTTTACTCTTTTCTTTCCTATCCCGATTAGGAACCATTGAGAAATACTTAGAAGCTACGTAAGTAAGTAATTAAATTTATAAAAAGCCCTGAGATTGAAAACATATTGATATGTGATCTGGTAAATTAATTAGATTATTATTAATGCATTGATTAAATTAAATGACATATAAGAATATTATCTCATATCAATAATCAAGATCACATCAATATATATATATATATATAATATATATATATATATATATATATATATATATATATATAGCTTCCGCGTTATATAACTCAAGTCGTCATGATCCTGAGCAATCAGAATTTGGTCATCAGCGAAACATAAAGTGTATAGTGTTATTCGTCATTAAAAGGGATTCCCATGCCATTACATTTTCTTTTTCACAGCTTGAGTGCTTGTTCCAGATAAATTTAATTTTTTTTTAAAGTTGTCGCAATATAAGGGATCAAAGTCACATTATTAAAATACAGATGAATGTCTTGATGTAATGAAAGAATACTGTTTTGATAAATAATAAGTACCTATTCATGTTTACAAATACAACAAAGTTACAAATAAGTTAAAACTTAATACATGTTTCACGTTTCTCTAGTTTCCTGTATATGCGGGAGCAATTCGGTCTCACGGATAAGGTGTAAGCCTTCGAGACTGCTGCCACCTTATCCTACATAACTTTACAAATAATTTGCACTTGTAGAGGCACTAAACTATTCCAAGATTAAATACTACTATAAGTTGGGAGCATAGCTATTTGGGGTGGTTTTGCTAAAATATTTATTTATTTTTATTTGGATTTTCCAAGAACAGATACAGATTAAAATTCATAATATTTGGGATTATTTTATTTGGGTTATGATTGTGAAAGCATAGTAGGTAAATACCAATGTGAGTTTCGCAAAGAAAAGTCTATTATCCATCAAGTATTCCTTCTAAGACAAGCTTTGGAAAAAACATATGAGTATGGAATTGCACCATTTATTTTTAGATTTTAGATGTGCCTTTGATAGTGTAGACAGAAACGCATACAAAGCCATTGCAGAAAGAGAATCCACATACCTATATATATATATATATATATATATATATATATATATATATATATATATATATATATATATATATATATATATATATAAGAGTAGTTTCATACTTCTTATTCGTGTAAGAGATAGCCGTATGAATTCATCTAAAAAAGAGTTTATTTACAATATGTACAATAAAGATTATAAACATTAATACAACAATACTAAAATAACTTAAAAATACAAACCTAAAAAAGAGAATCAAGAACATGCTATTTCTTACTCTGAGTTTTTGACAACTGTCAAATAATTATTTACAAATGTCATTCAAACTAAAATTCCACAGTCATGCCACCTAAAACTATAAATAACTTAAAATAAGTAAATGTGGTTTTATTGAAAATAAACATAGTTTTATTTTTACATCCCCCCACCAACAGGTATGACAAACCATGAAAGTCTATGGTTGGTCACAAGGCAACAATTTTGAGATGTGAAAATAGTTCATATCGTTCCTTTTGTATCCGATATCTATTTCATATAAAGTATTTGAAATTTGTTTTTTTATTTGAAATGGACCTAGTCTTACTTCATCAAGTTTTTTTCTATTTAGTTTGGATTTATTTTCTACATATGCCCAATCTCCTTCTTTAAATTCATGGAATTTTCTATTTTTGTCATACAGCTTTTTATTATATTCATGATGTCGTACTGAATTTTTATAAGCCATTTGCTTATCTTTTGATACATTTCTTGTTTCACAAAGTTCCTCGGGAACAATCGGATCCGCTTTTCCAAAAAGCAAATATTCTGGGCTGTATCCGGTTACGGAATGATCTGTTCTATTATATTCATCTATACATTCTTCAGCTATTTTTGTCCATGCTCTACTTCTAGTTTCATTTAGTTTACATCTTATCCTATTAACTAATGTTTGATTAAGTCTTTCATTTAAACCATTCGAAAATGGGCAGTCTACTGCTGTAAAAACCAGTTGAATATTTAACTCTTTCATATTATTTCTAAATATTTTGGAATTAATTCCCGGATACTGATCTGTTAATAATGTTTTTATGGGGTGTTTATCTTGAATTTTAGAGATTAGTTTAATAACATCACCTGTCATCTGATTTTTGGAAGTAACTGCAAATGCATATCTGGTAAAATGATTTACAAATAAGTGGAGGTATTTTTTTGTTGACCGATTGCCAGCAAATCCTCCTACTGTATCTAGGGACATTATCTCGAAGGGTTCTTTTGCCGGACCTAATTGTGACAAGAGACCATATTTTGGACCTACTCTTGTTTTATTTTTACAGCAGATCTCGCATTTCTGGCAGATATCTTTTGCCAGTAAATCCAAATTATTAATGTAGTAAAAATTCCTAATTTTGTTAATTACTTTACCAGCACAAATATGACCATAAAATTTGTGAATTTTTGTTATTAACTTCACTCCAAAATCTTTGGATAAAATTATTTTTTTCTGGTTCTTCCTTAATTTATAGAATACATCTTGGTTAAAAATTGTTCCTATCATTTTATCTATAGCTTGTCGATTATTATTCTGGTCTTGTTTTATCTCAGTTAATGTCACTAGGTTCACTGTTTTTATAAATGTTTCTGCATTTTCTATATTTTCCAAAACTGGGTTTCTAGAAAGGCAGTCTGCTTCTACATTTTCTTTTTCAGGTTCATATTTAATGTCGAAATCAAATTGTGAAAGAAAATGAGTCATATCTCCTAATTCTTCATCTGGCCTTGTACGAAGTTCTCTTCCCTCAAGGGGCTTATGATCAGTAATAACGACAAATTTCTTTCCCATTAGCCAGTATTGCCAAAATTTTAATGCTTCTTTAATTGCCAGGCATTCTAAAAAAATTGCTTTTTTGTTTTTCTGATATTTGTTCAATTTTTTTGAAAAGTAAACAGGTTTCATTTCTCCATCTTCTTGTTTTTGTTTGAGAACTGCACCAACTCCTAAAATACTAGCATCGGTATATATAATTGTAGGAGAATTTGGGTCCAAAATAGCGAGAATAGGTTCAGAGCACAGGATACTCTTTACCATATCAAAGGCTGTTTGGCAGCTTAAAGACCAGTGAAATTTAATATCTTTTCTAAGTAAATTATGTAATGGCTCTAATAACCTAGCTGAGTCTTTTATATATTTGTGGTAAAAATTTACTTTTCCCAAAAACTGTCGTATTTTTTTTCTTGTATCTGGTGCTGGAAAATTTCTGATCGATATTAAATTATCATGTAAAGGACGAACTGAATCGTTTCCCACAATGTGCCCCAAATATTTTACCTCTTCTCTTGCAAAATTACATTTTAGAAGTTTGAGCCTAAATCCCTCTTCAAGAATGGCTTCCATGAGTCTTTCGATGTGCTCTAAGTGTTCTTCAAATGATACTGAAAATATTAAAATATCATCTATGTAATTTATACAAAATGGATTTAAATTATGTTTTCTGATAATATTACTTAAAATCCTTTGAAATATTGCTGGTGATGTTTTAAGCCCAAAAGGTAAGCATTTCCATTGCCAATGACCATCTTGTGTAACAAAAGCTGTCTTATATTTATCTTTATTCCGAACTGGAATACACCAAAAAGCAGAATTTATATCTAAAGTAGTAAAGAATTTAGCATTCCTTGTTTTGGTCAAAATCTCGTCAATTAATGGAAAGGTTGTGGTTCGGGAACAATTAATTTGTTTAATTCACGAAAATCAATGCATAATCTTGTTTTAGATCCTTCATCTTTTTTAAGAGCCAATGTAACAGGTGCTGCAAAGGGCGAAGATGATTCTTCTATTAAATTTGCTTTTAACAATTGTCCAATTTGAAATTCTATCTCTTTTTGGTCCTCTATTGAGCATCTATATGGCTTCCTTGCGACAAATTTATGTTCTAAAAGTTTAATTTGAGCTTCATTATTTTGAACTTGCCCAATATCAAATTTATGTTTTGCAAAAATATTGTCATATTTATTTAGTAATATTTCTATTTTACTTTTCTGCTCTGGCTGTAAATGTTCTAATTTTGCTTCAAAAAGCTCTGTGGGAATTCCTTCATTAAAGTTTATTGAATATTCTGTCAAATTAACATTGTGATTAAACTTTTCAATCTTCTCTTCAATATCTAGATCTAATCTTTGATAAATTTCTAAATCAAAATCTTGTTTCATTTGAAAATTCAAAATAGAATCCAATCCAAGTAGAATATCATACTCGAAATATTCATCATTAATTACAAAAAGATTAACATTTTTCTCAATTTTATTAATTTTCATTTTTGCAATTAGTTTTCCTGTAAAATTTGTTCTGCCATTTATCGTTTTAAACATATTCCTATCTTCATGAATAACTAATCCCAACTTACCTGCTACCTTCGAATTCAGAAGAGTAACATTCGAACCTGGGTCATAGATTCCACATAATTCTCTATTATTTAGGAATACTTTTAATTTGATCAATGGCAGCAAATTCAGTTTTTTTGGTCGGTTACCGTTTCATTTAATGTCTCCTGTATAGCAATATTATTAACATATTGAATATCATTTGATTTGTTTTCTTGTATTGTCCTTCTATCTTTTTGCTTTAAACGACACATTGCCTCTGGATGAAACCTCCCAGGGAATCCTTTTTTATCACAATATTGACAACTATTTTTTTCTTTTGGTATTATTGTATTTAATTTGGTAGGTATTTGTACAAAATTTGGGTTTGTCTCTGATTTTTTTTGCTTATAACTGAACTCTCCAACTTTCGTAACTCACCTATCAATTTTTCCATTGTTGTAACCTCAGCTCTATTAATATTATTTTGTATATGAATTGGCAAATTTGTCACAATTAAATCGATTAATATATCAATAGGAAAATCATTTTTGATATTTAGCAATAAATTTTCTTTGCGAAATGCATAATCAACAAGACTACCACCTACATACTTAAAAGAATAAGCTTTTCTATGATTATCCCAACCTGTTTGACAAAAACTATCTAAAAAATTAACTTTCCATACCTCAAAACTGTTATCTAAGCCTAATGTTATTATTTTTGATTCAAACCATTCCTTTGCTATTCCATCAAGAAACAGACGTAGAATCAAAATCTTGTCTTTATCAGCATCCACCTCACATCGCGAACATTCTGATTCGAAGGTCTTGAGCCATGAATTCATTGGAACATTTTTACCATCAAAATTTCGAAGTACGAAATCATCTTTTATTTTTTTGTAATTTTTCTTTTCAAATTTAGGTATACTAGTATCACCAAGTTTCTGGAGCAACTCGACTAATGATGGAGATTGTTCAATCGCTTCTTTCTCCTCATACACTGGTAATAAGATCTGTTGTAGGTACTCATTTTGATAAACCGCATCACCATCTGAATCAAAATAAATCACTTTCAAATTATCATCTAATGAAATGGTACATGTTCTAAAGCATCCTCTTGATTTCATGGATGCTAAAACATTTTTTACTTTTTTCAGACGAAATAGTTCAGAATGATAATCTTGAAGTTGCTTTTCAGCAGGCATTTCATAATAGAAAGGTGACTGTGTTGGCTGCAACCACTTAAATTTACATACATTATTCTTACTATCAGTACTGCTTGCTTCTATAGCAATACAAATTTTCATTGATGTAATATTCATCCTTAATTTGTACAAATAACGGTTTGAAAATCTATTTTTATCACTATTTTGGCTTGGTCAGCTTAAGTTCTTGATTTATAAGAGTAGTTTCATACTTCTTATTCGTGTAAGAGATAGCCGTATGAATTCATCTAAAAAAGAGTTTATTTACAATATGTACAATAAAGATTATAAACATTAATACAACAATACTAAAATAACTTAAAAATACAAACCTAAAAAAGAGAATCAGGAACATGCTATTTCTTACTCTGAGTTTTTGACAACTGTCAAATAATTATTTACAAATGTCATTCAAACTAAAATTACACAGTCATGCCACCTAAAACTATAAATAACTTAAAATAACTAAATGTGGTTTTATTGAAAATAAACATAATTTTATTTTTACATATATTATACATACATATAGGTATATGGATTTACATTCAATGTTCTGATAAGGAGCCTTGCCTGTCTGCCCAAGACAGTATGTACAAGGTCACAAACACATCAGAACTGGCTCTTTCTCTTGTTGACTCAAAATTTGTGTTTTCAGGTGTCGTGGATCAGACACAGAGACATTCATATCCTCACAGTGTCCAGCTACACCTATACCAGCGATCAGCGTTTTCAAGCAAACCACCATCCTGAAACGGACGACTGGACCTTGCAGATCAAATGGGCTCAAAAGAGAGACGCTGGTACTTATGAATGTCAGATTAGTACTCAACCAGTAAAAAGTTATTTCGTCGTCTTAAATGTAGTCGGTAAGTTGCTATTAAATTTTATTAAAAATTTTCTTATAGCTATTTCTTCGTCAATGGTCATGATTCAGATCATTTTCTTGTACAAACCACAGAAGGGAGTTTTTCCACCAAAATAAAAAGTAACCAAATATTTATTTCATTAAACACGTGAATGAACAATGGTAACCTAATAATAAGTTTAAAAAATATATAAGAGGACCAAAGTGCGGAAATTACTAGAAGAGTGAGACTGAAATGGACAGTATTTAGAAAACTCAGTCACTAACCAAAGGAAATATGAAAAAACTAACCACAACAGAAAGAGCAATGAAAAGGGCAATAATGTTAGTTATACGACTGTCAGATATAAAAAGGAACGACTGCGCAAGATCAAAAAGAAAATTCGAAGGTATCACAGCAAAAATTGCCAAACTCGAATGGAGCTTTGCAAGTCACACTGCTAGGCAAAAAGACCAACATTCAAATGCCGCAACGCAGACATTATAGAGACCTTACAAAGGTAGTTAACCAAAAAAAAAGATCACAGATGAGATAGGTAGATGAGATCAAGGATATAGCCGGAACAAATTGGAAGTATGTTTCTGACGATAAAGATCCCATGGGAGGAATTGGGTTAGGCCTATATCCAAAAATTTACGATAGAAGGCTAAGAAGAAGAAGATATATGTGAGCATCCAATATTAAAGTAAAACCTCTAGGAATAATTAAAACGATCGATAACGTCAACCAGAACAAAGCAGTAAAAGTAAAAGTAGAGGATGAACTAACTGTCCCAATTGAAGCTGGCAATGTGATAAGACAGGGAGATTCCTTGAGTCCTTTTCTGTTCAACCTGATCATGGATGAAATAATAAAAAAATTAAGAACTAAAAAAGGATACCAAATGGGAGAAAAACAACTTAAAATAATCTACTATGCAGACGATACAATACTACTCTCTCAAAGTGAAGATGATTTACAACGTATGATGCACCAATTTAGTATAACCGCCAGAAAATTTAACATATTCTTTTTCCCAAAAAGACAAAATGCTTGATTATAACAGCAAATCCAATTAGATGTAAATTGGAGTGGAGAGTCAGATAATAGAACAAGTGATGGAGTTTAAATATATAGGCATCACACTATCTAGCTACGGAAGGTTCGAAACATCAAGTGGAAGATCAAGTGAATAGTGCAAACAGAGCTGAATGACACAATATGGAGAAATAAAAATGTCGGAAAAGAAATGTAAAGCAGAATTTACAAAACAATCATCACACCAATAATGGCTTATGAAGCAGAAATACGACCTGACACAGACAGGACAAAAAGATTGCTCAAAACAGCGGAGATGAAAATCCTTCGAAATATCGATGGTAAGACACTGTGGGACAGAGCTAGAAGTATGTACAGATATAAGAAGGAGATGCAAGGTGGAGAACATTAATAACTGGGTAAGAAACAGAAGAGTAGAATGGAATGACGACATAAGCCGAATGACAACAAATAGAGTAGTAAGGACAGCGAGAGACGGTTCCCCAATAGGAAGACGATCAGTGGGAAGACCACGAAAACGATGGAACCAAAGTTATTGAAGGCACATTGAAAAACAGAGTAATGTCTATACAAGAAGAAGAATCGGAAGAAGAAGATTTCTATCTTTCTATATGAAGATACGCCTAATTAGTCCTTGGATTCGTTTATTTCTGTTTTTAAATTTTAAACTAAATTAGGAAAATCTAGATGAACTATTGAAAACATTTATTACAACCAAAATAGCTAATAGGCCTGGATCCCGCGTACCAAAAAGAAGTTTACTAATAGAAGCTGAAAATTTGTTAATAGCGTAAGGCGGCACACATAGTGGAAGCGGGTTCCTGCTTACGGGCAAACCGCGCGGTTCTCGCGCGGTATGGTAACATAGTGAAGTCGGGTAAAAGCGAGAGAGATCGTTCAAATTTGTTAGTTGCCTCTACTACTTGTGGCAAAATGTCGTCTTCCGATGACGATATAATTGCTTTAGATTCTATTTTGACTAAACTGAAAAGAAAGAGAGTTGGTGTACATCCTATTAATCGAGAAAGATTACTTTATGGAGAATATCATCATCTAGTTCAAAAATTAAAAGAAGATAATGAACGATTATTCCAGTATATGAGAATGACTCAAGAGACTTTTAATTATATTTTGGAGAAAGTGGAGTATCGTTTAACTAAAAACTGATGTAATTTACATAAATACATATTTACATTACATATTCATTGCAAAATCAATGAACTCGCGCGACAAAAAGAGGGAATAAACATTCTCATTCGAGTAAACATTAAAACCGCGCGGAAAAAACTAAATTCTCATTCTAGTAAAAGCGGTCAGGCGGGTTGAAGCGGTTGGCCCGCGCGGACCTGCTTTGACTATGTTCGTGTACATTTAAAGACGTGCATTCTTTTTGAAAACGTTAAAAAGCAGGTCCGCGCGGTTTAACCGTAAGCGGAAACCGCCTCCACTGTGTTTGCCGACTTAGTCGGCGCACACAGTGGAGGCGGTTTCCGCTAGCGGGCAACGCTAGCGGGACCCGCTTTTAAACGTTTTCAAAAAGAATGCACGTCTTTAAATGTACACGAACATAGTCAAAGCAGGTCCGCGCGGGCCAACCGCCTCAACCCGCCTGACCGCTTTTGCTAGAATGAGAATTTAGTTTTCTCCGCGCGGTTTTAATGTTTACTGCAATGATAATTTAGTTTATTCGCTCTTTTATAATAAGAATTAATAGTTCTCCATGGATTAATTTTATAAATAATTGTACATTATAATAAACAAAAGTAATAAAGTCAATCTTATTGAAACCGTAATTTTGTGTGACTTAGGTATTTCTAAAACCATTCCAGTGTTAACTATTAACTAAATCAGTATTTGAAAAATAAATTTACAACAAAACTATGTACTTATCTCAATGTTATAACAAGCCTTTCTTCCGGAAGAATAGCCTGCTTATGTAAATTACACCAGTTTTTAATTAAACGATACTCCTTCTTCTTCTTAAAGTGCCTATCCGTTCCGGATGTTGGCGATCATCATGGCTATCTTGACTTTGTCTACCGCAGCGCGGAACAGTTCAGTGGTAGTGGTATTATACCACTTTTGTAAATTTTGAAGCCAGGAAATGCGTCTTCTTCCCGGTCCTCTTTCACCATTTACATACCTTCCCTTGGAGAATCAGTTGGAGAAGGCCGTAACGTTCTTGATTTCTCATTACATGTCCTAGATATTCTAATTTTTTTGTTTTGATGGTTATGAGAAATTCACACTCTTTCCCTATTCTATGCAGGAATTCCACGTTAGTAATTCGGTCAACGCAGGATATACGTAAGATGCTCCTATAACACCACATTTCGAAAGCTTCGAGCCGATTCATAGATGTAACAGTTAGTGTCCAAGCTTCCATTCCGTAGAGCAGAACTGTGAATATATAGCATTTCAACAGACGGTATTTTGTTTTTAATGATATGTCTCGACTGTTGAAAATGGGTCTCATTCTAAAGTATGCTGCTTTCGCTTTTATTATTCGCTGTTTAATTTCTGAGTAGTCCCATTCGCTATTTAAATTCGTACCCAGATATGTATCTTCTCAACTCTTTCGATATTCTGTTGGTTGACTGTAAGTTGAGCGTTTAATATTGTTTTTAACGATACTCCACTTTCTCCAAAATATATTTAAAAGTCTCTTTAGTCATTCTCATATACTGGAAGAATCTTTCATTATCTTTTAATTTTTGAAATAGATGATGATATTCTCCATAAATTAATCTTTCTCGATTAATAGGATGTACATCAACTCTCTTTCTTTTCAGTTTAGTCAAAACAGAATCTAAAGCAATTATATCATCATCGGAAGACGACATTTTGCTACAAGTAGTAGACGCAACTGCCAGATTTGAACGACCTCTGTCGCTTTTACCCGTCTTCACTGTGTTACCATACCTGCGCGCGAGAACCGCGTGGTTTGCCGGCTAGCGGAAACCGCTTTCACTATGTGTGCCGCCTCAGTCGGCGCACACAGTGGAGGCGGTTTCCGCTAGCGGGCAACGCTAGCGGGACCCGCTTTTAAACGTTTTCAAAAAGAATGCACGTCTTTAAATGTACACGAACATAGTCAAAGCAGGTCCGCGCGGGCCAACCGCCTCAACCCGCCTGACCGCTTTTGCTAGAATGAGAATTTAGTTTTTTCCGCGCGGTTTTAATGTTTACTGCAATGATAATTTAGTTTATTCACTCTTTTATAATAAGAATTAATAATTCTCCATGGATTAATTTTATAAATAATTGTACATTATAATAAACAAAAGTAATAAAGTCAATCTTATTGAAACCGTAATTTTGTGTGACTTAGGTATTTCTAAAACCATTCCAGTATTAACTATTAACTAAATCAGTATTTGAAAAATAAATTTACAACAAAACTATGTACTTACCTCAATGTTATAACAAGCCTTTCTTCCGGAAGGGTAGCCTGCTTATGTAAATTACACCAGTTTTTAATTAAACGATACTCCTTCTTCTTCTTAAAGTGCCTATCCGTTCCGGATGTTGGCGATCATCATGGCTATCTTGACTTTGTCTACCGCAACGCGGAACAGTTCAGTGGTAGTGGTATTACACCACTTTTGTAAATTTTGAAGCCAGGAAATGCGTCTTCTTTCCGGTCCTCTTTCACCATTTACATACCTTCCCTTGGAGAATCAGTTGGAGAAGGCCGTAACGTTCTTGATTTCTCATTACATGTCCTAGATATTCTAATTTTTTTGTTTTGATGGTTATGAGAAATTCACAATCTTTCCCCATTCTATGCAGGAATTCCACGTTAGTAATTCGGTCAACGCAGGATATACGTAAGATGCTCCTATAACACCACATTTCGAAAGCTTCGAGCCGATTCATAGATGTAACAGTTAGTGTCCAAGCTTCCATTCCGTAGAGCAGAACTGTGAATATATAGCATTTCAACAGACGGTATTTTGTTTTTAATGATATGTCTCGACTGTTGAAAATGGGTCTCATTCTAAAGTATGCTGCTTTCGCTTTTATTAGTCGCTGTTTAATTTCTGAGTAGTCCCATTCGCTATTTAAATTCGTACCCAGATATGTATATTCTCAACACTTTCGATATTCTGTTGGTTGACTGTAAGTTGAGCGTTTAATATTGTTTTTAACGATACTCCACTTTCTCCAAAATATATTTAAAAGTCTCTTGAGTCATTCTCATATACTGGAAGAATCTTTCATTATCTTTTAATTTTTGAAATAGATGATGATATTCTCCATAAATTAATCTTTCTCGAATAATAGGATGTACATCAACTCTCTTTCTTTTCAGTTTAGTCAAAACAGAATCTAAAGCAATTATATCATCATCGGAAGACGACATTTTGCTACAAGTAGTAGACGCAACTGCCAGATTTGAACGACCTCTGTCGCTTTTACCCGTCTTCACTGTGTTACCATACCCGCGCGCGAGAACCGCGCGGTTTGCCCGCTAGCGGAAACCGCTTTTACTATGTGTGCCGCCTTACGGTCTCTAGTCGGTCAGTATAATATTGATTGGTATATTTCTTCTATGCAGTAAGTGTAAGACGTCTTCGACTTGGATCCGATCGAATATCTTTGTCAGGTCTATAAAACATTGATATGCTGGTTTATTTTACTAGATGGCTTTTCTGTGATTTGTCTTAGTACAAATACAGCGTCTATGCAGGATCTTCCGGATCTGAATCGTTGTTGTTCATCTGATAAAGTTTATTGATTTTGTCGGGTAGGAATTTTATGGTTAGCTTAAGTGCGGTGTTCAATAGATTTATACCTATACGTCGGACCCCGACGGAACCTAAGATGGCCGTTAAGCTATTAACAAATTTTCAGCTTACTATGAATAAACTTTTTTTTTGGTACGCGGGATCCAATCCTATAAATGTAATAGCAGAAACTACTACATAAATAAAATAGTTCTACACAAAAATCGACAGAAACCTGTCTGGGTAAACAGAGAGAAAAATTGGCCGTTGAGCTTCAGATTTAATGATACAATTTATTTTTGATGTTTTATACAACACTTTGTGTTGCGATTTAAAGAGGATATAAAAGAAAAATATATTTCGAATCAGCGATCAAAGACATAACATATTGGGAAACTGTGAGTCGAATTAGAAATTTTCGGAAATACGTAGCAACATTTTTCTACGTTATTCATTTATTTTTATAAGAGTATGTGAATGATTTACACAAAATGGACCTGATAAGGTTCCTACTGTATTGCTAAAGCTCTTAAATGATGAATAAATAGGTATAATATTGCACTTATTTAACACAATATACAATACTGGTAGGTAATCTCAATAGTGGATGTTGTCTACATTCGCTACACTGCCAAAGAAATTCAATGTAAAAGAATGTTCAGAGCATCAAACAATATTTTTAATGAGCCATCTACTAAAGATATTTCTAAAAATCATTCACAACCGAGTTTATCAAAAGTTGGAGTCAGATATTAGTAATACACAGATGGGGTTCAGAAAAGGACTAGGTACTCGAGAAGCTCTCTTCGATGTTCTTACACAAAGATGCCTAGACGTTAACTAAGAAGTACATGCATGTTTTATCGATTTTGGAAAAGTATTTGACAGAGTATGCCATGATAAAGTAAGAAACATTCTTGGAAGAAAAGACATAGATAATAAAAATCTGCGAATAATTCTCAATCTATATTGGAATCAGAAAGTAAACATCAAACTAGAAAATGAGACGTCACAAGCAATAGAAATACGTAGAGGAGTACGACAGGGATGCATTTTGTCACCACTGCTGTTTAATGTATAATATATGCAGTGAAAGCATCTGCCAGCAAGCCATTTTACAAACAAACGAAGGAATCGTAATCAATGGAGAGGTTGTAAATAATATTCGAAACGCGAACGACACTGTACTAGTTGCAAGAACCGTAGCTTAAATAAATACTGCTTGCAACAATTATGGCATAAATATCAATATAAAAAAAAACAAGTAGGTATATGGTCTTCAGTAAAAACATGACACCACCAGCACATATTAGTATAAACGGCATACAAACTGAAAAAGTATCAAGTTACAAATACTTGGGAACTTTAATAAACGAAACTGGAGACCAAAACAATGAAAAAAAAAGACGTATTGAAATTGCCAGGGCCATCTGCATAAAGATGAGAAACTTCGTCTACAACAGAAATATAAGCATCCCTCTACGATTAAGAATACTAAGAGGCTACGTATTTAACACGCTATTATACGGTGTAGATGTTTTGGCTTTTAGGAAAACCAAATGGAAAAAATTTAATAATAATAACTTACCGAGATTTTCTTAGATTTTCTTCGTGTTGTTAAATGTTGAAGCACTATTTTCGGTGGCATTAAGGAAAATGAAGGATGGGATAAAAGAAGGGAACTTACCGAAAATATGTTGTCTGGTATCGTCAATTTGTCTCACGGAAAACACACACAAAATCAAATTAAAATTGTCAAAGTGTACTATACGTTCCGACCGTGTGTCTGTTAACGACTGACTGACTTAACATAAAGGACAGAAGATTATGCTTACTTAGAACTGTGTTGCCAAGACGTTCCCGAATTAAAATAAATGAAATATATATTCATATTGGCGCAAACATAGCCCCCCGCCCTGAAAAACCCATTTTTCAGCCAAATCTGTATGCAATTTGTGCCGAAAACACAATAAAAAAAACTAGTCCCAAATAAATACTCAAAGGACCAGGCATAAATTAATATACCAAAATTTTCAGAGTTAATTACCGTAACTCAAAAAAAATAATCGAAAAAAAATAAATAAATTCTAATGAAAAATACCTATAACTATATACAAAAGATATTACTGTAAATTTATTGATTAGGAAGAGGGCATAACTTCAAAACTGGTCGTGTAAATGTCCCTTTCGAAGTTTTTACAGTAACATTTCTAACAACTCCGTCTTTACCCGGATGAACCTCAGTAACAATGGCCAACGGCCAACAAAGTGTAGGTACATTGTCTACCTTTAAAATAACAACCGTTCCGATTTTAACATTAGGCAAATCTATATTCCATTTTTCTCTAGTTTGTAAGGTAGACAAATATTCCAAACGCCACCTTTTCCAGAAATCTTGCACCATTCGATCGATTAACTGGAACCTATCTAACCGGTTTATATTTAAATCTGTTAAATCGTCGGCCGGCAAACTTCCTAACGGTGTTAAATTTAAAAAATGTGATGGAGTTAATACCGATATTTGAGATGAATCAGTTGGTCGACGACAAAGAGGTCTCGAATTTAAGATTGCCTCTATTTGAATTAATAGAGTATTTAACTCTTCATATGTTAACAACTGATCCCCTATGACCTTATAGAGATGCGACTTAGCGCTCTTTACATTACTTTCCCAAAGACCCCCGTGACTCGGACTTTGTGGACTTATAAATTTCCATTCCACACCGTTCAAATTTAATTCACATAACAGTGCATTTTGATATTCTTCCGAACTAGCAAACCGATTAATTTCACTTAAAACCGTTTTCGCAGAAACAAAAGATGATCCCTGATCAGAATACAAAACCTTGCATGGGCCCCTTCTTGCTAAAAGTCTTTTAAATGCTTGCATAAAATGTGGTGTGCTTAATGAACTCACCAATTCTAAATGAACCGCTTTTGTGCTTAAACAAACCGCTAATAAACAATACGATTTATGAACCGCCGCATTACGTTTTTTACCTAATGTAATATTTATTGGCCCAAAATAGTCAACCCCTACGTGTAAAAAGGGTTTAGTAGCAGTAACCCTCGATACCGGTAAATCTGCCATGAGCGGTGTCAAAATTTTCGGTTTATTTCTAAAACAACGATTGCATTTAAAAACCCGATTTCTTATAAGATTTCTTGCCCCAAGAATCCAATACTTTTGACGCAATAAAGCTTCAAGCAAATATGCCCCCGTATGCATATAAATTATATGATAAAAATCAACAATCCGTTCAACTAACGTTTCTTTTCGCGGTAAAATTAGTGGATGTTTTCCCGAAAAACTAAGGGATGAATTATTAAGTCGTCCCCCCACCATAAGTAAACCGTCTTGTAAAAATGGCCGTAATTTCTTAAGCTGTGTTTTACATTGTTTGTTTTCTTTTATCATTTTTATTTCAGTTTCAAAATGTTTTAACTGAATTAACTGAATTAAATAACATTCTGCTGTTCTTAGCGCAGTAGCCGTAATTAATTTTTGCACAGGAATTAATTTTAACAACATTAAAACCCGAACCGTAATCCGTAAAATTTTATGCCAGCTAGAATGACGTTCAACCAATTCAAGTAAGGGATGAATTTTTTCACCCTGCTTCTCCTCCTCAATAACCAAAACCTTAACCTCCGAAGTATCCGATTCTAATATTGAAGAAGGCCAGTCCGATTCCCGTAATTTTATCCAACTAGGACCTTGTAACCAAAGTTCATGATTTATTAATTGTGAGGGTGTCAACCCTCTTGACAAGCAGTCCGCGGGATTATTTTTACCTTCAATATGTTGCCATGAAATATTAGGAAGGTTTTCTTTAATTTGCTGCACTCGATTAGCTACAAAAATATCTTTGGTATTTGCCGAAGTTAACCAACTCACCACCGTGGTCGAATCAGAATACGCAACTAGTTGTGAAATATGAGTAAGTTTGCTATAATTTTCAAATATTAATTTCAGCAAAGATGATAACAACAAAGCCGCGCATAATTCTAGCTTCGGAATGGTCATGGTCTTTTTTAAAGGTGCACATCTCGATTTTGCAGCAACCAGTCTCACACTCACTTCACCGCTAGAATTTACAACCCTTAAATAAACTACCCCACCGTAACCGTCTTGACTTGCATCCGCAAACCCCAAAATCATAATCGGAACATCCCTCATGGCTCCTACATGTCTAGGGACCTCAAATTTTGAAAAGTCTTGCCATTCATTGCATACCTTTTCCCATGATTTTTTAATCGTATCCGGGGGTGAGTCATCCCAACCCAATTTTAGTTGCCATAACTCCCTGATCATTAACTTTAAATGCAAAATAAATGAAGCAATCAGACCAATAGGATCATAACATTTTGCAGTAAGAGATAAAATCTTACGTTTTGTACAATTTTTATCGGGGGTGGTTAACCTATAGTTCAAAACATCCCTCTGCGGATCCCATTGCATCCCTAAAACTTTAGTCTCCGATTTAAATGTAACCGAATTTTGTAAACGTTTTTCCAGCGGAATTTCTGATAACAAATTGTCCAAATTAGTCGACCATTTAACTAAGTCAAAACAACCACCTTTGAAGAGCTTTACCGATTGATTATATAATTCTTTAGCTTCAATTTCGTCCGGAACACTCGTTAAAAAATCATCCATATATAGCCCCGAAGAAATATATTTTTTAGCTAAAGGATAATCTTTGCCATCTTCATTTATCAATTGCTGAACCGTCCGTAGCGCTAAAAAAGGTGACGACCTTAAACCGAACGCAACCACCGTAAATTCATACGTTTTTATTTCCTCGTTTGGATCAAATCTCCAAAATATTCTTTGAAACCGCCAGTGATCTTGTACTAATTTTATTTGTAAAAACATCTTTTTTAAATCCGAACTCAATGCTACTGGAAAAAGCCGAAAATTTATTAATAAAGTGCATATGTCCGCCTGCAGTTTAGGCCCGCTATGCAATAAATCATTCAAGGAGACATCACTGTCTGAAGGGCAAGATGCATCCAATACGATACGTATAGGTGTACTTAAACTCTCTAATTTTATTACAGGGTGATGACTAATATAATAGGATAAGTCACAATCTTCTTTTTCCAATAATTTTAAGTATCCTTGATCCAAAAAATCCTGCATAATTTTATTGTAATCCGCACGCAAGCTGTCCGATTTTGTTAACCGTTTTTCCAAGGTTTTTAACCGATTTTCCGCCGAAACCCTTGAATTTCCCAAATTTTTTGGTGAACTTTTAAAAGGTAATGCAACAGTAAACCGGCCCGATATATCCCTGGAAACCGTGGTTTTATAAATATTTTCACATTCTATAGCGTCTAAATCCGGAATTTCCCGTTTTGGAACCTGCTCTAATTCCCAAAATTTTGTCAAAATTTGTTCAATCGATGTTTCTTCCCTTAAAGTGAGCAAGTTTATGGGAGTGGAATATTCCGTATCCACCTGACCCATAATAACATACCCGAACGTTGTTTCTAAAGCCGCCCCTAAACCTGAAGAACTCAAAATCCGATTACCGCCGAAAAGAATAGGAAAAAACTGCGCACCGATTATGCCATCGATTGATTTAGGTTCAAAAAACTTATCGTCCGCTAATTGTAAATTTTTAAATTCCGATAAAGTTTGCAAATTTAATTTCGTTTTTGGCAATTTATCTGTAATATGATCAATAACTAAAGCTTGAACATCGTATTTTTTAGTCTGATCAAAACGCGAAGCGATAATAATGTCCGTTACTCCCCTTACCGACTGAGAGTTTTGTCCCAAACCTTGTACCGAAGAATTAATTTTTGTATATCTAAGACCTAGTTTTTTACAACATTCCGTGGTCAAAAGATTACACTGACTACCGTTGTCCAAAATAAACCGCGCCGTTGCATTTTGTAAAGGACTATTTAACACACATGCCGTTACCGTTGCTAATAGAACCGTTTTTTCCTGATTTCTACTCAAAAAACTAGAATTTTGAAACGCACAATTAACTGAACCCGAATTGTGGTTATTGGAACCCGTTTCTGGAATACCGACACCAGAATTTGGTTGATTATTTTGATTATTTTCCTTCGCACCCCTTATTTCCGGTTTTCCTGCGCATAAAAGAAAATGATGATTCTTGGCACACTGGGCACACGGTCTTTTTAAGCACTGTCTTACACCATGTGACTGGGAAAAACACAGAAAGCATAAATTATTAATTTTTACCAAATCGTACCTTTGTGTAGGATTCATAGCCTTAAATTTATCACACCTACCCAAAAAATGTGACGATTTTTTACATAAAACACAAAAAGGCATTCTGTTATTGTTTTTATTCTCATGCTGGCTTACAAAAAATGATTTCGAATTTTTATTTTTATGATAGCCACCGGAGCTAGCCTCTTGTGAGTCACTATTATGCAAAATTTTTGTTTGATCCTTAACAAATTTAATTAAATCCGTGTAAGTAGGAATAACCGTTCCGCGCATGTGATTTTCAAAAGATTTTACCATTTCCCTGTCCAGTTTTGAGAGTGCATGATAAAGTAAAATAAAATCCGTTAAATCCGGGACATCCAACTTTTTTAAGGCATTAACCGAGGCGTCAAAGATTTCTAAAAAACTGTTTAGATTTTTTTCAGATTCCGATTGCAAGGATTTAAAATTAAAAATTTGTTGTAAATAAGTGTTTGCTAACAACCTTTTATTATGATATTTTTCTAAAAGTGCTTTCCATAACGTGTCATAATTATCCCCAGAAGTAGCTATTCCCGCACAAATACTAAGGGCCGATCCCTTTAAATGTGAAACCAAAAGCCGAGCCTTATCTGCATCCGTCAGCTGGAAATTATCGTGTACCAATGGTTTGTAAATCGAATAAAAGTTTCCCATTCCTTTGGTTCTCCGTGGAAATCTGGAATAGTGATTTTTGGCAAAAGACTGTGTACATTACACTGTTGTTGTGTACTTTGCTGTAAAGTTGGATTTACAATATTGGTGCTTGGTTTTAATTTTGTATAAGCCGCCCTTGCTTCACAACACATTTCGTTAATAACAGACATCACCTGAAAATCTGGTTTATAGTTTTCATCAACGTCAAACCCGACTGCGTTGATTTCATCCAAAATTTTGAGAATTTCTGTCCTTGTCGAATCCATCGACTGATACAAGTTTGTGAATTTTTTAATGGTTTTATCCGTAGTTAAGTTTTTCGATAAGTCATATAAAGTCTGAATGATTGTATAAAGCGTTTCTTTTTTAGCCGTTAATATTTTAAATTGCCTTTCGTAAGTAGTCATTGTCACTGAAATCAATCCGCAAAATCAGAAAAAAAACAAAGTCTACTTTAAGAAAACTGTAGCATATAACAAACCAGGTCTGAGTATAAATTTTGAATAAAATTAATTAATTATAGAGATTTGTTAAAAAACAAGCCTTCCGGGCAGTTATTATGCAAACTCTTTATTTTGTTTAGAACCGTGAATCAAATTTAGTATTTGTTTACAAAATAATTTTTATTCATACATCCGAATTTTTCCGTAACCGATTGAGTCGAAAAATATTCACGTTTGACAACACCGCAAATATTTAAAAACCTAACTTCTTTCACGCCCGAAGCCCAAGTTGTTCCGAGAAACAAAAACGATACAAATACAAAAATCAGCAAAAAGTTATCACAGAGTTTTTTTTTTCCGATACGTGCCGACATTAAATTTTACCGAACAATTTGTTTCTAAATAAGAATATTATTATTTAATAATACAAAACTAAGCAAAGCAAACTGTAAACCTACGCTGAATATCCGAGCTCGAAATTGACCAATTATGTTTTGGCTTTTAGGAAAACCAAATGGAAAAAATTTAATAATAATAACTTACCGAGATTTTCTTAGATTTTCTTCGTGTTGTTAAATGTTGAAGAACTATTTTCGGTGGCATTAAGGAAAATGAAGGATGGGATAAAAGAAGGGAAAACACACACAAAATCAAATTAAAATTGTCAAAGTGTACTATACGTTCCGACCGTATGTCTGTTAACGACTGACTGACTTAACATAAAGGACAGAAGATTATGCTTACTTAGAACTGTGTTGCCAAGATGTTCCCGAATTAAAATAAATGAAATATATATTCATATTGGCGCAAACAGTAGAGACCTGGACTCTCAAACAGAACAACATCAAAAATATTGAAAATTTAGAGATGTGGTGCTCTCCTGCTGGAAAGTATGTAATACGAAAGATACGAAAAGACCCAGAAATTTTGTTAACGATAAAACGAAGAAAACTCGAATATTTGGGTCATCTGATGAGAGGACATAAACAAGCATTACTTCAAAATATAATGCGAGGAAAATAGAAGGAAAACGGAATCCAGGCTGTAGAAAAATGTCGTGGTTGCAGAATTTGGGAGAGTGGTTTGGCTCCACCACTAATGAAATCTTTAGGTTAGCTGTAAACACGGTCAAGATAGCCTTGATGTTTCCAATCTCTGATAGAAGTGGCACAAAAAGAAGAAGAAGAAACTATTTTTGCGTACAACTTAAAATCAATTGCCAAATAAAAGAAATAGCTTCAGAACAATGCCAAGTAAAAATCAACATTTTCAACAAAATGAAATTATAGTCTGTAAGTATAATAATATACTTACCTACTAGTATACTAATGTATAGTACACACATCGAAAAAATCTGTAAGAAATCGTCTCCACGATGCCAGTCTCCACAGTCGAAAGCCATTGAGATGTCCACCTATCTACAGAGGCAATAACGCTGCAATATTAGAGTGGTGTCAAGAATATCAAAACTGGGATGCAAATGATTGAGGATTGAGCTACAGTTTTATTCTCCGACGAATCTAGATTTGGATTTCATCCAGATTTCCGTCGAGTATATAAGAGTGTGGAGACTATCTGGAAATTTAAAACGCTTAAAATATGTCTAGGACGTTTATACATACAGAAGTGGTACAATAATGGTATGGAATTGGATAATAGTCGGTGGCAGAACGGAACTCGTTTTTCCAAACCACTTCCTTACAGCTCAGCAGTACCTTGACACAATTCTACGACCTGTCCGTTTGCTGATGCGGTTGATCAAAACTTTCACTTCGTGCACAACGGCGGATCCAGCAACCTTGCAAGGTGGGGGCAATGAAATACAAATTTTCTCGTGACTGGCGTACGCAGGATTTTTTTTCGGGATGGGCTGTTATTTTCTTATTCTTCATGTACCATGTCCCTTCAGAACGTTGGTTACCATCATAGGTATCTTAATTTTATTTATTGCCACCCTAAATTAACCATGAAGTTCTTCTTCGTTCTGGACTGCGTTTGCCTGCTATTTCCACTTGAGTAATATTTTGTAGCAACCTATATTTAGGACCTCTCATTAAACGTCAGAAATAATCCAGCTATCTCTTCTTGATGCTTTCTATAATCGCAGTAGTCTTGCTGAGACATTCTAGTATTGTGGTTTCGAATCTTCTCCATCCAAAAAGCTCTTAAAATTCTTCTATTGCACCACATTTCGAGAGCCTCAAGACCATTTAGATCGATTTTATTCACAGTCCAAAACTCGACACCATACAGTAAGACCGAGAACACGTAGCAGCGAAGTAGTCGGATCCTTAATGCCAATTTTAGGTCTCTGTTAGATAATACTTTGGACATCCTACTAAAATCGGCTCTTATTCGGGGGGTTTTAGCACTAGCAATTACTATTTTTATCTAGTCTCTGGCATTGAATTGAATAAATGGCAATAAACAGATTTATCAACAGCAATAACAATTGAATAGATAGCAATAACAGATTTTTTCATTTATTATGTTCCAAAGACTTTTATAATTTTCGATTTCAAGGAATTCTGGCATATTTATGTTTCAGTTATCAACAGGACACAAAATTTACTATTTTTGTTCAATCGTAATTTCTTTCTTAAAAACTGTGTCAGTAGACACCAGGCGAGGTCTCAAGGAGGGGGCAATCGACTCTGTTGACCCCCCCTTGGATCCGCGTCTGTTCATGCATGATAATGCTCGTCCAAATGTCGCACGCCCAATGACAGACTGACTTACCAACGAAGGTATTGATGTGCTGCCTTGGCTAGCAGAATCCCCCGACCTGAATCCCATCGACCATGTATGAAAGATGCTTCAACGAATAATTACTCCCTATACACGTCGTTTTGTTTCCGAAAACGTCTGATAGAAGGATGGGCAAAACAGAATATCGACAATCTTATTTTATATATGAAAGACAGATGTAGAGCCGTAATAAACCAGGGTGGACTCCATACTCCGTATTAACTTTGTTTTTTTTATTAGGATCATATTTTGTGAGGACCTATTTTTCTTAATTGTAGTTCTCGATATTTTTGACATTTATGAAAGGTATTCTCATTATTTTTGACATTTTAACAAATTTTGTTGTATATTAAACACTACTGGTCATTAAAAATCGGTTATTATTTATTAAAAACAATAATTAAAGAAGAAATTTGTCTATTTTTATAATATCCCTAGACTTTTCTAATTTTGTATTATATGACTTATTTTTATCCATACTTCACAAATTAAAACTAAAAATGACAATAGTAAAAATTAAAAAATCCTACATAGAATTTATTACTTTATAAATTCATCTGTTAAAAAAACCACTGTACAATACAAACCTTCAATAATATACTCACGTCCAATAAATTCTTAATGAATCATAAGGTTGTTGTACCTTTTTACAAAGTGTGACAAATCAAATATAAAGTAAAAAGGATGTACTTAAAAATCAATTAGTAAGTAACAAACCAGTCCCACCGTCTTTAACAAACGAATTAAAATAATAGTACAGTACTCCTAGTGGGATGATACTATTAGTACCGCCTTTATGATTGATTTCGTCTATTACTGCCAATTTAGTATAATATAAAGAACTGAAAAAATTTATGATTTTTAACAAATCATAAATTCGGTAATCATACTGATGATGAAATAGGTACTATGTTAGAGGGCGAAGACTATGACGGAACTATTAGTGAAGACGATCTATGAACACCATTCACATCAAAATAAATGCCACTTATGCGAAAACGGAACTTCGAGGATCAACAAATGTCTCAAAATTCATAAGAGTCGAATGATTGAAATAATATCAAACAAAACAGTACAAAACCCGTACAAACATAAACAGTGCAAAATTTCATATTCCAATTTATTATTTTTAAATTCTTTGGTTTTTACAGTACCCACCGCTCAAATTCTGGGAGGACCAGATTTACATGTAGATAAAGGTAGTACCATCAACTTAACCTGCTCCATAAGATTTAGTCCTGAGCCACCAGCCTATATTTTTTGGTACCATCATGATGATGTAAGTATAAACATTGGATTTTTGACCATTGCCCCTATAGCTTTAGAATGTTGTGACAGTTTTAAAAAAATATGGGTTACAATAATCAAACCTGTCATTAATCTAAACTTTAAGTTTAGTATCGTGTAACTATGGTATTATGTGCAAAAACTCTACCAACAAACGAAGACAGGAGATTCGTTAGATAATTTTGAGACAATTTAACCCAATTCACATAGTCCGAAAATGCTTCGAGCTATTTGAAGATGGCGTCTGGTAATTAGTTTTTCTTAAATATCTCTAAAACGCTTCTATTCAGAAAAACGAAAATTGGTACACTTATTTATCTTCCAAAGATAAATCGATTTCGTCCATTGCAAATTTCTAGTACCTGTCATAGGTGTCCGTTTTGGATAGGGCAACAGATATATTATTGCATAACTTTTTTGTTTTTAATTTTTAAGCATTTTTTAGTCTGGATTATTAAAATGTAAGGTATTATAGTAATAAAAGGTACTTTTACTTTAAGTCGATAGAATACACCGTTTTCGAGAAAAATCGATTTGAAAATTTTTCGTCTTCTAAAAATAAAAAAAAATTTTTAAAAAAACAACTATTTAAAAAAACGAAAACTGGTACGTTTATTTATATTCCAGAGGTGAATCGATTTAATTATTTCATTAATTACGAATTTCCACTACCGGTCATATGCGTCCGTTTTGGGTAGGTCAACGGTTACTTTATCACATAACTTTTTGCCTTTATAGTCCAGGGTCGAAAAATAACAACGGGAAAAAAATCAATACAGGTATTTGAAGGTGCTAAATCGTAGGGGGGATATAGTTAATTAAAATATATACAGAATTACTCCTAACTCGACCTCATTTTTTTATAAACAAATGCCAAAGTCAGAAAATATTGTTTTTTGCCCATAGCATTTTTAGTGTCATATTTACAGCAAAAGTTGTTTTACAAAAGTTGTGTATCATCAAAAAACAATTAATTTGAATTTTTATAAGTGAAAATCCATAAAGAATTAACCGAGATAATTGCAAAAAAACCACGTTTTTGCACTATTTTGTAAATGTTAATAACTTTTAAAAAATAGGCCGTAAGGAACTTATTATATCTTGATCATAAGGTAATTAGGTGCCTTTATTAGTGTACAAAATTTCATTAAGATCTGTTTGTTAGTTTATGAGTTATGTTAAATGTTTATCCCAGATATCGAATGTTTAAACAATCATTGTTGCCCTAGGAGTATTTTCAGAGCTTTTTGGCAAAGTACAATGGATTCTTAAAAAGTAAAATTACTAAGAAAGTTAAAAAAATAATAAATTTGTTTTTGAAATGTTGTTAAACAAGTCGATAAAAAAATGGTGAGTTTTTTCCTTATAAACAATTAGAATATCTTTGTTATTTTTTCTGATAAATAATTATAATTGATTGTATCAAAAAGCTGGTAAAAGAACACACATTAAAAAAAGAAAAAACAACTTTCTAGGACCGATAATAGCCAAGTTATACTTTTTTTTTTAAATCACATCTCGATTGTTTATAAATATTAAGAGTTGAAATTTTTACAAAATGATAATAAATATCTATATATGATATTTCAATTGATAAGTACGGAATATCTTCTATTTAAAACGAGTAATATCCCTTTAAAGTGAAGTTACTCACGCTGACTGAGCTGGTACCATGCGATTGGGAAGATTGCCGGAGTCCAGTTTCGCGCGTCGAGATTTTGTTATGAAAGTTCAATTTGGAGCGCTTGAAAAATTTTATAATATCTTAGCTTCCAGAAAACGTAGAGCCTTCATTTTTTTTTAATTAGGGTAACTCGACGAAGGAATAACAACTAGCTAATTTTCATTTACCGGAAAATTCTGGAAAATGGACTTTTTATTCAACATTCATTTTTCATTTACAATATTAACAATAATATATTTTGATAAATATTTTCATAAAATAATATAAATTTGTGAATAAATATTAAAATACAATTATAATATATATCTATTTATATACAGGGTGGTTCATTTTATCCGCCTCGGTGTCTGTACGGAAAACGAATTGATTTAAAAAAATTTCTTTTAAGACATATACAGGGCAATTAATACTACAATTTAAAGATAATGTGAATTAATTTTTAAATTGCCTTAAAAAATAAGCTAGACTATACCTAAGTACAGGTATTTTGAATTATTTCAATTTTTACAAAAATATAAAATTTTAGAAAAAAATAAATATTTACGAATCTAAGAATCGGTGACAAATTTTTTCTTAGATCTTCATAATAGACTATTCAGCATTTTTAAACAGATGTTGTTTGTAACAAAATTTATAATTAGTTAATCGTACATTTTTAGATTTAAAAACTAATTGAAAACAAAAAATATTCTCAAATTTGAAAAAAAAAGTGTGTATTGATTATAATTATTGATCTTCGTTAACTCTACACAGTTTATGTACAGGTTCATTAATTTTTTATTTCTTCAACATTATCCCTCATTTTTTGAAACAAATCTTCTTCAACTTCACTTTTGTCATCTATAATAACTGTCAAAAGGTTGTAGCATTTTTTTCGTCAGTGGCATCTTTGCAATTTATGCAACGCTCGGTACAATTCATTTTTTTCAAGAAATTATGGATAATGTGGAAGAAATTAATGAACCTGTACAAAAACTGTGTATAATTTACGAAGATCAATGATTGTTATAATTTATACATACATTTTTTTTAATTTGAGAACGTTTTTGTTTTCAATTAATTTTTAAATCTGAAAATGTACGATTAAGTAATTATAAATTTTGTTAGAATAAACATCTGTTTAAGTAGGATGCTCCATAAAAAAATATATCTTTCTTTTTTGAAGCACCCTGTATAATTTACATTATTTTTAGATTGTAGTGTTAATGGCCCGGAATATTTCTATCAAAATTTTTTTTTAAATCAAGTCGTTTTCCGTACAGACACCGAGGCGAATAAAATGAAACACCCTGTATATAAATAGATACATACTATAATTTTATTTTAATATTTATTCACAAATTTGTAATATTTTATAAAAATATTTATGAAATTATATATGTGTTAACGTTGTAAATGAATGTTGAAAAAAAAAGTCTATTTTTCAGAATTTTCCGATTTTTCCGGTAAATGAAAATTAGCTAGTTGCTATTCTTTCATCGATTTACTCCAAATAAAAAAAAATTGAAGGCTCTACGTTCTCTGGAAGCTGAGATATTTTAAATTTTTCAAGCGCTCCAAATTGAACTTTCTATAGCAAAATCTCGACTGGCGAAACTGGACTCCGACAATCTTCTCCATCACACGGTACCAGCTCAGTCAGCGTGTGTAACTTCACTTTAAAAGGTTATTACTCATTTTAAATAGAAGATATTCTGTACTTATCAATTGCAATGTAAAATATAGATATTTATTTTTATTTTTTAAAAATTTCAACTCTTAATATTTATAAACAATACAGATGTGATTTAAAATAAAAAGTATAACTTGGCTATTATTGGTCCTAGAAAGTTATTTTTTATTTTTTAATGTGTGTTTTTTACCGGCTTTTTGATACAGCCAATTATAATTATGTATCAGAAAAAATAACAAAGATATTCTAATTTTGTATAAGGAAAAATCTCACCATTTTTTTATCGACTTGTTTAACAACATTTAAAAAAACAAATATATTGTTTTTTAACTTTCTTAGTACTTTGAGTCTTTAAGAACCCATTGCACTTTGCCAAAAAGCTCTGAAAATACTCCTAGGGCAACAATGATTGTTTAAACATCCTATGTCTGGGATAAACATTTAACATAGGGTAACGGGTACAGTTGTTGGCCGGTCACTAGTGATTGGCCACTTTCACAAAAATCCGAAATATTAAGATTTTTAGAAAGTATAAGGAAATAAATGTATTTGCATTGCAATTCGGCAACATTGCTATATATTTGGTCTAGCCATTATCTCTCTGAGTTAATATTGTCTATTTGTGACAGCGTGTGTTGTTCGAAGCTTAACAGGAGCATCCAGTTTTAAGAGTTTTTTAAAGAATTTGTTAAGGAAGGCCATTCATGAGGTGAGTTATCTTGGCTAATAATATTGTGTATCTGCTTATATTAATGTTTTGTGATGATTTAGTGGGGTACATCTTACGTTATCGGTGGTTTTAATAGTAAGGTTATAATTTTTTGGCGGTAAATTTTAGTGGCCAAGCACTGTATCTTAAATATGTCCGCATTATTATGATTGGCCTACCGGCCAATTACTGTACCTACTTTAAATTAAAACATTTATTATAATTTAGGCTCTTTTAGCTCAGTTTGGCCCAACACAACATATTTCAAGCATTTTTTCTTATTTTTTAAGGCAATAACTAGTGGTTGGCCGACTGCCAATCACTAAACCACAGGGTGGCCAATAACTGTAATGTGTAATAAGAATATATTTTTTGTCCGGATTCGTTTTTATAAAATTACAATTATTTTAGTTATAGAATTAATGCCAATGCGGGCAATCTGAATCAAATTTGAAACGTCCGTATTGTAGATAACATTATTAGATACTATTAAGTGATTTTATTTTTAGAATAAAAAATGCCAAATATCCGGAAAGATAAAACGTATCACAAAAAATATACAGAACAAGATCTTCAGTCTGCTTTTCAGGCCATAGAAAATGGCATGAGCCAACGGAAAGCCGCTGAACAATTTAATGTGCCAAGAGCAACACTGCAGTTTAGAGCAAGCGAAAAATTTAATGAAAAAACTAACCTTGGTCCCAATCCTATTCTTTCTTTGGAGGAAGAGAATCGTTTAAAGAATTGGATCGTAACATGCCAAGACAAAGGTTTTCCAGTAAGAGTGGAAAATATACAAGACTCGATTAAAGGTTTTCTTGATGCAAATCCACGTGCTAATCCTTTTACTGACAATCGGCCCGGAAGAGGTTGGTATAGATCCTTCTTAAAGAGACATCCAGATTTAAGCGAGCGAACTCCAGAAGCGGTAACAGCAGCAAGTTCAGTTGTGTCTGAAAAAGATATAAGAAAATGGTTCACCGGTGTTCAAGAATATTTACACCGTAAACGTTACATTGATATTCTTCAAGACACTTCACGTGTTTTTAATGGGGATGAAACCTGCTTCCTCTTGTGCGCCAAAAATAAACGAGTGTTGGCTGTAAAGGGAAGCAAAAATGTATATCAAATAGAACATCACTCCAAAGTTAATTTGACGGTTATGTTTAGGTTTGCAGCATCTGAAGAAATAACAGCACCGATGATTATTTACCCATACAAACGACTTCCTAGCAATGTTATAAATTCAGTTCCTCGAGAATGGGGCATAGGCTGTAGCGATACGGGATGGATGAAGAAATAAAACTTCTATGAATACATAGGAAACGTCTTATATAAGTACCTAGTTGCAAAAAAACACTAAATTTCCAGTCATTTTGTTCGTTGATGGACATAAAACTCAGTTAACCATTCAAACCAGTGAATTATGCTCAAAGTTACAAATTATTTTAGTGGCATTATATCCCAATGCGCCCAGAATTATACAGCCTGCAGATGTTGCTGCATTTAAACCGTTAAAGGCAAATTGGAACCGGGCAGTATTAAAGTTTAGACGAGAAAACCCAAACAAAAAGATACTATTGTCACAGAAGATACAATGACTTTAGATATTCAATCGACATCCGATAATCTGCCTTTAGTAAATCAAGATAACTCATTATGTAAAGAAATTGACACCTCAATTGACAAATTCTTTTTTGGCCAAAAACCCCAGAAAGAAAGGGTAAAAAGCAAACAGAACGGTTGCCTTTCGTGCTCACTTTTTCAGATCGTCAAAATGCAGAGAGGCGTAAAATTGAAGAGAAAGACGAACAAGAAAAAATAAAATTAGAACGAAAACAAAAGCGAATAGACGCAAAAGCAAACAATAAAGGTAAACAAAATAAAGAAACCAAGAAGAAAGTAATAAAAAAAATTGCCACAAGAGCCAATTCCGAGAGCAAGAAATGTCAAAATGTTGTGAAGAATAAAGAAAATGTTACACTAAATACAGGTGATATTGTAGATACAAATACTTTTAAATCAGACACACTTCTTGATCATACAATTAAAAGCACTACTTTGAGAAGTGGAGTTAGAGTACATATACCAGAAGTAATTAACGCCAAAGAAAACCACGAACTGCTACGGAACCAATTTTCTGATTCTGTAGAGGAAAACGCTATTCTGTCCTCAATTGATAACGTATCTTTTGATGTCTCTAACAATAAGAATTCATCAAATTTGAGGAATACTTCCCAAAGCAAATGTACAAATTTGGAAACCAGCAAAGAAAAACGTGCTGGTGAGTCGGCTAAAAGAAAGTTGTTTTTAGAAACAGAGGGATATCCAGAACATGAAGAAATACAAATTCTCTCAGATATATTGGTGAGACAACCAGACAACACCAACATACCTGTAAATAATAGTCTTTTGTATACAGGATTGTGCTATTCTTGTCCCTAAAATATTTCTAAATCAAAAGTTGGAATAAAATGTTTATTTTGTGTCAGAGGCTCCCATATTGGTAGTTGTGTTAAAAAACAACAAGAAATTGAAAATCTAAATAGTTTTGTTTGCCCTAACTGCACAAACAAAAAAAGAAAATTAGGAATTTTATGAGTGGCCAATAACTGTAATTCTATATGCCAATAACTATGTTTGCATGGCCAATAACTGTGTAATTTTGTATGTTTTTAAATTTGTGTTAATTTTTTATGTACATTATTATTTTTACTAAAATAACCTGAGTTTTTATAAAATTTGATGTTTCATTGTTATTAAAAAACCCTTACCAAATATTTCACATTAAAATATACCAATTTACAATTTTAATTCAATTTGAAATCCCTTAAGTGGCCAATCACTGTACCCGTTACCCTAACTGGTAAATTAACAAACAGATGTTCTTGAAATTTTGTACCCTAATAAAGGCACTTAATTGCCTCATGATCAAGATATAATAAGTTCCTTACGGCCTATTTGCTAAAAGGTATTAACATTTACAAAATAGTGCAAAAAACTTGGTTTTTTGCAATTATCTCAGTTTTTTTTATGAATTCACTTATTTACTTATAAGAATTCAAATTAATTGTTCTTTCATGATATACAACTTTTGTAAAACAACTTTTGCTGTAAATATGATACTAAAAATGCTATGGGCAAAAAACAATATTTTCTGACTTTGGCCTTTGTTTATAAAAAAATGAGGTCGATGTACGAGTACATCTGTATATATTTTTAATTAACTATATCCCCCCTACGATTTAGCACCTTCAAATACCTGTATTGATTTTTACCCTGAAATCGCTCATATTTATTTTTCTACCCTGGTCTATTAATCTTTAAGAATTTTTGACACTAGATTATTAAATTATGAGGCATTCTAGCACTAAAAGTTACTCTTGCTTTAAGTTGGTAGATTACACCGTTTTTTTTTTGAAAATTTTTTTAAATTTTTTTTATTCAGGAAACGAACAATTTTCAAATTGATTTTTCTAGAAAACGGTGTGTCCTACCGACTTAAAGCAAGAGCACCTTTTAGTACTGTAATACCTCACAATTTGATAATGCAGTATCAAAAATGCTAAAAGCTAAAGACAAAAAAGTTATGCGGTAAAATAACCTTTGCCCCACCCAAAACGGACGCCTATGACTGGTACTAGAAATTCATAATAGATGAAATCGATTAAACTCTGGAAGATGAATACGTGTATCAATTTTTGTTTTTCTAACTAGAAGCGTTCTGGAGGTATTTAAGAAAAACTAGTTAAAAGACGCTATCTTCAAAGAGCTTTCTAGCTCCCTTAGGAAGCATTTTCGAACTAGGTGAATTTGGTTAAATTGTCTTAAAATTATCTCAGAAATCCCCTGCCTTCGTTTGGTGGAGTTTCTGGACACTCTGTATAATGATGATATGGTATTTTAGCCCATGTGCCTTTTACATTTTCTCCCATTGTTACCGAGTTTGTCTAAAAAATTTTCTTCTAAGCTTTTTTTGTACAACCGTTTTATAATCTGGTCTTCAGAGACTCTATGTTTAGTTTTTAGAGTATTTGGAGGGTTTTTCCTTAATTACTGGCATTTTTACTTAAAAATTTTCCGGTACTAGGTTATGTTTGAAGGGTGTCGGGAGAAAATCATGGATGTCATCAAGAAATGATTTTGAGAAAAACGAATTTTAAAGTTATAAGTAGGGAGCGGATTTTATGCTAAATGCATATTGCATGCATATTTCGCATATTTAAGAACTTTACTAAATTTTGCATATTTTTAAAGAAACATGCATATTTTGTGCATATTTAAAAACATTTAAGTCCAAAAAAAATTTTAATTTTTTAATTCGACACAAAATATTTTCCCGCACAGGCTGTCATATTTATTCTTCGAGAACTACCTGAAGAGAGACGGTACATTCACTGCCTTTTCATTTTTTCTTAGAAAATATAGATCAGGAAGGATCTGCGAAAAAACGTCTATTTTTGCATGTGAGAGGTGGCATTCGGATTTTTGCAGATAAAGTTAGGTGACCTTTCAGTAATAATAATTGACTTATGCTCCTTCTCAAATATGCCCGGAACATTAATAAAAAAATTAAAATATTTAAAAATTTCGAAAAACATCGATTTTTTTCTGATTTCTTTGCTTATAACTTTAAAACGATTCGTTTTGGAACAAAGTCGTAGAGAAATAAAATAAAGATAATTGAATTTTGTATGATATACGACTGGTAAAAAATGTCTTAAGGTATTACCTTTTCTGCAATATAGCAATAAATACAAAATAAGGGGGCAAAATAAGTCTGTTGTTATTCAATATTTTTTAACCACTTTGGTGGCACTTAGAACCTTAGTAATTCACTTAGGAAATTCTTTGTAACATACTTAAATCGTGTACCAAATTTCATTAAAATTGACCTAATAAATTTTGCATAATAAATTTGCAATCTAAATGTTTTTAAAAAAGTTCAAATTTTTTAAAATCTTTCTGAACAAAAAGTAGACCATTTAGAAGTTGGCTATTTTTTTATATATAAAGAGGTGCTTTACCTATCTAATACACTTTACAGAATTAAAATGGGATTATTTAAGGGGCCCCAGCAATGTTTTAAATTTATAAACAATTTTTTGGCTTATAAAAAATAGCTTTGTTTAATAATAAAAAAATTAATTTTTAGCAATGCAAATAATTAAAACCGGTATAATTTGACTTAAACTTTCAGATGCTGTCAGCAGAATTGCTATTTTATTTTTGAATCAAACGTTATTCGCGTTCAAAAATTGCAATTTCTCGATTTTTTTTTAAAGTTCCACCGCGATTATCTCGAAAACTATGCATCCTACGAAAAAACTTGTAAGAACATTTTTTGCTTAGGATTACCCAAGAAATACAAAAAAAATACAAAATGTTTTATTTTGCGAAAAATCGATGTTATGTAATTCCTCAAGTTCTTTGTTTATAACAATCTTATCGACATCCGGATCAACTGTTACCCAAAAAATTCGTGTTCTACGGGTCAAAATACATAAAAAACTTGGGTGAGTCCATCTAAATAAAGGAGCCCATAGCACCCCCTCCTGGCCACAGCACTAATTTGTTTATAAGCCAAAAAATTGTTTATAACTTTAAAACATTGCTGAGGCTGCTTAAATAATCCGATTTCAATTCTGTAAAGTGCATTAGATAGGTGGAGTACTTCTTTATATGTAAAAAATTGATAAATTTTTGTATGTTCTAGTTTTTGTTGTGCAAGATTTTAAAAATTTTAATCTTTTAAAAAAAGTTTAGATTGCAAAATTATTATGCAAAATCTAGTAAGTCAATTTTAATGAAATTTGGTGTACAGTTTTAGCACATTATAAAATTTTCTAAGCGAATTAGGAAGGTTCCAAGTGTAACTTAAGTGATGAAAAATCATTGAATAAAGACAGGCTTGTTTTGCCCCCTTATTTTATATTTATTGCTATTTTGAAGCAAGGGTGATAAATGAAGACATTTTTAACCAATCGCATCTGATAGAAAATATAATTATCTTTGTTTTATTCCTATAGGACTTTGTTGTAAAATGAATAGTTTTTAAGTTATAAGCAAAAAAAGTAGAAAAAAAACGAAATTTTTTGAAATTTTTAAATATTTTATTTTTTTTTATTAATGTTCCGGGCATATTTGAGAAGGAGCATAAATCAATTATTATTAACGAAGTTATCACCTAACTTTATCCGCAAAAATCTGAATGCCACCTCTCATATCCACCTAAAAACAGATCCTTACTCGTCTAATACCCGATCTTTACACAAAGTACTTATAGGTGCTTATTTTTTATAGTACGCCGTTATAAAATGATTGTAGGATGTTAAAATGATGAAGGATGGTTTACCGGAAAATCCGAATTTTATTTACTTTTATTATATTTAGTTAAATTTGTATCCCAATTTAGTAGGTACCTATAATTCTGGTGATTCTTTTAAATCCCCTATTGTTAAGAGCATTTACACCTTTAACCATTACGATTTTCTAACGGAAATTGAAATATTCATGCTTTAGATCAGATCCCGTCTTTAAACGGCTTTAAAACTTTGGAGGACATATGCGAAATTTTTAATGGAAATTTTGAAATTGATTTTGGTGCAGAATTTTCGGCTTTAACAAGTTATTTTAAATACGCCCCAATTACTTCTGTTGATGTTGAAGAAAGAAATTATAAAAATATTTTATCTGATCAAAGAAAATGTTTCCTCGTAAAAAATTTGGAAAAATATATTGTAGTGAATTATAATCGAAGATATAATAGTGATTTGTTGTTTTATTTTAAATAGGTAACTATTGGTATCAATTTTTGTAGAAAATGTGAATAAATTGCATATTATAAAAAATAATGATTTTATTTGAAAGATAATAAATAAGATTGCCGCCCCGCCCCTATAAAAGAACCCCTTAGAATAGAATTGAACATAAAATTTGTGGTTTCTCGAAATGTGCATTTTTTTGAATTTTTGTGCATATCTTGCGCATATTTCGTAATTTTTTACTGCATATATATGCGCATATTTCATCAAAATTTATCGCATATAAATCCGCTCCCTAGCTATAAGACTATTTACGAAAAAAAAATCAGTTGGGTGGTATTAAAGATGAACATATTGATAGAAAAATTGATTGATAATACGAACTAATGTAAACAAAGAACAAAAGTCAAATTGTTTTTAAAAAAATAAAAAATTAGTGGCGTAATGTCCACTTTTTAACGAAGAAAACAATGGATGTCACCAAAAGCAGGTGTTTAGTCACAGTATTGTTCCTGCTTTGTTTTTGTTTCTGATTTGTTTTTTGATTCTCTGTTTTTCATCAAAAACAGAATAAAACATTTTAGTTAAAAAATTGGTTTTAGCAATAAAATATTTTAGTTTTATTTGATTTTCTGCTTCCTTTAGTTGTGTTACATTTTCTTAGAGACTTCATTACTGAAGGGCCTGGCGTTAGTTGGTCTCCATTTTCTTCTTTTGAAAATTAATATTTTTTTGATATCGTAAAGCATAATTTTATAAAAATGCATCATGTGTTGCCTTGTTTTTGCCAATCATATTTTTTACATGGCGTCTTTTCATGAGAATTTGAAACATACATCTCTTTTGCATCTCGAGACTCGCAGAACTTAATCTTTATGTTTTTCATTGTTGAAATACGACTGGTTAGGCAAATGGAATTCCGATTCTTTAAGACTTTAAAATTTTTTTGACTGAGCGGAAGAATGAATTGTATCTTCAAGCCTTTACCCATGATATGCATCTCAATGCAACATAGTGAGGGAGTTAGAACTGATGCACAATATTTCCTTTATCTTTTGTATTACGACAAAGCATTTTTTCAGATATCTATTAGTAAAAAATTTGGTCCACTCTTTAACAAGATCTTGTAAACTGAGATGACAAACAATGGGAATGGTGTTACGCGAGAATTGGATATATTTTCTTCCCAATCTGAAGGGATTTCCGTTCTATTTTTGAGGTTGATCAGTCCCATATTTTTGTCCCTCTCATAGATTAAGTTACGGCAATGGACCGCAAACGTTTAACAATAGTTACCATGTAGTGAATAAATCTTATAACGGTATAGTTTTTATTTTGTCCACCAGCTCCATCACAATAAATATGCCAAAGAATATGCACGCGGCGCGCAGTGCTTGGGTGACAATCATTGTTTTCACCCAATTACGCGTGGACAGATATCGTTTTCTCCCGACATGTTCAATTTAAAAGGCTTAAAATCTCTGAACATTCATCTTTTTCTACCGATTTAAAGGAATGGTGCAATAGTATTTGTTAAAATCTATAAGACTACGTATTTAACTAAATTTCACCCATTTAGTGACATCCACGGTTTTCTCCCAACCCTCTTCGTTTTAAGCCCATGGCAATGTTAAAAGTCTTTGGTAATATTTGGAATTTAAGCTGATTAAAGTAATATTATGTGAGTTTCTGTTTTCCACAGTGAAGGTGGTTTTCAGGATTCTGCGGATTGGGTATCTTCCATGTCTTCCACTCATGAGCTTGCATAAACTTCTTTGTCCTTTTAATATTCGGTACAATACTTTTTCATTTCTTCCACGTTTCTGAGAGTACACATCTTTTGATCTCTTTTTGTCCACGGTTTAGTATTCCAGCATGCTAATCTTAACTCGGCTTAGATAGCATATTTAACAAATAGAGGATTTGAGAAACTTTGGGATTGAAGAAACTTTTAACATCAAACATAGCAACAAAAAGAAAAACTATTGATATGCAGAACTCTAATCCAGCCTGTCGTCACTTATGCATCAGAAACGTGGACGATGACAAAATTGATCCTCAGAAAGAATGTATAAAGGCCTGCAAGAAAACGTATTATGGCGTAGACCCTATAATATTGAGCTTGCCCGCCTTTATAGCGAGACCAGTAATGGTAGGTCTATCAAAATACACAGACTGCAGTGGCTAGGCCACTTCTAAACCCGTTTATAACCAAAGACCGGATGGAATGAGAAGAAGAGGCAGGCCCAGGGCACGATTTAAGGACCAGATGGAAGACGACTTGCGAGTGTTAGGAGTGCGGAATTGGAAAACCAAGGCGAAGGATAGGAAGGAATGGAAGCTAATTCTAGAACAGGCTAAGACCCTCCATCAGTTGTAGACCCAAAGATGATGATAAACCTTAATTCGGTATTCTTTCTCGTAATCTTTACATTAAAGTCTTATTATAAAATGTCTCCTTTGTTCGAAGCTTTTCCTTAGATTCTAACCCAGTCGAACTTTGGGGGCCTAAAGATACACCATGATCAGTGCTCCTTTATCATACCCTGCAATCAGGATAAGCTGCTCTATGAATACCTAGTAATCATATTTGTCTAACAGGTTATCAGCTATGATTCTAGCCGAGGTGGAGTAAGCGTAATCACCGAAAAAGGCGATGTGACTACAAGTTTCTTACTAATCCAGAATGCTGACCTATCGGATTCTGGAAAATATTCCTGCAGCCCTTCAAATGCTGACGTCGCAAGTATACGAGTTTTTGTATTAAATGGTAAGTTTTTAATTTTCTGACTTCCAACTTTTTAACTAAAATGCTTACTTACTTATCCTTTGGGACTAACAGGATAAACAGATCATTCTGTTGAAATACCAACTATAGTAGACGTGCTCAAAATAGTCATTCCTTGGTCAAAATGTAGGTATTGGTTTAAACACAGATGAAGCAAAAGCTGTGTCAGGAAAATTGACAGGACTATAGGAAAGATAAAGAAGATTGCTGTTAAATACTGAAATGTTCATTGAGTAATCTACTGAGAAATATTAACTTCTAAAGGCATGCCTGAAAATCCCCTGCTCAAAAAAAGGATATTAGGTTCCTACGGGAGATCTACAGCCAACTACCAATATACATCAATAAATTTTTGTCGATAATAAGCAAATCATCCATAATTCTAAATGCAAGCTTCAGGATGTAGGCTACACTATCTAATAGTGTGTCAGAATTACAATATAAGAACAACAATTACAACGAGATAATTGTCAGATATAATTGACTTGGAGAAAGCATATGATGGCGTGTCCAGGAAACAACTGTGGGAAGCAATGAGAAGAATGCACGTTAAAGATAAATGGGTAGAGATTAATATAAGTATTTAGTTATTTATACAGGGCGTCCAAAATTTATTTGAAATTTATTGACATAATAAGAAGAATGTATGTAATTTATTTAATTCAAAATACATTTTACTGCTCTCAGAAAACAGAAAAAAATGTTTATTTGTTAAATAAACATTTTTTTTTCTGTTTTCTGAGAGCAGTAAAATGTATTTTGAATTAAATAAATTACATACATTCTTCTTATGTCAATAAATTTAATTCAAAAAAAATTTTTCGACACCCTGTATAAATAATTATGTCAATGTTTATACAACTGCATAGAGAATTTAATTGCCTTCCAAATGAGCTATCACACGACTCCTATTATCATTTAAAAAAATCATCGATGACGTCATCAAGCCCAGATGGGTGACGTCACTAGTATGATATATATGCCAAAAAGTCGTAATTTAAAAATAAAAATTGACCTGTTTCCGGATTTTTTTCCAAAATCGTCCATTCTCGAGAAAATGAATTTATTCCAATCTTTACTTGCTCACTGTATGATAAAGCAATTAAAGGAAGAGATAAATATGTGTAAGACCAAATACTTCGGTATTGGATCCGAGGTTGCAGAGATGGTACTTGCATGAAAGATATAGAAATGAAAGGACGGCGAAAACAATCCACGAAAGCACTCCATGAAGTGATACTCTAACCAAACAAAACAAAAAAAGGATCGTTCAGAGTATAATGATGAATAGTACCCTACATGGAGCGGAAGTACAGCCAACGACAACAACAATACGAAATAAAATACATACAGTTGAATTGAACTTTATGAGAAGTCTACAAATCATTAGAGAGGACATAATTAGAACAGAGGAAATATGGAACAAACTAAACTATATATTGGCTGAATTGGCAATACCACACAAGCTAATAAGACTCATTAAAGCCACAATGGATGAAACTCAGGCATGTGTACGAATACAAAACCACCGGAGAGACTTTTTCAAACTTTCGCAGGGATTAAAGCAGGGAGAGAGGCTGGCCACAACATCGTTTAACCTGGCACTGGACTATGCGGTTAGGCAAATGCACACTGGACGAGGAAACTTACTGACCAACCGAAGGGTTCAACGCGCCACTTATGCCGATGATATTAATATTATGAGTAAAACATCAACAGGAGCACAGGAAACATATGCAGAGTTAAAAACACAAACAAAATGCTAGGTCTGGAAATTAACACAGAAAAAACAAAAATAATGATTCAGACGAGAAGAAATATAGTCCCACAAAACATTATGCATGAGGATGACATTGAAACGGTTGGAAAGTTTACATACCTGGGAGTAGAAATATATGCCGACTGATCAGAAGACGGAGAAATACGGAAGATAATAACGCAGGCAAACAGAGCTTATTTTGCCTTCTCCCATATATTTCTGTCTAAAAGTGTCCACCGAAATACAAAGATGAGAATATATAAAACCTTAATTCGACCAATAACATGCTATGGCAGTGAAGCCTGGGTCCTGAAAGAAACGTCCAAAAACAAAGTCGATACATTCGAAAGGAAAGTACTGAGGAGAATACTAAGACCTGTGAGGGAAACCGGAATCTTTAGAAGTCGATACAACAACGAACTTCATCAACTTTATAAGGAAGCACCCCTGTCAGACTTCATTAGAATATAAAGATTTCAATGGGCCGGACATGTGATAAGAATGGGAGAGGATAGGCTACCAAAAAAAGCACTGAATGCTAGAATTCAGGGAAAGACACCGGTTGGAAAGCCAAGAAAGCGCTGGGAAGACACAGTAAACAGCGACGCACAAGCCCTTTTAGGAGTCCGTGTATGGAGAAGAGCAGCCAAAGATCAATCAAGGGTGGAGGCAAAAAATAAAGGAGGCTAAGCTCAATTTGGGCTGTAGTGCCGTAGAAAAAGAAGAAGAAGAAATATGGAACACAATGGAAGTGAAATGCTTAATTACAAAAAATTTGGAAAACAGCCCTGCAGAGGTACGATCATGTGCAAAGAATGCCAGATCACAGGTGGCCGAAAAGAATATTGGACTAGGAACCGCCAAGAAGAATACGGAAAGGAAGACTTTCTATGAGATGGAAAATTTACATAGGAAATAATGCTATAATGGCTGAGAGAATAAAGTGCTCTGAAGGACGAAAACGGCAAACTCATAATGGGAAAAGTCGAAGAAGAAGAAGAAGAAGAAAAACTACAAAAATGCAATATAGTTACTAAAAGAAATAAATTATTAATTTAAGAGTATTTATACAAACACATATTTTTCTAGGTGAAATGCCAGCTGCAATGCAAACAGGTTCTGATGGATTGTCCAATAGCTCATTCAACATCTTCGCTCTCATCATAGTTTCTTACCTATACACATCCTACTATTTCAGCAATCTTGACCTGAACCAAGGAAGTTGGAGGTAGCTATGTTTTGGAAGTATGGATTTGTAAACTACATATTTGGTAGTGGTCTAACTGTTAGTTAAGTCATGGTTGATGTAATCTATTTTTTTTTTTTCGGAATGTCTCTTAAGTGAAATATTAGTGGGTATATTTTAGGGGATTCTTGTTAACAGGGTAAACGTTGTTGTACGTAAATACAAACATTTGATTAATTCTAAAATATTCTTATTTAACACGTTGAAGGCATAAGAATTTTTTTTACAAATACAAAAGACACCGCACACATCTTACGGAAAATGTAATACAATACAATTTACATGAATAGATTTGTCGCGAAATTACAGTCATTTCATATCATTGCGACAACTCTGAACTTTGATCAATAACGGCGTAAATTGATATAAATAAATCTAAATGGGTATGTACCTACATAAGATAGAGAAGAAAAAGATTGTGAAAAGGCACTTCATCAATCTTTCTGCAGGTATTAAGGTCTCTTATCTTCTTCCACTTCTTTTTCCTTCTTGTATGTAGGCAGCCAAAATACCAGGCAACTAATGCAGAAAAGAAGAGAAATGAGAAGCGACACGGAAATTAAAGCTGACGAACTACAAAAATTAAATTAGACACTCGAAAATACAACCAAGAACAAATCGAACATACCATTGAGAACAATAGAAGTATGAAAGTATTGAAAAGAAGACTAAGAACGGGAACAAGGCAGATAATAAATATTAAAGATAGAAATGGTCATCTTACAACCAACAGAGAGGAAACCCTTAAAATAGTTGAAGACTTCTACAAATTGCTGTACACAAGCCAACACAAAGTAAATAGCAAAGAAGATAAAGTACCAGAAATATTAACAAGGAAAAAAGGGCATTGTCAACCAAGGATCAGAACTGCTACCGGAAATCACAATAGACGAAATAAAACTAGCCCTAAGAAATGCTAAGAATAACAAATCTCCAGTTGCAGATGCAATCAAAATCGGAGGCACTTATCTTCTTAAGAAAATAAAAAACCTTTTTAACATGTGCCTTTTGGATAGTAATATACCCGACAAATGGCACAATGCTGAAGTAATTCTAGTGTACAAAAAAGGAGATCCCTATGAATTAGAAAACTACAGACCTATAAGCCTTCTTAGTCACTTATACAAAGTCGTTACAAGAAAAATAACGAATCGTCTTCAGAAAAAACTTGATTTCTACCAGCCAATGGAGCAAGCGGGATTTCGTACCGGATTTGAAACAAATGATCACCTACAGAGCATTACAACGGTAATAGAAAAGACTATCGAATACAATCGACCGCTCGTTTTGGCTTTTGTAGATTTCCATAAAGCCTTTGACACAATAGAATTTGACAGAATTCTGGAAGCACTACAAGCATGCCACATTGACTACCGGTACACAAGGGTAATTTACAATACATACAAGAACACAACTATGTCGGTGAAACTACATAAAAACACGGACCTTATCCCAATATATCCCAATCGGCAGAGGAGTCCGACAGGGCGATACCTTATCGCATAAACTGTTTACCGCAGTACTAGGACTGCTTGTAAAAAACTTAACTGGGAAGAGCGAGGCCTGAATATTGACGGTAGAAGATTAACAAATTTGAAATTCGCAGACGACATAGTTTTATTCTCTGACAACCTCAAGGAGATATGTACCGGATGTCCCAATAAGAATGGCTCTCGGCCATATCTCAGGAACCGTTTATACTACAGCTTTAGGAAAAAAAATTTATAACAAAAGTTTCTCCGAGAAAAGCCTGGAAATTATTTTCATAATTGTAAGTCCACCGCTAGAGGGCGTAATTGAATATCAAAAATTAAAAAATCAAAATTTTACAAAATTTGCCCAATGAAGGGGCACTGGAAATCAAATCATCGTATTCTTCATACAATTCTGTGCATATTTTATTTCACAAGTTTAAGTCTACCTGTGCAAATAAGAGGTGGGGGTGAGTGGGAACCTTGTTATGAAATAATCGCTGTAAGTCCGGTTCTGCTTAATCGATTTTTACAAACTTGGTCTTTTTGAAAACAGCTCTTTTTCGTCAATGTAATAATTATAATTTGGAAACAGCCTATTACGTAATATGCCGGCTAGAAGGCGCTATTTATTTATTTTTAGAAATCTACTTTTCTTTGGAAAATATTAAATACAAGTATGATTTTTTTCCTTTATTACAAAATTAGACCAAATTAGAAACAGAATACCGAAAACCGCATGTCGATACCTTTTTTCTATCTCGAGATATCTTAAGAAACGTGTAAATTTTACACATAAATGTTGCTGTCATATAAGTGGAAATATATATAGAAGCACGTAGTGTGCTATAGACAAAAACAAAGGAACATTATCCAGATGTCACCGTATATAATGAATCAAAACAACAATTAGACAAATAACACTATAAAATATAACAAAAAAAGAGTGTGTGCTTTGTACGCCAGGAAGAAGTTATACTTCTATTATTATGATTTTAACAAAATAAATATATTTTAAACAGTTTAATTTTATTTTTATTTAAATATTACACTAATTTTCATTTGCTTTTCTCTCGATGAATCGTAGAAAATGTAAAAACGTCAGATTTTCTACATAAATTTTTAATTTTTATTTCATTATATTTTAATATCAATTATCCTATTCCCAACTAAGATAAATACATAAATGTTATTGTCACCGGTAAACTAAGTTAAGGAAGTCAAAGTGGAAACAAGTAGTGTGCTATGGAAAAAATAGAACTATTAGAAGTATTAACTTCAAAAAGTTATCATCTGTCAAATTATGTATCAAATCAGCAAATCATAAAAATTTGTTCATTGATGGTTTGTTGCGGTTTGTTTCAATTAAATTTTATATAAAATTTATACAGAGTGAAATTCAAGATGATTCTTACAAACTAAGAAGCATTTGACGTGATAGCCACATTCTTTGAATGCATAAGAAATGCAACTGTTGCGGCTAGAATATATGCAATGAAATATCTCCAAAGACGTCACCCCAGTAGTAGAGTTTTTCATATTTTGTTTTGATTTATTATATACGGTGACATCTGGAAGATGTTTCTTTGTTTTTTTCCAAAGCACACTACTTGCTTCTATATATTTCCACTTATATGACAGCAACAGTTATGTTTAAAATTTACACGTTTCTTAAGATATCTCGAGATAGGAAAAGGTATAGACATGCGGTTTTCGGTATTCTGTTGCTAATTTGGTCTAATTTTGTAATACAGGAAAAAAAATCATACTTGTATTTAATATTTTCCAAAGAAAACTAGATTTCTAAAAAGAAAATAAATAGCGCCTCCTAGCCGGCATATTACGTAATAGGCTGTTTCCAAATTATAACTATAACATTGACGAAAAAGAGCTGAGGTGGGATTACGAACACTCGATACGAATCGTATCCGCCATGTTTTACCATAGCGTCTTATGGTAAAACATGGTGAATACGATTCGTATCGAGTGTTCGTAATCCCTATGCTGTTTTCAACAAGACCAAGTTTGCAAAAATCGATTAAGCAGAACCGGACTTGCAGCGATTTTTTAATAACAAGGTTCCCACTCGCCCCCACCTCTTATTTGCACAGGTAGACTTAAACTTGTGAAATAAAATATGCGCAGAATTTTATGAAGAATACGATAATCGGATTTCCAGTGCCCTTTCATTAGGCAAATTTTGTAAAACTTCGATTTTTTAATTTTTGATATTCAATTACGCCCTCTAGCGGTGGACTTACAATTATGAAAATAATTTCCAGGCTTTTCTCGAGGCAACTTTTGTTATAAAATTTATTTTCCCAAAGCTGTACTATAAACGATTCCTGAGATATTCCTGAGAAATTCATGAAAAACCTAGTACCTAACGGAAATATCAATATTGGAGACAACGAAGTAGAGCTAGTGGAAAAATACATATACCTTGGACACGAAATAAAGATCACAAGAGACAACCAAACATGAGAACTACGAAGAAGAATAAACCTACCTTGGACACGAAATAAAGATCCCAAGAGACAACCAAACATGCAAACTACGAAGAAGAATAAACCTAGCATGGACAGCCTATAGAAAACTCAAAGACATCTTTAAAAGCGATATACCAATTTCTTTAAAACGTAAAACATTTGACCAATGTGTGTTGGACTGAGGCTGGATGATGATGATGTAGGCTTTAAAGTGTGTTTCTTCTTCAATTTTAGCCTCCTAAATTGTTTAAATTATCGCACCATCTTTTTCTTGGTAATTTCTTCTGGTCAATACTTCTTCGTCCATTTGGTGACTTATCTCGTTCTATTCGTACTATCTTATCCTCTGCCATTCTATTAATGTATTCGTTTCACTCCTGTTTCTGTTTTATCACCCATCCATTTATGTCTTCTACATTGCATGTTCTTCTTATGTTTTCGGTTCTCTCCCTATCCAACAGACTTTTCTCTGATATTCGTCGAAGTATTTTCATCTCTGTTGTTTCTGGTACATGTCTCGTTTTAGAGGTGTCAGGACTTGTCTCCGCCGTGTATATCAATATAGGTCTAATTGCTGCTTTATACAACAAATGACCATCTGCAGGCAGTCAAGTTACTAATTGAGAAGTCAATAGAATATAATAAACCCCTTGTCGTAGCATTCGTGGATTTTCATAAAGCCTTTGACACGATAGAGCTGGATAGCATTTTAGAAGCTCTAAATGAATGCCGCATTGACTACCGTTACAGTACACTCATCTATAATATTTATAAAGAGGCAACAATGAGTGTTAAGTTACATGATAAAACCAAACAAATAAGCATAGAACGCGGCGTAAGACAAGGCGACACACTCTCGCCAAAACTATTCATAACTGTTCTGGAATATGCCTTTAAGATGCTCAACTGGGACAATAAAGGGATCAAAATAGATGGAGAAAAGTTAAATCATCTTCGTTTTGCAGATGACATAGTCCTTATAACTGATGACCTAGGAGAAGTAAAGAAAATGCTAAATGAGTTAGACGCTATCTGCTGGAAAATAGGCCTGAAAATGAACTTTTCTAAAACTAAATTTATGACTAATCTGATTCCTAGCGGGCAGCTGATTATACGCGAACAAGAAGTAGAACTAGTGGAAAAGTACATTTACTTGGGTCATGAAATTAGAATTGGCAGAGATAACCAAACATGCGAAATAAAAAGAAGATTAACTCTTGCTTGGGCAGCCTACGGAGCTCTGAGAGACATATTTAGGAGCAGTATACCGATCGGTTTAAAAAGACAAGTGTTTGACCAATCTGTGCTACCGGTAATGACATATGGAGCAGAGACACTGACTCTAACCAAGGCAACAGCGTCGAAAATGCGGGTTGCTCAAAGGCGCATGGAAAGATCCATGCTGGGCGTAACTCTACGGGATAAAATAAGAAATGAAGATCTCAGACAAACAACCGGTATCGCAGATGTTATAGAACGTATCACCAGGCTCAAATGGAACTGGGCAGGACACGTCGCCAGGCTGAAAGATTCAAGATGGGCACGAAAGCTGATGGAGTGGAGACCAAGAGAAGATAAACGAAGTAGAGGAAGGCCGCCTACACGATGGACAGATGATATCAGGCGGATTAGTAAAAACTGGCAAAAATCAGCACAAAATCGTGAAGTGTGGAAACAATTGGGGGAGACCTATGTCCAGCAGTTGATGTGAATTGGTTGGATGATGATGATGATGATGATGCTGCTTTATAGATTCTTGTTTTTGTGTCTTGTCTTAGGTGTTTGTTCTTCCAGATTGTGTCATTAAGAGACACCGCCGCTTTACTTGCTTTTAAGCTTTGTTGTACTTCTTCTTCAACATCTCCGTAACTAGTTATATCTATTCTGAGATATCTAAACCTTGGTGCCTGCTTTATTATTTTCCCATCAATTTCGATTTTACATCGTAGTGGGTATGAAAATGTTGTCATACATTTGGTTTTTTCGGCTGATATTATCATATTGTATTTCTTGGCTGTTGTATTAAAGATGTGTGTTAATTTTTAGAGATCGTTATGCCACATTTATACTCAGCTATTGCCACTGCTGCTGCCGTTGACGGAAATATTGCCCGAAATTCGATATCAACGCGAGTGAGGTGTTCACATCAGTTCCTCGCCAATGCCCCCACAACTCATTACCGAACGACTCACAAGAAAGGAATGTGACAACAACATCGTCTTGCTCCCTTACTCACTTGCCGCTTTGCCGGCGGCAAACCCGCCTTTGACTTCTCTCCTTTGACTTCCGCCACTATAACCGACTCTTTGGGCATGTAGGTGCAATGGCAGTAGCATGACGAGTAACAGCGCGAGTGAGCTATTTACACATTCACGCTGCCCACTTCCCTGTCCAATTCCCTGTCGAACAGGGCTGAGTATAAATCCGGTATTATCTTATAGATAATAAATGATGCACGGCAAAATAAGGTTACGCTGGGTTAAGCTGTTTATAATAGAGATAATATATTTTATACTAATAGTATTTATGACAGTTTTATGGACTTCAAATATGTTATCTCGATATGATTTCATGACAATTTACTCCATTATTAATCAAAATTCAGAGTTAGAGCAATGATATGAAATGATAGCATAAATGATGTGTTAAGAATATTTTAGAAATGTTCATTTTACTGTATAAACATACTTATATTTTGTTGTTGAGGGACCCTCTGTATGAAATTTTTTGTAGGTATGTCATTGTATCGAAATTTTTATCGATAATTTTCAGTGAAATCTATGTATCAACTTAAAGTATGATAAACTCAAATTAATATGTAATAAATGTTGATTGTTAATGTTTAAGATTTTTATATGTATACAAGGTGGTCCTTAGGTAATTGTACAAAAAGGAACAGTAGATTGTATATTTTAAAATATCAGGATTTAAGCCAACTTGATTTAATAAAATATTGATAAAAGACACAGGGTGTTTTTTTTTCGTTATAACTTAATGTGATGTAGAATCTACTGTATCATTTTTTACAATTACTTAAGAACCACCCTGTATACATAAATATGTGTACATACATAAATATATAGGCATATTTATATACAGTAAGCACCACACTAGTAGACTTATGGGTACCTAATTTCTATCTATGGGCTAATCCGGCCCGTTCTGATTAATACTATTGTTACTCAGCTTTAAAAAAAATTTATTCAAACACTATACTAACAATATACTAACAATATTACAATACTTTGTAAGTTCTACAACTTTAATATAATGACAACTATAAATTTCAAATATAACTGTAAACTGTCAACTTTCTATGTTTATATTGATTTTTATAAATTTTCTGACGTTTAGACGTCACTAGACATAAAAATAAACAGTGAAGCAAGTTAAGGGTCCAGACTGTATTACCTCAATGTACACGTGTGTCTAGTAGCGTGGCGCTTACTGTTTATATGTATATATATAGAAGAAATTGTTTGGCTAATTTTCTTTTGGGAATTTTATTGTGGTCAATAATAACCAATGGATCTAAGTCAGTACACTATTATAGAGACATAAAATGCATGTCAATAAAAATCTTCGTAACATCACAATTTTTGGCCAACATATATTAAATGCTAAAAATAAGAAAAATGAAATAATTAAGTAGGTAAACTTTACTCAAACAATATAGCCAAGTATGCAGTTAAAAAAAATAACAATATTTTTCAACAGCTCTAAAGGAACACTGTTTACACTTACCTTATAAATAATCTCAGGCAGTGTTTAGGAGCAAACCTATAGGTTTTATTTGTATATAAGTACCTCTACTACCAAAATCACTTATTACCTTTTAGAATTGGTGTCCTATCGAAAACTTGATATCCCTGAACTTATGCAATTGGTCCATTGTCGACAACCTATAGTTGAGACGCAATAAAAACCTATGTCCAACAGTTCTGATGTTCTTAACACTTTTATTGCAATTTTTGTTACTGTGTCCATTATGCTTGGGCACCGTGCACTCAATGCTTTTTATTAAACGTTTTTATTTAGTTCAATAGTTGGCGTCAGATTTTTAGACGTTAATTTGACTGCCTTTTCTCCAATGCAAATGAATGAACATTTGAAGACATATGCATTCGCGGGAACAATACACGAATAATCATTAAAAAAATTTTTATGTTTATTAATTGTTTAAATAAAAAAACGATTTTAATGGAAAATGCTTAAATTCTCTTGTTTTTTACAATGTAAAAACTTGAAACTTTTACGGATTGTAGCTAATGATATGAGCTATACATAATTCCACCTTTTACGTTAATTGTTTACGTTATTATGCTTCATAAATCATAGGCGTAACCAGGATGATCCTAAGGGGGGGGGGTTACATCTACCTGAAAGGGGGGGGTTACAACTACTGGAAATATCTGAGGGATATGATGTTAAGCGTATAGAGCTGAAAGTACATCCCAATGGGGGGGGGGGGTTACAACCCCCAAAACCCCCCCCTGGTTACGCCTATGTCATAAATAAACAATAAAGTTTCAAATTGTTTGCCGATTCCGACTACTTTTCATGTTAGTACCTACATCATATGTTTTATACATATTTTAATAAACATGACAATATATTTTAATGTTTGAAAAGTGTAAAACTAAAAAGTAAAAAATAAAAAATATGAAAAAAAATTTTTAAGAAACGCTTTTCTTTAGTTACGAGTGACTAAAATTTAAAATATTATAAAAAATCAACTAAAAGCAAAAAATAAAAAAAAATTGAACAAATCTAACACATTCGTTAAAGAAAAGCGTGGGGCGAAAACCGTTTATTCGATGAAGACGCGCCACGCTGTTCTTTGACGAATGTGTTAGATTTTTTCACTTTTTTTTATTTTATGCTTTTTAGTTGATTTTTTTATAATATTTTTATTTTAGTCACTCGTAACTAAAGAAAAGCGTTTCTTAAAAAAAATTTTTCATATTTTTTATTTCATGTTGACGACTCTTGTTACATCTTTTGTACATAAGCTGAAGGAGATAAAAGTGTTAAAAAGCTGGTCAATCATATACTGGATTTAGTGCCCCTAGTTATTGCTAACCAATGCCCAAAAGAAAATATAATGTAAAATAATACACTCACGGACAAAAATATTGAATATTTTGAAATTAACGTCTGAAATAAAACTATTTGTGCTGCCCCCAGTGTCATAGAAATAGGATTTCTTTTCCGAATGCGATGTTTTATTGTATCATATAAATAGTATAATCGGATTTAAATTTAATAATATGGGCTTTATGGTGGCCAATATAATTTTTAAATTGAATCTCATCAAGGTAAGTATTCACTATTCTACCGATATGAAGACCTGCGCCATGGTGCATTAACACGAATTTGTTATCCAATATGGCTGGCAAATAGCAAAACATGATCTTCGAAAATGTTTTAATGTATTACAGTAACGATCATTGAACAGTTTACACGCTTAAGTATCTACACTAGGTTCGCTTACAAGATGCAGTAAAAATAAACAAACCAAGACACGTTAAATGCCACTAGGAGCACAATTGAATCATAATTTACAATGTATATACATTGTGAATCTCAAATCATGATTTCCAAAGTTTATACATTGTAAATTATGATTTGGGAGTGCTCCTAGTAGCATTTAACGTGTCTTGGGATTTTTCTAACGTGTCTTAAATGGGATTTACTTTTTCGCACTGTTTTTTGGCACACTTTCATATAATCAAATATCCTTAACTTTCGCGTTGTCATGGTGATGACATAATGAGCAATAAATTACAACAAATGTTTTGACAGTTTTGTGGTTTGAAAGAAGTTAAAATTTTTAAATGTCAAAATTCTAAAAATTGTAGAATAAAAATGAATTCCAGTGACGAAGAGTTAAAGTTTTTTTATTTGTTTATCGTAGATAAAATATTGTATGAAACTGTGCGTGAAGTACTTTTTGCGAACTTACGCGATGTCTAAACATCGCGTGCGTTCGCAAAAAGCATACTTCACGAACTGTTTCATAAATAACTATTACAAAATTTAACAAAATGGGATAGTATAGAAAGAAGTTTTTTTAATAAAATGGATTATGGTCTTAATAGGTAACGAAAATAGGGAAGTATGGTTTCAAAATATCCATTTTATTTTAAATCTATTTCATATTAAATTATGATAAACAATGTTAAATAATAAACAATAATTTGTGTAATTCTTCTACGTGCAATGCAAATACTGACCAAAAACGCCGTCTCTTCGTTAGCTTTTTGGGCTCTGGCAAAAGGAGATTCTCTAAAATATTCACTAACAACTCATCATGTTGATCTCTGAAGATCTTTTGTCCTCTTGAACCGCCCAACCTTGCTATAGAGTGATAATTATCCCATCTTTCTTTGATTTTCCATATTATGCACATCACATATTATGGCTTACATAAAAATCTGTAGCAACTCTCCTTAGTGAACAACAGTCTTCGAGTTTGGCAATTGCTCTTGCTTTTTGCATATCACTCAAATGCATTCTAACCATTTTGGAGGAGTCTGATCGTTTTATTTTATTTTATTTTATTTTTCAACACTAGCGAAATTTTTGACAAGCATTGACTTTTTGAAATTTTTTGACTTTGACATTTATCAAATCCGTACGACACTGCAATTGTAGAGTATTACAATATAAACAATAAGGTGTAAACTATTCTGTGATCGTAACTGTATATATCAGCTGTCATTCGCCCAATCACTTCCACAAGTTCGGTATCTTCTTTCCAAAAATACCACTGCATAGCACTATGCCGCCACCACCAAAATTAACACTTTGTATGAGGTTAAATCTGGCATACCGTTCACCATATGGAAGCAAGATTTAAAAAACTTCGTCTAAAGAAGAGTTGACGAACAGTATGTCAGTTACAATCTCACAATTAGTTTTGGTGGTGGCGGCATAGTGCTACGCTACAGAGGACAGAGCGGTATTGCTTTGAAAGGACATACCGAACACGTGAAGGTGATTATGCGAAGCCAACTGATATGTACATTAAAAACATTTTAGAAGATTATGTTTTGCCACTTGAAAGCCATATTGGATATGACATATTGGTGCTAATGCACGTCTTCTTGTCGCTAGCATAGTGAATACTTGCCTTGATGACATTCAATTTAAAAATTATACTGGCCAGTATATAGCTCAGATCAGATTTAAATCAGGTTATACCATTTATGTGATAGGACTTACTTTAAAACATCGCATTCGGAAAATAAATCCTATTCCTATGATACAGGGGAGATAAGGATAGCAGCACAAGAAGTTTTATTCCACATGCAAATGCAATATTTTTGTTCGTGAGTATACAGGGTGTTTGGTAAAGAATGGGCCGTAGCTTAACCCTAGATTCCTGAGGTTAAAATAAGTCGGTTTAAGCTAACTTACCTTAGTACGAAAGTTGATAATAATCGAAATACAGGGTGTCAAAGTTAAACTTTTGTTTTATTTATTCTTCTGACAGGCATAGGATAACAACACGAAATTTCGTAAGCGGAGGTTATTAGGGATGAGAAGTCTAAATTCGCCACCAAAAATGATGTATTACCCAGAGGGCGCCACATACGCCTTTCAGCGCTCATTTAATAGATTCAATTTTTTTATTATCCACCCTATATACTTTTTGAATTGAAACTTGCATTCTCTTAATATTTTTACTTAAAAAAGGTATAATATATTAATTTCGCTAAACTCAACCATTTTAAGATAAACGCATTTTAAAACTGCGAGGCACCATAATTTTTTGCATAATATCATTGTAGTTGCAACCGAAAAATATCTTAAAACTATAAAATTTTACAAAAATGTATGGCAAATTTCTTCAAATGGAATTTGCGATGCAATGACAAATATGGCAACTGGCACAGTGATTATGGTTTTAAGTTTATTTTTCGGGTCTAACTACAATGATATTATGCAAAAAATTATGTTGTATCGCAGATTTAAAATGCGTTAATCTCGAAAACTGTTGAGTTTAGCGAGATGAATGTAGTATACCTTTGTTAAGTAAAAATATTAAAGGAATAAAAATTTTGCTTCAAAAAGTATGTAGAGGGGGAGATAAAAAAAATGAACGAATTAAATGACCGCTGAAAGACGTATGTGACGCCCTCTGAGCAACATATCATTTTTGGTGGCGAACTTAGATTTCTCATCCCTAAAAACCTCCGCTTACCAAATTTCGTGTTATTATCCTATGCCTGTCAGGAAATATTCAAGAATAAATAAAATAAAAGTTTAACTTTGACACCCTGTGTTTCGATTATTATCAACTTTCGTACTAAGGTAAGTTAGCTTAAATCGACTTATTCTAACTTCGGGAATCTAAGGTTAAGCTATGGCCCATTCTTTACCAAACAACCCGTATATATAATTAAGTACTAATGTAATTTAACTTACATTTATATTGAATGATGTTTAGGTAATAAAGTCAATCACATTTTGTACATGTTCCTTAAACTGATGGTAATATTGAAAGCGTTGCAATTAAAGTAAATAAGAACCTTTTTTGTATATTTGGTACTATAACTGTAAGTTTACGTCTAGAGGATATGAAGACAGTTCTATCGATACCATACAGTTCTTCAACTATATCAAGCGTCGTTATTCTATTGGCTGAGCTTTCGACGTTCTCTCTGACGTCATCTTCAGGGTTTCTGGGGTCTCAGTCTCCTGAGTGCCCGGACAGTACTGAACTGTACACTGGATGATGCAATACATCTTTAAGTACTAACACACCATCTCACAGATAGTATCACACCGCTGGATTTAGAATATTTTCCTGCCTCATTAATTCTCACCGTGTTGCGCTTCTGTAATTTCATCAGCAGGTACCGTCTACTAGACGGGGTCGTAGCGTCAACATTAATTTTGGATTTATTTGCATACCATACATGAAGAACCCCATTTTCCAAGACCAGTAAGTATGACGACAAAACTTTTGGACCAGACGATCTTCTAAAGTGATTTGAAGAGGCTGACGGTGATATACAATCAGAATGTGATGACGTTTTGTTACGGAGATTGATCACGACAGAATTTACGTTTCAAGTTAATAAATATTTCTAAATTTCATCAATAATTTGTGTTTAGATTTGCTTTTTACATATAGATTCTAACTAACTGTGTTAGAATAGAAAAGACCAGAAGTGTATTCAATAATATGAAACAAATTTACATTTTTATAATTATTTTCAATATTTCTACTTCTCTTTGCTTCACTGAGAGAAGAAGGCAAATCCAAATAGTAGCACATATAATAACAACGATATGTTTCCAACAAGATATATTTTGAACCTTGGAATGGGCAAATAAAGGAGACGGCGAAAACATAAACCATCTGAGATTTACCGATGATGTTACGCTAATAGCAAAAGACAGAAAAGAATTGCTGGAAATGCTATTAGACCTAAATACCAAATCAAAAGAAATAAGATTAAAAATAAATCTAGCAAAAACTAAATATCTAACCAACGAATGTCTAAATATAACTGAGAAAGTAACTCTTGACAATAATAACATAGAAAGGGTTGAGGCGTATTTATACTAAGGTCAAAAAATGGGGCCTTCTGCAGAAGGTCCCGGCGGAATACCAAATGAATTGATAAAGAGCGGATCGGAAAAGCTATTCCGCATGATACACAAAATGTTTGAGAGAGTACTGAATGGAGAAGACTTACCGGCAGAATGGACTCAAGCATATATGACATCAATATATAAGAAAGGAAATAGAAAAAACTGCGAAAACTATCGAGGAATCAGCATTATATCATCTATAGGCAGACTGTATGGAAAGGCAATAAAGGAAAAATTAGAAATATATATACAGGATAAAATCGGAGAAGACCAGGCAGGATTCACAGCGGGGAAAGCATGCTTGGATCACATCTATACGGTCGAACAACTAATAGAAAAACGAATGGCCAAAAATAGATCCGTCCATCTGGCATTTGTAGACCTTAAGAAGGCGTATGACTCGATACCTAGAACCAAGCTATGGGAAGCAATGGAAGACATCGAAATCCCACGAAGATTAATAAAAGCAGTAAAGGCACTCTACAAAAATAACACGGTAGCTATCAAAATGGGCAATCGAATATGCAGTCCATTTAAGACGACAAAGGTACTACTACAGGGCTGCTCCACGTCCCCTACCCCATTCAAAATATTCCTGGAAAAGACCCTGAAACCATGGAAAAGAAAGTGCGAAGGAATGGGTATACCAGTAAGGAATGAGTATCTATATACCCTAAGTTTTGCTGACGACCAAATAGTGATCGCACAAGACGAAGATGACCTCAGTTTTATGATGAGGAAACTGGAACAGGAATATACAAAGAATGGGATGGAAATAAACCTAAAGAAAACTGAATACCTAACAAAGGAGAATACAGAAATAAAACAACTGGAAATAGACGAAGGTAAACAAATCAGAGGAACAGATCAGTACAAGCATTTAGGTTTTATAATATCAAACAAAGGAACAACTGAGGAAGATATAAAAAATAGACTAGGACAAACAAGAGACTGCATACGAAAATTTAACCCGATACTGTGGGATAAGAACATCAGCATAAAAACAAAAAGAAGAATATATAATACCATGACAAGAAGTATCCTCACTTATGGGTGTGAAAATTGGACAATAAATAAGAAAACCAAAAATAAAATAAGAGCGACAGTGATGGACTTTCTAAGGAGAAGCTGCAGAGTAACAAGGAGAGATAGAATAAATAACATAGAGATTAAGCGAAGAATGGGAGTGAACTCAGACATAATAGACTACATCGAACAGAATAGATTAACCTGGTACGGACATGTTAGAAGAGCAGACCAAAATCGGTGGATAAACCGAATAACAGAGTGGAGCCCGATAGGAAAAAGGAAGAGAGGCAGACCCCGAAGATCCTTTAGAGATGAAGTAAACGAAGCAATGGAGAGAAGAAATCTAGAGGAAGGGGACTGGCAAGACAGAAAGAGCTGGAGAGAACGGTTGAGTGAAGGAATACAGTGAAAACTGTGGAAATCCTTAGTATATATATAGGTATACAAAAAACGGAACTGTCAAAGCTCTAAAGGTTAATTTAAATAGAAGATGTTTCTTAACATGGGCAGAATTTGGTCGTTTGCAAACAGTATTTAAATCAAACTTACCAAATAATTTAAAGTCAAAAACCTTCGATCAGTACCTACGTATTGCCGGTTCTGACATATGGAATGGCACATAGACTTTTAGTAGTAGTGAACAGCTTAGTCCACAAACTTCAAGTGATTTAGAAAGCTATAGAATGGAGAATAAGAAACAGGAGACACAGAAGAATGGAAGACAACCGTTGGACGAAGCGAATTCTCGAACGGCGCCCAAGGGCAAGCTACAAACCAAATTTAGATGCAGAGTTAACAGGGAAAGAAACCAAAGAAAACAAAGGACAAACAAACTGGACCTGGAAAAACTGAAGATCCAGGAATGTAAAGAGAAGTTCGAACAAGAAGTCGCAAATGAGTTAAGGACGCTAGAACTGCACTCCATGGAGGGCAAATGGAGTAATATCAAAACAGCAGTACTGACAGCAGCAACGTCCACCCTGGGAAACAAGAAAAAGGAGAGAAGGGGAGCATGGTTTGATGACGAGTGCAGACAAGCAATAGAGAAAAGAAATGAAGTACACAAAATGTACATAACAGGAAGAACACGGGGAAGACGAACATCATTTGAAGTCGCAAGACGGAAAGCAGACAACATATGTAGAAAGAAAAAGAGAGCCTACGCAAATAGACAAATAGAAAAAATGGAAGAAAATTTCAAAATCAACGAAATTAGAGGGGCTTACGAACATCTAGAAGAGATAAAAAGTGGGTATAAACCTCAAACAAGTCTATGTAAAGATGAAAGTGGACAAATAATCAGTGACCAACAGAAAGTCACAGAAACCTGGAAGCATTATTTTCAGACCCTACTTGGAACACAAGTAGACATGGAAGATGAAATGGGTCTGAACTACGCAGAAGAGAATGGAGTAGAAGCTTCAACTATAGAGGAAGTTCTCGAAGCTATTAAGGCTCAGAAAAACAATAAAGCTCCGGGAGTGGACGAAACACTAGCAGAACTGTATAAGGTAGGTGGCGACCACCTAGCAAGTCTCATCAAAGAGATATGGCAAGAAGGGAAAATACCCGACGACTGGAAGAAAAGTATAGTATGCCCGATCTATAAAAAAGGAGACAAACTCCAGTGCAAACACTACCGTGGAATCTCTCTACTATGTACAGCATATAAAGTCCTCACGTATATTATAAACCAGCGGCTCCAACCAATAGCAGAAGATATTATTGGAGAGTATCAGACGGGCTTCCGACGGGGAAGATCGACACTGGATCAATTATTTACAGTCAAACAGATCTTGAGCAAATCATGGGAACACGATATTGATGTTCACAACGTGGTTATAGACTTCAAACAGGCATACGACTCAGTCAAAATGAACAAACTGTACTAAATATATTGGCTGAAATGGCAATACCACACAAGCTAATAAGACTCATTAAAGCCACAATGGATGAAACTCAGGCATGTGTACGAATACAAAACCACCGGACAGACTTTTTCAAAATTTCGCAGGGACTAAAGCAGGGACAATGATGGGCTGGCATCAACATTGTTTAAACCTGGCACTGGAGTATGCGGTTAGGCAAATTCAAACTGGACGAGGAAACCTACTGACCAACCTAACGGTTCAACTGGCCGCTTATACCAATGATATTCATATTATGAGTAGAACATCAACAGGAGCACAGGAAACATACTCAGAGTTAAAAGCACAAACAAAAATGGAAATTATCACAGAAAAAACAAAAATAATGACTCGGACCAGAAGAAATATAGTCCCACAAAACATTATACATGAAGATGACATTGAAACGGTTGGAAAGTTTACATACCTGGGAATAGAAATATATGCCGACGGATCAGAAGATGGGGAAATACGGAAGAAAATTATTGCAGGCAAACACAGCTTATTTTGCCTTCTCTTATATATTTCGGCCTAAAAGTGTCCACCGAAATACAAAGATGAGAATATATAAAATTTTAATTCGACCAATAACATGCTATGGCAGTGAAGCCTGGGTCCTGAAAGAAACTTCCAAAAACATACTCGACACATTCGAAAGTAAAATACTGAGGAGAATACTAGGACCTGTGAGGGAAAACGGAATCTTCAGAAGTCGATACAACAACGAACTTTATCAACTTTATAGGGAAGCAGCCCTGGCAGACTTCATTAGAGTACAAAAATTGCAATGGGCCGGACATGTGATAAGAATGGGAGAGGATAGGCTACCAAAAAGAGCACTGAATGCTAGAATGCAGCGAAGAGACCGGTTGGAAAGCCAAGAAAGCGCTAGATAGACACAGTAAACAGCGACGCACAAGCTCTTTTAGGAGTCCGTGTATGGAGAAGAGCAGTCACAGACAAACAAGGGTAGAGGCAAAAAATAAAGGAGGCCAAGGCTCAATTTGGACTGTAGTGCCGTAGAAGAAGAATAGCAAGGGTAAGCAAAAGAATTAGAGGCAGATCTCAAACCAGATGGACTGATGACACCAAGCGAATGGATGCAAAAACAGCAAACAGAAATGAATGGACAATGGACATATGCACCTCAAAGGAGGCTTACATCCGACTAAGATGGAATAGGCATTGATGATGATCATAATAATAACAGATACTAACAAAGTCGAGGTACATTGAAGTAGCTTCTGGGTAATATCTAAAAAAAATAATTGGCTCCAAATTTTGGAGAATTTTTTGTGAGAGTTCAAATTTTTAAACGGCATCGAAAAAGAATTTCTCTAATTTTAAGCTTCGAGTATTCCATCAGTTTGAGTATTTATTGCTAATTTAGTTATATGTAAGTATATCATTCTAAAAACTTTTTAGATAATAAATTTTAGTGGAGCAGTGATTGTACTACTTAAAGTGGCGATATGTGATAGAAATGGTCATGGACTTGTTTTTATTTAAGTTATGTACAATTGACACTAGTTATAAAATATTTATAAACCAATAATGGCTTAGTCTAAATGGAAGTGTATAGTGTAACACCAATATACAATACATCCTTTTTAGAAGTATTATTTTTAAAATGATCTATCCTCTAAAAATAAATTGAGTCAAGCTCAGTAACCTGCGGTATGCAGATGATACAATAGTGTTTTCCAATACCATAGAAGGCCTGCAAAACTTAATGAACAAAATAACGGAAACAAGTAGAACATAAATATGGACTGGATATAAACACTAGTAAAACCAAGCTAATGATCATCAGAAAGGAAATCATAACTGGAGCAAATCTGTATGTGAATCAAATGAGAATTGAACGTGTCACATAATACAACTACATGTCTACCTCGATATAACGGACTAATTGGGGGAACGGGATGTCCGTTAAAGCCGAAAGTCCGTTGTATAAAAATATGTTTAAAATGAATACATTTTTTTAAAATTATATAAGTATCTACTGTATTTAGATACAGTGTACAGTACAAATCTGTAAGTTAAAAAAGGAATAAAGTTTTGTTCGCTACTTTTTTACTTTTCTACTTCATCAAAAAACTTTCTGTAATATACCTACTCATTACACACCAAAAGATGCAATTAAAGTTGCCATCTTCTGAATTTAAAATACTTTCAGGGGGATTAGCAGGAGCTTTGTCTAAGATCAATAAACATTTCACCTCTTTAGGCGGTATTACCAGTTTCTTCTCTTGAAATTTTCTCACTGCAGGTGCAAATCCTTTAAAAACCAATTTTTAAAAATATCTCTGGTGAACCATGCCCTACTAGAGCTATAATATGAAACGGGCAGATGATGCATTTTGATGATTATATATCTTTGACAACACTAGGTTTACGAGATTTACCAACAATTATAGTAGTCAATCCTTGCGATCCATCTGCGTTAGCACAAAGCAATGCCGAGATCCTGTCCTTGTTCGTTTTCCCTCTAGAATTCGATTTTTCATAATTTTTTGCATTCAATTTTTTTACATTTAATCTGATTTTTTGTCCGTCATATCCGAAGTCCTTTAAATAGAGGTCCGTTCTATCGAGGTTTTACTGTACTTGGAAACTATAATCAATTAATCGTGGTCAATACCCAAGAGATGGTCTCATCTAGAGATGAATGTCTCATCGGAAAGGCAAAAAGTGCATTCTTGGCTATGAGCTCTGTGTTCAAGAGCCATGATCTCACTCTAGAAACAAAAATAAGGCTCCTTAAATGTTACGTGTACTCAGTACTTCTATACGAAGTAGAAACGTGGACATTAAAGGCGGAAACTCTATCGAAACTTCAGGCTTTTGAGCTATGGTCTGTGCTCCAGATGTAAGTACTGGTAGGACACATTGGTCATACACTTTTGTGCGGAGGTGTTGGGCATATTTCTGGTTTTTCAGGATATATTCAAATATGTGGTTACCATCAAATGTTTCCCAATGCTTAAAAATATTCGCGCATTCTCCATATTTGCACATTTTAGCTGTTATTTCATCCTTACCTATATTATAGGCTCTTATTTTTCTATAGTTTATCTTATTTCTTTTTTATTATGCGGTCTTTTCTCTGTTCGTTCTTGGTATAGGTATGTTCTTCCAATTCTCCATCGTTTTCATATTCTGTTGTGGATATTTCATTTAAAAGCTTGTCGAAGTAGTATTTCATTCCATCTGAGTAGTATTTGCTCCTCATTTACTCAATTCCTTCTATTTTTGCATTTGCAGTGTCCAGGTTATCTTTTGTAACCCTTTTTCTCATTTTTACCCGTTGACGTAAATTTCTAATTTCTATATTTTTAAATGTTTCTTTCATGAATTTAAATTTACCTTCATTTTATTATCGTTTCTTCGATCTTATGATTCCTTTGTCTCGTTTCCTTTGTTCGTTGCATTTTATCTCTAACTCTGGTGTTTCTTCTTGCATTATTTTGGATCTTAATTTATTTAGTTAATTTATTTCTAGTTTACATTGCTCATTGAATCATTCTATGCATTCGTCCTTTATACTTCTATCACCAAAGAACAAAGACCACACTGTGGTTGTTGTTCTCTGCTATTGCTAGCTTGCGCTACTTTGGCCATACCGGTATTTACATCCATGTTTATTCAATGTTTCCATTTTCTGTAATATGTATTATCTAATTCTCTGATATTCTTTCATACTATATAGTTTGGATAAAGGATGGTTTACATAGTGAGGTATTTTCTTCTTTAATTGCCATCTCCTAATCGGTGATTGGATATCATCATCACTATCTTTACTCTATCTACCGCTGCTCTAAAGAGTTATATAGAACTGCCTTTAAACCAGTCCCTTAAATTCTTCAACCATGACACTCTCCTTCTTCCTATACTCCTTCCGCCTCTTATCTTTCCCTGTAGTATCAGTCTTAGCATTTCATTTCGCTGTCTCATTATGTGTCCCAGATACAGGGTGTTAGTAAATAAGTATGAACAATTTTAAGGGCTAGTTCTACATAAAAAAATAATGCCGGTTTGCTCTATAAACATATGTCCGCAAATGCTTCGTTTGGGAGATACGGGGTGTTGAAATTTTTATTTCAAACTGCCAATTTATTTATTACTCTAAAACCAGTTGAGGTATGAAAATAAAATTTGGTGTGTTTTAGGAGGTAGCTATTGCACATTTTTTGACATACAATTAAGAATTTTGTATTCATCATTGGCGCGCATACGGGTAATAGGCTGAATTATTTTAAAGAAAAAAATAGTACGTCACTGGAATATTTCAAATTAAAAATTATTTTTAAATTCCACGTTTAATTTTTCATAAAAAAATTCATAATGCACCGTTTCTATACAGAAAAAAACATCTTGGCGCTTATTTTTCATTTCTTAATACATCATCAAGAACTATCCAATATAATAATACTAAACTACAACAATAACAGAAAATATTACTAATAAGATTTCAACTAGGTGAAAAGCTGCAAAAAATTTTTAAAATGATCTTTACCTTTACAGGTAACAGAAGAATTTTATATTCATCATTGGCGCGCGTACGGGTAATGGTCTGAATTTTTTGAAGAAAAAAATAGTACGCCATTGAGATATGTCAAACTAAAAATAATTTTTGAATTCCTCGTTCAATTTACGACAAAAATCTTTCTTACCTTTTTTTCATACGAGGCGCCGTTTTTATACAAAAAATAAAACCTCTTAACACTTACAAAGTATTTGAGGTAGTTTCCATATGCAAAAAAACTTAGTTCAAATACTTTGTAAACGTTAAGATGTTTTATTTTTTTACATAAAAACGGCGCCGCATATGAAAAAAAGGCAAGAAAGATTTTTTGTCGTAAATTGGACCAGCAATTCAAAAATGATTTTTAGTTTGACATATATCAGTGGCGTACTATTTTTCTCTTAAAAAAATTCAGACCATTACTTGTATGCGCGCCAATGATGAATATAAAATTCTTCTATAACCTCTAAAGGAGGTATTTTTTAACATATTTGTTGTAGCTCTGCAGCTAGTTAAAATCCTATTGGTAATATTTTCTGTTATTGTTTCAGTTTAGTATTATTATTGGATATTTCTTAATAATGTATTCAAAAAATGAAAAATACGCGTCAAGATGTTTTATTTTTCTGCATAAAAACGGTGCACCATATGCAAAAAAAGCGAGAAAGTTTTTTAATCATAAATTAGACGTGGAAACTGAAAATAATTTTTAATTCGAAATATCTCAGTGGCGTACTATTTTTTTCTTTAAAAAAATACAAAATACTTAATTGTATGTCAAAAAATGCGTAATAACTACATACCTCCTAAAATTCACCAAATTTCATTTTCATAGCTCAACTGGTCTTAGAGCAATAAGTAAATTGGCAGTTTGAAATAAAAATTTCAACACCCGTATCTCGGAAACTAAGCATTTGCGGACATATATCTATAAAGCAAACCGGCATTAATTTTGCATGTAGAATTAGCCCTTAAAATTTTTCATACTTATTTACTAACACCCTGTATTGTAACTTTCATATTTTTGTTGTGTTTATTATTTCGCATTCTTTGCCCATTTCTCGCAATACTTTCGTGTTCGTTTTCTTCTGTGTCCATGCTATTCTAAGCATCCTTCTGTAACACTACATTTCAAATAACTGTAGTTTATTTATGTGTTCTTGCTTCAATGTCCAATGTCCAGCTTTCAAGTCCATATTGCAGTATCGAGTAAGGTCTTTATTGCAAAGAATTGTTTTTATTTTTACAAACGCATTTCTTGCATTTCTATCCTAGTCCTTATTTCTGTTGTTTGATCATTTTTATCTAAAATCTGGGTTCCTAGGTATTTGTATTTATCAGCCCTTTCTATCGGTACATTTCCCAAAAGTGCTTATTTGTATGTTGTTTTCTTAGTTATTATTAGGTATTTGGTCTTTTTTATATTCACTTTTAGTCCAATTTCTTCACATAAGCCGTTGTTAATTGTTTATTAGTAATTGGAGTTGTTCAGCAGAGTTTGCCATAATCACGGTGTCATCTGCATATCTTATGTTGTGAATAGATCTTCGGTTAATTATTATTCCTTCACTTTGAGACAGTACCTAATGCTTCTTCAAAAATAGCTTCACTATATGCATTAAAGAGTTATGGGAGACATAATACATCCCTGCCTAACATAGTGAGGTATAGAGTTAAAAAAAAAAAGAAAAAATGTTGGATTATTTTATTATTTATTAAAATAAATACTACCAAGAGATAAATACAAGAAAGAGTACAACAGAGTACAAGAGTACAGATAAATACAGATAAAGTACAATTATATTTAAAATAATTACAAAAGGAGTAACATAATATCACACATTTCGGTTCACAACGGTTCTCAATCTGTGGCACATGTACCACTGGTGGTACATATCATTATTTGCGGTGGTACACAAAACGCAAAAACAGTCAAAATCAGAACCATTATTATACTTAATTAGTCAAAATCGTTGAGAACCGCTGCTTTAGAACATTTAGAATATTTTTAGAACTATGCTTAAATGTCTAAATAAACATATTAGGTATGTCAGCTATCGAAGTTTGATTCGCAGGTGAGTTTAATAATGTTGAATATAAAATGATAAAGATTTCTGATTATCTAGCGAATGATACAGATATTTGAAACAAACACCAGTGTCTACTTCTCTTTATATCAGATAGATGTGATATAGCATTCATTATTAGAGGTCAATTCCAAGTTTAGTATTGAAGTTAACACACCTCTGAGTTTTAATCTAAATTTGATTTCACAATGAGAGTAAACTAGATAACCAGAAGCTGTTATTGTCAAACGAGTTCAAGATAACCAGTTAGTGCCTATTGATACCGAACCAATTCCTGAACTTAATGTGGTTACCAGAGAAAGCAACAACTGAGAAAATTAAAAATTTCAGTATCAATTTTTTGAACTTCGAAATCTTAAATCAATCGGTAGCAATCGTGGAAAAAATGTTCAATAGTGAACCAAATATTAAATGTTTGATATTTTTGTTAGTATGTACATATATTTATTTTAAACTTTTCAACATTGAACTGGCAATGGACATTGTACCACCAGAACAGAGTTTAATTCGGTATCGCTTTACATATGAAATTCAAAATATTTGGAACATTATTCTAAGTGGAAAATAAGCCACAATTAACTAAAAAAAAAAATGATTTTATTAACGTTTCGACGTCCAAATCGGATGTCGTTGTCAAAATACAAAATATTAATTTCCCGCTTAGAAGAGTTGATTACAAAAATGCCACAAGGAAATAGTTTCAGAACAACATTTGAAACATTGTTAAAATATTTAAACAAGTTTAAAAATAATGATATACGGAGTTACAAAAGATTTGACAAGTTTTAATGTATGGTGTATTCCACGAATATACGACTGTTTTGGATTATTGCGACAACGAATATTTTAGTGTGCAACATAAGTAGTACGAAAGTAATTTGCTCTAACAATTACTCCAATAAACAACAATATAATTTGCAATTTACTTTCGGTCTTCATATTTTGCACAGTAAAATATTCGTTGTCGCGATAATCCAAGAGGGTCGTATATTCGTGGAATGGGGTATATATCTTACACATACAGCACACATAGTCTTACACATACTACACATTTCATAGTCTATGAACCTTTAACAGGGGTTTTGCTTCTTCCAGTATTTTCTAACATTATAGAAATTCAGATTTGGGTCGGATTTCGTTATGATCTTCACTGGAGGTTTCTTATTGACGTGCCGAATTAGACCATAGCATACCTGAAAATAAATAACGAGTTTTAGCATTGCGCATTGATTGGATTTGATTCAAGATTCAATAGATTTATCAGTGATTCATTCACTATATACATGGTAGGGAGAGGCTAAAAATCAATTTTTTATTTATCACCATATAAATTTTCCATTAATGTATGAAAGAAACACTAAAATAATTAACAGCAAAAGTGATAACAAAGAAACTGAATGAAACTATGACACTAGCAGAAGAACAACAAGGTCCTTAGTCGGTTCTTAAGCCTCGGTTTCCTCGAAAGTGGCACCGACAAACTGCGAACGTAACACTGCGATGAATGACGTCATAAAAAAATGTACCACGCAAAATAATAGCGGTGGTTTCCAAGGATGCGTTGGAAGCTACCGCTTGCTGAGTTTACACATTCCATTGCCGCAGTGAAGAACCTTGAATTTTTCACTGTAGTCTGACGTAATTCATCGCAGTGTTACGGTCGCATGTTGTCGGTGCCGCTTTCGAGGAAAGCCAGACTTTAGTCATGAGACGAAGCTATATTTATAATGAGGCAAGTTCAAGGGAAATGATAAGAATACAACGAACCGGCATATTTATGTTTTGTGAGCCTTACAAACGCACTAAACAGGGTCAAATTGAAGGATATTATCCACTTATTGTACGCAAGAGAAATATAGACCAGGGCGCATCTGTAAAAATATTAGTACATTTGGACGTTGAGAGGTGACTCAAATTTTTTTGCAGAAATTGCTTGAAAATAACTCAAATAATAATATTTGAGTTATCCTCCCTCTCAAAAAGGTCCGGAACATTGTTTAAATAATCAAAATGTCAAAAAATGAAGGAAAAATTCGATTTTTTTCTTCGTTTTTTGATTATAACTTTAAAAGTATTCATTTTCGAGAAAAGTTGTACTGACATAAAAGTTGCGTAATTAAATTTCCTACAATATAGAACTAGCTAAAATTTTAAGAAATAGTCACCCTTGTTGCAAAATAGCAATAATTGCGAAAAAAAAACATACAAAAACAAGTATTTGCATTTTACGTTTTTCAACCATGTATGCTACACTTATGACCTTCATATTTCACCCAGAAAAACTTTATGATACAGTACAACAATACTGTAAATTTCATTAAGATCGGTTTAACAGATTTTACAAAATAAATTTTGCTATCCAGCTTTCGCAAAAAAAATTCATTTTTCCAAATGTTACAGGACTGAAAATAAGGCAGATAGTAAGTTGAAATTTCTTTTGCTTATAGAAGTGTACTGTACCTTTCATTTTGGATTTGCAAAACTAAAATCGATTAACTACCACGGCGTCAGGAATTTTTTTAAATAAACATTAATTATTGGTGCTATGCGCAGGACAGCTGATAGTTTGCTCTGATTGGGCATTCCAATGACCTTTGATAATGATTGATACATTTTAATTTTTATTACAATTCGATATAAATAAATAAATTTGTTTATTTTAAAATAAAAACACATACTCTATCCTTTGAAATAACACTTTTTTTAGCAAAAACCTTCTTTGTTCATATATTTTAACTTAGAGAATAAAAGTTTATTATTTTTAAACATATGCAATTGTTTAAACAATATTTCACAAACAATAATAAAATTAGTTTAATTTTTGTGGAATTAAAATATTAAAATACAACAAAATCTAGAGTAAGAAAATAATATATTAGATAAAGATTGGAAGAAATTTTGGTGGAAATCAACTTATGTGAATCGAACACCGCTGTCCTGCGCGTAGCACCAAAAATTAATGTTTATTTAAAAAATTTCCTGACGCCGTGGTAATTAATAGATTTTAATTTTGCAAATTGCCAATGAAAGGTACAGTACACTTCTATAAGCAAAAAAAAATTCAACTTGCAATCTGCTTTATTTTCAGTCCTGCAACATTTAAAAAAATGAATTTTTTTTGCGAAAGCTGGATTGCAAAATTTATTTTGCAAAATATGTTAAACCGATCTTAATGAAATTTACAGTGTTGTTTTATTATATCAAAGTTTTTCTGGGTAAAATATGAAGGTCCCAAGTGTAGCATAAATGGTTGAAAAACGTAAAAGGCGAATACTTGTTTTTGTATGGTTTTTTTCGCAATTGTTGCTATTTTGCAACGAGGGTGACCATTTTTTAGATTTTTAACCAACAGCTTTAAGGTTATAATCAAAAAACCAATAAAAAAATCGAATTTTTCCTTTATATTTTGACATTTTGATTATTTAAACAATGTTCCGGACTATTTTGAGTGGGAGGATAACTCAAATATTATTATTTGAGTTATTTTCAAGCAATTTCTGCAAAAAAATTTGAGTTACCTCTCAACGTCCATCTCAAAACAGTTGCGGCCCTGGACTAATACCTCGAGAAATAATCTAAACGATCAGAATCAAGATGTAAATTAGAGGTGGAGTGTCATATAATAGAACAAGTGATAGAGTTTAAATATCTAGGGATCACACTATCTAGTTACGGAAAGTCGGAACAGAAGTGGAATATCAAGTAAATAGAGCAAACTTAGCCGCAGGTTACCTCAAAAGATCTATAATATGGAGAAACAAAAATATCGGACAACAAATTTACGGCGAAATTTACAAAATAGTCATCAGACCAATATGACATAATATACGGCAGAAAAACGACCTGACACAAAGGGGAAAAATAGAATGCTAGAAAGAGCAGAGATGAAAACTCTTCGAAACATCGATGGTAAGACACTATCGGACAGAGCTATAAGTACAGATATACAGAGTAGGAAGCATATTTATACAGAAGTACAAATGATGCAACGCGAAGCTAGACAAATAATCCCCGGACAAAAAAATCGCCACAAAAATCCCGGACAAATAATCCCCACAAATTGTTTTGGACAAAATATCCCCACAAAATATCCCGGACAAAAAATCCCCAAGAAATATTTGCTGCCGAATAGTTCTCTAAGTATTTTTACGAAATTTTACTAAATTTCGAATTCGAAGATGTGAGTTTTTTCAACAATCGTGGAAGATATGGGGAATGAGCTAAGGCCCCGTTCTAATGACAGTCCCGATCAATCCGACTTATCGACCTATCGAGGTTCCACTGTACCTACATTTTACTTAAGACCGTTCACATGCCAACGCGCGTTTTAATTATCTAAAACGCGAGTTAGCATGTGAACGGTCTTCAGTAAAATGTATGTAGTTGTAAACGCGCGTTAAGCGCCTGTCATGAGAACGGAGCCTTAGCTCATTCCCCATATCTTCCACGATTTTTGAAAAAACTCACTCTTTTGTCATGTAAAATTTGAAGTTTTTAGCATGGAATTGGAATTCTAAATTTGGTAAAATTTCGGGAAAACTTTTAGAGAACTATTCGGCAGCAAATATTTCTTGGGGATTTTTTGTTCGGGATTTTTTGTGGGGATTTTTTGCCAAAAAAAATTGTGGGGATTTTTTGTCCTGGGATTATTTGTCCGGAGATTTTTTCTCCGGGGATTATTTGGCCGGACCCCACTTCTTGGTATCAGGACAAAATAATTAATATCAGTTATTGACTATACATGGACTATACACTATACATATTGTATACAGTGCATTCGAAAAGTGTGGAAACGGTCTATTATCTCATGACTTAATTAAAGCTCGAATTTTTAGAGTTAAAGCTCTGACAGGTCGATTTTTATTTTTAAATTATGATTTTTTGACGTATACTGCATAATAGTGACGTCATCGATGATTTTTTTTTTAAATGGGAATAGGGGTCGTGTGGTAGCTCATTTGATATGTGATTCAATTCTCTATTCAGTAATATAAACTTTAACATCATGATTTATACAGGGTGTCCAAAAAATAATTTTGAATTAAAATAATTCACGCAAAAAGAATAATGTATGTAATTTATTCAACTCAAAATACATTTACCTAATACCACAAATAATAAAAAAAAATTTTATTTCATAAATAAATGTTTATTTCATAAATAATAAATTAAATGTCAAACAGCGACACACCTGTCTCTTGGCAGTTTGAACATTTAATTTAAGCGAAAAGCAGTGTTTATTTGTCAAATAAACATTTTTTTTCTCTTTTCTGATAGCAGTAAAATTGAGTTAAATAAAATACATGTATTCATTTTTTACGCCAATTAATTTAATTCAAAAATAATTTTTTGCCCACCCGGTATAAATAATGTTGTTAATGTTTATATTACTGAATAGATAATTGAATCACCTTTCAAATGAGCTACCACACGAACCCTTTTCCCATTTAAAAAATCATCGATGACTTCATCATGCCCAAATCTATGACGTCACTATTATCGAATATAAGTCAAAAAATCGTAATTTAAAAATAAAAATCGACCTGTCAGCTTTAACTCTGAAAATAATGAAGTCATGAGATAATAGACCGTTTCCACACTTTTCGAATGCATACTGTTTATCAGAATTAAAAATACCTACAAGACCGAGTATAGGCCGAAGGGTAGGTATGGGCAGATTGCAATTGCGCGCAGCGGTCAAAAAGGAGAGAGACATAACCCTTCGGTCCAAACCTAACTTACGGGTATTAGAGTGAGAGAACCGCATGAGGTATTTGACCGCTGCGCGCAATCACAACCCACCCGTAGGTATATAATGGAATGTTCAGGAAGAACTGGTAGAAGATATGATAAGACAAAAAATAGAAATACTAGGAATAACAGAAACGAAGATGAAAGGAAAAGGTCTTAAGAAAATACACAAAGGATATTGGATACCTTGGGTAGGAGCGGATACAAAAGAGAGAGCAAGAGAAGGAGTCGGGATAATAATTGCACCGAATAGACTACAACACGTTATAGAAGAAACATATGTTAACCAGAGAATATTATCGGTAAAAATGAAACTGAAGGACGAAGAAATATGGACAATAATAACAGCCTACGGAGTAAATGAAGATGCAAGAAAGGAAGAGAAAGATAAATTTTTCGAGGAGCTCCAAATGCAAATTGATAATGGGGAAGAAAACATAATTGTAATGGGAGATCTAAACGGTAGAGTCGGAAACAACAACAGCGGAATAGAGGAGTGCATGGGAAAAGAAGGAGAAGAAATGCTAAACACAAATGGTGAAAGAATAATAGAAATATGTATGGAGAACAAACTAGTTATAACAAATACAAAATTTAAACATAAAGAAGTACACAAATACACGAGAGTACAAGACAGCAGACAAGAAAAATCAATCATAGATTACTTTTTGGTAAGCAGCAACAAATGAAAAAGAGTACAGGATACGAAAGTGAAAAGAGGCTCGAAGATTGGCAGTGACCACCATCTAGTAATAATGAGAATAAGAACAACAGAGGAAAAAGAAGAAAAGAGAAGAAAGGTAGTAAATGAAAAAATAAAAAGTTACAAATTAAAAGAGGAAATATATAAGAAGAAATTCCAAGAAAAATTAGATAATACTTTGAAAGGTAGGGCAAAAAATACAAATATAAAAAAAAAATGGGAATATCTAAAAACCAGCATAATCAAAGCAGCTGAGGAAAGTTGCGGGAAAGCAAAAATAGCAAATACTAACATGAGGAGAACAGAATGGTGGACGGAAGAAATAAGAGAGAAAATAAAGAACAAAAAAGACAAATGGAAGAGATACCTAAGCACAAAACACCCGGAAGATTACGAAGCATATAAAGAAAAAAGGAAAGAGGTTAAAATAGCGGTGAAAGCAGGAAATGAAAGGTTATGGGAGTTGGACAAAAAATGACAAAAATTATAGGGAAAACCAAAAACTTTTCTACGGTGCATTAAAACAACTCAGACAAAAGAAAGAGCACATTATGCCGAATATAAAAGACAAGAACGGAAACGTACTAACAGAAGAAAAACAAATAATGGAAAGATGGAGAGAACATTTCAAAGAGCTAACTCATGTAGATAAGGACAACATAGGGGAGATACAAGAAAGGAATGAAGAACAACAAGTGGAATCCATAACAAGAGAGGAATTAGAGAAAGCAATAGAAAAAGTAAAACTGGGCAAAGCACCAGGCAAGGATCATATCACCCCGGAAATGATAAAATTCATGGGGACAGAGGGAATGGATAGCATGAAAGAACTAATGAATGATATCATAAATAGAGCAGAATTACCAAAGGACTGGAAGAAAGACATTATATTACCAATACACAAAAAGGGAGACAAGAGAAACTGTAATAATTACCGAGGTCTCACCATATCAAGTATCCCTGGGAAGGTGCAAGAATAATAGAGACAAGATTAAAAACCCAAATAGAAACAACTATGGAAGACACACAGTGTGGATTCAGGAAGGACAGAAGCACGCAAGACCTAATATTCACATTAAGACAAGTAAGTGAGAAGGTAATCAAGAAGAATAGAGAGATATATATGTGCTTCATTGACCTGGAAAAGGCGTTTGACAGAATCCGAAGAAAGGACGTTTGGAAGACACTAACAGAAAGGGGAGTCGACAGACACATAATAGAAGTACCTAATAAAGGATATGTACAAAAATAATACAAATACAGTAAGAACCAATAACGAGGAATCCAGAGAATTTTCTACAAGTCAAGGCGTCAAACAGGGATGCGTGCTGAGTCCACTGCTATTCTCAGTGGTACGGGATGAAGCGATAAAGAAAGCCAAGAGAAGAATGAGAAAACTAACATTATGATACTGGCAAATGAAACAGACTCAACTATCCGAGCTACTATTTGCAGACGACATGGTATTGATAGAGACAGATTAACAGAGAAGACTTGCAGAACAATCTTGAAATCCTAGAAGAAGAACTATCAAACATAAATATGAAAATTAATACAGAGAAAACAAAAACAATGATAATTTCGAATACGAGGAAGACACACGCAATAGAATTAGACGGGAAACAACTAGAGCAAGTGGAATATTTTAAATACCTAGGAGTAATAATCGAATCAAATGGTAAACAAGACATGGAAATAAACGAGAGAATGGGACGAACAGGAAGCTTATTTAACACTATGAAAACAACATTTTTTGGGAAAAAAGAGATACCGGAAAAAGTAAAAACGGCAGTCGTTAAATCAGTAGTTAGACCAACAATCATGTATAGCAGCGAGACATGGACATTGACGGGGAGACAAAAATCCAGAGTCAATGCTATGGAAATGAGGTTCCTGAGGAAAATAGCAAACAGAAAGAGGACAGACAAAATACGAGGCGAAACAATTAGACAAAACCTAAAACTAGAACCAATCAATGAAAAAATAGTAGAAAGACAACTTAGATGGTTAGGGCACGTGTGTAGAATGTCGAACGAGAGGCTAACAAAACGAGTGTTCGAAACGAGAGTGCAGGGGAAAAACAAAAGAGGGAGACCAAGAGTTATGTGGGTAGATGAAATCAGGAAAGAAGTCGAGAAGAAGGATTGACATTGGAAAGTGCAAGAAAGCTAACGCAAGATCGAAAAGCATGGAGACTACAATGCCACACTCAACTCGACCAGCGTTACACCTAAAGGTAGAAAGGCTTAGGACTAAGTAAGTAATTTAATTCAGATATAATTTTTTGCCCACCCGGTATATATAATGTTGTTAATTTTTATATTACCGAATAGATAATTGAATCACCTTTCAAATGAGCTACCACACGAACCCTTTTCCCATTTAAAAAATCATCGATGACGTCATCACGTCCAAATCTATGACGTCACTATTATCGAATATACGTCAAAAAATCGTAATTTAAAAATAAAAATCGACCTGTCAGAGCTTTAACTATGAAAATAATGAAGTCATGAGATAATAGACCGTTTCCACACTTTTCGCATGCATACTGTTTATCAGAATTAAAAATACCTACAAGACCGAGTATAGGCCGAAGGGTAGGTATATAATGTGGATCAGATAATTACTTACTGAAATCTCTAGCTCAAATTTCCTATAATATAAACAGCTAACGAGATCATTGCAAATGTGTCTACGGAACTAACTCAAACTAATTGTATTATAACTTTTATTAGTTAGTAAAACAAAGCTTAAAAGAGGGGATATGGCTAGTTTAAACAATGAGCACATTGATATTAAATTGAGCGTTAGCATTGAGAGTGTACCAAGCATACCAATATGTCTTAAAAGTAAAATCTTTAATCAGTGTTGCCAGTGTTAAGTTACGGAGAGGAAACGTTGACCATGACAAGAAAAACAAGTGCAAAAGAACCGTGTGGCTCAAAGGCAGAGCGTGCTATGTTGAGCGTTTCACTACGAGACAAGATCCCAAACCGCTAGCTACGACAAAGATTAGGAGTGACTGATGCAGTAGAGAGAATAGCAACGTGGCTCGAATGACAGATAACAGATGACCAAAGCAAATACTGGAATGGAGACCAAGAGATGATGCTTACCGAAACAGAGGTCGTCCACCAACACGTTGGAATGATGAACTAAAACGTTGTCATAGGAATGGGTTGCAGGAGGCACAAGATCGAAACAGATGGAAAATTATGAGGGAGATCCATGTCCAGCAGTGGACAAGCCAAGATTGAATGATGATGATTGAGTGATGATGATGGTTAACTAAATTTAATATGTAATGAATGTAATGAATAACAAATGTTGAGGTCCTCAGAAAGATGAAAAAGAAAAGAAAACCATGAATACGATAAGATAAGAAAGTTACAATATCTCGGCCATGTTATGAGAGGGGATAAATATATGTTGCTGCAATCCATAATGCAGGGAAAAATACAGGGAAAACGAAGTATTGGAAGAAGACGCACCTACTGGCTCAACAATCTGAGAAGGTGGTATAATTGCAGCTCCATCGACTCGTTCAGAGCTGCAATCTCAAAAGTGAAAATAGCTGTGATGATTACCAACTTCCTTAGAGGAGACGGTACCTAAAGAAGAAGAAGAATATCAACTACTTACCATGGGGGTAGTATCCTGAGTTTGTTCTTGGTTTTTCCTGATGATTTGCAATGGAACTGAGAGAATTTTACTGCCATAATTGGTTGTAGTTTTCACTTGGAGACGAAATGCCTTGGCCTAGGCGGCATTTTTTAAACATTGTGTCTGGCGCTTAACGTGTATAGGACAAATGATATGATATAATATTTTTCTCTCAGGTATTATCCAGTTAAAGATGTATGTAATCTAATAAAATATCTTCCAATAAACTCGTTCCAGTAACGACAATCTAAAATCAGAATATCATTTTAAAGTCATCTTTAAATAAACATAACAAAAAGGCAGGCCATAAATTAAATAACATATTCTGCAACATACATGGTTCGATTAAAAGTAACTTACCTTAGTTCAGATGTGCACATAAAAAAATTACAGCCCTTTGAAGTTATTGAAAATGGACATGTGGCTTTTCTTATGGCAGGAACGTCTTAAAAAATATTACAATGAAATTTGTGCACACCATAAAAATTTTATGGGGGTTTTGTTCCCTCAAACCCCCCAAATTTTTGTGTGCGTTCCAATTAAATTATTATTATGGTACAATTAGTACAACACAATGTTTTTAAAACTTTTTGCCTCTTAGTACTTTTTCAATAAGCCAGTTTTTATCGAGGCATTTTAAACATTTGTAAAATGCTACCCCATATTAATTTGTAAATGGTTAAGATTATATTATTTTCACAATATTATTACCAAGTCTCTATAATCTTACAGGCATATACAAAATAATATGTGGTGGAATTTTAAAAATTTTTCAAAATCTCTCGATAAAAACTTACTTATCGAAAAAGTACTGAGACGCAAAAGATTTAAAAACACCGTGGTTAGCTAAAGGCTGATTCACATAATAGCTCAGGTCACGCTCCGCTCACGGTCAGCTCAAGCCACGATCAAAATATTCTCTCGGAAAAACCACGCAGTCAAAAAAAAGGGACGGAACTTGACTGTCGTGTTTAGTGCGGATAGCATGATTAAGATGCGTGTAAGAATAGTTGACCGAACCTTGAGCTGAGCGTGAGCGGACCGTGACCTGAGCTATAATGTGAATCAGCCTTAAGGGTACCGAAATAATAATTTAATTGGAACCTACACAAAAGTTTGAGGGGGTTTAAAGTTACAAAACCATCATAAAATTTTTATGGGGTGTATACATTTCAAATTGTGTTCAGAAATGTAAACATTTTAGCCCTACGCCTACAAGGCCTGTTGCGCTTAATAATAAAAAAAAATATATATAAATTTCACTGTTATTTTTTTAAAGATGTTTCGGCTATAAGAATATCACATGTCTACTTTCAGTAAAAAACTGGCTAGTAGTTTTCGATATATTCTAAAAAATCGATTTTCATTTTGTAACTTCAAAGGGCTGTACCTTATTTTTATGTGCACATTTGTATTAAGGTAAATTAGGTTCAATCGAGCCATTTGTGGTTCCAGAATGATTTAATTTATTACCAGCCTTTTTGCTACACGCTCTGTATAATATACAGGGTGTCCAGAAACTCTACCGACAAACGAAGACAGGAGATTCTTCAGATAATTTTAAGACAATTTAGCTCAATTCACCTAGTCCGAAAATGCTTCCTAAGGGAGCTAGAGCTCTTTGAAAATGGCGACTTGTAATTAGTCTTTCTTAAATACCTTCAGAACACTTCAATTTAGAAAAACGAAAATCGGTACGTATATTTATCTTCCAGAGATAAATCGATTTCATCCATTGAGAATTTCTAGTACTGATCATAGGCGTCCGTTTCGGGTAGGGTAACGGTTAATTTATTACAAAACATTTTTGCCTTTAACTTTTATGCATTTTCGACACTGTATTATTAAATTGTGAGGTATTCTAGTACTAAAAGGTACTCTTGTTTTAAGTCGGTATAACACACGGTTTTCTAGAAAAATAAAATTTTTCGTTTTTTGAATTTGAAAAAAAAATTTGAAAAATTTTTCAAAAAAAAAAGATATATTTTACCAACTTAAAGCAAGACAGAGTAACTTTTGGTACTAGATTACCACATAACGCGATATCGTTATGCGATAAAATAACCGTTGACGTACCCAAAACGGACGCATATGACGCGTACTAGAAATTCGCAATTAATAAAATCGATTGATCTCTGAAATATAAATAAACGTACCAGTTTTCGGATTTCTAAATAGTTTTTTTTTGAATCTTTTTTGAAAATTCAAAATTTGAAAAATTTTCAAATCGATTTTTTCTAAAAAACAGTGTATTCTATCGACTTAAAACAGCAGTACCTTTTAGTGGTAGAATACCTCACACATTTTAATGATCCAGAATCAACAATGCTTAAAAATTAAAGATAAAAAAGTTATGCGATAAAATAACTATTGCCCTATCCAAAACGGACGCCTATGACCGGTACTACAAATTCGCAATGATGGAATCGATTTATCTCTGCAAGATTAATACAAAATATACCTTTTACAAAGATAAAATCTCTGGGCGGTGGGGTCGCCACATCCCGACGCCACATCATTAATGGTTTATTTTTATAATAAGCTGGATATTTTCAAATAGATTTGCTCTTAAATCCATTTGACAATGGCTATTTATAGCTGAATGGCTGAAATAAAACAAAAGTCTAAGACACAGGACAACATAGAGCCAGGCTAAAAAATGGAGCTTCGCAGGTCACAACGCCAGACAAACGGACAATAGGTGGAATACGACGATACAACAATGGACGCCAAGAATGAAACAGGACGGGAAGAAATGAGAAAAGATAAGATATCAGAAGAAGTAGAAAGGTTTTATAAAGAACTATACACCTCAAAGAAAGACGCAAACCTCAACACTCAGGGATATATTAAGAAAAGAATCACGAATTTAAATTCAGAAACATTACCAAAAATAGAAAATTATGAAATATAAGCAGCACTATCACAATTAAAGAACAACAAAGCACCAAGACCAGATGGAATCCTTGCTGAAATGTTGAAAGAAGGGAAAGAAGAAATCTTACAAACATTAAGAAATCTATTTGATCAGTGTCTACATAAAGAAGAAATACCCGACGAATGGAACGAATGTCTTACAATCCTGCTATTTAAAAAAGGCGACAGAAAGAACATAAAAAATTAGAGACCCATCTCACTGCTCTCACAAACGTATAAACTATTCATGAGGATTATTATCAACAGGCTAACACACAACTTGGGACTCATATCAACCAATAGAGCAGGCAGGATTTTGAAAAGGATATAGCACCACTGACCATCTTCTAACAATTAGGACATTAATAGAGAAAGCTAACGAATGCCATATAGATCTGCACTTAGCGTTCGTTGACTAGGAAAAAGCATTTGACAGCATGCAAATGTGGGCAATAGGAAAAGATATAAACAACTGTAGAATATATTCCAGGTATAGAATGCTAATACATAATATACATAAGAAAGCAACAATGACAGTACAAATGGAAGAAACCACAAAACCCATACCAATTAACAAAGGAGTGCGACAAGGAGATGTTATTTCTCCTAAACTATTTATATTAGCACTGGAAGATGTTTTCAAAACAATGGAATGGACAAACATGGGAATAAACATAAATGGAAAGAAACTAAACCACCTAAGATATGCAGACGATGTAGTAGTAGTAGCATCGAGTTTTGAAGAACTACAAACCATGCTAACCGAACTAGCAAATGAATCCGAACAAATAGGTCTAAAAATGAATTTTGTCAAAACTAACACAATGACAAACACACAAGATAATACAATCGTAAAAACGTAATACTGAACGAAACCACAATAGAAACGGTTAATAATTATATGTTATATTTGGGACAGATAATAAAAGTAAATAAGGAAACTCAAACAGCGGAGGTAAAAAGCAGGGTCAGATTAGCCTCAATATGAATTTAGGTAATTAAAATGGGCCTTGAAGAATAAAAAACTACATTACTTAAAAACAAGAGTATTTGACCAGTGCATACTCCCAATTCTCACATACACATGCCAAACATGGACCTTGACCAAAGCAAACATAGATAAAATAATGAAGAGACAAAGATCCATGGAGAGAGCAATGTTAGGAGTAAAATTAACAGACAAAAGGCAAAACAACTGGGTAATAAATAAAACAAAAGTCCAAGATGCAGGACAACATATATCCAGGCTAAAATGGAGCTTCACAGGTCATAACGCTAGACAAACGGACAATAGGTGAAATACCACGATACAACAATGGAGACTATGGACAGGAAAGAGAGCAAGGGGACGACCCCAGATGAGATGGGGAGACGACATTAAAAAGATAGGAGAAACGCACTGAAAACAGAAAGCACTAAACAGAAGCGAATTGAGGAAACTGGGGGAAGCTTATGTTCAAAATTGGACGAATTAAAGGGCAAAGAAGAAGAAGATTTATAAACTAATCTTCATCGAATTAAATTAGAGAGTAATTATTATTGTTTTTAGCTTTTTCTAAAATTTAACAATCATTGCTTTTAACTTTGTAGTTTGCAGATGTGTACGATGAATCATTTTAGTAGTGACATTAGAAGACGGTAGTGACATTACCGCCATCTTACTTTGATTGATGGATTTTTGTAGTCAATTTAACAAGATAACTGAAATTATGCATTTTTTGAGTTGTGTCACGTTTATGTCAAAAGATTAATAAAAAAAAGTTAGTACATATTAATTACCTTTTTTCCTTCGTTACATCGTTGAAGAGCCATTGTATCACCAGTACGACAATCGCTGTAGAGTTATTTGAAGAATTGGACGCCATTTTGCCAAGTCAAATAATCAGGCTTTTCCTAGTTCCACTTTGTTGCTTTTCCATATAAAAAATTAATATTTGCAACTATGGATGCAGTGTTGCTTTGCAGAAGGTGATTCATCTAAAAAATATATAATATCAATATTCAACATCTAACCTTCTCGTCCTCGTTAACTTCATGATTAGTAGTAAATACTAACCAGCAATTTTAGTACTAGGGAAATTAGTATACGGGAAGACGACAAAAAGACGATATCCAGAGAGATGAGGAGATGCAAAAAATTGCAAATACGAGGCATACATTAGGACTTCTACAACAACTCATATTACCGAACACTATATCAGAATTAGCTACATAATATGTTAAACATCTAGACTAGCGGTATGTACTCGTGGTACATATCATTATTTGCGGTGGTACACGAAATGCAAAAAGAGCCAAAATCAGCACCACTATTATAGTTAATTAGGTTACCTAACTTGATAGGTATTTTAGTTCTTCTTCTTCTTTAGCCTATTTCTATCCAACTTTGGACATATGCCTTCCCCAAATATTTCCTGATTAGGGGAAGGCAATCTTTCCAGAATTTCAGTTAGGTGGTACCAAAAATAATAAAAATATTGAGAACCACTGATCTAGAAGAAATGATACAGACAACCTAGAAGAGATGATTAAAAAAAATAAGTTTAATGAATAACTAAACGACAGAACCCCAGGAACACGAGAAGAATATGTCAAAGAATATACAACAAGTGATGCAAAGAATAAGGCTCAAAAACAACGAATACTGGGAGAGAATGTGCAGAGCCATAGACAATACGATTGGGTATAACACAAATCAGTGGAAACATGGAATAAAATTAAAAACATCAGAAGTAATAAATGAAATAAAAATATGATACAGATAATTACTTCAAAGGAGAAAGCATTTCACAAAATTATTGCAGGAGAATAGAGAAGAGTATATCTCACAAGTCCCTGTGATAATAATAACGAAGCAAGCCGAAATCACAGACGAAGATATAAGTAAAGCACTAAAGAAGGACAAAAACAACAAAACACCAGGACCAGGATAAAATAAAAACAGATTTAATTGGAAGTCAAAGTTTTCAACCTAATAGAAATATTAAAAATATTGAAAAATATTATGCTGATGCGAAGAAGACAAGAGGGAATTCAAAAATTTACAATTTACGACCCCGTCTGTTCAGCTGGTAAATTCCAACGGAAAATGGACCTAGTTACTCAAAGGAGTAAAACTAATATAAAATAAAATAAAAATGTATTTTTCATTCAGTTGCAATGCGAAGGCAAAACTGTCTTATTTTTCACTTATAACAGAGAGCGCAAACCAGCACTGTAAATCGACGATTTTCGATTCTAATTGGAGTCATCATCAGAGAGGCGTAGGTTTGCTGCTCTCTGCGCCATGTTACGTAACTCCGAGAGCTTATCCCCGCATTGCAACTGACGTTTATGGAGTAGGTGTCTGGCAACATCTAGCAACTGAAAGTCAAAGTTTTCAACCTAATAGAAAGCATCCATCTGGCTTGCAGTTTTTAGAAGCCATGGAGGTGTTACCAGGAAAATGGTCCAATAAGTTTTCAAATAAATATCTTTTAGGAATATTTTTAATATTCTTTAATATTTTTAATATTCCTATTAGATTGAAAACTTTGAAAATCTTGAATGGGTTGCATGTGAGAGTTCATTTTAAATGAAGTAAAAGTCAGACTTACTCTCAATCTTTATTATAACTTCCGACGACCGGTTTCGCTCTTTAAACTTTGTAGACCTTTGACCTGAAGATGCTCTACAAAGTTTAAAGAGCGAAACCGGTCGTCACAAGTTATAATAAAGATTGAGAGTAAGTCTGACTTTTACTTCATTTGAAAACTTTGACTTTCAGTTACCAGATGTTGCTAGACACCTACTCCATAAACGTCAGATGCAATGCGGGGATAAGATATCGGAGTTTCATCACTTGAGGCAGAGAGTAGCAAACCTACGCCACTCTGATGATGACTCCAATTAGAGTCGAAAATCGTCCATTTAGAGTACTGGTTTGCGCTCTCTGTTATAAGTGAAAAATAAGACAGTTTTGCCTTCGCATTGCAACTGAATAAAAATGGTATACATTTTTATTTTAGATTTAATAGGACTTTATGATTAAGATTAAGATTTTCCTAAGAATACTTCACAACAGAATTAGACGAAAATGCGAAGAAGATCTCGAAGATACCCAATTTGGTTTTAGAAATGCTATGGGTACCAGGGAGGCACTTCTTGCGCTTAATTACAAAAATGCCGTGATCAAAGAAAAGATGTATTTGCATGTTTCGTGGACTTCGAAAAGGCATTCGATAAAGTACAGCATGTAAAATTAATGCAAATACTGAAAAATATCGGAATAGATGACAAAGACATTCGTGTCATTAAAAATTTGTACTGTAATCAAACTGCTACGGTCAAAATTGGAGATAACTACACCGATGAAATCTCCATACAACGAGGCGTCAGACAAGGTTGCATTTTGTCACCAACATTGTTTAATGTTTACTCGGACCAGTTATTTAAAAAGGCACGTGAGAGACAGCCATATGGAATAAAAATCAACGGAGGACTACTTAATGTGATAAGATATGCAGACCATACAGTAATTCTCTCAGATAATATTGAAGGTCTCCAAATTCTGCTTGATCGTATTCACGAGGTAGGAGAGGAAATGGGCATTAAAATAAACTCAAACAAAACCAAATTTTTAGTGTTTAGTCGTGACCCACATCCCGATGCAAAGCTTCAATTAAACGGAGTCCAAGTTGAGAAAGTTCACAAAATGACATATCTGGGAACTGTGATAACGGACCAGCTAGATCCAGACATAGAAATAAAACGTAGAATAGCAATGACTAAAACTACTTGTACCAAAATGAAGTCATTTCTTTGCAATAATCATCTCAGTTTAGAACTAAGACAAAGAATGGTCAAGTGCTATGTTTGGTCCGTACTTTTATATAGTGCAAAAGTGTCGACGCTAAAAGTATCGATTATGAACAGGATTGAAGCATTGGAAATGTGGATTCATAGACGAATGCTGAAGATACCCTGGACAGCAAGAAAAACTAATGAAGAAGTACTAAGGAAGGTCAACAAAGATAGAGAACTGCTAAAGACTGTCAAACATCGAAAAATGTCTTATCTGGGACATATAGTGAGGGGAAGTCGATATAAAATATTACAACTGATCCTTAAAGGCAAAATAGAGGGCCGTAGAGGTGTAGGAAGAAAACAAGTTTCTTGGTTAAAAAACATTCGTGAATGGACTCAGATATCAAATGCAGGACAACTATTCCATATTGCAGAAGATCGAGAAGCCTTCGCAATGGTGATCGCCAACGTCGGATAATTCTGATATGGCACGTGAAGAAGAAGAAGGACTTTATGAGATGTCCACAAATCACCACAGAAGACAGAATAAGAACAGAATGGAGGTAAAATTCTCAATTAAAAAAATTGGAGTCCTGCATTGATCCAGGCCTGTACAAAGATTTCCAGAGCACAGGTGGCCAAAAAGAATATTCGAATGGGATTCACCGAGAAAAAGACGAAGAGAAAGACTTGCTATAAAATGAAATATGTACATAATAAATGCTATGATAGATAGAGACCTCAGAGAAAGTGACTTGGTAAAATAGAGTGCTGTGGAAGACTAAATTGGCGAACTCATAATGGGAAAAAGCCCAACAAGAAAACAGTGAATAAAAATTAGGCTCTACCAAAAAAGCAATTATAGAAAACTAGAAACACACCAGAACCGAATACTAAGGAATATTGGGACAGCTTGTATATTAGTGCACCCTAAATATTTTGGCATTGGATCCGAGCTTGACATGTAACACCGTTGCCATATGCTCTATTTTTTCATTACATAAAGTTACATTATAAAATAGTTTTAAAACACCAATTAAGTAAAGTTTTTTAATAGAAAGAGCTTAAAAGAGACATTTTAAATCAAAGTTGTCTTAAAATGGTTATACAGTGCGCTGGAATAAATGTTACCCCCCCCCCCCCCCCTTATTAACTTATTTATTTTTAGCACATGAACAAAACGCTCGGATAGGTCGATTCTTAAAATAATCATAGTATATTATAGCATCAATGTTTTGAACTTTACGCAGTCCCTCTTCAGGTGACAGGCATAACTTTAACTTTTTTAAATGGGAAAGTACATCATGTGACACCTTATTTAAAAGCTTTTGAAATGCTGATTTTAAAAATGTATAAATACTTTACTCCTATTTGAGAGTGTAGACGCAAAATTTTGGTCGCATTATTTTTAAACCCATTAAGTTTTTTCGAATTCTGAGAAAACTAACAAGTATTTTTGAAAAATTTAAACGCAAAATGAAAGATTACATTAGTATGTATTAGTTTTCTCAGCATTCGAAAAAAATGAATGCATTTAAAAATAATTCGACCGAAATTTTGCGCCTACGCTCTCAAATAGGATTACAGTATTATACATTTGTGTAATCAGTATTTTAAAAGCTTTTAAATGAGGTGTCACATGATGTACTTTCCCATTAAAAAAAATTAAAGTTATGGGTATGAAGGGGTATTGCGTTAAGTTCGAAACATTGATGCTATAGTGTACTATGATTATTTTAAAAATCGACCTGTCCGAGCGTTCTGCTTATGTGCTAAAAATAAATAAGTTAATTAGGGGAGGGTAACACTTATTCCAGCGCACTGTATAAATGTTTTTGAATAAAAGATATTTTAAATTGTTATAGAAAAAGTAGATAAATAGATAAATCAAACAGATGAATGATTATAATAAATTAAAAAATAATTTCGAAACACCAATAAAGTAAAGTTTTTTAATACAAAAAGCTCAAAAGGTGCATTTAAAATCAAAGTTAATTAAAATTGTTATAACAAAGAAGATCAACTGATAAATAAAAAGATCAATGAAGATAAACTATATAAATGTTTTTAAATCAAAGATAATTTAAATTGTGAATATAAAAAATACAAAAGTAGATAAATAGATAAATCAAACAGATGAATAATAATAAATAATTCTTATAATAATAAATCTTGAAAAATTCTTATAAAATTATTCTATTATTCTTGTATTATACATTTAACATTGATTGAAATTATGAAAGAAATAAACAAAAAAATTATGGCAACACTGGGACGCACAAACATAAGATTCAGATGTAGGGTGCGTAGGGTGCAATAATATACAACCTGTCCAAAAATTATTGTAAGTTCTTACCTTATTCGAAACATCCTTTTTCTTGATATTCTTGCATTCGTTCAACAAAATTTACAGAATGGCTCTTAATTCCAACAAGCTCAGGAGTGCTATGACGGCATGGTAATATCGTATGGTAAGGTGTGTACAAACCCTGATTATTCCGGTTTTGTGGGCGGCTGTCAATTTACTTGGGTTTTAGTGTAATTGAGATATTAGATATTATACTTCTTTCCAGTTGCTGCCAAAACGTGTAATATTCTTCTTTTGAGTTTGAAGTTTATTGTGTAAAGATCAATTTTCCCCAAACTAAATTTCTAAAATAGCTTAGTCGTATGTGTGTATGAGTATGTGACCAAACCTTTTGGTGTCCCGTTGTCCGGACAGTGTTTTTCTCAACCCACCTTCAAATTTGACTTTTGGAGTGATTGGAATTGGCAAATATGCAAACAGAGGGAAAGTGCTAGTAAGTTTACTTTTTTCCGAAGCTATACGTGTAAGTATTTTAGTTAAGAAAAATAAGAGTTGCCTAGTCCAAGGACTATATAGCAGGAGAAAGTTGCAGGATCCCCAGTTACCCAGGCAGCACAAGATTGATCACGTACATTGGTGTCTTCAACACTAAAACTGGAATGGAAATTGGAGAAGTGTGCTATATTTAAAGGAAAGTAGTATATGTAAAATCAGATGATTAACGATTAACGAATTCGTGTACTTAGAGGGCGAAGAAGACAAGCAAGAACGGAAACTGACAGATTTGTTCACAAATATAAAGGAGGAAGGGTGATGTTCTGGGGAAGAATTATGATCGGAAAAAAATCCATGTATTTGAAACCTGCAGCATTTTGAAGATATAGGTGTAAGTATTTCAGTTGAAACGATAAGAAGAAGAGTTCATGTTCACAAGAACTATATAGCAGGAGAAAGTTATGGGATCCCGAGTTATTTAGCCAGCACAAGATTGATCACGTAAATTGATGTCTTCAACACTAAAACTGGAATGGAAATTGGAGAAGTGTGCTATATTTAAAGGAAAGTAGTATATGTAAAATCAGATGATTAACGATTAACGAATTCGTGTACTTAGAGGGCGAAGAAGACAAGCAAGAACGGAAACTGACAGATTTGTTCACAAATATAAAGGAGGAAGGGTGATGTTCTGGGGAAGAATTATGATCGGTAAAAAAAAATTCTTTAATTCTCAATTCTAGATACAAGACCAGACTATCCTGCCATCCAAATCCGCACGCCACGGACCTGCTCAACATGTTTCATGAAAGAAGATTAAAAAGACCTGACCCTTTGGACCTCTAGTACATCTGGAGAAAGAAAGTGTAGTGTTATAGTGCGGTGAAATAATCATGTTTTAGTTTCAGTGATTTTTTAAACGTCTCTCGTATTTTTATTCATGTTTCTTAGACTTTTAATAATCATATTTATTGTCTGAACTGTCCACTATACTAAATTTTATCTATGTATTATGTTCTAAGTAATTGATATGTCTTATTTTAAAATTATAATCTTATATGTCTTATTGGGGGCTCGCCACTGAGCGAGCTTCCCTCTATGTTATTTTTCATTAATTATATGTATTGCTTATTGGTTGTAATGAGACAGATTGCAATAAACATTGGACGTTATAAAAAAAATTCTCATCCAACAAACTTTAATAGCTCGTAGGTATGTTGATTTGGTTCTTTAAGCTGTAGTTAGGCTCCTGAGAGATACGATGAAAAAAAATGATCTCTATATTTTCCCATCTGTTAACTTTTTTTGGGTTTTTTATGCACGGCAATAGTCACACCTCGTTTTGTTCTTAATGATTTTTCAACTCCACTGTATAAATGAATGTAGTCGTTCTTCATTTTATTTCCCTTTCCTTTCGTTTTTGTTCTGTAAGGACTAATATGTCTATGTGGTCGTGCTAATTCTTGAAAACCGTCAGTTTCCTTGGTTCTTAGACCTTGTACATTCCATGTGGCCAATCTCATAGTCCGTTTTCGTAGCAGTCGTCTTCTTTTGTTTCCGTCCGTATTCCGAAGCTTTTGATCGAAATTTTTAGTTACAACTATTTTCTCCAAGAAAGGGGGCTGGTCCATCTTCAAACCACCAGACTTAGAGGATCAGGATTTTTTTTACTTTCTCTGGTCTAGACAGTTTTGGTCCGCGGGTGGAATGTATTTTCCACCTACCCGCACCGACATGGTCGGTGCGGGCGTTCCTCCATCCTCCACCTGACGCGTCCGATGGGAGACTGACAACTCCACACAGAAGGTCGGTAATGCGAAACGCGTGCGTCATTCGCTCACGAGGCGGCATCTGTCACGCCTGTAACGGCATTCTTGAGCAAGGGAGTGACGTTTCGTTGCGTTGTGCCGTTCATCGGTTTCGTGGTTCCGATAAGGCTTGCCTTTCGGATACTCGGCTAACGTTAGTGTGCTTAAGGCCAGCTCAGCGAGGACAGAAACCTCGCGTAGAGCAAAAGGGCAAAAGCTGGCTTGATCCTGATATTCAGTATGCATAGGAAATGGGAAAGCACGACCTATCGATTTTTTTGGCTTGAAGAGTTTTCAGCAAGAGGTGTCAAAAAAGTTACCACAGGGATAACTGACTTGTGGCGGCCAAGCGTTTATAGCGACGTCGCTTTTTGATCCTTCGATGTCGGCTCTTCCTTCATTGCGAAGCCGAATTCACCAAGCGTTGGATTGTTCACCCATAGACAGGGAACGTGAGCTGGGTTTAGACCGTCGCGTCGTGAGACAGGTTAGTTTTACCCTACTGATGACTCGTTGCCATAGTAATCCTGCTCAGTACGAGAGGAACCGCAGGTTCGGACATTTGGTTGACGCACTTACGGGTAATGGTGAGCGTAATTTTGAATTGATAATTACATTCTTTCTTTTGAAAAATAATCATAGGTACCTATATCAGATCATAAGATTTTTCGAATCTCCTATACTTTTGAAATTGGTACTAAACTTTGACAAAATTAATTAATATCACTAATATTTAACATTAACTTTTCTGCTTTTTGAAAACATAAATTTCCTTATTTTCTTATCATAGATTTTGATTCAATTCCTTATAAACACCTATATACTATTACCATAGTTTTATTTAGTTTTTGTCAGCCATGTATTTATGATAAACTAAACTTTTTAAAAGTCAATCAAATTTAGATCATTACTTCAAAATTTAACCAATTTTTATCCTTTGTTAAGTGTTTTTGCTAAGAATTTTTATTGTTTTTTATGATATTCAAAATGTACAACAGCCGTTTACCATTGATATTTTTAATCTTATGTATAGTAACCAACATTTTTTTATAATCTAAATTCTGGTAAGTTACTCATTACTATTTGTTCTTTGATACATATTCTAATAATATTTTTTTATCTTATTGCATTGTAGACATTCTTGAAAAAGGAAATAAACATTTCCAAAAGCTCGAATATTAGACAATAGTATACTTTAAAGCCCCAATTTGACTTCAATACCCAAATAATTTGTGAAATTCGTGTATATATATGTATATATATATATATATATATATATATATATATATATATATATATATATATATATATATATATATATATATAGGGTGTCTGCGTAACTTTGCACCATATGGGAAACTTTTTTAATATCAATTTTACGAAAAAAAAGTCATTCTTTATAAAGTGCTCTGCATAGTCTAAAACCTAAGATGCAATCATCAGACATCAAATTTTGTCAACAGTATACGAGGTATGTCAAAAAATATTAATTTCGCTCAAGTGCAAACTACCTTTATACTTCAAAATATCAAAAAATTTTATTATGAAAAGTTATTTGCAATTAAAAACATATTCAAATATGCAATAACAGCCTTCTACGTGAAAAAAAAATTCTGAGATTTTCCTAAATTACCGATTCCGAACATCATTTTTATTTATTAGACATGTAATAACTCTTTTATTAATAATTTTAGGAAAAAAACTTATTCTTCATAAAAATCTGTGCATGGTCTAAACCTCAAGACAAAACCATCAGTTTTCCAAGTTTGTTAATTTTATACGAGGTGTGTCAAATAATATGAATTTAGAAAGAATATAGAAAGAATTCTTTCTAAATTCATATTATTTGATACACCTCGTATAAAATTAACAAACTTGGATAACTGATGGTTGCATCTTGAGGTTTAGACCATGCACAGATTTTTATGAAGAATACCTTTTTTCCTAAAATTATTAATAAAAGAGTTATTACAGGTCTAATAAATAAAAAAATGATGTTCGGAATCAGTAATTTAGGAAAATCTCAGAAATTTTTTTTCTCATAGATGGCTGTTATTGCACATTTGAATATGGTTTTTAATTACAAATAACTTTTCATAATAATTTTTTTGATATTTTGAAATATAAAGGTAGTTTGCTCTTGAGCGAAATTAATATTTTTTGACATACCTCGTATACTGTTGACAAAATTTGATATCTGATGATTGCACTTTAGGTTTTAGACTATGCAGAGCACTTTATAAAGAATGACTTTTTTTCTTAAAATTGATATTAAAAAAGTTTCCCATATGGTGCAAAGTTACGCAGACACCCTGTATATATATATATATATATATATATATATATATATATATATATATATATATATATATATATATATATATATATATATATGAATTAAAACGCCATAATACATGGAATTGGAGCACAGATTCGTCAAACCTTCCGCGATTTAACTGGTACCAATACACTGATATATCGATATTTCAAGGTCTCCCTCTCATCAGTCAGTCGAGCTGGTACTACAAATTAAATCACGGAAGGCTCTCAGAACGTCTCCAAAAATTTCGCCACTCTAGTGGAAGCTTACAGAGGCGCCATCTCTTTTGATGGCAGGGAACGAAGACGATTTAATAATATCGTCTCCTATCCTCTGAGCTATCGGAATATGCAAAAAGCTTGCTATTGCTTTTATGAATTAAAACGCCATAATACGCCATAATTTTTGGAGACGTTCTGAGAGCCTTCCGTGGTTTAATTTGTAGTACCAGCTCGACTGACTGATGAGAGAGAGACCTTGAAATATCGATATATCAGTCTATTGGTACCAGTTAAATCGCGGAAGGTTTGACGAATTTGTGCTCCAATGCCCACTTTTTTTTCTAAAAAAAAACAGTGTTTGCTATCAGTACATGTCTACGAAAAAGTCTTACATTGATTGACTAAGTGAGGTCCGTATTCTGGACCTCACTTTGTATAGGACCTCACTTCAACCGCAGTTTCTTTTGATATGTGGCTCACTTCATACGCTGGGAGTAAATATATATATATATATATATATATATATATATATATATATATATATATATATATATATATATATATATATATATATATACTATGTTCAATTTGATCCAAAGTACGAGGACTGTATGTGCCACCTTTATATTTTTCCTGTAATTGCCCAGTCATTCAGTTCAACGTAATAATAATAATAATATCGTATGGCATTTTTGCCGGGGAGATCCTTTCGGATAGTTCCAGCGCCAATTACATCTTTAACCCTGTTTCAAGTAACTAGTGTCGATGTACACTAGCCCAGGGGGACCGACGGCTTAACGTACTCTCCGAGGCACGGTGAGACGCCTCGTGTCATTATTGGAAATGAAAATGGTTTGTCTTTGGCAGGGATCGAACCCACGTCTACTGGCGTATGAGGCCAGCGTTTATGCCGTTACCCACGGCCGCTCACAGTAAAACGTAAAAAGTGATTCTAGTGACTGAACGAAAAGTAAGGGTTTACGGCAAAAGATATATATATATATATATATATATATATATATATATATATATATATATATATATATATATATATATATATATATATATATATATATATATATATACATATATATATATATATATTACTATGTTCAATTTGATCCAAAGTACGAGGACTGTATGTGCCACCTTTATATTTTTCCTGTAATTGCCCAGTCATTCTGTTCAACGTAAAAAGTGATTCTAGTGACTGAACGAAAAGTAAGGGTTTACGGCAAAAGGTATGTGTATTTAGAAGTAAGCGTTTTTCTCGGGTAATGGAGAACATGGCAACTGACCACAGAACGAAACATTATTTGATTTTTCCACAGAGAAGTGCACTGTTTTCCAGCACCAGGGCAACTGGTCCATCTTCCAGCCCCCAGATTTGGAGGACCAGCATTTTTTTTACCTTCTCTGGTCGGTTTTGGTCCGCGGGTGGAATATATTTTCCACCTACCCTACCGACATGGTCGGTGCGGGCGTGCCCCTATCCGCCACCTGGGTCGCGTCCGATAGGAGACCTGACAACTCCACACGGAAGGTTAGCAAATGAATGAATACATAGTTTTCTAAATTGAGTAATTACTGAAGCACTAAAAATCAAGTACGCTTTTGCGCATTAAGTTTTAACTGAGATTCCCTGCCTGATGAGATACTCATCGATATTCACGTCATCTTCGGAAGATGTTTCTATTAGCATAAGTTCTAGCACTAAATATGGATTGTGGAGTAGATCTTGTTCTATATTTAAAACCAATGAGTAGAGGTTTTTCCGTTCAACCATCTCTTTGAATTTATCACAGTGTTGGACACTCCAGTTTGTGTCTTTCGGTCTGATTCCTGACATTTTGGCTTTTAAAGCTTGATAGGGTAACGTCAGGAACTCCACGTCTAGAGGGAGCAATTGTTGTAACGTCAGGTTGCTGTAGTATCCAAAATCATAGTAAAATATCGATATGGATCCGTCATGGATCACTTTCATCACGGTTGTTCTATACCAATTTCCGTCGTCATATCTGAAGGCATATATAGTTCCAGGTTCAATTTGATCCAAAGTAAGTGGACTGTAGGTGACATCTTTGTATTTTTCTTGCAGTTGCTCCATCATTTTGTTTAACTTAGATAGCTAATCTAGAGGCTGAACGAAGAAATTGTAAAGGTTTACGGCAAAACGTATGTGTATTTCAAAGAAAGCGTTTTTCTCGGGTAATGGAGAACATGGCAACTGGCCACAGAACGAAACATTATTTGATTTTTCCACAGAGAAGTGCACTGTTTTCCAGCACCAGGGCATCTGGTCCATCTTCCAGCCCCCAGATTTGGAGGACCAGCATTTTTTACCTTCTCTGGTCGGTTTTGGTCCGCGGGTGGAATATATTTTCCACCTACCCTACCGACATGGTCGGTGCGGGCGTGCCCCTATCCGCCACCTGGGTCGCGTCCGATAGGAGACCTGACAACTCCACACGGAAGGTTAGCAAATGAATGAATACATAGTTTTCTAAATTGAGTAATTACTGAAACACTAAAAATCAAGTACGCTTTGGCGCATTAAGTTTTAACTGCGATCCCTTTACTGATGATATACTCATCTATATTGACGTCATCTTCAGAAGATCTATCTATCAGCATAAGTTCAAGCACTAAATCTGAATCATAGAGTTGGTCTTGTTCTATATTTAAAATTAATGAGTAGAGGTTTTTTCGTTCAACCATCTCTTTGAATTTATCACAGTGTTGGACAGTCCAGTTTGTGTCTTTCGGTCTGATTCCTGACATTTTGGCTTTTAAAGCTTGATGGGGTAACGTCAGGAACTCCACGTCTAGAGGGAACAATTGTTGTAACGTCAGGTTGCTGTAGTATCCAAAATCACAGTAAAATACCGATATGGATGCGTCATGGATCACTTTGATCACGGTTGTTCTATACCAATTTCCGTCGTCAAATCTGGAGGCATATATATTTCCAGGTTCAATTTGATCCAAAGTAATTGGACTGTACGTGACATCTTTGTATGTTTCCTGAAGTTGCTCCATCATTTTGTTTAACTTAGATAGGGACTCTAGAGGCTGAACGAAGACATTATATGGGTTCACAGCGACAGGTATATGGATTTCGAAGTAAGCGTTTTATTCTGGTAATGGGGGACTTGCCAACTGGACATCAGAAGGAACATTCTTTGATTTTTCATCAGAGAAGTGCACATTTTTATTAATTGTTGAAGTATTTTCCACTACAGTCAAATTCTTTAATATCCGGTTACTACTATATATCACTTTTTAATGAAATCACTTCACATTTAACACTACGTAAATTTTGTGTTTGTTATTATAATAATAATAAAATTTTATATTATTACCTACTACTAAAACGTTACTTTTTGAATTTGTCATTTCGCATGTTATAATACTTCAACTTTGTCTTGGGTATAATTCCTTAAAATATCTGAGGAAGAGGCTAATTTTAAATTAACCTATCTGTTTACACTTGCTTCTTCTTTTTCTTTTGTATGTTCTAATAATTGAAATTGCATATTCTTGATAAAGAAATTAAAGAAATAGGCATCTATGTGACATAAAGCGAAAGTATTGAAGAATGTGAAGACAAGAGAAGCTTCTGTTAAGCCCTGCACATGTGCAAATAGTGATGGTGGTGAACGTTTAAACTCTATAACCAGAGACTTATTAAATAGTGACTGTAAAAGAGAGAGAAAGAGAATACTCTGATAGACAGATAAGGCCGTTTCACCGAAACCATCCTAACTAACGATGGAAATGAGACTGAAAGTGCCAATGTTCTACTAAATGAGAGTACCATTGATGGTTAACATATAAATGTTCAGATCGCCTGATCCTTCTTCTGATTTTACAAGCTATATTTTGATACATGACACAATAGTGATACCGACTGTACTCTGGACAAATCTGGAAAACGTAAGAGCAGAATAAATGCAATGGAGATGAGACATTTAAGAATAGTTGGAAAGACAAAATGGGATAGACTAAGCAACCAGACTATTAAGAGAATGGCCAACCAAGAACCAATAATGAATAAACTAAAAAAGAGGCAAATTATTGGTATGGGCATTTGATGAGGATGCAACCCAACAGAATTACAAGAAAAGTCCACGAAGCAAATAACATCGTAAAAAGAGAAAGAGGCAGACCAAGAAAAAATGGATACAGCAAATAGTAGAGGCGGGGAAAGTTAAAGGAAAATCACTCGAGGAATTAAAAATAATGGCAGAAAACAGAAAATAATGAAAGAGATGGGTGAATGTAAATTAAAATAGCGATCCCAAATCCGGCAACCTAACAGGTTAAAAGGAAGGGGAGAAAGAAAGAAAGAAAGAAAGAAAGAAAGACGCAAGGATATGCTCAAGAAGCACAGAAGAAGGTTTTTGATGAGTTTTTGTTATTCGGTCTTAATCTGGAAATAAACTAAGATGTTCTCTAAGAAAATATAGGAGTAAGCATAGATCTTTTTAGAATATTAATAAAAGTGGTAGTTGATACCGAACATGGTTAGAGTGTCCTTTATTCATCTGTCAGCCCAGAAATTCTTATACGGTGTTAATATTAGGTATGGTTGGCAATACTGGCTCTAAATATCGGGTGCTTCACGCTGTTAGAAAAATTATTATCAACATCTTGGTCCCGTCTATCAGAGTATTCTCTTTCTAGAATCACATCAAACTTTTGTAGAAGTGTTCGTAGATTACAATAATAAATATGTAAGTTTATTCTTGAATTATGGACCAAATTCTTTTATCAGGGACCGATATTTAGACATTGTTCTATTCCAAATGTTCATTAATTGACCAGAATGTATTAGATTTTTAGTAATATTTATATATACCAAAAGGTAAAGTTGAAGGTGCTCGAAGAAAAAAAGTTTAAAAAGAAAAGCTCAATGAAGAGCTACATTGTTATGAAATACCTCACGTCACTTTCGTCCCCACCATTTCCAACTATCAACAGAATTATCAGAACTATTCACATTCGATAGTTAAAATTGATATTATACAGATTGTTACGACAGTTCCGTAAATTGATCCTAAATGCAAAAAGTCCGAGAATATTCGAGATGTGATGGAGTAACCCAGAAATGTCTAGTGACATCTAGAATATAAAAAGATCTATAAAAACGTGTCCTTCGACATTTTGGAGGTTACAAGATTTAACTGCGATCCCTTGTATCTATGAGCATAAGCGCTAGCACTAAAACTAATGAGTAGAGGTTTTAAGACAAACAAGGCTGGAGGCAAAAAATAAAGAAGGCTAAGGCTCAATTTGGGTTGTAGTGCCGTAGAAGAAGAAGAAGAAGAAGAAGAAGAAGAAGAAGAGGTTTTAAGTTACATATTAGTTATTGTTAGATTTGTTAGAATTGAATAAAGCTAAATTATAAGAATCCTGAGAAGAATTGGTACAGAACGACAACTGCTTAGCACAATTATTAAACAGAGAAAAACGGCATACCTGGGGCAGCTAATTAGAAACGAAATATACCAGTTTCTGCAAACCTTAATTGAATTTAGGATCGAAGGACGAAGGGGAGTGAGCAGGAAGAAAAAGTCATGGCTCCGTAATGTCGAACAACGGACAGGGCTAAGAAACATAGGAGATCGAATACATACTGCAGGGGATAGAGAAAAATGGTCAAACGTGATCGCGAACATCCATTAGTGGATTGCATAAGAAGACGAAGAAATTATAAGAAATTCACTATTTCAAAGAGAGGCGTTATCTAGGACATATTTTTTCAGCAGAAGGAATTAAAACTGAGCCAGAGAAGATTTCAGTTATTAAAGATTGGCCTAAACCAGGAAATAAAAAAGAAATTAGAAGTTTTCTAGGACTCTGTTAAAAACCGAAAATTTATTAAAGAATTTGGCTGTAGTGGAAAATACTTCAACAATTAATAAAAATGTGCACTTCTCTGATGAAAAATCAAAGAAAGTTCTTCTGATATCCAGTTGTCAAGTCCCCCATTACCAGAATAAAACGCTTACTTCGAAATCCATATACCTGTCGCTGTGAACCCATATAATTTCTTTGTTCAGCCTCTATAATCGCTATCTAAGTTAAACAAAATGATGGAGCAACTGCAAAAAAAATACAAAGATGTCACATACAGCCCTCTTACTTTGGATCAAATTGAACCTGGAAATATATATGCCTCCAGATTTGACGACGGAAATTGGTATAGGACAACCGTAATCAAAGTGATCCATGACGGATCCATATCGGTATTTTACTGTGATTTTGGATACTACAGCAACCTGACGTTACAACAATTGTTCCCTCTAGACGTGAAGTTCCTGACGTTACCCTATCAAGCTTTAAAAGCCAAAATGTCAGGAATCAGACCGAAAGACACAAACTGGACAGTCAAACATTGTGATAAATTCAAAGAGATGGTTGAACGAAAAAACCTCTACTCATTAATTTTAAATATAGAACAAGACCAACTCTATGATTCAGATTTAGTGCTTGAACTTATGCTGATAGAAAGATCTTCTGAAGATGACGTCAATATAGATGAGTATCTCATCAGTAAAGGGATCGCAGTTAAAGCTTAATTCCCCTAAGCTCACATGGTTTTTAGTATTTAAGTGAATACACCGTTTTAAAAAACTATGCATTCGTTTGCTAACCTTACTTTTTTTTTTATTGATGTATTGCCAGATTCCAGTAAAAGCCTAAAAAGGTATCCATCGAAATCTGGCAAGCAGCCAGAGGTGGGCGGAAATCTTTTTTAGACATACACGGGGTGTCCCATAATTAATTGGACATTAGCTAATTGGTGATAGAAGACATCAAAATATTAAGATTTAACCAAAATCGCTTGATTAAAACATGGCTCCTTACAGGGTGTTTTATTTAAAAATTTAAAAACTATTTTTGCTCAGTATTTTAAAACTGTTCGACGTATCCTCTTCATACGAAATATCCTTTTTCGAAATATGTATTTGAAATTAAAAATTAACCGGCACAATACATTAATTAAAATATATGTGCCGTTTAACTTCAAATATCTCGAAAACTATTGACTTTATCGTTACGAGTGAAGAGTACGTTATTTACATAGAGAGTATTGGGGAAATCGAAGAATGACGGTAATATGGCAATTCCGCAAATGGCGTAGAATTTGGAAAGGGTCAGCCATTCGCTGTCCCCTATCGTATGCCACTGGTAGTAGCTAGAAAAGTTTATCATAATTTCATAGGGTGTATAATGTGTAAAATAGTGAGCAAGAATAGTTAAAATTCTTAAATAAAACACCCTGTGACTGTAAGGAGCGATTGTGGTTAAATCTTAATATTTTGATGTCTTCTATCACCCATTAGCTAATGTCTAATTAATTATGGGACACCCTGTATAATGTCACGGAACAAGACGTAGTGCCGGATTAACCGTATTCCGACTAAAACCTAACCACCGATCCAAACGGACTTTTTCCAAAAATGGAACAGTGTACGGAACTGTCGTAACTATATTCATAGTTGGAAATGGTAGGGACGCAAGTCGAGACGTGAGATATTTTATAACAATGTATCTATTAATTTTCTTTTGACTCGTACTCATGATAATAAACGCTCTAGAAGCCAGATGGAAAGAGCCGAGGGATACCTAGGTCCAGCAGTGGACGCGCACGGGTTGATGATGAAGCCACTGCCGCAAAAAGAATGTCAACCATGGCAAGCGCAGTTCTTCAACTGAATTGCTCGCGCATGTATCATAGTATTGTCTACTTCAGCGGTTCTCAATCTGTGGTACATGTACCACTGGTGTTACATAATATCATTATTTAAGGTGGTACACAAATGGTCACAAATGTTACACAATTATTTAAGGTGGTCCAGATGAAATACCTTCGGAATTACTGAAATGTCTAGATTCTAGATGATGAAACTCTATCTGTACTACTGGATCTGTTTAATGAAATATACAAAACCGGAAAAATCCCTCAGGAATGGTTGGTGTCCGCCTTTGTAACAATACCAAAAACAATATAAATATGCCAAAGATTGTTCGGACTATAGGATACTATCACTAAGAAGCAATACCCTCAAAATATTTCTAAAGGTGATCCATGTAAGATTATACAGAAAGCTAGAAGGTGATATGGTATGATACCCAATTTGGCTTCCGCAAAGGACTTGGAACAAGAGAGGCATTGTTTGCGTTTAATGTCCTCTCACAAAGATGCTTATATATTAACCTGGTTATTTATTCCTGTTTCATCGACTTCGAAAAAGCTACAGTATATAACTCCCTTAATCGAAGCATCAACCTTTTAACAACTGCGTACCATTTGAAATATTTTGAAGATTTTGGCGTACCACTAAACACCGGTGGCATGGAATTTAAGGAAGCCCTCCCCCCCCCCCCCCCCCCAATTCCTAATTTTTTTAGTAAAATATTTACACTAGTCTATATTTCTGTATTTATTTTTATATACAATAGTTCAGAAAAACCAGTCTCACATAAGTAACTAGTGACAAGTAGCATTAACAACAGCGTAGCTTGCCGGAAGAGCATTGGATACTCGGATCTGCACCCGATCCAGAAGTCTATTAAGGATTAATCTTTAAATTGTCCTTCATAGAATTGTCTTCTCTTAGATCGATGAATATTTCCTATTCCAACTCATTTGGTGAGGCTTCTGCAAAAGGATTTCTGATCCTGTCAAGCTTGAAATAATCTTCAGAGAAACATTTATTACAACTTTCTTGAAAAGATTCCAAGTGAAGAATTATATCAGCAACCAAATCTGGTATTGCAGATATTTTGTTTTCTTCAAAAAACGATGACAGCCTAGGAAATGCAGAAACATTATTTCCCTGTTTTTAAGAACATAAAAGAACCAAGTTTTTCTTGAAAATTTATTTTCTCATTGGATGTGAAGGGTATTGTGTTTGCTCCCTAAAAACCCATGTTCAACGTGTTGAGTCTGTCAAAATTGTCAGCTAGATACGCGAATCTTGACAATCATTCTACATCACAGAACAAGTTTTTCATGTCATTATTTTTTTCAGTTCAAAGCATTAAAACTTCCGACGTCAGTTGGAAGAGACCGGTGAAAATTTTCCCTCGAGATAACCATCTCACTTCAACATGCAACAGAAGAGTTTTGAACTTGCCACACATATCTTCACACATCAAGGAGAATATCCTTGAAGTAAGAGCCTTAGCCTTTATGAGGTTAATAACTTTCATAGCATGTGATTAAACGGAGATCATATTCTCCGGCATACCTTTAGCAGCTAATTATTCTCGCTGTATGACGCAATGTGTACTTTGGCATTCAGGAGCAACTTTCTTTATTTTTGCTGCTAGCCCTGTCAATTTTTCTGACATAGCTTTTGCTCCATCTGTACATACACCAATACACTTTGACCAAGGAACGCCTATTTTGATCATATATACTCATTTATTGATTATTATTGATTTATACAAAAACTCTTGTATAACTTCTTCATGAAAATCAAATCGTACAAATACGAGTAGTTGCGTAGCAGCGTAATCGCTTGTTTCACCCACGTGACGCGTACCACCTGAAACCTTCCCGCGTACCACCAGTGGTACGCGTACCACCGGTTGGGAACCCCTGTGCTAGTGTGTATGAGTACTGTCATTCGTACAACTAATCGTAGAAAATTATTTGAAACTCCTAAAAAGTAATGACAAGACAATAGTATAGAATTATTAATATATCTAGATATAATATGTTGTTGCATCTACTTCGAAAAAGTATTCGACAGGGTCCGACATGAAAAACTAATTGAATTATCGAAAAACAGAGATATAGACAGACGAGATTTACGAATTATCATCAATCTGTCTTGGAATCAAAAGGCCAATATAAATATAGAAGGAACAAGAGTCCGAGAATATTGATATAAGAGAGGAGTAAGACAGGGTTGTGTTCTGTCGGCGCTACTGTTTAATGTGTACAGTGAAGCCATATTTCAGGAAGCGACAGCGCAACCTCAGATTCGCTGATGACACCGTTATAATGGCAGACACCCTGGAATCGCTACAAGAACTGTTAAATAGAATTAACGATTATTGAATTCGATATGGACTAAAAATAAACAAGAAAAAAATTAAATTTACGATTGTCTCAAAAACACAACATGAAAATAAAAGGTTAATGATAGAGCAAACCCAAATATAAAAGTAAAGACATACAAATATCTGGGAACCTGGAATAATGACAAAATGACCAAAGCAAAGAAATTAAGTCCGAGTTGAAACTGCAACGCAAGCATTTATAAAAATGAAGACAATGTTTACAAACAAAGACTTTCAGTTGCCTCTCAGATTGAGGGCTCTAAATTGTTACATATTTTCTATATTACTATACCGAATGGAAGCTTGGACATTGAAGAGACAACACAAGAAACATGGAAGCGTTCGAAATGTGGTGTTACAGAAGAATACTGAAAATTCAGTGGGTTCAAAGGATTGCTAAAGTTGAAGTGCTACGACGTTTAAATAAGGAGTTAGAAATTATGAAGAGTATAAAAACTAGAAAACTGGAATATTTGGGTCACATTACCAGAGTAGAAAAATATGAGTTGCTGTGAATTATTATGCAAGGAAGGATCCAAGGAAAAAGAAGCATAGTCCAGTAAAGTCCAGTAAAATTATGTCTTGGAGTTGGGTTGTCTAGTCACCATATTTCATTATTTTTTCCGCAATAATCAGTACTTACTTTTGGAAATCAAACAAAGAGTTTGTCATAAGGCATATATGTCCACTAAAGACAGGTCTTTGTAATCAATAATTATCCCATATGGTAATCTGTGACTATACCTAGGAGGTGGCTGTAAAAAAAATGTTACATTCAGAAAGCGCTGATAAAAGTGCAAATTTTTATAGGTAGATGTGGAAAACGCGTTCTAGATTGAAATACTTAATTTATTTTTATTTTCCAGTGATTCGAAATTTACAAAACACTGCATAACTTTAAGAAATATCTAAGTCTAAAAAAAACCAAAGCGGGTTGATGACAAAAATGACCATAGCAAATAAATTAAAGTCCGAATTGAAATGCAAGGCAAGCATTTATAAAAATGAAGACACTGTTTACAAAGAAAGACCTTCAGTTGCCTCTCAGATTAAGGGCTCTAAGATGCTACATACTTTCTCTATTACTATACGGAATGGAAGCTTGGACATTGAAGAGACAACACACAAGAAAAAAGCAACGTTCGAAATGTGGTTTTACAGAAGAATATTGAAAATTCAGTGGGTTCATAGGATTACCAATGTTGAAGTGCTACGACGTAATTAGGAGTTAGAAATTATGAACAGTATAAAAACAAGAAAAAATATTTGGGTCACATTACCAGAGGAGAAAAATATGAGTTGCTGAGAATTATCATTCAAGGAAGGATCCAAGGAAGAAGAAGCATAGGAAGAAGACGCATCTCCTGGCTGAGGAACCTTAGAGAATGGTTTAACTGTAGTTCATTACAACTGTTCAGAGCAGCAGCCAACAAAGTGACCATAGCCATTATGATATAGCCTCCGATAGGAGGTGGAACTTTAGGAAGAAAGACGACTCAAAAATATTGAGAACCGCTGGTCTAGTTTCTTCCTATTGTCGAAGTTGATACAGCGTTTGGCTTTTCCTGTGTACAGGTGATTGAACTCTGAATATGCAAAAGTCAGTAATTCTCTACAGGAGGAAAAAACCAAATTTAAAGTTTTCTTGAAGCAACAATTACAACGATTGGCCAGAGATTTTTCCGTTTAAGTTAAGTTGTACCCATTCAGGGGCGGATGGGCCCACCGGGATACCGGGAATTTTCCCGGTGGGCCGTCGTTTGTGGGCTGCCACGCGCGGACCTAAACCCTTAATTTTTCAACTGCATGAATCTTGATTTTTATAAATCGATGTAAAAATACTGATACGGTTGCACCTAGACCTAGCAAATACCTAGACTAGACTATAAAAGTAAGAAAAGAACCAAAAATTATGTTCAACAAAAGTAAACAGGATGTATACTTTCTTTAAAGACTGGTCCAGCGCTGTTCTTTATTATGTTATTTTCTAAGCTCCCTCAAACAGCGTATACCTGCTAAATGCTACCTGCTATTTTTTTAAGCTATTATTGTATTAAAATTTACCCAGCAAGAAACACGAAAATAAACTTAAGTCAAGCGTCCACAGACCCGCATCGTACGCATCGTACGCAACGGATTTTAGTTTGACAATCGATAATGCGATCCGTACGATGCGGATCAGTGGACGCGGTTACATAAGTTTCTGTACAAGGCAAACTAAAATCCGTTGCGTACGATGCGTCCGATGCGTACGATGCGGGTCTGTGGACGCTTGCCTTGTACGATGCGGGTCTGTGGACGCTTGACTTAAGTTTATTTTCGTGTTTCTTGCTGGGTAAATTTTAATACCAATGTGTGTCTGGCACTGGCCTATGTTAAAAACATCTGCGGACAATATGCACTCCCGGCTTACAGTTTGTATCAGTCATCGTAGTTATTGTTTTCTTAAGGCAAGCGTCCACAGACCCGCATCGTACGCATCGGACGCATCGTACGCAACGGATTTTAGTTTGCCTTGTACAGAAACTTATGTAACCGCGTCCACTGATCCGCATCGTACGGATCGCATTATCGATTGTCAAACTAAAATCCGTTGCGTACGATGCGTACGATGTGGGTCTGTGGACGCTTGGCTTTAGTAAAGGAAGCCCCTTGACCTTGAGACCCTAAGGATTATTTTTCGTTTTACAGTTTGTTTATTACTGTCGACGACTGTCGTTATTTGAGACAGCGGTTGTGCGAGTGTGCAAATTCTACGTCCGTCGCGTCGCCAGAAATCTTTTGGATTAACTAACGCCTTATCACTTAGTTCCGGTTCCGAAAGACACGAATTATTATGTGACGTGCGCTTTTACTTCGGGATTAGTTGAATAGTGGCGTAGAAGGATAATAATAAACATTTACCTACTTCTAAATTAACCAATAACGTTATATTACTTAAGCCGATTTATTAGAGTGGAAGTTTAAGGTAGGAAATAATTATTTAAAATAATTTTTACTATACAGGGTGTTTCAACACTATACACCGTGTCCGGAAAGTCGCGGATAAACAGTACAAGGTGTTATTCTGTACTAAAAGTTCGTATTTTTTTTAAATAAACACATTAATAAATTAGGCAGGTGCAAGCTTTCTGTTTAAATCATTCGATTAAAATAAATTCTCGTACACTCTGTTTCATCTTCTTTCCCAAACAAAAAATTTACTTACTCTTAGTGTTTTGTAGTATTGTTAAGTTCTGTAAAAAACTATAAAATTTGTAAAAATCTATTGCTTTCAAGTGTTTTTTTACGTCTAATTCGCAAACAAATCGTTTTTGGGCGTTTGTTTATAAAGCAAGAATGTTGGTTGTGATGTCTCCTAGCACGTTTAAAGGTTTGTAGGTATAGTTATGAAATACTCTGTATAAACATGCTCAAAAAGCGCCTATTCTAGCTGTTCAATAATTATGAAATTTGTTACGTTAGGACGAAAACTGCTTGTATGATAGCCGTCAGAACCAATATACTAAGTGAATAAAAAATCAAATACCAATGCCACCAAAACGAAAAGGAGGACAAGAAAAAAAACTAGAAAGGGAGAAGAAAAAAAGATGTGAAATAGCAAAAAAATGTCACTCTTTGGATAATTTGCTCAATAGTTATTCTGTTCCTTCAACTTCAGGGGTAGAAAGTGATATTAACACGGAAAAACAAGAGCAAGAGCAAAAATCCGAAGAAAATTTACCGGTTTCAGAAACTAAATTTGAAACTGAGTTAAAGCTGTCAGATGACTCGGACGACGACATAGAGACAAGTGATGAAAGCGATAGTGAAGCTAATGTAAAAAAGGCACTTAAAGACGAAGAGGCGCTACTAAAGCTGGGACAGCCGGAAGAGACAGAATCTGGCAATTTCTTCGACCGTCCCGATCCCAATAAATTACAGCTATTTTTTGAATTCCATCCAAAGGTACCTGTCGCACAAAAAGATGTACCTTTCAATGTGGAAAAAGCGTTTACGCGTAATAATAAAACAAAAAGGAAATGGTTGAGCTATAGTGAAGAAAGAAAGGCACTTTTCTGCACAATTTGTCTTGCTTATTCAGTTGAGAGTAATAAAGATCAAAGTTCTGCTTTTGCAAGAGGTATGTCTGATTGGAAACATGTATATCAGCGAATAAATGAGCATGAAAGTTCAATCAGTCATGGAAAAAACTGCGAAACATATTTCATGTATATTAAAAATCAAACAATTGAAAAAATACTTTTTGGAAACGTTGTTGAAATGAGAAATAAAAAAGTTGCAAGCAATCGGCACGTTTTGGATGTTATTATTGATGTTATAAAACTAATTGGCAAACGAGGACTTTCTTATCGAGGCACAGCAAATGAAGCTGCATACAATCTAGAAAATGAAAACCTAGATCATGGTAATTTTTTGGAAATAATCTTACTTTTATCGAAATTTGATGTTATTTTGAAGAAACATTTGGACGCCATTGTTAAAGAAAGCAAAAGTTATCCCAATAGAAAAATCAAACGTCGAGCTGGAAATTTCTACACATTTTTGTCAAAAACTACTGTAAATTCAATCATTGTCATAATCACAGAAATTATTCTAAAGAAGATTTCTTCAGAGATACAGACTGCCACTATGTTCTCTATAGAAATAGACAGCACTCAAGATATTTCAGTAACAGACCAATGTTCAGTTGTAACAAGGTATGTTAAATTGTAAGTATAATAAAATCTTCACCTTTGCTTATTTTATTTTATTTCAGGTATGTTTACAACGGAACAATTCACGAACGCCTTCTTGCAGTTGTTCCTTGTCACAATTCAACAGGGAAGGGATTTCATACCATGATTCATGACATACTGGTAAAAAATGGTTTGGATGAAAAAAATTGTATTGCTGACTCTACTGATGGGGCGGCTAATATGCAAGGGAGATATTCGGGATTCTCCAGTTTCATGGTCCAGGAAAATTCAAATCATGTTCATGTTTGGTGTTATGCGCATATTTTAAATCTTGTTCTGACAGACATTTTTAAATCCCACATTAAGGCCGCATCATTTTTTTCATTACTGAATTGTATAGCAGCATTTTTTAAAGAATCTCATCAACGCATGGGTTACTGGTTGGACATTGGCAACAATGCTAGATCACAGAAACTTCAGTTGATAGGAGAAACTCGTTGGTGGTCAAAGGAAGCAGCGCTCAGTAAAATTTTTGGTAATTTTAATGAACCTAATAAAGCACTGTACGTTGATTTAATTGACATTCTTAATACAATTGAAAATTCACAAAAAATTAAGCCAGATGCAAGAGCGACTGCTGCAAATTACAAAGCACAATTACTGAAATACGAAAATATTTTAATTGGGCACATATTCTTAAAACTGTTCTCTATAACAGGCCCTTTATCAAGATATATTCAGACAACAGGGTTAGATTTATTAAAATGTAACTTTATGGTTAATGATTCTATACTGAGTTTAAAAAAAATGCAACGAAATTTTCCAGACATTGAAGCATCTGCAGATAAATTTGTAGGGTGGGCTAAACTCTCTTTTGAAAGGAGAGACTTCGAATTTTTTGTTGAAGAACAATTGCCCGAGTTTCGATCAAAAAAGAAAAAGAAATTCTTTGATGAGAAAACTTCTGATGAAATCCCAGTAAGCCCAAAAGAAAATTTTAGAATTGTTTTTTTTAACGTTATTGCGGATACTGCAGTAGAATCAATCAGTAGAAGATTTGCAAACAACGCTGAATTATGTAGGGATCTGAACATTTTAGATCCAAATAATTTTGAAGAAATCGCCAAAGGTGAGCTACCTGAGAATTCTCTAAAAATATTGTCAGAAAAATTAATACAGTTTGATTCTTCTGCAACTCCTGCAAAGTTGAAAGAAGAGTTAGCAAGCTTTGCAAGCAACTGGAAACATATTAAATTAACAATTGAAGATTCATATGAAATAAATTATGCTAGACTTGATGTGGGGTTAGACGACTCTTCTTCTGCACAGTCAGATGTAGACGAAGATGACTGTATAACAAAACAGAGTACAAAATCAAGGGTGTGCATCGAATCTAACAAATGTCAGAACTGTGTCATTTGTTGCTACGGTTCAATTTTAAAATATAATTTGTTTAAGGGGGCTTATTCCACGCTGGTATTGGCTTATCAATATATACTTTCATTGCCCATCTCGCAAGTGGCATGTGAACGATCGTTTTCAACTTTAAAATTTATCAAAAATAGATTAAGAAACTCCTTGTCTGATAATAGACTCGAGTCGTTCATGCTGATGAATATTGAAAATGATATACTGAGCGATATCAACAATGATGAAATTATTAATCGTTTGGGTCAAACAACCAAATTAATGAAGGACGCTTTAATGTATTAATATAATAAATAATAGGTAACCATTTAGTGATAGCTATATATGTAAAACGATATTTCATTCACCTATAGTTTATAACACATTAATTTGTTATTTATATATCTTAAATATCTTAATATAGAATTTTCTAGAGCAAACTTTGTATTTTAGATTCCAAGTTTCTATACTTTAAAAAAATCAAAAAAACTCCCATGTATATATATATATATATATATATATATATATATATATATATATATATATATATATATATATATATATATATTAAATTTTGGGCCGCCGTCGTTTATTCTCCCGGTAGAATTTTACTTGCCCATCCGCCCCTGTACCCATTTTTGGGGTAATTTGAAAGCGTATGGGGAAATTTTTATAAGCAGAACTGGTTGGGAGATTTTTTGGGGGAAAATTATGAAGGATTTTAACGGTTATGGTAAATTAAATTTGCGAATGTACATAGAATAATTGTATATTATTCTACTCTCAAATAATCGAAGACGATATGAATGAATTTATGAACTATGAATTATTTCAGCGCCATCTGTTGATAAGTAGTATAATTTTGGTTTACTGTTCTCTATATTTGACTACTAATGTATTAAAATGCGGCAAAAATTTAAATTTGGGGGATTTGAGCTTCGATTTGGGGGAAATTCAATTTCTAAGTGGGGGATTTAGAAAATCGTATCTGGCAAGTCTTTGACAATACTTTTATACATGAGCCAGCAATTCAGTTGAAAAACTGTGCTTGCTGTGGTTGACATCTTTACTGCGGGAGTGGCTTATACACAGGGCCGGCGATAACGGGCCTGCAAGGGATGCAGTGCAGATGGGCGCCCATGCTAGTTTTGTAGGCGGGCACCTTATACTCCGGTAGCGCCGGTACTTCTTATACAGCTTTTATTATCATGAGTCAAAAGAAAAAAAGAAGGAAAATTAATAGCTACATTGTTATGAAATACCTCACATCTCGATCGTCCCCACCACTTCTAAATATCGAATTTGAATAGTAACATTTCCAATTATCGAATGTGAATAATCACAAATATTCACATTCGATAGTGGAAATTATTCACAACTATTCACATGAAAACTGCACCGTATTCGATAAGTGGAAATGGTAGGGACGAGATCTTTCACCTATCTTGGGATCCTGCGTCAAGATTAGGCTCATAACATAATGTCAAAGACAAAGGTGAAATACGGTTAAATGTGAAGTGATCTTATTAAAATAGTGATATATCAGTAATATTATTATTCTAAGATATAGCATTATTAGCAGGCGCAAAAATTTGTATTGAATCTTTTATGTCATCTTTCAGCTATTATTAAGATGCTGCAAGCACACAACTTATTTAACAATAAAGAACAATGTTAAATCTTCATCTTTAAAATAAGCATTTTAAAATCTATCGAATGATATACTTTCTGAGATAAAAAACTGAAACATAAAACAGGATCATCCCTTCGAGAAAAAAATCAAGTGAAGGTCGGAGACAAGTGCCTGTTGAGATGCAAATTTCTGGGAGTAAATTGTTATGAAAAACCTCACGTCTCCAATTTAAAAACTGGAGATCTTTCACCTATCTCGGGATCCTGCATCAAGATTAGGCTCATAGCACAATTTATCGCTCCCAAAAATTTATTCCATTAAATTAAGTGTACCAGGTATCCCAATAAGAATGGCTCTCGGCCATATGCCAGGAACCGTCCATAGTACAGCTTTGCAAAAAAAAAATTTACAACAAAAGTTGTCTCGGGAAAAGCCTGGAAATTATGTTCATAATTGTAGGTCCGCCACTAGAGGGCGTAATTGAATATCAAAAATTAAACAATCAAGATTTTACAAAATTTGCCTAATGAAATCCGATCATCGTATTCTACATAAAATTCTGCGCATATTTGATTTTACAAGTTTAAGTCTACCTTTGCAAATAAGAGGTGGGGGTGAGTGGGAACCTTGTTATGAAAAAATGGCTGTAAGTTCGGTTCTGCTAAATCGAATTTTGCAAAATGGGTCTTGTTAAAAACAGCTCTTTTTCGTCAATGTAGGAGATATAATTTCGAGACAACCTAATTAGAATATGCCAGCTAGGAGGCGATATTTAATTTTTTTTTTCAGGAATCTAGTTTTCTTTAGAAAATATTAAATAAAAGTATGCATTTTTACTCCTGTATTACAAAATTAGACCAAATTAGCAACAGAACGTCGAACACCGCATGTCGATACCTTTTTTCTTTCTCGAGATATCTTAAAAAACGTGAAAAATTTAAACATAACTGTTACTATCACCGGTAAACGAAGACAAGGAAAAGTAGTGTGCTATGGAAAAAACAAAAGAACATTTTCCAGATGTCAACGTATATAATTACTTAAAACAACAATAAAAAACAACACTATAAAATATACCAAAGTAATAAAAACAACTACATACTTAGTGACGACCTAAATGTTCAAGTTGTTGCTCATCAATTTCGATGCACGCATTTACTCTTTCAAGAGTGGATTGAACAGCAGTCTCAATTTCTGCTCTCTCGCCCAATTCTTTGAATGGCCTTTCGTATCCTCTGGTTCATGTTTTCTCGAGTACTGTAGTGTAGTCCCCATAAATACAAGTCTAAAACAGTTAAATCTTGTGATTGTCAGATAATTGGATCCTTTATTTTCGATAATTAAAATTTAACTGCTTTAGACTTGTATTTATGGGGACCACTACACTACTCGAGAATATATGATCCAGAGGAAACGAAAGGCCATTCAAACAATTGAGTGAGAGAGTATAAATTGAGACTGCTGCTCAATCTACTCTTGAAAGAGTAAATACTTGCATCGAAAATGATGGGCAACAATTTGAACATTTAGGTCGACACTCGTCACTCAGTAGTTGATTTTATTTCTTTGTTATATTTTATAGTGTTATTTGTTTTATTGTTTTTTTAATTAATTATATACGTTGACAAAATGTTTCTGTGTTTTTTCAATAGCACACTCCTTTTCCTTATCTTCGTTTACCGGTGATAGGAACAGTTATGTTTAAATTTTTCACGTTTTTTAAGGTATCTCGAGAAAGAAAAAAGGTATCCACATGCGGTTTTCGCTGTTTTTTGCTAATTTGCTCTAATTCGGTAATACAAGATTAAAAATGCATACTTGTTTTTAATATTTTCCAAAGAAAACTAGATTTCTGAAAAAAAATAAATAACGCCTCCTAGCTGGCATATTACTAATTAGGTTGTCTCGAAATTATATCTCCTACATTGACGAAAAAGAGCTGTTTTCAACAAGACCCAGTTTACAAAATTCGATTTAGCAGAACCGGACCTACAGTCATTTTTTCATAACAAGGTTTCCACTCACCCCCACCTCTTATTTGCAAAGGTAAACTTAAACTTGTGAAATCAAATATGCGCAGAATTTTATGTAGAATACGATGATCGAATCTCCACTCCAGTGCCCTTTCATTAGACAAATTTTATAAAATTTTGATTTTTTAATTTTTGATATTCAATTTCGCCCTATAGCGGTGGATCTACAATTCTCAAAATAATTTCCAGGCTTTACCTGAGGCAACTTTTGTTATATTTTTTTTTTGTCAAAGCTGTAAACGGTTCCTGAGATATGGCCGAGAGCCATTCTTATTGGGATACCCGGTACGTATATACAGGGTAAGGCAGAAAAACGGCGTATTAGAAATAACTCGAGAACTAAAAGCAAGCGAATCATGAAAATTGGAATGAAAGGGTTTTGAAGAGTGATCTATTTAATGACAATATTTTCATCTATTTGCTACTTCCGATTATACCGGAAGTTGCTTATAACTTCGTTTTTTAAAATGGGACACCCTGCATATTTTTACATTTTTTGGTTTTCATCCATTTCTTCTTTCTTAAAATATGAGGTTTTGTAATGTAGTTAAAATGATAATTACTTTTTTTTAATTTCGTAGTAACATTCACACCCTGTAGAATTGTAGTAGTTTGACATCAAAACCCTATTTTATGTTCAAATATCTTTAAAGAAATTATTATTTCATGTACTTTTTGATTTCCTAAACATTTCCTATACCTAACTGCTTTAATTTGTGAGTTATTGGTGATTCAAGCCAAACATTAATTGCAACAAAAAATTGCAACAAAAAATACGTAAAATTTTATTATGTTGGCCGTGAAAATATTCAATCACAAATATTTTTTCGAAAATAATTGCATATTAATCTAGACTGATCCTTAAAATTACCAATAATAATGGTTGAGCTATCAAAATAACTACAAGTATTAGTACGTAGTTAAGATGGTTGGTACGATTAACAATTAAGCACAAATTAAAGTAGTTAGAAATAGGGAATGTTTAAGAAATAAAAAAGTACCATAAAATAATATTTCATTACAGTACTAAAATACAGGGTGTGCCATTTAAGAAAAATTAGAAAATACTCATTCCGAGCTACACTAATAATTTTTAACAATAGTAGACTGTATTAAAAATCATTTGAACATAAAATAGAGTGTTTGATGTCAAACTACTACAATTTTACAGGGTGTGAATTTTGCTACGAAATTTAGAAAAAACGAATTATATTTTAAACTACCTTGTATAACATTACAAAACCTCATATTTTAAGAAAGAACATATCGAGAAAAATCTAAAAATATATAGGGTGTCCCATTTAAAGAAACGAAGTTATAAGCAACTTCCGGTGTAACCGGAAGTAACAAGTAGACGAACATATTTCCATTAAATAGACCAACCACTCTTCAAAACCTCTTCATTCCAATTTTCATGATTCGGTTGAGTTTAGTTCTTGAGATATTTCTAATACACCGTTTATCTGCCTCACCCTATATAATATTAAAGAAGTGCGTTTTAGTAATAGGTACCATATTATACTGTTATTATAATATAATATACTGTTATTATTATACATAATATATTGTTATTCTTATACATAATATATTGTTGTTATTATACAGGGTGTCCCAAAAAGATTTGTCATAAATTATACCACACATTCTTGGGTCAAAAATAGTTCGATTGAACCTAATTTACCTTAGTAAAAATGTGCTCATAAAAAAAGCTACAGCCCATTGAAATCACAAAATGAAAATCGATTTTTTTTTTCAATATGTCGAAAACTATTAGAGATTTTTCATTCAAAAAGGACATGTGGCATTCTTATGGCAGGATCATCTTAAAACAAAATTATAGTGAAATTTGTCCACCCCATAAAAATTTTATGGGGGTTTTCTTCCCTCAACCCCCCCTCCTCAACTTTTGTGTACGTTTGAATTCATTCATTATTGTGGTACCATTAGTTAAACACAACGTTTTTAAAAAACACAACTTTTTTGCCTCTTAGTATTTTTTGATAAGTCAGTTTTTATCGAAATGCGGCTTCTTTTTTAATGTTTACATAAAAATTTTATGGGGGTTTTGTTCCTTTAAACCCCCCAGATGTTTATGTACATTCCAATTAAACTATTATTGTGGTACAATTAGTTAATCACAGTATTTTTAAAACTTTTTGTCTCTTATTCTTTTTTTGATAAGTCACCTTTTATCGAGATATGGCTGCTTTTTCAAAATACATATACCTAATAATGTAAATTATAAATAAAATTTCAGATTATTAACAGTCTCTATAATCGAACTTAAAAGTTTTAATAATATTGTGTTTAACTAATGGTGTTACAATAATAATTTAATTGGAACGTACGCAAAAGTTTGGGTGCGTTTAAGGGAACAAAACCCCCATAAAATATTGATGGGGTGCACAAATTTCACTTTAATGTTTTTGTAAAATGCTGCTGCCATAAGAATGCCACATGTCCATTTTCAATAAAAAATCTTTAAGAGTTTTCGATATAAGAAAAAAAATCGATGATCATTTTGTAACTTCAAAGGGCTGTAACTTTTTTTGTATGCACTACATATACAGGGTGGTTCATCTTATTCGCCTCGGTCTCTGTACAAAAAACCACTTGATATTTAAAAAAAATTTCTTCACAGAAATATACAGGGCCTTTAATACTGCAATCTAAAAATAATGTGAATTATACAGGGTGCTCCTAAAAAGAGTGGTATATCAAAGTTATATTTTTTCTTATGGAATGCCCTATATCTGATGATATTACTGAATTGACCTTAAAAAATAAGCTATACTTTCATAAGGGTTCCCTACACCTAGATACACGGTGTTTTGATTTATTTCGATTTTTATGAAAATGTAAGGTTTTAGAAAAAAATAAATATCTACGAATCTAAGAATCAGTAACAAATTCTTTGTTGGATCTTAATAATAGACTATTTAGCATACTTAAACATATGCTTACTGTAACAAAATTTCTTACAGGGTGGTCAAAATATGAGATTGTTCTATTAACAAATTCAAGCTGTAATAACTCACTTATTTTAAATAGAACACCCTATATCTTACTAATCAATCGCGTAGAAAATTTACTTACCTTTCAATTCTTATTAGGGTTTCCTATACCTATCTCCCTTCATTTTTCAAATATTTAAAGATTTCCTAATTTGTAAGCTTTAAAAATTAAAATTAAGTACCTATGTCGTGGTTATATACAACACATCACCAACACCGGCAATATACTTAAATATCTTAGTCAAGATACTACAACACTCTGTGTGATTACATGATAACAATGAAAATTTTATTAATGACAGTATCTTGTCTAAGTATATTGCCGGTGTTGGTGATGTGTTGTACATAACCACGACATAGGTACATAATTTTAATTTTTAAAGCTTACAAATTAGGAAATCTTTAAATATTTAAAAAATGAAGGGAGATAGGTATAGGAAACCCTAATAAGAATTGGAAGCTAAATAAATTTTCTACGCGATAGACTAGTAATATACAGGGTGTTCTATTTAAAATAAGTAAGTTATTACAGCTTGAATTTGTTAATAGAACAATCTAATATTTTGACCACCCTGTAAAAAGATAGGTATAGGAAACCCTAATACAAATTGAAAGATAAGTAAATTTTCTACGCGATAGACTAGTAATATACAGGGTGTTCCATTTAAAATAAGTAAGTTATTACAGCTTGAATTTGTTAATAGAACAATCCCATATTTTGACCACCCTGTAAGAAACTTTGTTGCAATAAGCATCTGTTTAAGTATGCTAAATAGTCTATTAAATAAATAAATAAATAAATAAATAAATAAATAAATAAATAATAGCTTTATTGTCCAACAGGTATCCATTTATAGGACAATTTTACACTAATTATAAACTAAATTTTAAATTTTAAAGAAAAGAAAAAAGAAAAGATAATTACCAAGTGAATTAAGAATTCAAATGAGACTTAGCCATTCTGACAAGTTGACTTATACTACAGTTGAATATATCACAATAGTTTACCAAACAATTATAATTTTCACACATAACAAATATGGGGGAGTTTAATATCAGGATCGTTCTGGCTTGTGTAGTTCTGAACGTGGAAACGTTTCTAACAGGATAAGAAGGTACATTAAAATTTATTTGTTTGAGAATATCGGGGCAGTCAATTAAATTATGCAGCAATTTAAATAAAAATATTAGTGAAGCACAATCTCGCCTCATTTCTAATGAAACCATATCTAAACTATTACACAGCTCACTATTTATGTAACCTCTCTCTGGATATATGCCGTTAATCTTAAATGATAAATATTTCAAAAATTTACGCTGCACCTTCTCAATCAACTGAACATGTGAATTATAAAATGGAGACCAAATTATAGACGCATATTCTAATTTACAACGTACATAAGAGAAATAAAGTAATTTGACAGTTTTTATGTTAGTAATATTTCGGCTATTTCTGACTACAAATCCATATGGTTTAAGTGCTTCAGAAACTTTTAAAGACATATGTTCAGTAAATGAAAGTTTACAGTCGAAAATTATGCCAAGATCTTTAATTTTATTCACATGTTCCAGTTCGCTACCATCAATAGCATAAACATAGTTTATACTATTATGTTTCCTTGAGTAACTTACAACTTTGCATTTATTTGCATTAAGATTTAAATAGTTTTCTTTACACCATTCATGCACACCACTCAGTTCATTCTGGATAGTGTGACAATCATTGATATTGTTAATTTCTAAGTAAACTTTTAAATCATCTGCATAACACAAACAGGGTACAGAAATTTTCTCACATAAGTCATCAATAAATAACACAAACAAGAGTGGGCCTAGATTTGATCCTTGTGGGACTCCAGATGAAGGTATGTATTTGTGAGAGTTATAACCATTATAAGACACAAATTGAGTTCTACCAGACAAATAGGATTTTATGAAAGCGACAGCATCTTTAGAAAAACCAAAAAGGGACAATTTGGAAAGAAGAACTCCATGATGAATTTTGTCAAAGGCCTTTGAAAAATCAGTATATATAACGTCAACTTGGGATCTCCTATCCAACGCTTCAGATATGTACTGTGTTATTCCCAATAAGTTTGTAACTGTGGATCGATTAGCAATGAATCCATGCTGATATTGCGAAATTTGATTACGAGTGAAAGAGTATATACGATTATAAAGTATGATTTCAAAAATTTTGGATAAATTGCATATAATAGATATGGGCCTATAATTTTCTACACAACATTTTTCCCCATTTTTATAAACAGGACATACCTTTGATTCCTTCCAGACACTTGGATACTGTTTGTATACTAAACACAAATTGAAAATTTTTAATAATGGCTTAGTTAAAGCACCTATGCAATCTTTAATAAAAAAAGAGGGTATTTTATCAGGTCCAGAAGTCATCTTATTTTTTAATTTTTTGCTGGCTAGAATTATTTCAGTTTCTTGAACAGGATAAAAATTTAGACATTCAGTGTTGACCGCTAAGACATTATTACTGGTTAGTATATTACCTGCTTGATAAACATCATTAAAGTATTCAGCAAAGATATCAACGATATTTTGTGGTTCAGAAGTAGCAATGCCTTGATATTTCGTTTCACCAGGAATTCGTGAAGTGTTATTTTTAGCATTTACGTTTATTATTAAGCTATTATATTAGCTATATATAGCTATTATTAAGATCCAAGAAAGAATTTGTTACTGATTCTTGGATTCGTAGATATTTATTTTTTTTAAAACCTTACATTTTTATAAAAATCGAAATAAATCAAAACATCCTGTACTTAGGTATAGGGAACCCTTATGAAAGTATAGTTTATTTTTTAAGGTCAATAATTCAATAATGTCATCAGATATAGGGCATTCCATAAGAAAAAATATAACTTTGATATACCACTCTTTTTTGGAGCACCCTGTATAATTCACATTATTTTTAGATTGTAGTATCAATGGCCCTGTATATTTCTGTGAAGAATTTTTTTTTAATATTAAGTGGTTTTCCGTACAGACACCGAGGCGAATAAGATGAACCACCCTGTATATAAGTGAGGCTATTCTTGACCCCAGAATCTGTGGTATAATTTTAGGACCAATCTTCTCGGGATACCCTGTATATTTTAAACACAAAGTAGTAGATTGAAGTAGTCGACTATCAGTTAAAGAGGTGGACCAACAACAAACAGTTTTTATGGAAATACGTTATTTATATTTTCAAATTAATTTATTTACAAAATAAAATTTTAAATTAACAATAATAATTATAAAAAGTCTTTCACTACGTACTGTCAAAATACGTTAAAAAGTTACTAACCACAGTTTTATAGTCTTTTTGTAAACACTCATTTCTACTCACCGCCCTCTTACGTCGCGTCGGGCGTCGGTACGTTTTTGTGGTGCCATTATAGCGCAGTTACTGGACTCTCTGCAAGATACTGCCATGGCCTTGGTCACATCCGAAGACGAGTCCGTCTGTAAAGAAAAAGAGGAACGATTAAAAGTCATATAGATAAATAACGGAATCAAATCTGCAAAAACATATCCAGGAGCCGATGTGTCA